>NC_089226.1:50593245-51336263 GCF_963924675.1 Phocoena phocoena | reverse complement strand
AATAACTATGTAATTATTAATATTTACCTTTCCCCAATTCATTTGTAAAAAGGAACTCATCACTTCTGGAGCCAGAGCTTCCATTTTGGAGAGGAATCATTGTTTAAAAGGTTTTCCGTTAATATTAGGTAGAATGTTGCTTTCCTATAACCTCTATCTGGAATACCTAGTTATGATTTTTGGAACTACAACGAGTGATGTTTCTCCCCACATGGCATCACTTCAAATAGCTCAAGATATTTATCTTCTGGACCCACATATCCTAAAATGTACTTCTCTACAGCTCAAGGTGCTCTCTTCAACTCTTTCTAATACGGCACAAGTTAGAGACACTTTTCCATCTCTGCATCCATTTCGAAGTATTGGCTCCATGAGGAACAGACCCTGTCTTGGCATTATTTTATCTCCAATATCTAGCAGAGTACTTGATGTATTATGGAGGCTCAATAAGTATTTGTAACATACATGAATAAATCTTGCCTCTGTTGGTTTAGATCCTTTAAAATGAAACGAAGGGCTTCCCTGGTGGTGCAGTGGTTGAGAGCCCACCTGCCAATGCAGGGGACACGGGTTCGTGCCCTGGTCCAGGAAGATCCCACATGCAGTGGAGCAGCTAGGCCCGTGAGCCATGGCCGCTGAGCCTGCGCGTCTGGAGCCTATGCTCCGCAGCGGGAGAGGCCACAGTGGTGAGAGGCCCGTGAAACGAAAACTCCATGAGTCAATAAGTCACATGATCAGATTTAAATGGCATTCATTCATTTACTCATTCACTTAACAAATTTTTTTTGAGCACTTAAACTCTCTTTCTGATGGGGTCTGTCTCCTGGTGAGTATAGTGGAAAATAAGAGAGACAAGGCTTCTACCTCAAAGAGATGATGCCTCCCATCATCAGTCCTCTGTGATTCTCCTAATGCAGTCAAAATTCACAGTTACTTTTTAAGTCTATTTAAGTACCTTACTCAACTGAGCCCATAGCTATTTTTCATGCTGATTGCTCTAAATCCAGGATTCCATACTCCTTATCCAACTAACTTTCTCTAATTCATTCATTTTATTTTGTTTCGTTTTTTAACCAAGTACTTCACTTTGCATTGCTTTTATGCCTACAGAATATATTTTAGTTAGAAATTTGTCTCAAATCTTAGCCTGTAAAATTATTTTTGGAGTTTAGCCACAATATACCTATTTTTCCTTAGCAAATATCATCTTTGTCCTCTGTGTTCTTCCACAGAGCTGGAAAGAAACCAAAACCAAAGGAAAAAAAAAACCCCAAATAACCATAATATGTCCTTGCTCTCTTTTCCCTGTTGTTCCCATGGTCTCTCTGTTCATCTGAAGGTTCGATAGTCAGACACCCCTTTTGTGTATCTAGCTTCTCTTTATACCACATCATCATGTTATACCTGAAGGTTTATGTCAGGCAAATGTGAATTCAAATTCAGGCACAAATGTTACTCTCTTTTGTAACATTAGGGATTGTATAACCTAGATTTCTCTGTCTCTTTATGTATGTAAAACAGAGGATATTAATACCATTAGCACAGTGATACGTGAAGGTTCAATGAGAAATAGTACAGTAAGTACCTGCCAGAGTTTCTTGTATATAGTAGGCATTAAATATCTGCCAGGACTTTCTCTCTTCCTAAGTGCTTTCTATGTCACTCCTCTCCACAACCACTTGCATTTTAAGCTATTATCAGAGAAAGTTTACTCATGGTATGATGTATTATTCAAGTAGATCTTCCCCTGAGCCCCGCTCCCTAATCCTCTCCCATTATGGCTGAGATATGCATGACTCTAGAAACTGGAGTGAAAAGTTAATCAAGAGCAATTGTATCTGGAACAGAGCCTTTCAAGAGATTTCAATTCATCTCTATTTGCTCATGGTATATGAGATTTGGATCTGTACAGAATTTGGTGTGGGATATAGTTTGCAAGATATTGTGAATTATAATGAGAAATATATATTTGGTCTTGTCTTGTTTCTGGCACAGAGCTCTTAAAACCCTTGGAATTTCCTAAGTGATAAGAGCCATAAAATGTCTTGATATTTATAACAAACCCCTTTGAACCACAACTGAGTTTATGTTAATGAAATGACTTTTGAAAAACGTTTAAGGATGGGGGCCCTTTACCAGGAGAACAAATCATGGGATTAGAGGGGTGGAACGTTCAGTCCTACTCCCTCTCCCCACTCCCACCCCCACCTCCAAACCAGGATAAGAGAGGAGCTGGAAATTGAATTCAATCACCAAGGACCAATGATTTAACCAATTATGCCTATGAAATGAATCCTCCATAAAAACCCAAAATGATGCGTTCAGAGAGCTCCCTTGTTGGTGAACACCTGGAGATGTGGGGAGGGGAGCACATCCAAACTGGGCATGGAAGCTCTGCATCCCTTCCCACATATCTGTTCTATATATATTTTCCACCTGGCTGTTTTTGAGTTGTGTCCTTTTATAATAAACTAATACTCTAGAAAGTAAAATGTTTTCTTAAGTTCTGTGAGCTGCTCTAGAAAATTAATTGAACTCAAGGAAGGGGTCATTGGAACCTCCAGTCTATAGCAAGGTGACAACCTGGATTTGCAATAGGCATCTGAAGTGGGGGTGGGGAGCTGCCTAATGAGACTGAGCCCTTAGCTTGTGGGTTCTGAGGCTATCTCCAGGTAGATAGTGTCAAAATTGAATTAAACTGTAGGACATGCAGCTGTTGTCACAGAATTGCTTGATATATGGAAAACCTAACCATCTGGTGTCAGAAGTGGAATAGTGTTGTCATAGAATTTTGAGTGCAGAGGACACACAGGAAGAATGTGTTTTCCCCCTACACTTTGCCATTTATTAGCTATGCATGTCAGTCAAGTGTCTACATCGCTCTTAGTTTTTAATTCTTTTTCTCTTAAAAAAAGAGACTTAATAATATCAAATTTCCATGATGGTTTTGATGGTTAAATTTGATGCCATGTGTAAAGTGTTTGATGGATTTCTTGATCACTGTACGTTTCATAAATGTCTGTTCCCCCCCTAATTCTGGAGTCCCACTCATTTTAATGATTTTACTCATCCAAGGAAAAATTAAAATATCCTTAACTCCTTCCAACAACATCCTGAACTCCAGGAACATCCGTTGTCTATATTTCATGATAGTACCTTAACACATTCTTCTTCCTCACCTTCACCCCATCTATTTTTAGTTTTGGCAATGGACTATTTGCTTTTTATCTTTCTCTATTTGTTCCATATACAGTAATATGCCCTGTCAGATAGTAAGTAGAAACTTTGGTAGAGACAGGGAGCCCACATGCAGTGATTCTTGCTCCCCTCAAGGGTGGAGTTATGGTAGGCAAGTGTCTACTCAATCAGGGGCTACATTTCCTACCTCCTCCTGTACCTAGACAGGACCCCATGATTAGTTCTAGCCAAAATGATATGGGTTGAAGCAAGGTACATCACTTCTAACCAACGCAGTTAAAAAGCAAGTTTGCTTTTGCTATAGTCTCTTCCCCTATTTGCTGGCTGAATACAGAAAGCCCCTAGTGTCTACTGGAGAGTAGAACCAGGAAGACACTTGGGTCCCTGAGTGCCACCTAACTAGGAGCAATACTTCAAACTATGATAAGTAAAAAATAAACTTAGATTGTTTCAAGCCACTGGAAATTTAAAGGTTTTCTGTTTGTGCAGCTAGAATTACTTTCATTAATGCAGATATCATGTCTTTTTCATATTATGGACACACGGTAGATGTGCCAGAGCTATCATTTGATGTATTCTTTTTTGGAACATGTGGTTCTTTCTATCCATTAGAGCCTTGATTTAATGATAGGAAGATAATCTGGTAACTCCTTCATGTTCTTCTCCTGCTGAGAACTCACCCATCTAAAGTGCCTAATTTTCAACAAATTTCCTTTGTTCTTGTATGTCCCAGCCAGGATATCTGATTCCTTCTAAATCTTTTCCCTATACCTGACACCTCAACATAGAATTTTGTTCATCATGGCCCATGTCTGTGGCAGAGGATCAAAAGAAATCAGCTGGAAGAGTTAAAGGGGTTTCAAAATAGGGCCCAAACATGCATTAAATCTGCAGCAGCCTTTGGCAGGCTGTCAGCTGCAATGTGAAGGGAGAGGCCTGAGACTTTACATCAGAAGACCAGGTTCTATCCCTGAACCATTCACTTTCAACCTGTGGGACCCAACACAAGTCACTAAACTTCTGCGACTTAGTTTCTTCATGTATAAAATTGGAACAATGCCCATTAAGATTAATGAAAGAATGGAATAGGATATTTCCTTTATAAATCCTAGCAAATAGTAATTTTTTCAATGCATCTTGGCCCTTTTTTTCCCTTCACATGGTTACTGAGGGTTAAAATGAGAATACATAAGAACAAAGCCTTAGTAGAATAACAGGCACACGGAATCCATGTACATATTTATTCCCTTCCTCTTTGTACCCAAAAGGGGTCAAAGTATAGAGTGTAGGTTTTGCGCTTTATTCAAAATATGTATAGAAGCCTGCAGAGATTCCAGGATTCAAATGACCAGGAGACTGCAGACAGGTTTTATAAAACCTATCTCCCATTGAACTTCAAAATGCATTGTAAAGCTTAATTCTAACTACGTTTTGCAGTAATCACTACCTTATGAGAATATGCACTAATACATCAAAATTTTTAAAAATATAATTATGGTTTAGGAAAATCTCATGATTAAGTCAGTGAGCTAAAATTATTTCAGTTAATGAGGTTGGAAAGAAGTAATCACAGTCCTTAACACCAGTAATTTTGTCGATCCCATATAGAAACTTCAAGTTAGGTCTCATGATTATACACAGTTGATTTGCTTGTTGTCTATCCATGCTACCCAATATGCTGAGAAATAGATGAAGCTGTCATGGCCAAGTCTACTATTCTAATATATTAGTCCCTGTAAACATCAATAGCTTGCAGTTACGATTAATCATTAATTGGTTTCACAGAGATTGTCAAAATGTACATGGTGAAAAGGCTCTTTTCTCAAAATCACTAAAGAAATCACAATTTCTGATAATCTTTTTTCTTTCTCTCCTGGAGAGAAAAATATAGACATTGATATCAGAAACAAGGGAGGCTTTTGTCACTGGAGTATTTTCTTTGTGCAAAGTATTCTATAGAAATAATTTCTCTGCAGAGAAATATTTTTTTCAAAAATTTCTGTTGGATTTATCAACACAATTGCTTTCTTTTTTGAAATATGAAACACTAATAGCCATATGCATTTTAACTCTACTGACAAAAAAAATAATGTGCTTTCTGGAGTCCAATTAATGGGGATAATCACTTTAAGATAAATAAAATATCTATATGAAAGCATTATAAAAATCTGAATGACTTTTTTTCACAAAACTTGAAAGAGCTATTTTGTCTCTGGATTGTATGCAATGAGCAATGTCATAAAAAGTGACTGGATGGTTTTCTTGCCCCAGAGTAAAAGAAAGAGAAAAAGAAAGAAAGAGAAAGTTACGTCTGAAATTTTCAGTGCCTTTTTATTAATTTCTCAATACCCTCAACTATAAAATGGGATTCTACTACAAGTCATGCTTTGAGCATCAAATGAGGTAGTTAATACTCCAAAAGAATTTGTTATCATCATATGGTTAATATGTATCCATATTTTAGATTCAGTGTTTTAAAATCACAAACTCAAAATTCTTCTTGGTAACCACGTATAGAAATTGCATCTATAGAATTATTAATAAGTAATTACCTTTCAGAATAGAAATTGGTTACTCATATTGCAAAAAGTCACATCTGCTGTCTAGTCTCCAGCAATAAAACAGCTAATAATCCAGTAAGTAAAAATAAATGATAATTAGTATGAAAGGACATTTTATTCTTTACAAAGTGGTTTCATTTACAATATTTCACTTGACTCTAACAACTAACATGCAAAATCACTATTATTACCAAGCCCACTTTACTGATAAAGATCATTGACTAATTTGAACACTCAGAGATAACAGATGCCATTACCAAAGCTTCAACTTGAGTTGCCTGACTCCTGAACTCCAAATTCCATTTGTGAACACCACTGAAGAAGTCTGAAAGGTCCTAATCACTGCTGAATTCTTGAAATGCTCTGTTTTGCAAATATCCTAGGGTCTAGCCCATGTGTAAAAGAGAAAGAAGAAAAGTAGACAAATGGTAGGCTGAATCCTCTCTTTGAGGTGGCCTCAGGGATGCTTGCCATTTTTATTAAAAAACAAAGAAACAAGATCCCTGCTGTTTGGTGACTCTGCATACTTCTCCAGTGCATTCTCTGTAATTCTAATCCAGGGTACTCTTCAATTCTGTGCAACCCCTACAATTGTGTGCATACTTACCAGCTTTTGATCAGTGTGGTAGGCAGTCAGTACAGGGAGATGGGCATCCACCTTGTTTGGTATCTGGCTTATGGACGTGTGTGTCTCTCTGACTGAACTGGTTACCTCACTGGCTTTCAATTACTTGCACAGATTTTGTTTGTTTTTCGTCATATTCATTGTTCAGTCTGAATTAACTGCTCCTTTGGCTGATTTGCTTTAATTATAACATAGATGATTTTACTTCAACATCCATGTTGGTAAGTGTCCTCAATAATTCCCCCACCCTAGAATAAAAGAAAAGGTAGGAGAGTTTGTGCAAGAGAAGGAAATGTATGTTTACTGAGTGATTTTACCATTCAAAGGACTTTTTTTTCTTATCTCATTTAATCCTCACAATGCCTCTGTAAATTGGGTGTCACTATTCCCGTTTTATCTGAAGAAACTTAGAGAAAAAATGACACAGCCAAAAGATATCTATTTAGTTAACACATAATAAGCATCTACTTTGTGTCAGTTGTGGTGTTAGTCAGTGAACATAATGGCATATAGAAGAGATACAGCCGATAAGCAACAGATGGGGCCCTGAACGTGAAGCCCTCTGGTATCAGAGCGCAGACTCCTTCCAAATCAGAAGCATTCATTTTTTAATGCTTGCCATTGCATAGCATGCTGTTATACACATAGTGGATGCTCTATAAAGAGTAAACTTAATGATTATTTTCCAAAATCCGATTATTAAACAAGGAGTGCTTTCTTGAGTTTGCAGAGGATGAGTTCAGACTGAGCTAGCACAGAGAAATGAATTGAACAGACATCCTAATGTGGAGGAAACGCCAGCTGCAATTGTCCCCGGACATCACTGGCTTCAGCACATTGCTAATGAGGGCCCCGTCATCTGTTTGATGTCTGTGTGGTCCCCTTAGTTTTATGCTCTTCTGTGGCCAGAGACTGTACACCTAACCCTAGCCAGCTGTCTCTACAATTTATTTTGCTGATGATTAGGGGGTCTAAGCCAAAAAGTAGGGTTGTATTCGCTTAGAATCACAGACCTTCAACACAGAAAAGGCTTTAGAGATTATATAGTTCATCCTGATATTGTAGATGAGGAAACAGACAAAGGTTATGGGAGTTTTTCAAAGACAGTCAAGTAGTAGCAAGCCAAGGTTAGAACATGTATCTCTTCACTACTGTGTAAAGACATACCAGGTACCTAACCACAAAGACAGGATGTAGCGTCCTCTTTACATCTATTACTGTGCAATTTTTTGATAATAATCTACAATTAGATAATGATTTGTTGTTTAGAAATCTCTTTGATCTTCACAGCAATTTGGGGGTATGGTTAGGGAAGTTACGGTCATTTCGATTTTACAGATGAGGAAACTGAGATTGACTTCCATCTGGTTAGAAGCATCACTAAAATCTATTCTAGGGCTGTAACTCTCACCCTCTGAATTTTTACCTATTGCCCTCTCTTTATACCATGTTCCTTCTCTAGGTGATACTTTTAAGTAATCAACAAGGTTCCAGGAGATTACTTGGAATCTAGTAATCCTTTCTTCCAGGTGGTCACTATCACGCAATTGACAGAGACTGAGAAACAAATTAGGAAGAGCTTGGTTCTAAAGCTGATTCCACCAATTATTAGCTGGATGATCTCAGGTAAGTCATTTAACTTCTCTTTTTATAATCTTTAACATTGGGTATAATATAATTTCTATATTTAGCCCACAAATAAAATGATCTATATAAATCCTATAAACAGAGTGCTTTGTAAGTGCTGTAGGCTCAGGAATATTTGTAAATTCTCAGACTAGAGAAGTCTAAGTAGCTGATGGCACATTTTTAATACCAAGTTCTTCTGGGCTGATTTCCATATATCTTTTTCTCTCCAAGATGTTCTTTACTGGTCTACACTTAAATACTTTCAAACATTTACTTTCTTGATAGAAGCAAGAAAAAAATGCAAGAGATGAAATTTAGTCCTGATTGCCATATAGTTATAGTTATGTACAAATATGAAATGCCTAACTACAATGTCACTTCAATATATAAAAAGAAAGTATCAGGTTTTAAAAATGTTGTTTTAATAATGTTGCTTTAAATTTCTTCTTTCAAATAGTCAAATGGTTTAAACAATGTCATAGAAGAAAAGGAATAAAAGTGTGATATGACATGTGACAATGAAAATAATCAAATCAAAAATTGATCCATCTAATGTTTATAGTTAATACTCATTGACCTATGTAAACAATGTGTTAAGTTTTTTAGATTATGTAAAAACTGGATATTAGATGATTAGATATTATGACTACCATTAAGAAGTCAACAATCTAGTCAGGCATGAAAGACTATCATTCAAAATAGATAAAGAAAATATTCATTTATTTTTCTAACCAGTAAAGTTTTGAGGATCTATTGTTTGCCAACAATTCTGCTTGTCCTTACGGTGCCTCTAGTTTAATGAGGAAAATAAGCAAGAGAAGAGATATTTGCCAAGCAGAATGATGTGACTTAGAGCAGGAGAATGGCATTTGCTGAACAAATGGGAGATTGATTCAATGTGCCTGTGAAGGGCAGGGAAGGTTTCACAAGTAGGAGACATCTGAGCTGATATTTGAAGAATAACTATTTTCACCAGACATAAGAACAAAGGTATTCAAGGAAAAAGAAAAAGCATGTGCAAATTCAAGGAAAAATAAAGCAGCGTATAAGAAACAACACCAGTGGTTTTGCCTTAGATGTTTTTCTGGAATTCCCTTCTCAGAATTCTCTTCCCATCCTAATTTGTTTGGGGAATACTTCTTCATTTACTCTTTTCTTTTTTTTAATTGAAGTATAGTTGATTTACGATGTTCTGTTAGTTTCTGGTGTACAGCAAAGTGATTCAGATATGTGTGTATATATATATATATATATATATATATATACACACACACACATATATATATAGATACATATATATTCTTTTTCATATTCTTTTCCATTATGGCTTATAACAAGATACTGAATATAGTTTTCTGTGCTATACGGTAGGACCTTGTTGTTCATCTGTTTTTTATATAGTCTGTTTTTTTATACAGTCTGTTTTTTATATAGTCATCTTTATTCTTCAAGACTCATTTCAATTCAATCTTTGAATCCTTAATTTGAACTTAATGTTTGTTCTTTTGCTTCAATAATATACCTTGTCTCCACCTCTATAACTGGTAGCACTGTATTAAATTTACCTGCTTACTTGTTTGTTCCATTAGTATCTTAGCATCTCATATGTAGGGATTATCTCATTTATTTGATGTCCCAATTACCCACCACTGGTCTTGGAACATGCTGGTACTTAAATCACATGTGAAAAAATTAACTGTAACAATAATTTTTTTTCATACATTAGAGGGAAGAATTTTTTAACTTCAAGTTAAAAACTCCATTCACATCAATTTCAGATCTAGGAGGGAGTATAGAATTTTTCCTCCCAGGTTCTCTATAGAGTCATTTTTAACCAACTACAAGAATAACCAGGGAGGGACAAGAACATATCTCAATGGCCTGTAAGTTTTTCAAAACAATTCTTAATAATCCACCATCCCTCATTTGTTATGTCCTTTAACCAGTATTGCAGATTTCTACTGCCAGCCCCACCTAACAATAATACCATTTTAATTTAAAAATCATTATTATCTTTAGGTTTTACAGTTACCATGGCAATATCTTTTTTCTCATCTGTATCATTACACATCTCAAAACTCAATAGAATTATTTGTTTTAAAGCCAGAGCTGTAAAAATGGTTTCCATCAATACAAAAGCAGTAATCCAGTAATCCTCTCCTTAACGTTTACAATCAAGGATAAATGCAGCAACACAATGTCTATAAACATCTCCATATCTTTCTCAGAATAAAGTGCTCTTTTACTTCCATCATGCTGAGATCCTCATTCTTTGATATAATAGTGGGAAGAATATAACATTGAGAAGGTAAAGAATCACTGTTCCACAGCAGTGTTATGGAGCCTCTTGTGATTAGTATGTGACAACACAGACACACCAGTCTTCAAATCCTTAGTTAAATATTTATTGAGCACCCACTATCAAACTCATAGTGAGAACTAAAAGGAAAAATAATGCAGTTTCAATTCTCCAATGTTCCTTACTCTATTAAAAGGCTAAAACAACATTCAAAATTAGCTTTCATATCTATAAACATTCAACAAAGAATAGATGTGATGATTATAGGTGTCTACTGGGTGGGCCTCTTATTCGCTCAAGTCTCAGTGATGGTGGCTCTCATACATTATCACATATAATATTTAAAACTAACTATGGGCTGTAATTTTCCCACTTTATGTAGGAATTCAGAAACTCAGGGGGTCTAAGAAAGTTGCTTTATATCAAGTAACTGATAAAGGCAAAGTGATCATTACATCCAGTGCCCAAACTCCTGCTTGCTGCCAGTTTTTCTAGATAATTTTTTTGGAACACAGCCACACTTATTCATTTATTTATTGTCTATGACTCCTTTTGCACTAAAACAAATTTGCATAGTTGTGACAGAGACTACGTGGCTAGACAGGCTTAAGATGTTTACTCTCTGGCCATATCGAAAAAACTCTTGAACTCTGCTCTGGAGCATTAAACAATGAACAGAAAAACATTTATTCAGCACTGTTATGCTGCCATGTTATTTTTAGGTCACTATCAATGCTCAAAATATAAGATACTGAGTCCTTTCTTGAAAGATATTACAATTTATCCAACTGGTAAAAAATAAAAAGCATTGTAAGATGGCCATATAACCATCTTGTATCAATTATTCACTCTCTTCATCTTCCTACAGAAAAAAAATGCTTAATACATAAATTATTTTTAGAGACCAGGTTACCTTAAGAATGGAGAAATGGTCAAAGGAAACTATGGCAGGCATAGATGGTCACAGACATTTCTTTGTTCTTTTTTTTTTGTACCTAACACACCACATAGACTACATTTCCCAGCGTCTTTTGCAGTATGGTGTAGCCGTGTGTCTGAGCTCCAATCAATGGGTTATGAACAGAAGTAATGTATATCATTTTGAGGCCAAGATTTTGAATAGGTGTGTTTGTGTTCCCTCCATGCCTCCACGCTAGTTCCCGTCAGCAAGGCACAATGACGACAGGGCCATAGAGGATGGTGAACCCAGAACAAGACAAGTCTTTGTAAAAAGAGAACATCTTACAGACCAGAAACCTCCACCTGAGGCTGTTTGAGCCATTACACATTTTGGGTCTATTATTTATTGCAGAATATCCTATGCCATATGATAAAAGAATCAGTATCTTGAAGTTAGGTGCTTTTGTTAACAAAAATATAAACTACGTGGCATTGGAAAGTGACAAGGAGGTGTGAACTGGAGCCTGGAAAAATGAAGATCCATTTAATTCAGTGGTAAAATGCTTGGTAAAGCTCTTGCCTGCAATAATTTGAAAGGTAGACCAGATGCCTATAAGTCTCTAGCTCAAGTGGAGAAAGGTAGAAAAAGCCAAAACACTAGCATGTGTTAGCTATCACATGCCATGTTAAGCAAGATATTAAACAAAATAGATGAGCTCCATCAAGAATTAGTTGAGTTGAGAGCGTAAATGGAAGGAAATATAGAATCCTGAAAATCCGATTTTTGCAGAGTTGGAAAAGTTCATTGTTTCTGGATTTAAAATAGTAGGAAATTAGACTGGCAAATACTTTGAGGAATAGAAGCCTATCAACAATTCTAAACTGAGCAAAGGGATTAAATTTTGGGGTAAAAAGTCAAATTAAGAATGAGAAAGAAAGGGATGGGGGGAGATGGAAAGAGAGAAACAGAGAAGGGGAATATATGGACTTGAGGAAGCAGCAAAGAAGTAAGTGGATATGAGATCTATGTTTACAAAAGAAAGTTGGTCTTTTTGACTGACTGTATGTTAACATGATACTTATGGAGACCAATGGATTAAAATTCCCTCAGAAGTTTTCAGGTAAGTTTACATTATCCCCAAAGCCCAGGATTGGAAAACAGTTCTCAGGCCTCTAACTATTCACTGACAAGCAGCAGCCCAAAGGGTATACTTTGCAAAACTCACTTCAGATCTCCATTGAGTACACTGGACAAGAAAGAACTTGCCAGAATTGAGGAGCTGGAGCCATGCAGAATAATGACAATGAAATTATCTCAGCACATCCAGCTTTTATTTAAGGGACTTTTTCAACTACAGAGTTTTTCATAATACCAGTCAAGTAAGAGTCCATTGATGTATGGACCAGTGACTGCTATGGTTTCCACAGTCTTCTTTTTCTAAAGAAGAGTTTTTACTGTGGGTGCCCTGTCTTGTGTCTACCATTGCATATTATGCAGTGTGTGTGTGTGTGTGTGTGTGTGTGTGTGTGTGTTTATACATTTCTAGAAGACAAAAGCCCTCATCCAAACCTGCACAATGAGTCTGTGCACTACCAAAAGATCCTAGTCTTTGATATGGATACTTTAACTTGATGGGAAAGATGTCTAAGACAGCATCAGTTAGCTTCTGTTTAAGATACATGAAGTACAAGCTCACGGTTTCCCAGAATCCAATTAGCAGAGATGTCACTGCCAAGATGACCCTGATATAATTTACATCAATGCCTTCATTTCTATACAAATACATTTAATGACATACACCCAATGTGCTTTGTGCATTTACTTAATAGATATTAATGAGTTCCTACTATGTTCAAATTCCCAGGAAAGAAGGAATTACCAGTGAATGAAGATCTGTATGTAAGGAACTGTACTGGAAATGAATCCACTTCTGAACAACTGCCTGATAAATCTTTCTTTCAACTAACACCCCTTTCCATTTCTTTCTATGAAGTCAACTTCTCTTCTATATTTTCAAACAATCTAAACTCTCCTATTTCCCTCCACATTTCCAAATTCAAATTCTTTTCTGGGCTACTCTTCCACTAGTCTTTTGAAAAATATGTCATTTCTTAAAGACTTTAGATGGCAAGTCAGTACTTCATTTAAATTACTTTCAGTTCTTTTGCAATATTCAGTGGCAAAGATATGGAAACAAATTTGCACCTGCTGATTGATGGCTACTAACAATGAAACAAAAGTGGGCCACTACAGAATTATTTTGTGGCATGCAAATTTAAAGCAGTAAAGACTTTTTACATTGATTGCAGGTAATTATTCAAAGTTGTTACATTCCATGTTGTTAAACAGAGCTTAGAAGTGCTTCTACAGGCGGATGATTGATTAATTACATTGCAAATATTCCATAGGATTCCTTATAAGTCTTTTGTATTAAAGCTACTTATCCCTCCTACATACACCTCCTCTTAACTAGAGTATTGTTATTTTTTATCACTGGTATATTTTTGAGTGTCACAATTCTTTATACTTCAAATGTTACTTCAAATCAGGAATAGAGATTTGTCAGTATCTAAGGCATATATTAGATACTATATATGGAAACGTTTGCAGACCATTAAACATAGGAGTATTAAAGAGTGTGATTCTAACTAGCCACTAAAGCAAACTTCTAAAGCTATGGCTCTAACTAGTAAAACAAAAAACGTTGCTATTCTTCAGTATCACAACATTATATTTTTGCCATTGGTATCTTTACTTCAGCATTCTTTACCTAAAATAGTGGCTCCGGTCAGTACAATGAGTACTTCTGGGATAGTTAACACACATTAAATATCGAGTTAATGATTCCAGTTGTGGCTGACATTCACAGATTTAACAAATGCAAATAGTCACAGGAGACAGAGAAGCAGACAAGTAGTGCTGGGAACAGATGATTATCATATATACATATAATTCATTGATTAAAATTATAATTAAGAGGCTAATTATATTTATTTAAACTTTGTTGAATCAAGTTTCATTATAGTTTTGAAATGGAATCATCAGTTCCTCTCTGACAAATGGGGTGGCATTTTCTTATGATACTTTGATGTCTCTTTGAATTTGTGACCTTGGTGAATACATTTCACATCAATTGTTATCAGTTTCCTCATCTGTAGAATAAAGAACTTAAATTATACATTCTAAACTAAGCTTTTTAGCTCAATGTTAATATATGAGAATGCAGAGTCTTGGTATTTTAAAATATTAGATAATAAACAGAACCATTTTATAAGCACCTTTGGAGTTATACAGAGTATGTTCTCTTATACACAGTATGTTCTCTTATACACAGTATGTTTTCTTATATTAAAAGGAGCAGTAGGGAGGAACACTCCCAAATTCCTTCTACGAGGCCACCATCACCTTTATACCAAAACCAGACAAGGATGTCACAAAGAAAGAAAACTACAGGCCAATATCACTGATGAACATAGATGCAAAAATCCTCAACAAAATACTAGCAAACAGAATCCAACAGCACATTAAAAGGATCATACACCATGATCAAGTGGGGTTTATTCCAGGAATGCAAGGATTCTTCAATATACGCAAATCTATCAATGTGATAAACCATATTAACAAATTGAAGGAGAAAAACCATATGATCATCCCAATAGATGCAGAGAAAGCTTTCGACAAAATTCAACACCCATTTATGATAAAAACCCTCCAGAAAGTAGGCATAGAGGGAACTTTCCTCAACATAATAAAGGCCATATATGACAAGCCCACAGCAAACATCATCCTCAATGGTGAAAAACTGAAAGCATTTCCACTAAGATCAGGAACAAGACAAGGTTGCCCACTCTCACCACTCTTATTCAACATAGTTTTGGAAGTTTTAGCCATAGCAATCAGAGAAGAAAAGGAAATAAAAGGAATCCAAATCGGAAAAGAAGAAGTAAAGTTGTCACTGTTTGCAGATGACATGATACTATACATAGAGAATCCTAAAGATGCTACCAGAAAACTACTAGAGCTAATCAATGAATTTGGTAAAGTAGCAGGATACTAAATTAATGCACAGAATTCTCTAGCATTCCTATATACTAATGATGAAAAATCTGAAAGTGAAATCAAGAAAACACTCCCATTTACCATTGCAACAAAAAGAATAAAATATCTAGGAATAAACCTACCTAAGGAGATGAAAGACCTGTATGCAGAAAATTATAAGACACTGATGAAAGAAATTAAAGATGATACAAATAGATGGAGAGATATACCATGTTCTTGGATGGGAAGAATCAACATTGTGAAAATGACTCTACTACCCAAAGCAATCTACAGATTCAATGCAATCCCTATCAAACTACCACTGGCATTTTTCACAGAACTAGAACAAAAAATTTTGCAATTTGTATGGAAACACAAAAGACCCCGAATAGCCAAAGCAATCTTGAGAACGAAAAAAGGAGCTGGAGGAATCAGGCTCCCTGACTTCAGACTATACTACAAAGCTACAGTAATCAAGACAGTATGGTACTGGCACAAAAACAGAAAGATAGATCAATGGAACAGGATAGAAAGCCCAGAGATAAACCCATGCACATATGGACACCTTATCTTTGATAAAGGTGGCAGGAATGTACAGTGGAGAAAGGACAGCCTCTTCAATAAATGGTGCTGGGAAAACTGGACAGGTACATGTAAAAGTATGAGATTAGATCATTCCCTAACACCGTACACAAAAATAAGCTCAAAATGGATTAAAGACCTAAATGTAAGGCCAGAAACTATCAAACTCTTAGAGGAAAACATAGGCAGAACACTGTATGACATAAATCACAGCAAGATCCTTTCTGACCCACCTCCTAGAGTAATGGAAATAAAAACAAAAATAAACAAATGAGACCTAATGAAACTTCAAAGCTTTTGCACAGCAAAGGAAACCATAATCAAGACCAAAAGACAACCCTCAGAATGGGAGAAAATATTTGCAGACGAAGCAACTGACAAAGGATTAATCTCCAAACTTTACAAGCAGCTCATGCAGCTCAATAACAAAAAAACAAACAACCCAATCCAAGAATGGGCAGAAGACCTAAATAGACATTTCTCCAAAGAAGATATACAGAATGCCAACAAACACATGAAAGAATGTTCAACATCATTAATCATTAGAGAAATGCAAATCAAAACTACAATGAGATATCATCTCACACCAGTCAGAATGGCCATCATCAAAAAATCTAGAAACAATAAATGCTGGAGAGGGTGTGGAGAAAAGGGAACACTCTTGCACTGCTGGTGGGAATGTGAATTGGTTCAGACACTATGGAGAACAGTATGGAGGTTCCTTAAAAAACTACAAATAGAATTACCATATGACCCAGCAATCCCACTACTGGGCATATACCCTGAGAAAACCAAAATTCAAAAAGAGTCATGTACCAAAATGTTCATTGCAGCTCTATTTACAATAGCCCGGAGATGGAAACAACCTAAGTGCCCATCATCGGACGAATGGATAAAGAAGATGTGGCACATATATACAATGGAATATTACTCAGCCTTAAAAAGAAATGAAATTGAGCTATTTGTAATGAGATGGATAGACCTAGAGTCTGTCATTCAGAGTGAAGTAAGTCAGAAAGAAAAAGACAAATACCGTATGCTAACACATATATATGGAATTTAAGGAAAAAAAAATGTCATGAAGAACCTAGGGGTAAGACAGGAATAAAGATGCAGACCTACTGGAGAACGGACTTGAGGATATGGGGAGGGGGAAGGGTGAGCTTTGACAGGGTGAGAGAGAGTCATGGACATATACACACTAACAAACGTAGTAAGGTAGATAGCTAGGGGGAAGCAGCCGCAAGGCACAGGGATATTAGCTCGGGACTTTGTGACAGCCTGGAGGGGTGGGATGGGGAGAGTGGGAGGGAGGGAGACGCGAGGGAAGACATATGGGAACATATGTATATGTATAACTGATTCACTTTGTTATAAAGCAGAAACTAACACACCATTGTAAAGCAATTATACCCCAATAAAGATGTTTAAAAAAAAAAAAAAAGGAGCAGTCCATTCTTCTGTGATAAAATGTATCAGATGAACCCAGTCCCCTAAAACCATCGAGACAAAAGTCAACAGAGCCCCTCCCTGCTCTATGTTTCTATACCACATCTACTAACACAATTATCTTAACTACAAGACAGTAAGATTCTTACCTATACATATCCTATCAGACTACATAATGTATTATAGGTGCTTGATAAATGTTTACCAAATTTATATAAATCTAAATTATATACTTATTTTGGCTTTGTTTGAAATCAAAGTATGAAAAACTGCATGTGGCTTTATACACACACATTTGCAGATACATGTATATGTATTCTGTTAGTAGACTGTAATGTCTATCATCCTGTAAGAAAACCTGATTACTTCCTAATTGAAAGAGAATGAGAAAGAGAGGTTTAATTTGTTTAACTTGAATTGAAAGTTAAAGGTGTGAGTGAGGGGAGTTTGGTGTAGTGTAAACTGAAAAGCCACAGAATTGAGTCCCCACCCCATTTGCATGGGCATATAGGGGTGTGGCCTGAGGTAAGTCACTTAAAATCCCTAAGCCTCAATTCCCTCATGTATAATTTAAATTGTAAAGATTACTATGAAGATCAAAGTGTAAAAATGGTTAAGAAAAATATATTTATTAGTGTAGATTATGTCTGATAATGCAAATGTGTGTGGTGAACTTGTTATGAAAGTCAGTTAACAGAAATCTAATGTAAGGGACTACTAACTAACAAATTTGTATAAGCACACATGCAAACACATGCCCATAGATGGATACACACATACCCACATAGCACGCAAATGCATACACTGTAGGTACACCATAAACACAAATCAAATATTTATGTTCATGGGTGCAACTATTCCTAAGAGAAACTCCTCCCAAAGAAGGAACTCTTAGAAAACTAATTTATCTTCTATCTAATTCTTTATTTAATAAGGTCAAATACCATTCAGTACAGTTTTCTGCTTTGATCAGACATGCACACAAGTGAATCTTCTTAGAAAAAGATACAAAATGTATTAAATTAAACCTTTTCATTAGTGATGGCGTTGGTGTCATACACACCTCAGTCAGGCAAGTACTCAAGCTGCCTTCCAATGAGGATGTGCCCTTCCAGAGTCTTCCACCTCAACTCCTGCTGGTCTCTGGTATTGACCTACTTCTTCATTTTCATTCAAGATACAAGATTTCTGCTCCGATTAAGCATTTTATTTATCTTTTGACACACTGGCTCTACTCTTTTCAGACCTAACATACTATAACCAGGTTTCATTTATCCAACTTTTGTGAGATAATTGCTTCCGCTTAATTATGTCACACAAAACTCTGTAGCCCAAGGCGGATCATATTAAGTAATAATAGGTAGCATTCATTCTTTGTTCAGAGGGCTTTCTCTTTACTATTTCATTCAATATGCTAAGAACCCTTCCAGTGGGACAGGCACTATTATTTCCATTTAATAGATGAGGGGATTGAGGCTCAGAGTGGGTCAAATTATCCAAAGTAATTTTTAGATAATTTGGTAAAGCCAAAATTCAACTCCCAGAGAGCCTAGAGGTTCACTGTTCTACTAGGAGAATATTCTTGATGCTTGTAACAATATAAGCTTCAATTTCTTCACCTGTAGTGTTTTTGTCAGGGTTAATGGATAATTCGGCTAAGTAAAGCACTCAGAAATGTCAGCATGTAGTAGGAATTCTATAATGTCGAGGGACTCTATAATGTTAAATAGTAGTATTAGTAATAGCCATAGTACTAGCAGCGTAGTGGTAATAGTAGTAGCAGTAATAGCAGTAGCAGAAGCAGAAGTAGTAACGTAGTACTAGTAGTGAGTAGAAGCTCATAAATGCTTTATTAGATTCTCACAGAGTGTCTTCTGTCCTAAACATGTCTCATTTGTAAGTTATCAGATGAAGAACAAAGATGTAAGTAATTCTGACTAAAGATATGTAATTACCTATTTAAAACAAAGCACTGGAATTGCCTGCATAAAAGGAAGACAATTTAAACAATTCTTCACATCTCTTTCTGCCTTAGGCGTTCAGTGTGATTCTATTAATGGGAGACAAAAAAAAAAATCTTTCTAGGGATTATATCCCTATCTTAAAGCTCTCTCTAGTAACAATTTCAATGTTTTATGTAATCTTTTGACTTAATAATATCTTGAAAATCTATGTAATATGTGTTCAGAGCAAACATGGGTCCAATGGAAAACAGGAAGTTTCAAATGTTTTTGCGGAACAAAGCTTTCAGTAACAAAGGCAGCTGTGAGCTCTTTTGTGGTACCATCCAGGTCAGTTTTATACCTTTATATCCCCAAGAGCTTGGAAGGAAGCACATAGCTATTGAATTCATTCTCAATGCTCCCCGCCCACCCTCTACTCCTGCCAGTGTTTTTTGAATAGTTTATTCCTCCAACCTGTTTCTTTGGAATCAGCATCAGGAGATGCCATGATACCACTGAAAGACAGACAGGAGGTATGTCCAAGGTCAGTTTCCTCCTAAAAAGACACTCACGTGCTTTTTTAAGGTCAAGAAAAAGTTAAAATGCCTACTTTCGTACAATTCTTCCAACTGTGTGAAATGAATTCTTCCAATTGTTCAAAAATGACAGAGTGCTATTTAAATTCTGACCCCATCACTTTGCAGCCATGTAAGCTTCATCTGGTTAGATGAAGCCTCTGTTTTTTTATCTGCCAAACAAGCATGATACTATCTATCTTTCTCAGTGCCTATGTAGATTAAATACATTGGAAGCGAAGCTCTTAGGATGTTGCTTCATATATATTGGACACTCAAGGGGACTTAGTTCCCTTCTACTTTGCCCAACTTCCCACTTTCCAGGGACACATTGTGAGAAGCTCCTCTTGACCAAATAGTAGTAGTAGTAATAATAACAACAACAATAATAACAATAGCTGCTAATACTTATATAGTCCTCATGTGCCAGACACTTTTCTATGCAACCCATTCAACCCTCACATCAGATAAGGTAGTTTTGGCAGAGGATTAAGTAAATTTGCCCAAACCACACAGACAGCAAAGGACAGGTTAGACCTGTGCAATCTGGCTACAGATACTACACTTTTATATGTTAGTATGGAAATGTTGCTTCAGACATATGCCTCGTGTCTGGGGCCTGTAAGGAGTGAGAAACACTGCAATGGAAAGGTAATGAATGTGAGCTTTGTATACTGACCAGCTACAGTTTCCTTCAATGAGCCTTCTCTTCCCCTGCACATGCCCTGTTATCAACATGGAAAAGCCCTGCTGAGGTCTTTTGCCCACTGAAGTATGAAATGATCTAAATGGCCTTCAGCTTCCTTTTCTATTCCTAGCAGGTCTTGCTCTCAGTTTCTCTGCCTCTCCTTCCCAAATTTGAACATGCCCTTCTGCAAGCCATTCTTGCCTAAGCATTTTTCCTTTGCAGAATTGCTTGGGGTCACATTTCCAGTTGGAACTCTGGCCTTGTCTTTGAGATGGGACGCTGCTTTCTCCTCTTGCCTGCATATATTTTGAAATTGAGAGCTTTGGTAAGAAGCATCCTGGCTTTCTTCCCTAATGTCAAAGTACTCAGCCTGGTCTTTTAGTTTCAGCGTAATCAGAGAATTACCACGTCATCAAAGTTTGACCTTTGATTGGGAAAGTGTCTAGAATTATAAGGTGAAAAAATCCACACTCTTTATTTTGACTTCCTCCTGGGCCACCCCAGTGTATCCCATACGACATTTCATTTGTGCCCTTTTGATTTAACAAAAGCAGACACAGGTACATGGCTGAGCAAGGTGGGAGGAAGTTAAGCCTGCTAAAAGCAGGTGATCGCTGCTGGCTATGGTGCACCTTCCTAAACTTTCTTTCTAAACTGGGAGAAAACTAACCCAGGAAGGAGTTTAGAGACATCATTCTAAGGCAAAGAGAGTAAGTGATCACTTTGTGCAAGTCAGGTATAATGCCATCTAGTGGACAGTTACAATTAATTCAAAACTTGAAATAGCAGCCCCTTTTACTGAGTCAGGCAGTTTGTCTATAGTTCTGGATAACCTCTCCTGTCCATTATATTCTCCAGGGAGTGACTGAGGGCACAGGAGGATCCGGCTCGGGATGAAATTAACTGAAAAAAGCTGGAACTCAGGAGCCCAGACAAATTAGGATTCAGAGAAATACCTGTTCCAAAGGGAAGGAAGGCCAAGGGAAATGCCCTTGGACAATTAAGTAAAGAAGAATCTGAGTGCTAAAGACAGTGCAACACCAGGACGTGGTGGATTTTGAGGCTTGGAGAGAACATGCTGCCCAGGTGAACCCCACTGTCACAGAATGCTGGTCTTCTATGGTTGCCAGATTTAGCAAATAAAAAGGCAGGATGCCAGTTAAATTTGCTTTTCGTATAAACAACAAATCCTTTTTCAGTATAACTATATTCCAAACATTGCATGATTCATATTTATACTAAAAAAAATTGCTTTTCATTTGTAATTCACATTTAATTGGCTGCCCTGTGCTTGGACTTTACTCAAAAACCCAATGGAAGGTAGTATTTCCATGTAGAATTTCCTTTGGGGCATTTCTCAGTAGATTAATACATTTCTTCTGAATCCCTAGAAAAATTATGTTAAGATATTGGAAAAATGGGAAAAATCATTAGAATTCTTCTATGAGGATTAAAGTGTGATAAGCAACATGACAACATTATAGATTTGAAAGAATCCCTTAATTCTGGTAAAAAGCAAGAACCGGAAATGCTAACACTCAGCATTTAAAGTCACAGTGAACAGTTATAGGAACAGTACAGAAGTACATAGGAAAGAAGCTGCTGATGTGTTATAAGTGAGCATAGTCCTGTCTGCTGTTAAAAATGGATCGTTCTTGCAAATAACTCAAATATTAATAACTTTATAGGCATGACATACTTCGTACAAACCCTATGAGTTCCAAGAAAACAGATTTTTGGAAGCAGAATATGCCATTATATTGACTTCTTCATCACATGATTTTGTGTAGTGCTATTTAATAATCTAGGAGATCCAAATGCTATATTTTTTAATACTACCCAATAGTGCCTGCTAGTGCTTTCTAGTGTTTGTTTGCTATAGGTTACAGTTCTGTGTGAATATTATATACATAATAATGACTAGCAAGCCTCCAAGTGGGACCCCAATGATTCTCTCCTCTTGGTATACACACCTTTGTATAAGCCCCTCCTACAATGTACTGGAGTTTGTCTCTGTGGCCAAGAGAATATGGCAGAAGGGGTGATATGTCACTTTCAAGATTGGCTATAAAGGGCATTTGACTGCTTTTTCTCTCTTGCTGTCTTGCTCTCATTCTCATTCTCTCTTATCACTACTAGCTCTGGGGGAAAGTCGTGGTGTGAACAACCCTAGAAAAAGGTCCATGTGGTACCATGCAGACCATAGGTTCCTAATCCAGTTCTCATCAGGTCAGGAAATATGTGAGCCATGAAAGCCTTCCATTTTCTGGTAGTGGAATCCCTGACAGATAGTAATTACTACCTGGATTAAGAAACTGTGGTCTGCATGGTGCTGAGTCCTCTGATTGGAGGTTAGACAAGTCAAATCTGGAGAGTGGAGTCAAGGTTCTTAAAAGAGGCAGATAAACTGGATGGGTTCTTTCCCTAGACTCTGAATCTTTTCATATCTCCACTGAATACATTGTATTGTCTTCAAATTTCTTAATAATCACTGAACTGTGTCTGCTTTATCATTTAGGCTTTCTTAACATTTTCATTTTTATATAATATATCCAGATCCTATAGCTCTTATTTGTGAATATCTATATTCCAGTCTTCTTCCCAAGAATTCTACACATCTAGCAGATTCTCCTGATCCCAATGTGATGGAAAGAAACTCAAGGGCTTTGAAGTATGACCATTGGTTTATGTCAAGGTGATCTTTATTAGCTATTCTACTTAACACTGGTTCTTAGCCCCTTCATTTGTTGAATGGGGACAATAATGCTTATCTTATGAGCTATGAGAGAACAGAAAAAAAAAATCAGTACAACATCTGTGAAAAAGTAGATTCCAATAAAGATAATTTCCAATACTGCTATATCATTTGGTTATTATATCTACTCTCTGTGAAGTTACTACAACAGATTTTTCAAATGTAATATTTAAGCATAACATACATAATTTTCACAAACTAAATAATTTACCCAGTGTCCAGGATAAGAAACAGAACAATACTATCAGCCCAGAGAGTTCCCCCACCCTAGTCCTCTCCCTATCATAATTCACATCCTCCACAAGGGTACCCCCATCATGATTTCTAATATATTGATGAGTTTTTGAACTTGATATCTACTTTCTATATCCTCAGATCTGTCAGTATGTTATATGACCAACAGGACTTTGCAGACATGATAAAGTTAGGAACTTTGAGATATGGTAAGTGACCTAGGTTATTCAGATGGGCCCAACTGGTCACATGAGTCTTTAAAAGCAGAGAAACTTTTCCTGGCTATGATGGGTGAGGGAGAGAGAGAAGGAGAGAGAAGGAGAGAAAAAAACAGAGAGATAGAGAAAAGCAGAGACAGAAAGAGAGACAAGATACAGGCAGAGAAAGAGAGAGAGATGACAGAAAGACACAAAGAGAGACAGACAGGCAGAGAGAGAAAGAGAGAAGATACTGAGCGAAGAAGGGTGAGAGAATTCAACATTCCTGGCGTTGTCACCTACAAATTGGCACTTGCCATCTGCCTCTACAAGGATCAAATTATGAGCCGCTGCAGCTGCTGACCTTCAACACCCCTTGAAAGGAGTTCAGGGCAGAGATCAGGAATGAGGCACTCTGTGCTCTAGGGAAAACTGGCAGAACAAGTCTTCAGATATTTAGATATTTTTAGGAGGAGAGTTTATGAGCCCGATTCTTGCATCACCTCGTATCTAGAAAAGCACTAAAATCCTTCATGGTGACATCTACTCCTCGTGACTAGCAATAACCTTCATGAGACTAGCAGCATTTTCTGCAAAAATGTGTGCTTGGTTGCATGTATCCCCCTTCACCAAAATCACATACATACCGACCTCCCCACCCCCCCTGCCTCTTTGGAGCAGTTTCTCAGAGCTATCCGAAATGCTGTCTCCCAGACTATAGTCCTCATTTTGCTCCAAATAAAACTTAAGTCACAATTCTCACATTGTGCATTTTTTTCAGTTGACACTGCACACACTCTAGGTTAGAGTCCCTTCTGAAGCCATTCCCAGCTTCTAGAAGCTTCCTGCATTCCTCAGGTCATGACTTCTTCCTGCATTTTTTTTTTCAGTCGACACGTTAATAATGGAGAAAGAGGCCATGACCTGAGGAATGCAGGAAGCTTCTAGAAGCTGGGAATGGCTTCAGAAGGGACTCTAACCTAGAGTGTGCAGAAAGGAGCATAAGACACTTTTATTTTAGCCCAATGAGACCTGATGAGACTTTCGAGTTAAAGAACTGTAAGGTAACAAATTTGTGTCGTTCTAAGCCACTAAGTTTGTGGGGATTTGTTAAAGCAGCGCTAGGAAATTAATACAGGTATATCCCTCGGGCTGGAATTGCTGAGTCATAGGCTAAGCTTACACTTTATTGGAAACTGTCAAACAGCTTCCAACATGGTTTTACCAGTTTATACTTCCACTAAGAGTACGTGAGAATTCTAGTCCCTCCACATCCTCCTCAAAGTTTGGAACTTTCTTTTGTCATTTCTACTCTTCTAGTAAAATCATACATACTATTTTGCATTTCTCCAATAATAAATGAAGTCAAACACCTTTTCATGTTTACGGGGCAAGTGGGCATCCTATCTTGTGATGTGACTGGCAAATCTCTCACCTATTTTTTAATGTCTTCTCCTTACTCAGTTCTGAGAGATTTTAAAAAATATTCCAGAAATGAGTCATTTTTCAAACATAGTATCACCAATATCCTCACATCTTCTTCTAGTCTGTCCATTTGTCTTCCACTGTCTTATTGGTTGATGAAGACAAAACAAAAGATAAATACGTTCTTAACCTCTTTGTGTGCTGTTTAAGGAAGCTTTTCCTATTCCAAGATCATAAAGAATTTCTCCTACGATTTTTTTTCTAAACCCTTTATTTTTTGCCTTTTATGTTTAGATATGCAATCTGTCCTTAAGACAAAAGTTTTAAATCTCCTGTTAGAATGATAAAGGTCAAGTGAGGTATGCAGATTTAAACATCAAATAGAAAATGAGAGAAGATATTAGATTTTGGTCTTCTGCTGCTCTTTTCTACAAACGCTGCTTTATCTACTGACATTGTGAAGTTGTCCCTGATATTCCAAAGTCAGATTGAACTTTCCCTTTCTTAGGCCCAGCATTGCTCAACACCACTCATGAAATGCACTTTGTAACAACTGGAGATATTGTATGCATTTGTACTTGTTGCCTTCCCTGCTGGATTGTTAGCTCCTGTGACCAATGTCTGCTTCATTATTCATCTTTATGGGTCTCACAGACTTAGCCCAGCATAAAACTGGTGGTGCTCATTACATGGTTGCTAAAAGAAAGAAGAATAACCATTAATTTCTCTGCTTTACGTCTATAAGTTTGCATGGCAACAATAATTGCCATATGACTCAAAAAAGTCAGGAAAAAACTTATTTCAAATAACAGTTTTATGGCATAAAAAATGATCTGAGAAAACAAAAATCTTAAAGAAAAAGGTGTTTTTAGGTAACCATGAGAATAGTAGTGCTAACATTTTATAGGTTCCTACTCTCAGAAGTTTCATTCTTAGTTACTTGTACTTAAATTAAAAAGCATATCAAGTTAATGGAGGCTGTTATCTTAAACTGCTTTTTATGTTGTCAGCATCTTTAATCCTCAGTCCCTTTACAGACTCAGACTGCCGTCAGAGAACCATTTGTGTTGGCTGAAAGTGCCTTCCTATGCATTCTTTCTCATTGGTTCTTTGCCAAGCTCATAAAGTGTGTTTCCCTGTTATCTGGTACATTTACTGTTTTTTTCTCCCTAAATTACTGGTACCATAACCACATAGTTTTCTATCCTTTTAAAAATACACTGATAACAGTGCTTTTTGGATATGTTATTAATTGTCCATTGTCTTACTTCATTAACTTGTTAAAGTCCATGTGATTGCTATGCAACAAAAAAAATTCAATTTACCACTTAGACTCACTGGATTCTGCACTCACACATTCTTGGTGTCTTAAAACTCCCTACTCCAATTGCTCTTCTACCAGGATGGTGGAAAAAAGCAAAAGATTTGAAGTGCAATAGGCACCGATTTAAATTCTAGCTTTTTTGCTTACTAGCTTATATCCTTGGATAAAGTTACTTAAACTCTCTTAACCTGTTTCTTTGTTTAGTATTAATTATAAGGACCAAAAAAAAAAAAAGGATATTAATGTGACATGTTTTAGCACAATGTCTATAAAACACTAGGTCCTCAATAAATGTTAGTTCCTTTTTCCTTCCTGGAAAACGAAGTTTAAAAGTAGATAAAGGATCCTGAATGACATGTCAAAAGGTTTAAGAAACTAATAGGGAACCAATTAGGATTCTTGGGAAACATATTAGTTTGATCAAATTTGAGAACAGAGAGAATACTCCGGTGATGGATAGAGATAGTAAAAAAATAAATAAAATAAAATCTTTATAGACTAGGAAGCTACCATTAATGAGTAAAGAAATAGGGAATGTTAGAGCAATGATGCTCTGGAGAATGCATGCCCTACTTGTATGTGTTGAAATTCCAGTGATCATTATTAGAATTCTCTCCTGACCAAACAAAACTTGGAGGATTAGATTTGCCCTAGTGGCAGAGGAAGTTCTTTACCCCCCAGAATAGAGAATATATTGGAGACCAGATAAATTCAAGGCAGGGAGTGAAGTTAGACTTATCATAGCACTTTAAGTAAGAAATTACCAAGACCCAGAACAGAACAGCTGCTGTCACAGGGATAAAAGACATCCCTCTAGTGGCAAAAGCACACATACCTGAATAAATTAGTTGCTTTAAAATTTAAATAACGTAAAAAGAGTTTCATTGCAAATACTTGCAAGGGGTTAACTATTAAACATATCTTTTTACACAAAATAATTCACCCAAAATACATCTTTTGTTTAAATCCTGATTTACAAGTATTGGAGGCAATTAGGTAACTGTACATATGCATACAGAATTTAAAAAATATATTTAAATGTATATGTATATATTTAAGTGAACATAATTATATATGTTATAAATTATAGACAAATCAACTACTGTTCATCTTTTTTTTTTTTTTTTTTTTTTACTGTAAAGATTGTTCTCAGCTTTTCCAATAACATCACAGCATTGCCCTACTAACCCCTCAAAAGAACAAGGCAGATTCATTAATGGACTTTCATGGTAGGTTGGATGATGCCATAATTATGAAGAGATTGCTGTTGACCCATAAAGCAGTTTTAGAGTTGACCTGAGGGATGAAATCCAGGTCCTGGCTACTTAAGGTCATTAAAGAGTTCATTTTACATGCTGAGAGGGGCTGTATTTCTTTGGCTAAAATTCAATTCAGTTCATTGTGCTAATTCCTGAAATTATTCCTGGACTTTATAAAATAACTACCATTTACCTAGAATCAACTTTGTTTAGCTCACTTTGCATACATTATTTATAATCTTTGTAACTCTGCTCAAGATAGTTATAACCTATTCCTTACAGACGGGGAAATAAACATGAACATTAGTTAACTTGACCATATTCATAGTTAGTATGTGTTAAATGCATGGTTTAAAAACTTAACGTCTTTTCCTCACAAGCCATGAGTTTTGCTATACAACATGAAAAGTTCTGCTTCATAACTCACAAACATTATTTGAGGTCTATGATACCAATGTCATAGTTTACCTGTATAGACATGGATGCAAGGAAGCATGAGCAGTAAGTAGACAGACACTGACATCAGCCATTTTCACTGGATGTACAAAAGTTTTCTTTAAAATATTTTACAATATGCATCAGTACAATTTTAAAATATCCACAACTCCAGAAACTCCACATATTGGAAACAATTTAAGAAAATCATCAAAGATAAATACAGTTAATAATACTGTATTGGGCTTCCCCGGTGGCGCAGTGGTTGAGAATCTTCCTGCCAATGCAGGGGACACGGGTTCGAGCCCTGGTCTGGGAAGATCCCACATGCCGCGGAGCAACTAAGCCCTTGCGCCACATCTACTGAGCCTGCGCGTCTGGAGCCCGTGCTCCGCAACGAGAGGCCGCGATAGTGAGAGGCCCGCGCACTGCGATGAAGAGCGGCCCCCGCTTGCCGCAACTAGAAACTCTCGCAGAAACGAAGACCCAACACAGCCAAAAATAAATAAATTAATTAAAAAAAATATATTGTATATCTGAAAGTTGCTAAAAAAATACATCTTAAAAGATCTCATCACAAGAAAAAGAACTGTAACTATGTGTGGTTATGGGTGTTAACTAGAGGTTGTTTTGATCACTGTGTGATATATACACATATACAATCATTATGTTGTATACCTAAAACTAATATAATGTTACATGTCAATCGTATCTCAATTAAAAAAAGAGATGAATACAAAGATTAGCATACAAGATTTTTTCGCATACTGTTATGTGTTTCACATACTGTTATATATAAACTCCAACAATTAAAAAACCTATGCAACTGAAAATAAGTTAGGAGAATTGTTCTATCACACATCTGTATGACATGGTATTCTAAACATTAAAGATTATTTACAAATAATATACAAAGAAGTAGTTGTAGAATAATCTTATGCAAAAAGAAAAAGAAGGTAAAACTGTATACATAAGCTGGTGAATATTTTATATATCTGTTCATATTTTTTACCTATGTCATTTATTCCCCTTCCTTCCTTCCTTGCTTCCTTCCTTCCTTCCTTTCTTTCTTTCCATGTCTCCATCCATCCATCTACCTGTCTATTGCAAATATTAATGATGTTTGTCAAAGATAATGAAATAATTTTTCTTGTTTTATTAAATTCTTGTTTATAATTTTACTTTCCTGCTTTAAAAATTGTTTTTTGTTTTAAAATAAACAGTACCATTAAAAATAATAATGTTTGCCTGTAGTGCACTAAAAAGCCTTTCTTTTCATAGTTTTAGGATTTTAGAGCCAGGACCTAGATCATACTTGGATAAAGTAGAAAAAAAATCTTATCCTGATGCAGGCGAAAAGGTAAGAAGAGTGGTGGTGGGGATATGGAACTGAAGGAAATTTGAAAGAAAAAATGACAGCAGGTGGTAGTAATCTTCTAAGGTTGAATAGATAGTTCTTCTTAGAGAAACAGGGAGTGGGGAATTATAATTTTGAAATACATATACTATTACTAAAGTAGGATTAAGTGTATTGTGTTAGCCCTATAAAAAAGAATAAATGAAACCTATATACTTTGTACTGAGAATCGCTGCCATCAGGTAAATAGTATTTCTTAAAAAAATTTTTTTATAAACCTTATTTTTTAATTGAAATATAGTTGATGTAAAATATTAGTTTCAGGTTGCAACACAGTGATTAAATATTTTTATAGATTTTACTCCATTTAAAGTTACTATAAAATATTGGCTATATTCCCTGTACTGTACAAGATATCCTTGTAGCTCATTTATTTTATACATAGTAGTTTTTACCTTTTAATCTCCTAACCCTATCTAGCCCCTACCCCTTCCTCTCCCCACTGGTAACCACTAGTTCATTCTCAATATCTGTAAGTCTGCTTGGTTTTTGGCTATATTCATTCATCTCTTTTAATTTTTATATTTCACATATAAGTGATAATATACAGTATTTGCCTTTCTCTGTCTTACTTCACTAAGCATAATATCCTTCAGGTCCATCCATGTTGTTGCAAATAGCAAAATATCATTTGGTTGAGTAATATTCCATTTTATATATATATATATATATATATATATATATATATATGCATGCATGCCACTATTTCTATATCCATTTATCTGTTGATGGACACTGAGGCTGCTTCCATATCTTGGCTACTGTAAAGAATGCTGCTATGTACATTGGGGTGCATATATCTTTTTGAATTAGTGTTTTTGTTTCCTTCAGATATATACCCAGGAATAGAATTGCTGGTTCATATTGTAGTTCTATTTTAGTTTTGTTGAGGAACCTCCATACTGTTTTCCATAGTAGCTGCAACAATTCACATTCCTACCAACAGTGTACTAGGGTTCTTATTTCTCCACATCCTTGTCAACATTTGTTATTTGTAGACATTCTGCTGATAGCCATTCTGACAGATATGAGGTAATATCTCATTGTGGTTTTGATTTGACTATTTTTATGCTATTATCATACTAATTTGATGACTATAGCTTTGTATAATATAGTTTGAAGTCAGGGAGTGTGATACCTCCAGCCTTGTTCTTTTTCATAATATTGCTTTGGCTATTTGGAGTTTAATGTGGTTCCACATAAATTTTAGAATTATTTGTCCTACTTCTGGGTAAAATGTTATGGGTATTTTGATAGGGATTGCACTAAATCTGTAGATTGTTTTGGGTGGTATGGACATTTTAGCAATATTAATTCCTTCAACCCATGAACATGGGATATCTTTTCACTTCTTTTACCATCTTCAATTTCCTTCATCAGTGTTTTATAGTTTTCAGAGAATAGGTCTTTCACCTACTTAAATTTATTCCTAATTATTTGATTATTTTTGATGTGATTTTAAACAGTATTGTTTTCTTGCTTTCTCTTTCTGATAGTTAATTATTAGTGTATAGAAAAGCAACCCATTTCTGTATATTAATCTTGTATCCTGCAACTTCACTGAATTTATTTATTAGTTCTAAGAGTTTTTTGATGGAGACTTTATGGTTTTCTATATACCGTATCATGTTGTCTGAATATAGTGACAATTTTACTTCTTCCTTTCCAAATTGTATGCCTTTTTATTTCTTTTTCTTCCCTGATTGCTATGGCTAGGGCACCCAGTGATATGTTAAACAGAGGTCACAAAAGTGGGCATCCTTGTCTTGTTCCTGACAGGAAAGGCCTTCAGCTTTTCACTGTTGAGTATGATGCTAGCTGTGGGTTTGTCATAAATGTCCTTTATTATGTTGAGATATGTTCCCTCTATACCAACTTTCATGAGAGTTTTTATCATAAAGAGATGCTGATTTTTGTCAAATGTTTTTCTGTGTCTACTGAAATGATCATGTGATTTTTCAACTTCCTTTTGTTAATGTGGTATATCACACTGATTGATTTGTGGATACTGAACCATCCTTGCATCCCCAAAATAAATTCCACTTGATTGTTGTGTATGATCATTTTTCTATATTGTTGAATTCATTTTGCTAATATTTTGTTGGGGAGTTCTGCATATATATCATCAGAGATATTGGCCTAGAATTTTCTTTTTTTGTAATGTCTCTGGTTTTGGTATCAGGGTTAGCGTGGCCTCATAGAATGAAGTTGGGAGTGTTCCCTCCTCTTCAATTTTTTTTTTTTTTTTTGTGGTACGCGGGCCTCTCACTGTTGTGGCCTCTCCCGTTGTGGAGCACGGGCTCCAGACGCGCAGGCTCAGCGGCCATGGCTCATGGGCCCAGCCGCTCTGTGGCATGTGGGATCTTCCAGGATTGGGGCACGAACCCATGTCCCCTGCATCAGCAGGCGGACTCTTAACCACTGCGCCACCAGGGAAGCCCCACTTCAATTTTTTGAAATAGTTTGAGAAGGACAGGTATTAGCTCTTCTTTATATGTTTGGTAGAATTCTGCATGAAGCCATCTGGTCCTGAACTTTTGTTTGTTAGGAGTTTTTTCATCACAGATTCAATTTCAGTACTTGTAATTTGTCTATTCATATTTTCTATTTCTTCCTGGTTCAGTCTTGGAAGATTGTACCTTTATAAGAATTTGTCCATTTCTTCTAGGTTGTTCATTTTATTGGCATATAGTTGTTTGTAGTAGTCTCTTATGGTCCTTTGTATTTCTCTGGTGTTGGTTGTAACTTCTTTTTCATTTCTAATTTATTGATTTGGGCCCTCCACAAAGGGAGTTTTGTGCTTCCTATATCTAGACATCTGTTTCCTTCTTCAGATTTGGAAAGTTTTCTGCCATATTTTCATGAAATACATTTTTGAACTTTTTCTCTCTCTCGTCTCCTTCTGAGACCCCTATAATGCAAATGTTGGTACACCTGATGTTGTCTCAGTGGTCCCTTAAACTGTTCTCATTTTTTAGACTTACTTTTATTTTTGCTGTATTATTTGGGTGATTTCCATTATTCTATCTTTCAGATCACTTATGTGTTCTGTATCATCTATTGTTAATTCCTTCTAGTGTGTTTTTCATTTCAGTTTTTGTATTCTTCATTTCTGACTTCTTTTTTTATGTTTTCTAGTTCCTTATTAAAATTCTCACTGTGTTTACCCTTTTCTCAAGTTCAGTTAGCATTGTTACTACTAATGTTTTCAACTCTTTATCTGGTAAATTATTTCTCTGTTTCATTAGTTTTTTCAGAGTTTTTCCCTTGTTCATACATTTAAAACAATTTCTCTGTCTTCTCATTTTGTTTCACTTTCTGTCTTTATGAAATTATATAAAATAGTTACCTATCCAGGTCTTAAAGGGGTATCCTTGTGTGGGTGCATCCCTATAGAGTCTTCCTGTGCTCAGTTGGCTTTTGTGGGAGAGCTAGATCTGACAAGACCACAACGCACATTTTCCCCCAGGGTGTGCTAGAAGCTATCATCTTAGTATAAGTTGTGCCTCGAGATGGAGGGACTAGAGGCTGAGCCATCTGTGAGGCAGGGCTTCTCAGCTTTTCAGTGGCCAATACCATACTATAGGGAGGTGGGGTTGGGTCCCAAGTTACTGGAACAAAATCCCTGAAGGTTGGGTCCAAGCTGGCTCCATTCCCTCTAAGTGTGTGCTCTGCTCCCTTACAGCATTGGCACATTTACCCCAGAGGGTAGCAGTGCTCAAGCAAGAAGGTCAGGAACCAGTGCCTGCTGCAGGCCAGGGCCCTTGCTGGGGTACGCCTGGCACACCAGTCAGAGTTCCAGACCACTCCCAGTCTGCCACCTCCACAAGCACCAGTAATGGCAGTCCTCGTCCCATTCAGATGTCATGCTGGGTCTTAACCAGCTCTGTCCCTCAAAACTACATACTCTCCTTAGCATCAGTGGCCTTTGCCATGATGGGGAGCTGTTCCACAGAGCAAAAGTGGCAGGAGTAAGTGCTTGGCTCAGGTTGGAGCCTGCCCTGGGGAGATCTCAGGAAAGCAGCAAGAGCCCCAGTCAGTTTCAGTCAGCTTCTTCTGCTTTGTTTACAGAGTAAGCAAGTATGTGTGTGCTCTTCATGAGCAGAGTCTAGGTTTCTTACAGCCTCGCCATCAGTCCCATTGTTTTTCAAACTAGCTAAGGGGTCTTGTCCTCCTGGTGTCAGACCCCAGGACAGGGGTGGCCAATATGTGGTTTGAACTGCTAACTCCCAAGGGAGGATCTCTGAGCCCTTGTAATCCCCCTCCTGTTCTGTGTCACCTTCTAGAGGTGTGAGTCCCAACCTGATCCCTTCTCTTTCCTTCCTACCTGACTCCACGTGGATTTTTCTTACAGCCTAGGTTGTATTAGGGTTTTTCTGCCAGTCTCCAGTTTGTTTTTGGTGAGACTTGCTCCATATGTAAATGTATCCTTGTTGCGTTTGTGAGGGGCAATGAGCTCCACATCCTCCTACTCCGTCTTTTTGACTCCTCCCCCTAAATCTTATTTTTATTCTTTATAGCTTCAACAGTGATCTAAAATATGATGTATTTATTTTATATGCATATGTAAAGTGGTGAACATCTTAATTAGTGTACAATTTATAAAGGTATTTTAATTGACAGGAGCCATGGGGGGGGGGAAAAGGGAGGGGATCTAAAATCTCATCGGTAAACAAATCTTAATACTTTAGTAAATAAAATTTCTGGCATGAAGTATAGAAAAACCTACTTTATGCTTTATATAAACTATGATATATTGTGGATATTGTTTTAGTGAGGTGTCATAGCTTCTCAAAGAAAGGAATATATTCATCCGTGTGCTGGAGCCAACTCATGTCAGCTCATAAGAGCCAGTTTTCACATTTTCAGGAATTTTGTGGTATGATTGATAAGCACAGCAATCATTAAAAATTAATTTTATACCCTTACAGTTAAAAAAGTTATGTTACAAACAAAAGTAATAAGTACTCAAAAGTCACGACTTCTTAACTATTTTACTACATTTTACTCTTATCTATGCTCTTGAAATTATTTATATCTGTTGTATTCATGATCTGGAAATATTATGCAATGGTGTGGTACTGCAAATCTCTTTCCAACTCCAACTTCAGTGATGCCACATTGTAACTAGAAATCAGTAATGGTGGAAGTGTTCATACCGTAGAAATAAATCAGCAGATTCTAAAACAAGACTTCCATTCCTACCCACCTTCCCTGGAAATCCAGTAGTTAAATATTACCAGCAACCACTGAACATATTATTCCTTCATGACTTCCTCTTTTTCCCCCCAAGATGTGTCCAAATATAATATACTATATTTGGATATCATCCATTTTTCTGCACCATGCATCATGGAAAAATAAAAGAAAAATCAATCACAAACTATCTATTCTATATTTACTGATTGCTTGATAATATGCTTGGTACCATCCAGTGACATTGATGTTGTAGAGGATATAAGGATAAATAAAATATAGTCCCTGCCTTTATGGTGAGGGGAAGGGGAACAGTTAGATATTCAAATATGTGCTACTTTGATATTGAAAATAATGCATATTTATATAAGATTGCTTAATGTTTAAAGTGTCTTCATAAACAGTCTCCTTCACTTGATTCTCACAAACCCCAGGAAGCAAATTAGTATTGGTTAAGTCTCGACCAATGAGAAAGTCAAGGCATGCCCAATGTCAGAGATCAAGAACGATGCAGAGATAAAAACAAAATCCAATGTCCAACTGCATTAACTATGTGACCTGTGTCATTTGTGTTCTCCTCTACTTTAAAAAAAAAAATGTAAGGAGGATTTCCAAATTCCATCTACTAGACTCAGTAAAACTACACCTGATTAAACTGAGTTTTCCCAGGAAAACCTTAGTCTTATTATGGCAACCTTAAAATTATTGGTCTACAGTAAGTCCCCTACATACAAACGAGTTCCGTTCCAAGAGCACGTTCATAAGTCCAATTTGTTCGTAAGTCCAACATAAGTTAGCCTAGGTACCTAACTAATACAATCGGCTATATAGTACTGAACTGTAATAGCTTTATAATACTTTTCACACAAATAATACATGAAAAACAAACACAAAAAATAAAGAAAAAAATTTTAATCTTACAGTACGGTACCTTGAAAAGTACAGTAGTGCAGTATAACAGCTGGAATCCAGGGGCTGGCATCCAGTGAACAGGCAAGAAGTGTTACTGACCAGAGGAGGGAGAGAAGGTGGGAGTTAGTTGGTAGAGCTGAAGGATCCTCAGCAGTAAGAGACAGAAGGTAAGCTGCAATTTCACTCTCGCCTTATGTGATTGGACGTGCGAACACACGTTCACATCTTTAAAAGTTCACAACTCAAAGGTTCGTATGTAGGGGACTTACTGTATCTTATAAAGTATAATCATACAATGATTCTCTAACTCCGGATTCTCATCCAATCCATAAAACAATATAATATTACACTTGAGATGGAAGCCAGGACAGGTGGATTGACAGAAGACACACATGCTGCTACCCCTAAATCTGTCTGTGCTTCAGGTGCCTGGGACATTGATGGACACATGTAGTTTCCATTTCAGAACAAAAAGCTATGAAATGAAAAGCATTCTTTCAAAAGACAAGACTGCTAAAAGAGACAAGCTGCATCTTAATGGGAGTAAAGAATGAGACAGGCTGTAACAGCATGAAGAGAACTGCAGGAAAAACATAATGCATGAAAAGCCAAAAGCTCAGTCAGATCAATGATTTGAAATGGGAAAGGGTGAATAAGTCACTTGCAAAAAATTGAATCAATCTATGTTTTTGTTTTTAAAGAATGTTCAGTAGATTTCTGTGGGAAAAGGTATATACAAGGTTCAAAGAGACATGCTTGCAAAGTTAGTCTCAGACCAAATCTATCCAAATATATTCCAGGTAACCTGGTATGAATTGATTAATTCCACTGAAGTATAAAGGCAGCAAATAGAAAATTCATATAAAGGAAAAACACAGTTACTCTTATTCTTGTCATTTTAAAAAAAATTTATTCCTTCTCTCCTTTCCCCTGTGGTAACCATAAAATTTTAATCTTTATCTCCTTATGTGATCATTATTTAAAATATTCACTATAAAATATATCTGTAGATTCTAGTTGACTCAGTCCCCTGGAGATTATTGGACGCATGTAACGAATATGTCATGTCATGACATCAAAGCATTTTCCAAGCTTAAAAAGCGATTGAAAGAGGAGCTTCAAGATGGCAGAAGAGTAAGACGTGGAGATCACCTTCCTCCCCACAAATACATCAGAAATACATCTATATGTGGAACAACTCCTACAGACACCTACTGCATGCTGGCAGAAGACCTCAGACTTCCCAAAAGGCAAGAAACTCCCCACATACCTGGGTAAGGCAAAAGAAAAAACAGAGACAAAAGAATAGGGACGGGACCTGCACCAGTGAGAGGGAGCTGTGAAGGAGGAAAAGCTTCCTTCCACACACTAGGAAGCCCCTTCACTGGAAGAGACGGGGTGGGGGGGTGGACACTTCGGAGCCACAGAGGAGAGCACAGCAATAAGGTTGCGGAGGGCAAAGCGGAGAGATTCCTGCACAAAGGATTACTGCCGACCGGCACTCACCAGCCCGAGAGGCTTGTCTGCTCACCCGCTGGGGCGGGCGGGGCTGGGAGCTGAGGCTTGGGCTTTGGTCAGAGCGCAGGGAGAGGACTGGGGTTGGCGGCGTGAACACAGCCTGCAGGGAGTTAGAGCACCACGGCTAGCCACGAGGGAGTCCGGGAAAAGGTCTGGAACTGCCTAAGAGGCAAGAGACTTTTTCTTGCCTCTTTGTTTCCTGGTGGGCGAGGAGAAGGGATTAAGAGCGCTGCTTAAAGGAGCTCCAGAGATAGGCGCAAGCCGCGGCTATCAGCGCGGACCCCAGAGAGGGGCATGAGACGCTAAGGCTCCTGATGCAGCCACCAAGAAACCTGAGTGCAAGCACAGGTCAGTATCCACACCTCCCCTCCCAGGAGCCTGTGCAGCCCGCCACTGCCAAGTTCCTGTGATCCAGGGACAACTTCCCTGGGAGAACACACGGCGCGCCTCAGGCGGGTGCAACGTCATGCCGGCCTCTGCCGCCGCAGGCCCGCCCCACATACGTACCCCTCCCTCCCCCCGGCCTGAGTGAGCCAGAGCCCCCGAAGCAGCTGCTCCTTTAACCTCGTCCTGTCTGAGCGAAGAACAGACGCCCTCAGGCACCCTACACGCAGAGACAGTTCCAAATCCAAAACTGAACCCCAGGAGCTGTGCGAACAAAGAAGAGAAAGGGAACTCTCTCCTAGCAGCCTCAGGAGGAGTGGATTAAATCACCACAATCAACTTCATGTACCCTGCATCTGTGGAATACCTGAATAGACAACGAACCATCCCAAATTGAGGAGGTGGACTTTGGTAGCAACGATATATTTTTTTTCCCCCTTTTTCTCTTTTGGTGAGTGTGTATGTGTATGCTTCTGTGTGTGATTTTGTCTGTATACCTTTGCTTTTACCATTTGTCCTAGGGTTCTATCTGTCCTTTTTTTTTTTTTTGGTATAGATTTTAGTGCTTGTTACCACTGGTAGATTTGATTCTTGGTTGGGTTGCTCTCTTTGTTCTTTCTTTTATTATTTAAAAAAAAATTTTTTTTTAATTATTTTATTTTTATCTTCTTTCCTTCTTTCTTTATTTCCTCCCTTTTATTCTGAGCTGTGTGGAGGACAGGCTCTCGATGCTCTAGCCAGGTATCAGGGCTGTGCCTCTGACGTGGGAGAGCCAAATTAAGGACATTGGTCCACAAGAGACATTGGTCCACGTAATATCAAAAATTTCCCAGAGTTCTCCATCTCAACGCCAAGACCCAGCTCCACATAACAACCAGCAAGCTACAGTGCTGGACACTCTATGCCAAACAAATAGCAAGACAGGATGACAACCCCATCCATTAGCAGGAGGCTGCCTAAAATCATAATAAGGCCACAGACACCCCAAACCACACCAGAAGACATGGACCTGCCCACCAGAAAAAAAAGATCCAGCCTCATCCACCAAAACACAGTCACTAGCCCCTCCCAAGGAAGCCTACACAACCCACTGAACCAAGCCTAGCCACTGGGGGCAGACACAAAAAACAAGAGGAACTACGAACTTGCAGCCTGTGAAAAGGACACCACAAACACAGTAAGTTAAGCAAAATGATAAGACAGAGAAACACACAGCAGATGAAGCAGCAAGGTAAAAACCCAACAGACCTAACAAATGAAGAGGAAACAGGCAGTCTACCTGAAAAAGAATTCAGAATAATGATAGTAAAGATGATCCAAAATCTTGGAAGTAGAATGGAGAAAATACAAGAAACGTTTAACAAGGACATAGAAGAACTAAAGAGCAAACAAACAGTGATGAACAACATAATAAATGAAATTAACTATTCTCTAGAAGGGATCAATAGCAGAATAACAAAGCATCCTAAGAGACTACTACAAGCAACTCTATGCCAATAAAATGGACAACTTGGAAGAAATGGACAAATTCTTAGAAATGCACAACCTTCCAAGACTGAACCGGGAAGAAATAGAAAATATGAACAGGCCAATCACAAGCACTGAAATTGAAACTGTGACGAAAAATATTCCAATGAACAAAAGCCCAGGACCAGATGGCTTCCCAGGTGAATTCTATCAACCATTTAGAGAAGAGCTAACACTCATCCTTCTCAAACTCTTCCAAAATATAGCAGAGAGAGGAACACTCCCAAACTCATTCTACAAGGCCACCATCACCCTGATACCAAAACCAGACAAAGATGTCACAAAGAAAGAAAACTATACGCCAATATCACTGATGAACACAGATGCAAAAATCCTCAACAAATACTAGCAAACAGAATCCAACAGCACATTAAAAGGATCATACACCATGATCAAGTGGGGTTCATCCCAGGAATGCAAGAATTCTTCAATATATGCCAATAAATCAATGTGATACACCACAACAAATTGAAGGAAAGAAACCATATGATCATCTCAATAGATGCAGAGAAAGCTTTTGACAAAATTCAACACCCATTTATGATAAAAACCCTCCAGAAAGTAGGCATAGAGGGAACTTACCTCAAGATAATAAAGGCCATATATGACAAAACCACAGCCAACATAGTCCTCAGTGGTGAAAAACTGAAACCATTTCCACTAAGATCAGGAAAAAGACAAGGTTGCCCACTCTCACCACTATTATTCAACATAGTTTTGGAAATTTTAGCCACATCAATCAGAGAAGAAAAAGAAATAAAAGGAATCCAAATCAGAAGAGAAGAAGTAAAGCTGTCACTGTTTGCAGATGACATGATACTATACATAGAGAATTCTAAAGATGCCACCAGAAAACTAATAGAGCTAATCAATGAATTTGGTAAAGTAGCAGGATACAAAATTAATGCACAGAAATCTTTTGCATTCCTGTACACTAATGATGAAAAATCTGAAAGTGAAATTAAGGAAACTCTCCAATTTACCACTGCAACAAAAAAAATAATATATCTAGGAATAAACCTACCTAAGGAGACAAAAGACCTGTATGGAGAAAATTATATAAGACACTGATGAAAGAAATTAAAGATGATACAAATAGATGGAGAGATATTCCAAGTTCTTGGATTGCTAGAATCAACACTGTGAAAATGACTATACTACCCAAAGCAGTCTACAGATTCAATGCAATCTCTATCAACCTACCAGTGGCATTTTTCACAGAACTAGAACAAAAAATTTCACAATTTGTATGGAAACACAAAAGACCCTGAATAGCCAAAGCAATCTTGAGTAAGAAAAAGGGAGCTGGAGTAATCAGGCTCCCTGACTTCAGACTATACTACAAGGCTACAGTAAACAAGACAGTATGGTACTGGCACAAAAACAGAAATATAGATCAATGGAACAGGAGAGAAAGCCCAGAGATAAATCCACGCACATATGGTCACCTTATCCTTGATAAAGGAGGCAAGAATATGCAATGGAGAAAAGACAGCCTCTTCAATAAGTGGTGCTGGGAAAACTGGACAGCTGTATGTAAAAGAATGAAATTAGAACACTCCCTAACACCATACACAAAAATAAACTCAAAATGGATTAAAGACCTAAATGTAAGGCCAGACACTATCAAACTCTTGGAGGAAAACATAGGCAGAACACTCTATGACATAAATCACAGTAAGATCCTTTTTGACCCACCTCCTAGAGAAATGGAAATAAAACCAAAAATAAACAAATGGTACCTAATGAAAGTTCAAAGCTTTTGCACAGCAAAGGAAACCATAAACAAGACAAAAAGCAACCCTCAGATTAAGAGAAAATATTTGCAAATGAAACAACTGACAAAGGATTAATCTCCAAAATTTCAAGCAGCTCATGCAGCTCAATGTCAAAAAAACAAACAACTCAACCAAAAAATGGGCAGATGACCTAAATAGATATTTCTCCAAAGAAGATATACAGATTGCCCACAACCACATGAAAGAATGCTCAACATCATTAATCATCAGATAAATGCAAATGAAAACTACAATGATATATCCTCTTACACCACTCAGAATGGCCATCATCAAAAAATCTAGAAACAATAAATGCTGGAGAGGGTGTGGAGAAAAGGAACACTCTTGCACTGTTGGTGGGAATGTAAATTGATACAGCCACTATGGAGAACAGTATGGAGGTTTCTTAAAAACTAAAAACAGAAATACCATACGACCCAGCAATCCCACTACTGAGCAAATACCTGAAGAAAACCATAATTCAAAAAGAGTCATGTACCACAATGTTCATTGCAGCTCTATTTACAATAGCCAGGACATGGAAGCAACCTAAGTGTCCATCAACAGATGAATGGATAAAGAAGATGTGGCACATATATACAGTGGAATATTACTCAGCCATAAAAAGAAACGAAATTGAGTTATTTGTAGTGAGGTGGATGGACCTAGAGTCTGTCATACAGAGTGAAGTAAGTCAGAAAGAGAAAAACAAATACTATATGCTAACACATATATATGGAATCTAAAAAAAATGGTCATGAAGAACCTAGGGGCAAGATGGGAATAAAGACACAGACCTACTAGGGAATGGACTTGAGGATACAAGGAGGGGGAAGGGTAAGCTGGGACAAAGTGAGAGAGTGGCATAGACATATATACACTACCAAATGTAAAATAGATAGCTAGTGGGAAGCAGCCGCATAGCACAGGGAGATGAGCTCAGTGCTTTGTGCTGCCTAGAGGGGTGGAATAGGGAGTGTGGGAGGGAGGGAGATGCAAGAGGGATGAGATATGGGGATATATGTATATGTATAACTGATTCACTTTGTTATAAAGCAGAAACTATTACACCATTGTAAAGCAATTATACGCCAAAAGGGATGTTAAATTAAAAAAAAAAAAGATTGATGACCCGAGTCTATCATTAAAGAAGATGAGGTTTCTTCATGGACTCTCCAATGGTTTACTTTCATTAGGCAAAACAATAAGAAATTTCACTTGGTTGGGAAAGGTGGGTGCAGTGTAAAAAGGAATTTGAATGAGATATTCTAAGTAATGATTTCTATTTTTAGAGTATCCTTGTTTACTTTATCATATTTGGTCCTTCTTCTATCTTTGTATTATCATTCTCTTTTGCTTACGCTCCAAAATCCTGTTTCATAACCTAAAGGGTATATGAACTCACTGAGAATTATGCCAGGAGTGAGCCATTATTAAGGTGGCTAGTGTATAGAATGTCTCAGGGGTGGGGAAGCAGAATGAAACTTTGATAACTACATAGGCAGATAGGCAGTAAGCCTGCATAGCATAGTGGCAAGGCATGGACTTTGGAGCCTGTCTATGACTTAACTTATTTAAACCTATTTCCTCATTTGTAAAAAGGGGCTAATAAGTATACCTATTCCAGGCATTTTATGAGGATTAAAAAAGTTAATATCTATTAAAAGCCCATAACTGCCAGAACATTGCCAATGTCATATAAATTTAATATATGTGTATATACATACATACATATACACACATAGCCAGTGACATATAAATTATATATGTATATATAAAAAGTCAATCATCATATATATGTACACATATGGATAGTCATGTAATTTGCAGTAATTATTTAAAATGAAAGTTGGATTTGATCAAATCAATAATTTTGTTTTGGAATTAGTGGAGAAGTAAGAATTTATAATATTTGCCTTATTATTTTTAGAGTTTGGTATACTGACCTAAGGGTTATAGGAGGCTATAAGCTTTAAATGAGGTTTATGAGAACTTTTCAAACAAGGGCATTAGTAATTTTATTAGGCATTAATTATGCATAAAAATTAGCTAAAAACTGTGACTTAAAGCAACCGTAGGGCTGCCCTGGTGGCACAGTGGTTGATAGTCCTCCTGCCGATTCAGGGGACACGGGTTCGTGACCCAGTCCAGGAAGATCCCACATGCCACAGAGCGGCTAGGCCCGTGAGCCACGGCCGCTGAGCCTGCGCGTCCGGAGGCTGTGCTCCGCAACGGGAGAGGCCACAACAGTGAGAGGCCCGCGTACCAAAACAAAACAAAACAAAACAAAAACAACCGTAATCATTTCTTACCTCTCATGGTTTCTGTGGGTTAGAAATTCAAAATCAACTTGGTTGGGTGGTTCTGACTCAGGATCTCTCATAAGACCACAGTAAGACGTCTGCTCAGGCTGCAGTGATCTGAAAGCTGGGAAAAACAAACTGGGAGCCCAACAGGTGGTTCACCCAAGGCTGGCAAGTTGGTACAGGTGTTGGTGGGTTTTAATTCCCCTCCATGCGGGCTTCTCCACAGGGCTACTTAAGGATCCTTAGGCCAAAAGCTAGCTTCTCCTAGACACAGCAAGTTAAGAGCCCCCAAAGAAACATGCAATGCCTTTTAAGGTCAATCTCAGAAGACACATTATCACTTCTGTCATATTCTATTACCCATATGGGTCAACTCTGATATAATGGGTGAGAGGGCTACATAAGACCATAAATAACAGGAGGCTATTTTCTAGGATGGCTATCACAGGAATAGATTATCATCATTTGTCTGGAGGGCTGATTTAGACATGTGGTCCGCCCATCTGGTCTATTTACACTGTAAGACAATATATTCACTTCTGAAACAAACATTTACTGAGAACCTATGTGTCAAGCAAAATATTACATGTTTGGTGACATGAATTGAAGAAAACAAAACATAAGATGCAAGGGTGTAGAGAAGTTGGATGCTTTTATAATAATCCAGGAGAGCTGGTGATGCAAAATAATTGACACTGCCAGTAAAAAGAGGAGATGTCTTGTTCTCTCATGACTTTGGTCAGTTTAAATTAGTCCCTCAGACTTTGAGTGACTCTAAGTTAATGTATCAATATACAGTTAATATATAAAGTTAGTCCCTGGTCATAGGAAAGAACTACTCCTTGGAATGATGGTGATCCCACCAAGTCAGAGATACCTTCCGGGGCTTGGGCTAGAAAGTCAGAGAACAACTAATGTGTTCATTACTAACTTAGGGAGAGTAAGAACCATGACTAAATTCATAGGGATGCCATATGCTGGAAGTGAAGGAAAGATCACATATTTTTGAAGGCTTTTTATATGGAAGAGAAAATGAAGTACAAGTCACATGGAGATGGATTTCTGTTCAAAAATGATAATTTTAAGATGATTTGATTGGCTATAGCTTAAGTGGTTGCTTTATTTGGGAAAGCCTAGTTGGCTGTTTGTGATTGGTTGTTCTTAAGTTTTATTTTCTGATTCAAGTGCCTTGACACTGGCTTGGGTTTTGATTTGCTTATGTAGACCACCAAGGTATTAAAGCCAACTCAGTCGAATGGTATCCTTATTTAATTTTTATTTAATTATATAATATATATATAAAAAGATATTGAGAATAGCTGTGTTCCTTCCTTCAAAACCCACACTGAAACAATGAAGTATAAGCATACATTATGAAAACTGTAGGAGCTGAGCTTCTTTTGACAATCATGCCAATTCTCAAGTGCATTCAATGATACTGTGTTAGTGAAATAAAAAGCTTCAGAAAACTGAAGTAGCCTAAGTTTCATTTACAATAAGGATTGGACTTCCTGCCAAATATGTCTTTCAAAATCAAGTAAAAGAGACAAAGACTTCTCCAAATTCTCCAACACCAGGCTTCCACGGTATTTCCAAATTCAAAAGGGGGAGAGAGGGTAGAGCCACTCGGATTGCAGCATAGCTGCTAAATGGACTTAAACTGCAATCATCTTCCAGTAAAAATATCAGTAGCACATTTCAAATGGGAAGATACCTAATATCACTTCACATCTTGTTTTAATTACCTTTTCCTCCTCAAAATTCTAATGAAGCGATTTTGCATTTACATATCTTTAATGATGTTTCAATCATCTGTTATGAATATAGGCAATTTGCAACTTTTATTCAACATACTCAGATGTGCATTGTTTATGAATTCTGATGTTTAATAGATAATTGACTAATTACATCTTGTTTAGAGCTGAATTTGTTAAGCATGCCCCATAGACTTCATTTTTATTCCACTTCAATTCTGGAAGTCTTCCATGTTCTCTACTCTAAAATCCTGAATAAAAAACCCTTATCCTCTAAAAGCTGTGAATTCCCAAGTTTATAAATGCATTTATCCTATCTCATTAAAATTCCATGGGTAAATACTAATAGTGGTAAGTCATCATAGGATATTTCAAGTCACCTGGGTGTTATCATTTACTGGCTCCAGGGATTACAATGGTCTGAAATGTTGCTTTCTCCCAGGCCCTCCACCAGAAGATTCTAGTTCATCATTTAGAAATTCTTATACTTAGTTTCTAAGCACACATAACATTATGACAATCACTGAGGTTATGTAAGGTATTTAGAAAGATAAGAAAGCAAGAGTCTTTGGAGAAATAATCAAGTCTGAAAGTGCTGTGGTTTCTTTGTTTCTGTTTTTACAGTATATAGCGTTCCATATTTCTGTGTGTTACTAAGAATTTGTCAAGCTTGGATAACTAATCCCATATTTAAACAGATTTAATTATCCAATACACAGCTGATTTTCTAAACTGTCCACACTGAATTTGCTGAATAAATGTTACAAATGAACTATATAAGGAATGATTTAAATATTTAAAAATGCAAATGCAAACACTTTCATATCTTGAGAGAAGAAAAAGTGAAACAGGAAACAATAATGGAATTTCTTAAAGGTTTTCTCCTGAATTTTTGCCTGCTGAGTAGACTAATGACATCAGGAGACATCCCCAATGACTCCCTATCACTTAACACCAGTCTTTTCTTACAGACCAGGTGAAACAGCTTTTACACAGAGAAGATGCAGTGTTCTTTGATTACTGCAAGTAACTTCAGGATCACATCAAAGACTTATCTGGGGCTTTGAATCCTCCTTAGACAGTTACATTTTCAAACAGTATCAGACTTTTAACTTTTATTAATTTCTTCTTTTGTAAGCACTCTATTCCCAACAACTATATCAAGCCATAATAATTTCAGTCATTGTAATTTCTTTAGATATATCATCTTCTAGTATTTATATCTGCCAGTAGATATTGCGAAGAAATTTTCTGAAGGACTCCATGTGGAATGTGATCACGGGAAAAGACAGGTATATAACCACTTAAGATCATTTTTATGTTAAAATGTGAGAAATAAGTGTGTGATAAACCATGGCCCCTCAATAGTCCTTGAGAATACAAGTGAGTGCCTCAACCAGTTTGTAGATTTTTGTTTTTCTTTATTTTTAATTTCATTTATAATTAATATTTTTCCAGTTATCCATTATTACTGGATCTGGACATCTTATGATTAGTTTTAAACACTTTTAGAGTGCTTACCACAACGTAAGCAGAGTTGCTTTTGTTCATTATCTATATTAATTGATTTACTTATATCAACTCTTTTTTCACTAAATGAGAATTCTTGCTCTGACTCTAGAACGTCAGAAGTGATATGCCATTAAATATCCCTTTACAGGGAACCTTATAAAACTGTAGTTGATTATTTTCAAATAATCTATTTGTATTAATACCTTAACAATATCTCCACTGAAGTTTAGTGAGTCACTTCTACCTTACTTTAAAATGTATGTTTATTTTTTTCTTTTTTGATAATCTATAAAATACTTAATAATTACTCTGTATCAGCCCTTCATGAAATATAAAAGTAAACTAAACACACCACCTAATCTCTGTAAGTTCAGAGTCTAAAATGTAAATGTAAGTATAATTCTCAAAAAAGGAAATATGATATACCTTAAGAGGTACATATATAGTCAATGGGAAGCCATGAGACCTAATTATTTTTTCCACTTGAGAAGATTAGGTAAGATTTCTAGAATTTGCAGCTTTTGAGATGTAATGTCTTACAAGTAGATGGTTTAGTCAAGTCACATATGAGGAAAGAGAGCCTTTCAGGCAGAGGGAACATAAATTGTGAATAGACATAGGGGAAGGAAATCACAGAGAAAATTTCTGTAGTATAGTTGGATACTGTTAGGCCCAAAATGATGTTATCCCAGAAAAAGCTTACCAGTGTGAATCCAAACTACAATCAACCTTTCCTGTTTGTGTGAACAGAATGGGAACCACTATTTACAAAACTCTTCATGAAAGATATCCAGATATTGAGAGAAATAATGAATATATAAATATAAAAATATATATTCATAGATACATATTTTCATGTAGATGAATATACACTTGTATATGCGATATATGCACACATATTACATATACTATATATATATATATATACACTTATGCATATATAATATATATTATGCATGTTTTATAATATATATTATGCATGTTTTATTTATATAATTTATAGTAAATCTTTCATAGTTCAGCAAAAGCAACTGAGGCAATTAACACCTCAGTGCATGCAAAAATATCTCTGCAACACTAAAGCATTGTAGAGCCTCCTTTTGAAACAGGTTTGGAGGAAACATACCAGCTTTCTTCCCTTTATAAAGACATCATAACTCATTATGGCAAGTTTATTTCTGCCCTGTATAACTCTTTGTGCTCATTTATAGATTGGTCCTACAAATTTTTCTTAAGCATCTACAATATGCACTGCACAGTGGTAAAAGTGGGGATTATTAAACACACACACACACACACACACAACTGAATACAATGCCTATCTTTTTAAAATAGTTTGCAAAACATCTGGGAGAGAGAAAAGCATGGAAAAATATAGATGAAGAACTAACTTTCATATGAGTGCTATCCTGAGTGCCTAAGAGAGTTCAATTTAGGAAGCAGTTTCTTCTACCAGGAGATTAAAATGAAGTCATAAATGAGAGGTTCTACAGACACTAGTTGTTGCCATCATAATTATTGTATATTAATTTAGGCATCAAAAAGACATCTACTGATGCGTATCAAGCATGCATATTCTTTATTTTTATTATCTTGATTTTTTTAAAATGTTCTTAAGTTATTCCCCCCCATACTTTTCTTATTCCACCTTAAATTTCACATGCCTTACAGCCAGAGTACCCACACAGTTAACTTTCCTAAAGGGATCAACTTGACAAAAATCAGAACAGATATTTGGACTTATTGAGGCTAAATGAAAACAGCTCTAAATGATTCTTTTCCTTCTAGCCATCATGTACACCCACTGTTACTATAAGAAAAGTAAGTGTAACCCTCTTTCTTCAGACAAAAACTCCATTTAAAATCCAATGATTTAGTTATAGTCGGGTCCCCATCTATGGCTCAAGCCTCTCCCAGGAAGCTCCAGAATTCTGAATGTCAATTTCCATGCCACAGAAAAGTAGGTTAGCATCTGCCTGGTGAAATTCTTAGAAAAGCACATTACTCTTCTTTCTTTGGCAAATGGCATGCTAGAGAGGGAACTGAGGACCATCCTGTAAAAAAAAATCTTTCTTCAGGAGAAAGCCAATCTGATGGCCCATTTAATATTCTTAGTAAAATGGGTAGCCTTGCATATTTTGACAACTGGTCAACCCTCTAGGAGTCTCTTCCTGCTGCCAATAGTATCTGTATGGCTATAATTTATTAATGGCCAATGATGTGATGGGCACTGTCACGGACAGCTCTTAAGTATCACTAATCTACATTTTATAGATGCAGAAACAGAATCAGAGGCTTTGGATGACTAACCTAATTTAGCAGCTGGCAGAGACTAGAGGAGGGGATTCAGCACTAAGCTAAGATTTTCACACTGAGGTAGTCCGTCCATTGGAGTCTCCTAGTGAACCCCCAGGGCACACATCTTTTACTTGTCGTCTTTCCCTTCCTGAGTGGGTTACTGTGAAAAGTCCACTTAACCAGGCCCTGTGGCATAAGACAATCAAAGAGCCCTAGATTTACAATTCAACCACCTGGCCTAGTGTGAAATGTAAACCCTTTGGATTTCATCCCTTTTACAATGAATGGAAGCAGTTCATGGCATTGGCTTTGTGAGGCAGCTTTGTAGCTGCTATGTATTCCATGTTAGGAAACAAAGTGAAAACTGAAACTTTCTCAGGTGTTTTGGAAAGTATTCTCTTTACAGAGAGCTTTGCCCACATTGCCCACTATTGTGTAGGAAAGGTTTCTGTCATTTCTCCACATGTGGGATGGCAGAAAGGCATTCCACTCAGAGAGAACGGCATGTAAAAAGCCTGGATGCATGAAAGGCTGATGAAAGAGCTGGTTTGCTGTGTTGAAACATGAGGGACTGATAGAGATCTGGCTGAAACGGAAGTAGGGTCCATTTTGAAAGGTCTTTTCTACCTGTCTAAAAGGGGGTTGGCTTAAACCTATGATTAATGTGTGTTTATGTGTGTATTCACAGGTGAGAATCACAGGTTTTTTACTTTTTTTTTGGCCGTACGCGGGCCTCTCTCACTGTTGTGTCCTCTCCCGTTGCAGAGCACAGGCTCCAGACACGCAGCCTCAGCGGCCATGGCTCATGGGCCCAGCCGCTCTGCGGCATGTGGGATCTTCCCAGACTGGGGCACGAACCCGTGTCCCCTGCGTCAGCAGGCGGACTCTCAACCACTGTGCCACTAGGGAAGCCCAGAATCACAGGTTTATAAGAGTAGTATGGCCACATTTGCTTTAGAGAGAATTTTAGAGTAGGGGGTGAATTGGAGAGGTGAACTATTTGTTGCAGTGATTAGGTAGATGGAAATAAAAAGAGGGTTTGGGTATTTTACAGATTAGTATAATATATACTTCCAACTAGGACTTTACAGTTTACCAGTTTTAAAAAATAACTAATGTATTTTTTTGTCTGTCAGAAGAGCATGCCATTAACAAACTTTGCTAGAAATTTATTTTCCTTTTTACCTCCTGGAAGTCTTTTTATATCCTACCATCTTTCTTTCCTTTCCTGAATGCAGCCAAAAAATCAGCATTAAATGTAGGATGTTTCAATATTTATTTATGTCATGAACTACACAGGATACTGAACTGATAAATGGAGAGTCTTTATCTGTTTGGGTTAATCATACCTTGTTAATAAGAGTTAGTTGGTAGGAAATCTGTAATTATAGAAGCCAAATCCATATTCTGGAGACTTAATCTCCTTATCTTCTCAAAGAATCTCAACCAATGTATAAGTTTTCTTGGCCACATAATCAGCATACCTGCTTATAGAAAAAATTAAGTTCTGCACCATGAAATTGGAACATAATTGGTAAAATCAATTTCTTGAATAACGTCACGGGAGGATAAAGGTCTACCAAGGAAGGTAAAAAGAAACCTAATTCAATAGTCAAACTAGCCATGACATTCCTTAAAAAATTAAGCTTATAGATGAGCTGTCAGTGTCTAATTAAAACACAGTAAAACAGTGAATAACCCTTTTAACAATATAATACTTTTCTCATGGCAATCATTTCCCTTATATAGTCAGTTTTCCATCTTAGGTAAAGTCTCACTCAGAAATTCAATTCTATAACCACAATTTGCCATACTACAGTTTACCGTTTAACAACATAATTTTTCTGTGGAAAATAAGACATTCTTTACTTGTTATGAGTCACTACCTCCATATGGCACATGAAAATCCTATTATGTTGAAATCAGGGCACGTAGGATAGAAATAGTGACTCTGGCACTAAAGTTCTGCTTATTCTGAGAATTATACTGCCCCAGATGCACCTTTCACTATTCTCCTATTATCTTATGCTCCAGCCATTACAAACCATTTACAAGTCCCAAACACACTCATATTTGGCTTCCTACCTTTGCACTGGCTGTTCCACTTTCCTGACATAATCCTTGCTTCTGTCCTTCCCTTTTAATTAGCTAACTCCTACTCAGAGTTTTCATCAGCAACCAACTGGATGAGGCACGCCTCCTTTCATTTTTAACACTCCATTTTATATCTAATACAATAATTATTCAGTACTGTAATTCAGATTACCTTGTTTGTCTCCACTTTCAGATTGAAAGATCCCTAAAGGTAGAGAAAGACTTAATTTTACTTCATCTCGAATTTTACTTCACAGTGTCAGTTGACTGAATATGTGTAAATAAGCAACTGACAGGAGTGAATGAATGAATAAATAGGTAAATATTAACTTAGAAAAAAATCACATTATATTTATTGGCAACCTCATCTCACATTTAAGTTGTGCTAACTACTGACAAAAATCCTTAATGGTCTTTATTACCAGTCTACCCAAGTGGAAATGTAATAGGCCCGGGTCTATATTTCAGTTAAATTGCACCTTGTTGGATTTAACTCTTTATCCCAGATTGGTGATAATTAAACTTTAATCTGCATAGGAATCACTTGAGTAAAAATGCTAAAACTTCACATTTGTGGTCCTATCATTATAGATAGGGGGTATGGTTAAGAATTCTGACTTCTTAAAAAATACTTCAAGTAAATTTCATGTAGGTGAACCAGAAACCTTATTTTAATAAAGATTCTTCCACCAAATCATCTTAAATCACTTGTGTTTTGCATTTACTATCATGTCTAAATTTCTTCCACCCTAAAAAGTCTTACGAGTGCACCCTGCATTCTCTTATACAAGTCACTGATTCTACCCAAGAAACTCAGGAAAGAACGATGCAGCCAGAACAAGGTGATTCCCTCTAAGAAAATTACATTGAGTCATCAACAAGGATAAAGCAGAAGCTACTCAAAAGCTTGTCTTTAAGTCTATCCCTTAGTTCACCAATTTATTCACAAGTATATGTTGACAGACCATGTCAAATGTGAGCCTCAGCCCCATAAACTCTATATTGACTTATTTTCTCTAATCAATTTATAACTTCATAGCATAGGGAAGAAATGTGCCTGATGGGACATGTCCTAGCCTCCATGAAATCGTACAAGTTTAAGCTGCGGCTCTTTCTCTGAGGTAAGTATAAAGCAGCCTTTAAAAAATGGTTCTAGAATTTTCCTAAGGACTAACACCAAACAAAATATTCTTCCCTCTTTTAAGAAATATATATGTCATCTAATTTTAATCCTCACAACAATAAATCCTTAGGTTTAAATCCCCTTTTAAAACCTAAGAAGAAAAGCACTGGTATTTTAATTCTTTAAATAAGAAATCAGAGTAACTTAAATTCAAAGAAGTAAGTAGTAAAACTTGACCTGGGGTAGTCTAATGCCTGAGTTTGTGTCCATTCTTCCATTAGATCCCTGGGAAACAGAAGATGATATCTATAATAGAGCTATGTCTAATGATAGTACCCCTGGAAGCCCTGTTATTTGTAATAGTCAGAAATAGACCAAAATGAATCAACTGATGATGAATCTGAGAAGGACCCTTTGAACAAAGCTAGACTCTACACATGTGTCCTGTAACCAATCAAGGCAAAAGCATTGTATGTGTCCAGTGACACATGAAGTAACCACTTGGCACCTACCATGTATCAAACCTTGATCTTACCAACAATGATCTCATCATTGTAGGCAAACAAATGTAATGAGACATTGTACTTGTCTTTAAAGTTTATAGCCTATTAAGGAAAAGAGATGAGTAAACAAGATAGATCATCGTGACTGCAAAAATGCAGATCCCACAAGGAACTTTAGAGAGTCCTGAGACTGATGCCAACAGGATAGATCAAGAAAACTCCATGAAGAAGATAGTACATAAACACACCAGGATGGTAATAAAGTGGAAACTCCACTTTATTCAAGTCCCTACCCTGTGAAGATGTGGGGTTTTCTGTCCAGTGAATTCCCTCAGCAGGATTAAACTAAGGATTCAATTTCATTTTAATTGCATTAAATCCCAGAAGACTAAGAAAATTGCAAATTCAGTCCCTAAAGTGAAAAGACTATATCAGTATCAGTCTTCATATTTAACTGAAGCAGAATCAAGACCCACTAATTAGCAGAGGCAAGAAGAATAATTTAAGGTTTTATTTAATTGAAAGCTCATAACTTATAACACAACAATTATTTAATTAGCTCATTCTTATATTAATCTCTCTCCCTCATACTTATAAATTCCATCAAGTTAGCTCACTATACTTAGGTATTTAATAAAGTTTTCTGAACTCATTTTTGTATGGATAAGCATTGTTCTACATATGCAGGAAATGAGTTCTACAGATTCTAAACTGAAGGGCAATTATATACAAGTAAAAGGGTGATTTAAATTTTTTGACTGTTATTTCTTCTTCCAAAACTCCCTATCCTCAAACTCTCAACTTCGGTAGTGGAATTAGAAGTTATTTGAACTCTAACTGTTGAAAACATGAACATGTTTTCCAACAGAGGGAACTTCTCTTTGCCCATAAATACTAGAAGTATATATGGAATTATCTTTAGTGACCTTTTGCATAGAAGATGTTCCAAGGAAAAGCAACTTCTCTGTAATACATGATACATATGCCAAGTCCGCAGATATTCAATCAATTGTTGGTGCTCTCCTATATACTGGTGTTGATAATTCTTATTTTTTACCATGTATTAGTGTGAGTTTATGTGTACAAATGAGTAGGTTTGTGCATGTGTGTATGTAGGATGGTGGAAGAATTGGTTAAGGAGTCCTTTTTAATTTTAAATTAGCACTAAATTCAGATTATGTGATATAATTCATATTATAAAGTAATATAACAGCATAATAGAAAACTTGGAAAGTGAAATATGAAAAACAAGTACTCTTACCACTCTAACCCAACCATAGTTATACTTTCTTGACGATTATTTTTGTATAGTTGTAATATTTTTCCAGTTATTTCTGTCCCATCATTATCACTTTGTAACATAAGCATTTTGCCATGACTCCTGTAGAATTTTTGTCTTCTTTTCACTCATATTCTTTCTCTCTCTCTGTCTCTCTCTCCCCATCTCTTCCTCTCTCTGTTTCTCTCTCCCTCCTGTGTCTGCAGTCTTTTCCTTGTTAATCTCTACTTTCTTCCCGCATCCATTCCTCCTTAGTCTACCACTATTTGGCTTCAGCCTCACTCCTTTACTGAAACTGTTCTATCTAGGCCAAAAAATGACTTCCTACTTTCATAAATGAAATGGAGAGTCAACTCTTATCCTTATCTTAACTTGTTTTAGGAATGAAATGGGAGATCAGGGTGGGTAGGCAACATGTTATCAGAATTGGGGGCAGGGTGGGGTATAAGGGAATCTATTAAAAATCTTGAGATGACATAGTTCAAATGTTGCTAAAGTATCTGCATTTTTGCACTGAGATTCTTTCCCAGACTGGAGAGTTAAAGGGGTAGCAACAGATAAATGGCCAAGCAGATATGATAGAATAAAGTTGGTCCCTTCTTCATTTTTTTGCCTTTTTGGACTCGAAAGCTCAGGACCAATAATGCTAATAAACTACAGCTTCATTTTTCTTGCTCAGACTCCAGGTCTCTCCCCTAATTCAGGACCCTTTAGCCTGCTACATTAACAATTATAGTAACTTCTAACCAGCAACCCAGCCCCCAGACAATTCCCTCACTAATCCAACCTCCATAGTCATGAGGATGACCTTTCTTTCATATGTGGAAATGCTATATCATAAAATAAAATGGCCAAAGTTTCACCACTTTAACCCAATTGTGGTTATAATTTTGTAATGTTTAGCTTGACATAATTGTATTTATATGATATAGATTAGTTTCTGTCCTACCAGCATCACTTTGCCATAGCATAAGCATTTCCATATGCCTCCTGGGAAAATAGTAGAAAAGATTTTTCATAGAACTTAAACTGAATGAGTATTGCTCCAATGCTGTCAGAAGCCCTTATTTTAGGAACTCAATAATAACAATGTACAGATAACAAATAGTAGTAACCAAACCACCAGGATTCAAATCTTGCCTCAAACTAAATAGTTTGTGACTTTCAATAAGTCATTTGATATTGTTATGACACAATATCTATATTAGAGAAGATACAATAATATTTATATCATATGATTGTTGTGAGAGCAAATAAATTAAATATTAATGTAAGTAATATAAGTGTTTAAAACAGTGTCTGGCACATAGTAACACATGCATATGTGTGTGTGTATGTGTATATATATACCTCTCTCTCATATTATTACATCTGGAAAGCATGAGGAAAACATACACACAGATTACATTATATTTTATGGGAGGTAGGTAATTTAGTATAATAGAAAAATCAAAGAATGGACTTCAGAAGACTTTGTATCTAATCTAGCTCTAACACTACTAGTTACTACGCAACTTTGGGCAAATCTCCTTACCTAGCTATTTACTACAATTATTATATCCTATAGGTTTCACAGATGAGGAAACTAAGTGTTAGAGAGTCTCTTGGCCAATGTTTCACAAATGGGAAATGAAACCAAGGACTCAAAAGTAACTCTCTACAACACTGCAGCTTCTGTAAAATACATGCATTGAATCAAGAGATCCTGAAAATTCTTTGACGAGCATCAATTACATGATACTCTAAAATAGCAACAAGTGAATAAATATAGTCGTCCTACTCAGTTAAAATGTATTAACTGAGACATTATTTAACACTTTTTAATAGACATTCTTACAAAACAAATAAAACCATGTCTGCTGATTAAAAACAGAAAATACTATCTCATTCTTTACTGTGAAATCCATTTTTCTTTTTCTATTTCTTGACACAGTACCAAAAATCATAGACATTTAAGGATTGTTCTTTTTTTTCTTCCTGCTTGTTTGACTGTGATGGAAAATAAATAATGAAAACCTCTTTACTGTCAAGAACTGTTGCAGTGTATTCAGAAGCTCTACTAGTAACAATAGACATCTTTATGTCAAAATTACCTTTATTGAGATATTTCCTCTTCCTTCTTTGATTCAAAAGTATGTTTTACAATAGCAGCATGAAGCCTACGTTAAGTATAAACTTCAGGAAGTACAATTGACTAGTATAATATGTTCAGTGCCAAAGTTCACACTGCGTGTCTCTTTACTGGGCATAAAACAAAGCTTCAAAGATTCCGGAGTCAGGTTCCAGGCTCCTGTAATTGGAGGGTAGATATCTTCTCTCTCAAATTAGTGCCCAAAATAGACTAGAAATAAGCCAGATGGTCCTGACTAGAAGCTCAGTGAGAAAACTTATGTTAATAAGTCCCCAGTTATGAATTAAAGATAAAAATTATTTAATGTAGAAATATCATTACAGTCCAAAGAGACGAATAGAACTAGGTGCAACTGTAGAGCTATTTAAGCCAAATGCTCCCTTTTCAATCAAGGAAATTGAAGTTCAGAGACGTTAGTAAGGTAACGTCTCTCAGTAAGTTCAGGAAAAAGCAGGGACTGGAATTCAAGAGTTAGGACTTTTATTGCAATGTAACTTAAAATGTGTTTTTCAATGTGCCATTTAACGTGTAAGACTGATATCATGCTAGCCTACCAGAGTCTGTCATTCTATTAACTGTAGACACATTGTTTTGCTTTTGTTTTTAATGAACTAAAATGGAGCATTTTCAATGAACACCTTGCTGCATATGAAGTTGTTAAAAATTTACGTTCAAGCTAAACCTGAAGTGAAAGAAACTGCCAGGGATGCCATAGGGAAAGTGTTAAGTTATTGCAGAAAAGGAGGAATTCATTTTCAAACCTAAATATAAGCAAAAAAGGATTTTTTTTGCTGCCTAAGAGTTTGGACATCCCCCTTCTCAGTGCAGGTAGTAAAGTAACAAAGTAAAGAAGCAACCACCAGGGGCTTCCCTGGTGGCGCAGTGGTTGAGAGTCTGCCTGCCAATGCAGGGGACACGGGTTCGAGCCCTGGTCTGGGAAGATCCCACATGCCGCAGAGCAACTAGGCCCATGAGCCACAACTACTGAACCTGCACGTCTGGAGCCTGTGCTCCCAACAAGAGAGGCTGTGATAGTGAGAGGTCCGCATACCACGATAAAGAGTGGCCCCCGCCTGCCACAACTAGAGAAAGCCCTTGCACAGAAAAGAAGACCCAACACAGCCATAAATAAATAAATAAATTTAAAAATTAAAAAAAATAAAAATAAGAAGCAACCACCAGAAAGAGAGAAGTGATTCCACATGGGAAACACAAAGAGCTCTTGAGTCAGGGACAGAGAGCTATGGCATCCTCAGTCACAGCCAAATTTCAAAGATCATGTTAAAAGAAAACAAGGCAAAGCCTCTGTAAAAATCACATGTTACAGACTAAAAATACAAATATTGTATTTGGAACAAGTGAATAGGAAAAGATACACTGAGTCATAAAGGCTTCATCATGAGAATTAAAAATCCCACTAAAACTCTGATGGTGTGAGGTGGCAGGAATATGACATCATCAGGAAAAGTCAGATTGACCCAACACAAATATTATTCCCCTGGCCAAGTTGGCTACAAATTATTCTCAGCTCGTTTCACATGAGGACCCACTGACTGATATTGATATCATTCCTTAGAGCATTAGCACCATCAAGTATGATTAATATTGCACAGATATGCATAAATACGTTTAATTTTTGTGGGAGTCAACTTCAAATTTTAGTTTTAGTCATTTAAAAATGATTTGTTATCTTTGTAAATACCTGAGTGAAAAATATCTACTTTACCCTCTTGATATTGTTAAAGATTAATAGTCGTCAAAACTTGGTAAATCCTATCTGTTTGAGATTCAAGATTTTCATACAGGATGTAATGAAAACAGTTAAGGTAGCACAGCTCCCTACTAGACTTCATAACCACAGACAAACACACATGTCCCTTCCCTGAATTCCATGTGGGATTACTCTATATTGCTGTAGAATTATGAAATCAAGAGCAGGAGGCAGAGGTCCAATCCCACAACTCTTAAACCTAACAGTATGTTGCTGCTCAGCCTCTCCTTGACAACTGAAGAAATCTAGTTTTGTTTTCCCTTACTGTGTATTCTATGTAATTGATCTTGAATGTATGTTGGATTTTGATACTTACAGGTTTCATTTTTCTATGTGATTGTATTTATTTGTTTAGTTTTCTTATAAACATTATCATGTGCCATGTTACTCTTATGTTCACTAACTGACTTTCTCTATTCAAACTCCTGAAACTTTTATTTGTGTGATACAACTTGATATCATTTAGTCCAAAACATCATTTATCTAATTTATACATTTCAATATTTTCTCATCTTTATTATCAAAAATAATCCAAATAATCACTAAAGCAGATTAGACTACATTAAAATTATATATGAATATATACATATATGTATGTAAAATGAAAAATATATACATATATTATATATATGTATAATAACTGAGAACTCTATATGTTACAGAAAACACTAATTATGATAGAGTGTGTCCATTCACTTCTAGAGCTTAGTGCCAGCTAGAAAAAAACAGGAAACCTCAGCTAGAGAAAATAGAAACACAATATCTAAAGTTCACTCTAGTTTTCTCTAGAAGTTTTACTGAAAGTTTAAATCAGAGATTACAAATTTGTTCTCTCTTATATGCCAACTCAATTAATTGTTAGAAGCAATTTTGGGACAGAGTCTGAGACTCCATCTGCTCTCAGCAGGAAAGGATGTTGTATTTGAAAAAAATATGCCTGCTATGGTCAATGAAAGAGGACATCAGGCCATGTGGCTGATGTAATAACAATCTAAGGACTTAGAGAATATCATGCTCACAGTTATGTTGGGTCAGGCACAAAATAGCTTGAGAAACACAAAACATGACTACCATTCTAATGGACCTTGTATTTTATAGAAAAGTCTTATATGTAAGAATGAACAAGAACAGGTAGTTGCTTCTATATAGTTGCATGTAATGAAAGGATTACTTCTGCAATATGTGCTAGACATGCTGTAAGAATTCAGAGTCTTATAAAAGCAATAAAAGGCAATAAATTAGTATGGTAATTTGATTAAAGACAGCTATTCACGCACTTAATAATGACTATGTGCAAATGATAAACACAGTTGCTAATTTTAACAAAAAAAATTAGAAAATGAACATTTAAAGTTGACATTTTAAATGAAGTTTACTTTAACATCCCAAACTGTCAAATATTTAGGAAAATCTAATGAAAGTTGTTTAAGCTCAGTATACTGAAAACCAAAAACCATTGCTGAGAAACTTAAATAAGATCCAAATAAACAAAGAAATGTACAATATTCATGAATTGAGAAACTCTATAATTGTAAAGATGTCAATTCTTCTCAAATTGATCTCAATCAGAATGCAAGCAGAGGTATGTGTGTGAAAACTGATAGGCTATTTTTAATGCTATTATATGGAAAGAAAAAGCATCAAAATAGTTCAAACAATCTTGAAGAAAAACAAGACTGAAGAACTAATACTACCATATTTCACTTTTACTATAATTAAGAGAATATAGTATTGGCACAAGAATAGAAATTTAGATCAAAGAAAAGAATAAACAGTTTTGTTTTGTTTAAGATTCATACTTTTAAAGTCATTTACAACAAAGTGTCACTGCAATTCAATGAGGAGGGGACAGCACTTTCAATAAATGGTGCTGGAAAAGTTGGGTATTTTATATGGACAAAAAGTAAATATTTACTCCTACCTGAGACCATTCAAAACATTTAATTCAAGATGGACTATAAACCTAAAGGTAAAACCTGAAAAAATAAAGCTCCTAGAATAAAACAAAGACAAATATTGTAGTGACCTAGGACTCAGCAATTTTTGAAACAATAAATAAAATTCACTAACTATAACATAGGAGATTAATGAATAGAACTTATTAAAATTAAAACAAAAACACTTTTTATAAATACATTAATAACATGAAAATGCAAGCCACTAGCTAGGAGAATATATTTTCAATATATATATCCATATATATAGGAAACAACTCTAGGATATATTTTAAAAAACACTATAAATCAATTAAAAACATGGAAAATATGGGCAAAAGACTAAGTAGGCACTTTAAAATGCCTAATTTATAGGGCACTTTCAAATGCTTTCTACATATGTGACAAAGATGTTAAACATCACTAGTTGTCAAGGAAGTGGAAATTAAAACCATGTCAAGCAGTTGTATACATCCAACAGAATGATAAAAAGTAAAAAGATGGAAAATATTGTATTGGTAAACATATGTAGTAACTAAAAGTCTTACAATGGGATATTACATATGACATATTACATATGACATATCTGTTATCATCTATGTATCTATCTGTCATCTATCATAGGATTTTAAACTGCCACAATCAATTGGTACAGCCACTATGGAGAACAGTATGGAGGTTCCTTAAAAACTAAAAATAGAGTTACCATATGATCCAGCAATCCCACTCCTGGACATTTATCTGGAGAAAACTATAATTCAAAAAGATACATACATCACAATGTTAATAGCAGCACTATTTGCAATAGCCAAGACATGCAAGCAACCTAAGTGTCCATCGACAAGTGAATGGGTAAGGAAGACGCGGTACATATACACAATGGAATATTACTCAGGCATAAAAACAAATAAAATAATGCCATTTGCCAGCAACATGCATGGACCTAGAGATTATCATACTAAGTGAAGCAAGTCAGACAGAGAAAGACAAATACCATATGATATCACATATATGTGGAATCTAAAAAAATGTACAAATGAACTTATTTACAAAACAGAAACACACAAACTTCAGAAACAAATGTATGGTTACCAAAGGGTAAAGGGGGTCGTGAGGGATAAATTAGGAGTTTGGGATTAAAATATACACACTACTACATGTAAAATAGATAACCAACAAGGACCTACTGTTGGAACCATACTCAATATCTTGTAATAACCTATAATGGAAAAAAGTCTTAAAAGTTTTATATATATATATACATAAAACTGAATCACTTTGCTGAACACCTGAAACTAATGCAACACTGTAAATCAACTGTATTTCATACAAATTTAAAAAAATTAAAAGACACTATACATAAAAACACTTATGAGTTTATAGACATTATGTTGAGTGAAAGAAACCATAAAACAGAGTACACACTGTATGAATCCATTTACATTGCTTATGGGAAAAAGTAATAATAGATGTCAGAAGAGTGGTTACCTTGGGATGAGAGGATAATGGTATTGACAGGGAAGAGGCATCAAGGAATTTTCTGAGGCTCTGGAAGTGCCCTGTAGTTTGGCTTAAGTGGTGATTACATTGATTATATATCTGTGAATATTCACTGAGCTGCACACTTAAAACTAGTGAACGTTATTGTACGTGTGTTGTATCCCCCAAAGAAGTATACGATTTAAAAAGTTGCTCATATTTAATAATTGGATTGTTTACCATTGAAAATATAACATGGACTAACATTTTTAAAGTATACATTTATACATGTATGCCTTTTTAGAACCAAAACGGAACTTAGAAATCATTTTACCCAGTATTTACCAAAGCATGATGTATGACCCACCTTTGGGAGTATCCTCCAGAGAACTTGTTCAACATGGGTTCCTAGGACACGTGCAAGGCATATTGACGCAATTCTCTGAGGATAGGATTTGGAAATCTGTATTTTAAACATACCGCCTAGAAAATGTTTATGTCTGCTAAAGGTTGAGAATTACAATCTAAATCCACCTCTTAAGTTTACAGTTAAAACTTGAGTCTGAGTTGGTCCAAGGATATATAATAATCACTGGCACAATCAGGTTAAGATTCAAATAAATTTTGGTAAACTTTATGTATAACAAAGATATCTCATTGTATCTTCATAACTGCACAACATGGTAGCTGTTTTTATCTTTAGCTTTTACATATAGAAATCAATCCCAAGAAATTTTATCTCACCCAACTTCAGAAAATGATTAAAAGTTAGCTCCAGGGTTCAAATTCATACCTTCTGACTTAGAGTCCATTATCACTCTGTACTTTCCACTATCTTGTAGATAAGTATTAACTGCACAGTCCCCACAATTTTATAACACAGATTAAATGCTTTTGGTATGGATGGAATGGTAAAGCAACTCAAATACAGCAGAGTTATTATTTTTTTAATATCTTGTAAATAGCAGCACTACAGGGCACTGCTATGTAATGTGACCAGGTGAAAAATTCTACACCATTACCCAAATGTTTCTTGTCATGTCCTCTTAATCTTTCAAATATTCAGCTTCAGCAATTCTTAAAATGGCATTTCTGATATTCAGATAAATAGAACTCTCTGTATTTTACTCACCACAAGTTTCCCTTTTGGAATCTCTAAATCTGTTGTTAACAAAGTGACTTATTGTATGAAGGCTTACTAGATAATTGCCTTTGGGTTGAAAATATTAACCTGGTATTGAACCGAAAGGATAAGTATATGCCAGATGGGATGAAGAGAAAGGATTAAGATATTAGAAAAACAAAACAAAGGCTCACTTTTTTAGTCCCATATTTTGAAGAAAAAAGCAGCATTTTCCCTGAGACAATTGTAAGCAGCATTTGTTGCATGTTAGTGATTCTGGAGCCCAGCCAGTCTGTGAGAAACTTCTCAGAGAAAAAGTCTCATAATTATGCAACACTTATGATCTATCAGGCACTTCTTAAAGTGATTTTATGTGTATCACCTCATTTCGGACATAAAAAAAAAGCTGAAAAGAAAGTATTATTACTATCTTTATTTTATTAATCGAGGCACAGATGGGTGAAGTAACTTGTCTAATCTATCACTCTTTCTGTGGTTACACATTACTTTGTGTATTTTCTATTGTGTTACTACCATGTCCTGCCTTATATTTGATAGAAGAAATAATTGTCGAAGAATATCTTGCTTTGGTTAGGTTTCAAGATACAGGTTTCCCTAGACCTCTAAAAATAGAATATTCCTAAGAAAACTTTCACAAGCTGAAATGGTGTAAAGTAAAGAAACAATTACCTTTGTTTTGTCATAAAAGCAAAAATATTCTTTGGATTTCTTTTAGTTAGTAAAGACAGGTACTAATGTAGGTCTTTCATAAAAACAAAGTGACATAAAACCAGCTCTGGAAAAGTGAGGATACCTGTACCTCAATGAAATTAAAAGGAACAAGGTGAAGTCTTTGAGAGAGGATAACCAGGAAAAGTTGGGCTAACAGCATCATTAACTACAAAAAGAGTAACAATTACTGAAAACCTATGTGATGGGGACTACAGTAAGTGCTTTATTTACATTATATCATTAAATCAACAAACACTATTTACTCTTTTTATCTAGATAAAAATGCCCTTAAGTGGGAATAACTTGACAATTATGACAGCATGAGTAAATGACAAAGCAAGAATTCAAACTAAAATCTGTTTCCAAAGCCCATTTATTTCTCCCCACTGCACTAAATACCAAATTATCTATGTCCCCAGTTATTGTTGCTTTAACTAAATAATAGCATGGATTCAGACTGTTTTAAATATCATAGAGAAAAGCAGAGTTGTTTAACTGTGAAATGCTAACATCAGAGGTGTGAAGAGATATCACTCAGCTTCTTCTCAGGAAGAAATAAAGCTATTCTTCATTTGAAAGCCCCTATGCTCAGTGGAAGAAACAGAAAAAAATATGACACAGTAAAGATTTTCTACACTGCCTGGGTCTTCTCAATCTTTCAGGAAACAGTGCCATGAAATGGAATGTCAAGTAATTTTTACTTCAGAGCTTTGGTATCATTTTCACAGTGAGCACAGAAATTGGAAACAAAAGCTTATGAAGTCTAGCTTCTTAGTACTTGGCATGTTAATCTAGGAAAGACAAAGGGGTAACAGGCAGCATGCTAACTCTTAGATACTTTATATGCATTCGCTAAAGATAAGTTAGTTTACTCAGGTTCAATAGCAAATCTATGGATTGGGTTTATTTTACTGCTTCAACATTACATAACACAAGAGTAAGTAGTAGCTTGAAAGTGGATACACATTTTTTTTAAACAAAGTCCATTAACTGTATTCAGTCATTCAACAAATATTTGTCATGATAAGGAAGAACCATCCTACAGTCTGAAAACATTGGTTTTATCAGTCACTCAGTGTTTCAAAACCTACCAATGGCTCTCCATCTCACTTGGAATGAAGTGCAAAGTTGTCAGAAGGTCCTACAAAATCCAGCAGTATCTCCACACCATTATACCTCTGATCGAATTTCCTTCTCTTATACATCTATTATGAAGCTCCAGCTTATGTACCTTGATCAATCTCCTACCTCAGTCTTTACATTAGCAGTTCTCTCTGCCAGGACTGCTTTTCTTGCCAATATCAGCATGCCTCACTCTGTCACTTCTTTCAGACCTTTACTCATTTTACCAAGGAGCCCTTTCCTGCCACACTATTTAAAATATTCATTTCAGATGGTAAAATGATGAGTACCTCATCTGCAGTTCTCCTTAAACGCCTTTCCTGCTTTATTTTTCCCCGTAGCACTCATCACCTCCTATGTACTGTTTATTTATTTGTTTATTTGTATTGTCAATATTTCCCTACAGACTAAAGCCACACATGAGCAGGGTTTACTGTCTCTTTTGCTTACAGCTGTGTCAACAACTCCTGAAACCATGCCTAACATACAGGAGATACTCAATAAATACTTTTTTTTAATAAATGGGTAAAGGAATGAATGGATAATTGAAATTATGGGCTGATCTAGTAGAGAGAAAGCCAAGTTAACACAAGATCAAAGGACCAAGCAAAACTGGTCTTGTGTTTGAAATCTAGAAACAGGGGCCAATGAACATGAGGATGAGTGATGTGAAATGAGGGCAGGGTGGTAAGCAAATGCCAGGGCTTATAGAGCCCTCAGGACTGTGAAAAGCATTTTATATTGCACTCTAGGGCAATAGGAATTCTTTGGTAGCTCGTAAGGAGGAAAGTGGTGACAACTAACTTGTATTTTAAAAGCTCACCCTGGTTATGATGTAGAGAGTTAATTAGATGCAGGCAAGAATGGAACCACTGCAGATGACAAGGTGAGAAAAAGTGATAACATTTAAGAGCAGGAAAATCATGGAGAGATACTGTTATGTTGTTGGGAAGACTTTTTAAGAGTCCCTGAAGACTAAGGGATCTAATTTTGCTGGGGTAAGTTCCTGTTATGATCATTCACTCTTTCAACACATAGTTGAAATGGAGAATTTTTCTAGGCACTCTGAAAGATACAGAGGTGGCTTACAATCAATTTTTTTTAATATAATTGCATTGGCTTAGTTTTGAAAAAGTTACTTCCTCCTTGGCAATTCAGCTATAATTAGAGTAAACTATTACTAGAGAGGGAGAGAATTAAAATTCATAGATAACCTAAGTTATATCAGAGACAAGTGCTATATCTCAGTTATTTAATCCTCTTACCAACCCTGACAAATGAGACGACTTTGTTACAGAGGCTGAGATAATTTTTCCAAGAACAGGCAGATATGTGGTGGTTGAGCAGAAATTCACTTTCTGGTTCCAAATATCCTGACTTTTCTTCCATACTAGATTCAATATTGCAACAGTCGTGGCTTTATAAAGTAATCTATATAATTGTTCACTTTGCCTTATTTAAAAAAAAACACACACACACAGGCATTCACACACATACACATGCATACACTCACATGAAAAAACAGAAAAAATCGAACTTTTGATGAAAAAGTATAGCCTTAAGAAGAGTTGTAGGGCTTCCCTTGTGGCACAGTGGTTGAGAGTCCACCTGCCGATGCAGGGGACACGGGTTCGTGCCCCGGTCCGGGTCCCACATGCCGCGGACCGGCTGGGCCCGTGAGCCATGGCCGCTGAGCCTGCGCGTCCGGAGCCTGTGCTCCGCAACGGGAGAGGCCACAACAGTGAGAGGCCCGCGTACGGCAAAAAAAAAAAAAAAAAAAAAAAAAAATTGTAGATAGTCCATGAATGCTTTTTTAAAGAACCCGGTGCTTTAGATATAATTTAATATTGTTCTCAGTTTTTAATTATTCTCAATCATTATTTAGTTTAACCTCATCTTTGACCTCAGGCATAAGTAGAATATTTCTTTCAATTCACCATAGCTAGATTTATACTTCAAATTAAAAATGTTTCCTTTGACATGCTTCTAATGATCTAGATGCTAGAATTAAAACAGCTCTTCTTTTTTTTAATCCTGTGAGGAAAAAATGATTCTAGAACTTTACTTAAAGTTTATCAAAGATCCAGATTTATTTTGCCTTGTAGAATCCTACTTTTAACCTAAGACACACTGAAAAAATATTTCCCCCAAAAGGAAAAATAGTCATTAGTCTCCTCTGTCATCCATTCCTAACTCTTCTGACTTCCCTTAAAAAAGACTATCAAGGTAAGAAATCTTATACACTACTATATATAGGATGGATAGCTAATACGTACCTACTGTATAGCACAGGAAACTCTACTCAATACTCTGTAATGACCATTATGGGAATAGAATCTAAAAAGAGTGGATATATCTATATGTATAACTGATTCACTTTGCTGTACATCTGAAACTAACACAACACTGTAAATCAACTATACTCCAATAAAAATTAATTAAAATATATATATTAAAAAAAGAAATTCCTTTCCATAATAACACCTTGCTATCCATTCAGTTGTGTCCCCCCACCACACACACACACACACATGCACGCGCACACACACACACGTGCGCGCACACACAAAGATACGTTGAAGTACCTCTGAATGTGTCCCTAATTTGGTAAAAAAGTCATTGCAGATGTAACTAATTAAGATGAGGTCCTACCGAAGTAGGGTGGATCCCTAAAGCAATTTGACATCATTATGAGATGCCATATGAAGACAGAGACACATGGGGAGAACGCAGAGATTGAATTTTTATGCAGCTTCAAACCAAGAATCACCAAAGGTTGCCAGTGAATCACCAGAAGCTAGCGAAGAAAACAACAAGAATTTCAGAGGGAGTATGGCTATGCTGACACCTTGATTTCAGACTTCTAAGCTCCAAAACTGTGAGAAAAGAATTTTTGTTATTTTAAGCCACATAGTTTGTGGTAATTTGTTCCTCAGCCCTAAGAAACCAATACACAATATAAATTTACATATCTATTATAATTACAACATTTTTTATGCATTGTATTTAACTCAATTTCTCAATGGAATCCTTTCTTATATTTATTTTATCTATTTTAAATACATTGCCAATCCCTTAACCTGGTATTTATTTTTCAATAACTGCTCAGCACTCTCCTCACTTTATTAAAGTCTCGGTTGGAATGTCTCCTCCCAACAGAGGCCTTCTCTCTCCACCCGATTTAAAATAACACCTCACATCATATCTTATCCCCTCACTCTATTTTGTTATTTTTATACCACATAAAAATCCCTGACAGAACCAGAGACCTTCAAGATGGTGTAGGAATAAGACATGGAGATCACCTTCCTCCCCACAAATACATCAGAAATACACAAACATGTGGAAAAACTCCTACAGAACACCTGCTGAATGCTGGCAGAAGACCTCAGACTTCCCAAAAGCCACAAAACTCACCACACACCTGGCCGTGTGGCTGATGGGGTCTTGGTGTTCCAGCCAGGTGTCAGGCCTGTGCCTCTGAGGTGGGAGAGCCGAATTCAGGACATTTGTCCACCAGAGACCTCCTGGCTTTACATAATATCAAACGGAAAAAGCTCTCCCAGACATCTCCATCTCAACGCTAAGACCCAGCTCCACTAAATGACCAGCAAGCTACATTGCTGGACACCCTATGCCAAACATCAAAATAAGCTTCAGATGATTGAACAAAACAGCCATCATTTTACAGATGAGGAACTTGTTCTTAGTACTAATTTAAAATTAGAAAGGAAAAATTTCATTCACCCAATGATAGAAACTGTATATCTGAAAGAAACACCATCTAAGTCTAGCTGACCTGAATGCCAAGAATGGTATTGGTGTTTCTAAGGTGCCTTCTTAAAAGATTCCAGCTTTTAAGGCACTAGTTATTCAGATTGTTTTATATACAGCAAAGGTATATTATCTATTATTTATTTCTCAAGACCTCTTCTTTGCAAGGTTAAAATAGAAACTCTACTTCATTTTCATAAAACAAATTTTCTCTATAGAAGAATGTCGGCAGAGATTACTAAAGAGATTTTCTTATAATAGGAGCTTTTAAAGGGCATCAGACACACTCTGAATTAACTTATTCATTCATTCTTAATTAAATGCTGTGCCCCTGCTATGGGGCAAAACTCAGACTGAGCACTCCTAGGGCTTTAAAGATAAATATCAAAGAGTTCCTGTGTTCCAACCCCCGGGAAGAAATAAAAAAGGTGCATAAATCAATATAATTTTATTTAAGAAGTGATAAATCCATAAGATAGGCATCTAATTGTTAGGGGAAAAAAAGAGAGATTTGAAGCCAGAGCTGGGCAGTTTCACGTTCTCAGTGAGGTTTGATACTCTATTTATTCTCCTTCTCTTTAATCCTACAAGTGGTAAGCCCTTGCCATCATTTCTAGTCTCTGGGTGACTCACCATGCTTGTTTGTTCCCTTAACTTTGCCAACACATCTGTAAATCCATTAAAGTCCATTCACTAAAGCTGCTTCATCTGAACCTCTGGGGGAGAATTCTATTTCCTATGACACAATTGCTGTACTTATATTTCCTGGTTCATGGTAGGCACACCCAATAAATGGCAGCTACTATTATCACACATTGGACCATTCCTAATAATCATGTAGCCAAGTGCAGGCAGACATGAATTACTACTGCAGATATACATTCAACAGTATTAGTCTTGAAATATACCCCTCTGACCTTCCCATTAACTCACATATAGATGGTATCAATAAGTAAATGTACTAGAAATATTTGTTACGAATATATGTGAAATAGCAGTCTGCTTTTAAAAAAATTACCCAGAGTTGCCTGTTTTAATCTTTCCCGCAAGTACTATAATATTTTCATCATTTATGATTAATAATAATGCTAACTGAATATTTCTCAATTTGTGTTGTTTCCCTTTCAAATAATAAAGCAAAAATTCTATTTTTTTAGTGATATTTTTAATTATGAAAAGTGAAATCAGTAGAAGAAATGTAAAACAAAGAAATGAAATCTAAAACAAAACCTGAGCCAGGAGCTTGGGCATGGCCCCATCCAATACTAAGTGAATATACAGGTTTTTGTTATTGTTGTTCTTTGCTTCTATATCACTCAGATCCTGGAGTTTGCCTGGTGGTGAACAGGATCAACAGGTTGATAGCTCTTTCTTGATTCTGTGGGTGGTGTGCATTCTTAATTCGTGGAAATGTTTGTCTGGTTAATTCCTATACCGAATGAGACTCTGGCATGCTAACTAGTTGTGTGATCCCTGAGGGGTCAGCATCCCCCCACCAACTTCTAAGTGGGACAAGTTGTGTTCAGCAACCCGCTCAGTCCCCATTCATCACAGGAATAGGGGATTGAAATTACTCCTCATGAATGAGAAGTTCCCAAGTGTAGGTCATAAGCTTGCACTTGGGCTTTTTGCAAAACTGCTTCCAAATTATGTTAACGAAGCGGGTACAAATCTTCACTATTAAACAGGAGAGGACTATTGGTAGGAGATAAATTCACACGCCCCTTAAATGTAACGTTTATATTTTTTCCAGTTCTCTGAGGATGATCAAAGAAATTTAGAAAGAAGAAAAGAAAAAGAAAAGCAGGGTATCCTAAGTAACTGCCTTCCCTATATCCATCTCCCCTGCCCTCCTCTGTGAATAACGAGAAACTGTCACTCGTACTTGAGTTTGGAGGCCTGAAAGTTTCCAACAATAATAGTTGCAGGAAAGGCTATGGCCTGAAAGAGGAGTGGATAAAGGAAGAGGTAGGAGATTTAAGTTTAAAAGGACCCAGGCTCTAGGAAGAAGGGGAAGTAGAAATTTGATAAAGATATAGTGGCACCTCTCAGGAAATTTGAGGGACAAAATATGATGTCCCACAGTAGAAGGGTTATTGAGGCCTTATCCATGTGATAAGTGCAACAGAACTAGACAATTAGGAAAAGAGACTGGCTAGACCAGTCATACCAAGACTCCAAAATTCCAACTCTTTTAAGACTTAGATAATAATGTTGTAAGACAATAATACTGAGAGCTTAGAGTTACTTGTTGAGTAAAAGTCATTTTCTAGGTTTCCAATATTTGTGCTCACTTGGTAAAGGGAAGGGACTAACCAACTCACTTTCTATTCAGAGCAAAATCACCACTGATACGGTCATTGATACGGTAAAAAAAAAAAGCCATCTCAATGATCAGCTAGGCTGATTTTTCTCTAGGACTTTTAATTCCACCAGAAAGAAGCTATAGACACCATAATGGGATTAAAGAAAATAGGAGATAAGGGTCCTAGTACCTGGGTTTCATGAATGTATGAAACCCAGGGCTCAGAGAGATTGAGTAACTTACTCAGAATCACTCAGCTAGGAAGTGTTAAGAGCATGACTCTCGCTCCAACTGGGACTATTTCCACACTGCCTCTCCATTTGAAGATGTGAGCCACTAAAGATCTGAATGTTATGTCATTATTACTTTCCCCTTTATTAGCATATCATGCATTTAATCATTTAGTGTCTGGTATAGACAAAATTAACACAGGTTAATGTTGGATAAGGCCAATCTTTTATGGCATTCCACTGTTACTTACCAACATGTGCCTTTTATTTTAAGTTTCAAAAGTTAAAAAAAAATACTGCTGGCATATAAAGCAAGTTTCAAATATTTCATTGGTTGAAACTTATCCTAAGAAAACAAATGTTAAAATCAGAAGTACATGTGCAGGAAGAAATATACTTTAAAAATGTTTAGCCTGCAGGATTAAATTTAATGATAATTACATTTTTAGCACAGAAAATAAAATGATTAACATTTTAAGAGCCCTGATAAAAAATTATAGGCCATTGTACTTTAAAATGCTTGTTGGAAATTAATGATTGGCCTCTGGCATTTTCCACTTACTTTTCTGTCTTATAAAGATTTGAAGAAGAAAAGTGTTTTGTCTAAATCAAACATCTCTTGTATCAGACTGCACACTTAAAAAGTGCATGATAGTTATAAAAATGATTTAATGCTCTCCAATTTTGTTCTTAGACCACTCTTCAGGAGTGCCTGTAAAAAACAGACAAAGAAATAAGAGGGTCTGGAAGGGTGATGTTATGGGCTGAATTGTGCCCCACTCCTGAAATTCATATGTTGAAGCCTAAACCAACCCCAGGAACTCAGAATGTGATTGTATTTGAGTTAGGGCCTTTAAAGAGGCGGTTCACTTCAAATGAGGCTCTTAGGGTGGGCACTAATCCAGCTTAATAAGGAGAGGAGATATAAAGACATACAGAGAGACACCAGAGGTGCTTGTACCCAGAGGGATAACCATCTGCCAGCCAAGGAGAGAGGCCTCAGAGGAAACCAACCCTGCAGACAACTTGATCTTGGACTCCCAGCCTCCAGAACTGTGAGAAAATAAATTTCTGTTATTTGAGCCACTTGGTATATGATATGTTGTTATGGCAGTCCTAGGAAACTAATCCACTCAACATGTATTTATTTAATGACTTGTCATAGAATGCATGGAGAATGTGATATTCTGGCTAATTTAAAGTAAAAGCAATACCATTCATAAGATTATTAACTTTTAAAAATTTATAGGTAATATAATAAAAAAATCATTTCAAACATATTAAATTGCTGTTACAACAATGCTCTAAAAGCTTAAAGAATGTATGTCTTCATGAGGAAAGTCAATTATGATTGAACATTTTGGGGGGCACAATATGGTAAAAAAAATGTATGAGTTTCATTAAGGTCTATAAACAAAATATTTCAAGAATGTAACTGACAATAGAACCCAAAATCATGTATGAATAGCATAATGATGGAATAATCCCCCAACGTACTCATGTGCTTATTTGGGGCCCATTTAATAAGCAATAGTGATGAGATATCATAACATAGAGCTGTGCTGTCCAAATGGCAGCCCCTAGCTACACATGGCTATTTAAACTTAAATTGATTTAAATTAAATAAAATTTAAAATTCTATTTTTCAGTTGCACTAGCCACATTTCAAGTGCTTAATAACCACATGTGGCTAGTAGCTAAATTATGAGATAGGGCAGATATAGAACATTTCTAAGTCACCAACAATTCTGTTAAGAAGAATTCCTGTGTTCATGCCCTAGATTTTCCATTTACCAGTCATTTAATCTTTCTGTAACTCAATTAGTTTATTTTCAGGTAGGGAACAATGAGTAAGCCATTCTCAAAAGGTTATGATGAGGATTTAATGAGGTTAACACCTGTGAAGGTCAATTGTAAATTGAGAAATGTACATATAAGTTTTGTGCTATGCTGGTGAAAGCAGTGATGAATCAGATATGAATCCTACTTTGAAGGAGAGTATATTGCATAAGGGAGATAAGACTTGTCAGCAAATAACTATCATACAAAATAGAACGAGAGAGATACGTACTTAATAGGGGTCTACAGAGATATTGGAAGATTTTCCCCATTGCCTAGGTATCAAGTCAAAACTGTTAACAAGTCCTCCATGATCTGGTCTTCTGATCTCTTGATTATTTGTGTATTTTGTCTCTTGCCAGGCATCACCTTTCTTTATTCTACATTCTATGTAGATTTAGAGATTTTTTTTTCTAATTCAATTCTTCAGATAGGCCAAACCTCACTTCTAGACTTTTTTTTTTTAAACATCTTTATTGGGGTATAATTGCTTTACAATGGTGTGTTCGTTCCTACACACTTTATAACAAAGTGAATCAGCTATACATATACATATATCCCCATATCTCCTCCCTCTTGCATCTCCCTCCCACCCTCCATATCCCACCCCTCTAGGTGGTCACAAACCACCGAGCTGATCTCCTGTGCTATGCAGCTGCTTCCCATTAGCTATCTATTTTACATTTGGTAGTATATATATGTCCATGACACTCTCTCACTTTGTCCCAGCTTACCCTTCCCCCTCGCTGTGTCCTCAAGTCCATTCTCTACGTCTGCGTCTTTATTCCTATCCTGCCCCTAGGTTCTTCCCAATCATTTTTTTTTTCCTTAGATTCCATATATATGTGTTAGCATACGGTATTTGTTTTTCTCTTTCTGACTTACTTCGCTCTGTATGACAGACTCTAGGTCCATCCACCACACTACAAATAACTCAATTTTGTGTCTTTTTATGGCTGAGTAATATTCCATTGTATATATGTGCTGCATCTTCTTTATCCATTCATCTGTCGATGGACCCTTAGGTTGCTTCCATGTCCTGGCGATTGTAAATAGTGTTGCAATAAATATTTGGTACATGACTCTTTTTGAATTATGGTTTTCTCAGGGTATATGCCTAGTAGTGGGATTGCTGGGTCATATAGTAGTTCTATTTTTAGTTTTCTAAGGAACCTCCATACTGTTCTCCACAGTGGCTGTACCAATTTACTCTCCCACCAACAGTGCAAGAGGGTTCCCTTTTCTCCACACCCTCTCCAGCATTTATTGTTTGTAGATTTTTTGATGATGGTCATTCTGACTGCTCACTTCTAGACTTTGCTCATTTTCTTGGACTGTAACATAAGGCTGGGCTGCTCCATTTTGACCCCCAGATCCTTGCATCCTTTCACCTGGCTGAATCAGCCATTATTTCTCATCCCAGGAAACAGTTCTTCTCAGACCTCTCCTCTGAATCCTATTTAACACCACAATTAGCATATTTCGTTGAAATGTCTTGTAAACTGAAATCCCCTGTCTCCCTACTGACTGGGTAATTACAAATCATTAATCTCTTGATCACTGTTAAATCCCCAACACCTAACACACTTGCTAGCTCATAGTAAGAGTCCAATATGTTGACTGAATGAAAGCTAAAGGAGAGAAAAGATGCTTTTAGCTGATGAGTTTGTGTACGTAGGTGAATCATCAAGGTATTTGAATGACCTCCTTCAAGTGTGACTTTTTTTTCTGTTTCTACTCAACCTTGTTGTGCACCATAAACATAGATTTCAGGTCTCTTCCTCATGTCTGATATAGAATGTAGCTAACATTTTGGTTCCCAAGCTTAGTATTTGGCATAATTTATCTGGATTTTGCCATTTGATTCATTGCAGGATACTCATGCAAAGTTGGGTAGAAAGAAAAAATAGTAATTATTTCTTAGTCATTTATGCCTAGAAACGTTCCAGCCATTGTATATGGATTGTCTCAGGTAACCCTTACAACAACCCAGAGAGTTTAGTATTATATTTACTTGGTAGGTAAATGGAAGCTAAGAGAGGACAAATGACTTGTCAGATGTTATGCAGTTAGTTAGTAGTGAAACTGGAGGTTGAACCAGGTCTGTCTGGTTTTAGAAACTATTCATATTTCACTGGAACACTAAGGGGACTGTGAGATGGTGACCTCATCTCTCAAACTATAAGTAAAATTTATGTACAAATTAGGGGCCATGTTTCCCTTAGGGGCAGGGTAAAAAATTTCTGATTTTTTATATAATTATGTTCCTCATCTATTATTTCTGTTGTCACAACCAGGTATGTTAAAAATATACTTTACTGGGCTTCCCTGGTGGTACAGTGGTTGAGAATCTGCCTGCCAATGCAGGGGACACGGGTTCGTGCCCCGGTCCAGGAAGATCCCACGTGCAGCGGAGCAGCTAGGTCCGTGAGCCATGGCCACTGAGCCTGTGCATCCAGAGCCTGTGCTCCGCAACAGGAGAGGCCGGCCACAACAGTGAGAGGCCCACGTACCACACACACACACACAAAATATATATATATATATATATATATATATATATATACTTTACTTAAGTTCATTCCATTTCTAATCTCCTTGGGCATAAATATCTGATTGATCCACATAATTTGTTTCAGTTTCTCAGATTCCGTCTATCCCAAGATGTTTTAGTTGGCAATTTACTGTATAGAACAAAAATGTTATTTTCTAAATAAAAGAAAATAACAGCTTATATCAATAAGCAGTGTTCACTATTATCTTTTTACTTATTTATATGTCTATGTATGTATATATGTAAGAAATTTGAGATAAATTTTATAAAAATCTCTGGGGAAAGATGATTCTTTCCGAATATTTTGTAACTTGTTTCCATTTATTAAAGTTTGAGTTGATTTATTCAGCTTAAGCTAAACTGATACATTATTCATATTTACTGAAGGACATAAATAATGTTGATTTTTATATCCAAAAGCTCTTTTTACAAATTCACTAGGAAGTAGGCTATAACTCATTGCCAATGCGTTATCAACTCATTAGAACAGGAAATTTATAAGAATTTTTGTTCAGCTCAAGGGACAAAGGGTGTAACATTTACTCACAGGTAAGGTGAATGCTAAATATACCACAGACACATCAGAACAGTGACAAATTGTTATGTGCTCAACACTTTTAAAAAACAACTCTTGAAATCTCTTATAGGCAAGTTGTTCCATTGCATTTTAACTCTCTGTAAACTTGCCCCTCAAACATGGAACACTTAATTTAGTTTGCAAAATAAACATGTTGAATGATGACTGGAAAAGTACCCATGTTCCTAACATTCTCAGTGATATCTGTCCTGTCAAAGCCTTTTACTTTTCTCATCAAACGTCCAAACTCCAGGTCCTTCCATAGTATCTTTAAAATGGTCACATTAGAAAAATAGTGAGAAAAGTATCTTCAGTCATTCAGAATGCTGTTCACTGCGTCATTACACAAACTACTATGGCCAGTTTGGCAGATCAAATCGATCAGGTCCAGGGAGAGGAAAAAAATAAGGCAAATGGAAACTGATAGCATCAGACAAATATAAAGTTCCTATCAACCCTGCATTCACTTTGCAAGCATTTATCTAAAACTTATTCTGTGATAAGCACATCATATCTACTGTAAATACTGCACAGAAAGGAGGAGGCAGACCTTGTGTTCACAGACACTTACGTAAGTAACTACAAAATGCAATCGTGGTTGTAGCAGTATGTTACATAATAGCTATAGCTTGGATAGCACAATGCATGGTATGTGCAATGCCCTCAATAAATATTAGGGCATTATTATATGTAAAGTAATATTAAAATAATAGCTACAGCATGAATTCATACATACCATGCGTACTATATGCCATTTATATGCTATATGCTATATATGTGCTATTATTGTTAAAAGCAAAGGTTTTTTTTTCCTTTTGTTAGGTTCTGAAAAGGAAGTAATATGTTATAGTTAGGATAAGGAAGGAGAGTCACAAAAGCTTCCACAAAATGGTTGAGAAATTAGGTGGATCTTGAGAAATTAATTAGATCATATTAGTATGAAAATACGAAGCAGAATTTTGAACCAGGCATATAAGCAGTAGTTTGCTTACACCTGGAAAATAGGAGCTTGTGTCCTAAATCCTGAACTTTAAGGGCCAACCTGCATCCTTTGTCAGGTCATACTGCTCCCTTCCCAAAGCCCATACCACACTTTCTAGACCATGCTCTGGATATCCAGGTCACTGGAGTTCCCAGGTGTGTACAGTACTTCTTTCCACCTTTATTCTTCTGGGTGCAGATTGCACCATATTATCATAACAATATTACTGAAGGGTGGCCAAGGCTTGGTTGTTTGTTAGGAGTGTGGCTGGAGCTTAGAATAATGGGCTGGGTTGTTCAGATGTGTGGGCTTCAGAACATGGACCAGGGTGAAGGTTTAGGGTAATTTCCTTTTGTGCTGACACATTCTGGGGTAGAATTCTGAGGGAAGAAGAAAATTCTAAATTTGAACAGAGCCTTCAAGATCATTATCAAGGTATACCTGTCAAAGTAGTAAGATATGACTCATTTATCAATTTGATAGTTGATTTTTAGTTTTTCACTATTTATACATATGATAGGTAGGCCTCCATTTGGATGCTTGCCCCAGGCTCTGAAAATGTAAAGGATGGGCTTGTGACCTAACCAGAAAAGTAAAGTTGACCAGGTCACGGTATATGGATCTATGTGAGAGAAAAATGGAAAAGAAAAATAAAGAGTGGGGAGGAAAGGATGACTAGGAAAGTGATATTAAAGTCGGATCATAAAACACTGGTGCTAAGGAGTATGAGATTTATCCTACAGGGTAGTTTGGTAGACAGAATAATAGCTTTCAAGGATGTCTACTTCCAAATTTCTAGATCCTGTAAACATGTTACCTTACATGGCAAAAGGGGTTTTGAAGATGTGATCATATTTACAGATTTTGAGATCCTGGATTATCCAACGTGTCCTAATCTAATTATATGAGTCCTTAAAAGCTAAACCCCTTTCTCAGTTATGTTGAGAAAGATAGAGATATGGGTACAGAAGAAGAATAGAGAGATTCAACATTGCTGGACTTGAAGTTGGAGGAAGGAACCATGAGTCAAGGAAGGCAAGGGGCCTCTAGGAGCTGGAAAGGGCAAAAAGGGCAAGACTCTCCTCCGGAGTCTCTAGAAAGTAATGCAGCCCTGCTGATGCCTTGATTTTAGCCCAGTGAGACTCACATCAGACTTCTTACTTTCAGATAATAAATGTGTGTTATTTTAAGCCTCTAACTATTTCCTAATTTGTTACAGCAGCAATTGAAAAGCAATACAGGCAGCATCACTGAAAGTGTTTCCAGAAAATTTTATTAGGAGTTAAACAGTAATAAATTCCTGTTGTAACCTTTAGGAATTATTTTGTCACGAATAATAAGATAACCTGACAAATAGCAGCTTACATAAGTGGTGTATTTTTCTGCTTTAACCAGAAGTTCAGAGGTAGGAACTCTGGGCTAGAGAAGCTGTGATAGGACCCAGGATCCGCCTATCTTTCTGCTTTCCCATCCCAACAAATCAATTTGCCTGCTCATGGTCACAAGATGCCTCTTATAGGTTTCATGTCTGCGTCCAAGACATGAAGAAGAAAGGGGATGAAAATATAGGGACCATGCTAGCAGAGGGGGGGTTCTCCTTTCAAAATATTCTTTCCAGGAGCTCCACCCAAAAACTATGCTTAAATTTCATTGGCCAGGACTGGCTTACTTAGCCAACTTCTGGGTAAAAGGAAGTCACAGAGATTAGTGTTTTATGTGGACACGTTGCCAGAGTTCTGATAGTAAGGAAGAAATAGGAGAGGGATTTTGGGTAGGTAATGCAAGTTTCTTAATTGTGGGACTTCTCAAAGCTTCTAATAAATTAGTGTATGTTGTGACTCTCCAAGAGGGATATACAGTTTTCCCCAAGCTTATGTGAATAAGGACAAATAGGGGTTTTTTTCTGGGGGGTTGGTTTTGGTTTTTTGTTTTTGTTTTCTTCATATGGAGGAAAACTTCACCAGGCTAGTGGACAGAACAGTTTGTAAAACACTATCATAAAGATGGGTAGCCATCAAAGGATTCTGAACAGGGAAAAGCCTGATCCAATATCTCTCTGATAGCAGTGTGGCCATGGGAGATAGGGAGGTATCTCTTTGCATATCCTATTCTCATGCTGCATTCAAATTACAAGCTCAACTCCAGGTATAGGAGGGGGACTAAATACTCCCTAGCATTAGATTAGGATAGTAAATGCTTTAAAGTTCTCAGAGTCTTAAACTTTTTACAAGTGTTCAGCAAAACAACTAATGGAGTGATTGATTCGGTCTCCAAGAATCTAAACGGATTAACCTTTGTCTTAGCTATTTAGATACACTGGAAAGCCTTTAGGAAGCTAATACTCTAATTATGATTTTGCTTTTTAAGTGCAAAATACTGTCGAGAGCTTTGAATGAATCCTTAGTAGTACGAAAGAGAGAACTCACATCAGAGGTTAGAGACACTGTCTATGATTACATAGCTGTCTGTTGGTGATCTTGGGGCTAGAGCCCGATTCTCTTATTATTCGGAATGGTTTTGTTTCTATCATTCCATGGGACTATTGGGCAGTAAACTTTTACCTGATGTAGGCATTAGGTTTCAGGGGATAGGACTAGAATGCAGTGTATGTGCATGTATAGATTGCTTTCCCTTCTGTAAAATAAAATCTCCTACTTTCCACTGCTTCCCAGGAGCTTAAATGAATGAGTTTTGCAAATGTCTTTATGATGATAATATGGTTCTACTTTATTTCAAATATTATCCTATTTGGAATTAAACAGGAAATTACCCCACTGCTGCAACTGAGTTAACATGTGTAGACATAGTTGTTGATTCAGTAATATATTTTAACATAACTTGCTAGATTCATCCTCTATTTATTTATTGAGTTACAGACAGAGCCCTCTGCTGGGGAATGAAGATACAGTGTGTGGGACACACAATTATGGTCCTTGAAGAGACAAAAAAGATTCAGAAACTGGCAACTAAACCTGCAAGGCAACCAGGGTTTAGGAAGAGAAATGAGATTTAAGCAGAGGCCAAATCATAAAAAGAGCTCTGTTTACTATAGACTTGGGAAGCATCAAAGGCTGTCCAGGCCTCAGAATTCCATCACTAGGACTCCAGAGGAATCAGAGTATGAGCTTAGTTTATAAAGAATGAGGCCTTTTCTCCCCCAGCTACACTCAGCTGCCCCTCCTTTGTGTTCTCCTAGTACCATGGGCACATCCCTAGCTTTGCAATTGTTTCAACATTTTGTAATACTCTGTTTATCTGTGTGCATAACCAAATGTTTTCTGATCTCCTAGGTAACTGACCAATGTTCTTCAATTCTTGCCTCTTCCATGCCAAGCAGGGTGCCAGGCATAAGTACTGGGCGTTAATTAAATGAATTATTAAGGTATGAAACATTTGAGAAGAGGGGAATATTCCTCCTCGTTATTTTTATTCCTTTGACTATAATACATTTAGGCATTCCAACCCTTATGAGCTGTCATAGAAGCACCCTGGAGCTCTGGGAAATATACTGGACATACAGTCAGCAAACTCAAGTACAAATTCCATTTCTGCCATTTGTTATCCTTGGGCTTCTAGGCAAGTGACTTTACCTTTCTAAACCTCCGTTTCAACAGAAGAAAAAGGGATGTCACTTAACAGATGACCATTTCCCTTATAGATTTTTAAAAGACATAGATTTTGTTGGAAAGAGAAAATTATATCATCATGCACATTGTATCAGACACCCTTTGAACTTGAATCATATCCCCTGGTACCATTTGACGAGGCTATAAGTGAGGCAGAGAGTTCCACGCAAACTCAGGCTCTGCTTGACTTCTGGTGATCCACAACAGGCAGACAGGGTCTATCTCTATGCATCACAAAGACAGAACCCAAGTATGAACTAGTGACTTTAGTTAATAATAATGTAATAATATTGGTTTACCACTGGTAACAAATTTATTACACCTATGTGCGACTTTAATAGGAAAAAATGTAGGGAGGTACTGAATTTTCTGCTCAATTTTCTGTAAACCTAGAAATGCTCTAAAAAGAAAGTTTATTAATTAAAAAATAATAATCTAGTGTACATGTGCTTATTTCTTATTTAAAACTTCAGCATGTTGAATTTTTTCATGTGTAGGGCTCTTCAAGGGTATGTTTCTTAATCCAGGAATAGATACCTTACCTTTGACTATATAAAGTGTTGTACTTTGTGACACTGACATGTTTTCCTTGTTACTAGGGTGGTTGAAAAACAAGTACAACTAGAAACCATTTAAATTAATATATATTTTCATATAAGCTTTACAGCCAAAGGAGGCACTATGGTTCTGCTTTTATAGTTGAGGAGACAGGCTCAAAGATCTGAATCAAATGCCGCACAACCTGCAAGCAGCCAGTCAGGATTCAAACGCAGTCATTTTTCTTAGCATCCGTGCTACCTCTAGCAATGTAAAGGTAAATATATATATAGTGACCATTTACAAGGAAACTTGAGCCTAACTCTTCAGTTACTTGACAAACACCATGGCTTGCAACCACTATGTACCAGTGAACCATCTTTGTCTCTAAAATATTAAGTTACTTATTAAACAATATTTTGCCAAAAGATTACCATTAAAATAATGAAAGCAATACATGGGGAGGGGGAAGGGTAAGCTGGGATGAAGTGAGAGAGTGGCATGGACATATATACACTACCAAATGTAAAATAGATAGCTAGTGGGAAGCAGCTGCATAGCACAGGGAGATCAGCTTGGTGCTTTGTGACCACCTAGACGGGTGGGATAGGGAGGGTGGGAGGGAGATGCAAGAGGGAGGAGATATGGGGATATATGTATATGTATAGCTGATTCAATTTGTTATACAGCAGAAACTAACACACCATTGTAAAGCAGTTATACTCTAATAAAGATGTTACAAAATAATAATAATGAAAGTAATAAAGGAACGGATACATATCTGGATAAAATACTATATTAATTACACTTGATTTATTCACAGGCATCCCTAACTAATATTTATACCAGAGAGAATTCCCTTTCCAAGCAAGCAGCTAGGATTCTAGGAAAAATTAGCCAGTTGATTACCCTCCGCTCAGCACAGAGCCCTAAATGTTATGGGGCAATTATATAGAGATGGATGATCCAGATGAGACTGCAACAGAGAGTCCTACGGAGAGGGTAGGACTCCTTTCCTCCTAACTTTGGATTTTTTGACATATTGAATCTTTCCTTACTCAGTGCAATGCACTGTGTTTTGCAGCCCATAAGTCCCTGTGGCTCATTTGTATTAATTTTTGCATGTGTGCTCTTTAAGGACTGGAAATATATTCTGTAGTTCAAAAGTACTAGTACCTCAAATATTGTTGAAAGAATTGGGCCACTGAATCAGAAAGTGGGAAAATAGTTAAATGCAAAACAAGACAACAACACAATAAGAACAATACGGTGATAGTCCCAAGATAATTAATATTCCATCTGTAGGTAAAAATGTTACAGTCCTAACTTTATGGAAACAGTAGTTTCATTTTGTCTACTTTATGTTTTTATTTTACTAATCTCTTCCCTATTAAAGACATTACAAACCAATTATATATAGCAATGAAAACTGCAGATATAATTTCCAGGCAACAGATCTTGGTATCTATTTTGTACTTTTTGTGGTTAATGTTGAGATAGTACATAAATCTTCCTTTTCCTTTTATTAAAGGCAATAAAAGTCTATTATTATTGTTGTTATTACTATAACTGAATATGTTCTATAGTGGAACCTAAGATATAGAGTCAGTTTTGTGATGAACACCACCTCCTCCCACATTCTTAATAAGAATTCCTCAGATAAATCATTTAAACTCTTTGACAAGCTGATCAAATGCAGTTTTCTCACTTTAAAATTTAAGTAATATTGTAACATATCGCCTTAAGAAAATATCCGAGCCTAGTATCACTACATTCAAAACCCATTTCTATTTATCTCCTTCCTCCATATTGACCACACGCCCTAGACTCCTGCTGGGCGGAGCATCACCAGCTGCACTAGCCTTGCTCACACCTGCCGCCCTGCCCTACAGCTTAGCTTCCAAGAAGACTGTCTCCTCTTCCTCACTGTCTTCTTGCCCTAGTTGTTCTACCTGCCAGCTGCCATCGTTTTTTCTTAACCATTGACTGACTTAATACTCCTTCATCTTTCAACACTCCTCTCAGAAATACCTTCTCTGTTAACCGTCTCTAGTTTGAGGTTTATACCTAAGAGGACACATGTAGATCCTACTCAGCGTTCATCCTCGACTTTAGGCTTCCTAACACAATACCAGTTTTGTCCTCTTCAAATTGTTTCTTCTGCTTGCTGTGCCTTGTTATTTCAGGATGAAGATCTTTGAGACAGAAGCAGGAGGGAGAGATCTCAGCTGGTAGGTGATATCCTACATCTGAGCCCTGCACTGGTCTGGATTACTGATGTGTCAGGGAGACCTGGGTTCAAATCTCAACTCTGCTGTTTACAGGCTGCGTAGTCTTTAACAAATTTACTTTTCTGAGTTCCACTTTTGCAGTATTACAATGAAGACTGTAGTATCTCTTTTATAAGATTATTATGGGGATTAATTTATATTAAAGGCCTAGGACAGTTCTTGGTACATTGTAGGTGCTCAAAAAGAGGGGAATCGTATATGGAGGTATAGATAAACACTCTTCTGTGTAGAATACTGGAAGTATTTTCAGTGAAACTTCAGAATCCTTTAGCTATACTATTTAACTTCCCTTGCCAATCTTTACATTGCTATTTAGTCATTTATGTATCTGATATATATATATTATATATATAATATGCATATATAAATATATACATAATTATACCATATTTAATTATTTATAGAATGATATATAAATATACATTTCCATACATATGGTCTTTCCCTCTCTCTCTCCATATATATATATATATATATATATATATATATATATATATATACTTCTATTTCTATTTCCATTTCTGTAACCAGAAGAAGATGTAGACAGTAGGGAGAAGTGCAGTGTAATACAAGACGCTCCAGATCTGGATGACATGGGTTTGAAATCTGACAATCTATGGCATCTGTTAGTGGGATGGCCTCAGGCAAGTTACTTAAGACTTATGAACTTTGCTTTCTCTTTTGAAAAATAAAGAAAATAGAATCTATCAGAATGAGTTATTTCTAGGATTTAAGATGATAATCTATGAGCAATGCGCAGTGTGTGTGTGTTTGTGTGTGTGCGTGTTTCCCTAGGAGCAAGAGTTGAGTATTTGTTAATTCGGTGTTTGTCATGTCTCTATAGAACTCACACAATAATGAGAACTCTATATATTTGTACTTTTATCCCCTTGAGGATGTTATTTACCTCTGTATACAACACTGTACTCTGACGACGCCTACAGTATAATAAGGATTCAATTCATTTTTGCAGAAGGAAGTACAGTAGGAATGCAGAGAAGAGAGAAAGAAGGACAGCAGGGACTGAAGGAGGGATGATGGTGAGATGGCTTCAAAACTCATCACAAGGTTGACACGTGGCTATGGCTAATGACTCTTTCCCCAACAAAATCTGACTGCGAGGTTTGCACAGAAATGTTCCCTTTTAACGCCTTTCATGCTTGGCATCTGGACTCACTGGCACCTCTCCTGAATGCCAAATATATCTCCATGTGCTTTTCATTTTTCTTCTCAAAAGATTTGCCACCATTTATAGCATCAACTTCTTCATCTGGGTCATCTGTTTTTCCAGTTATGCCAAGCTCTTGCTAAATCTGTAAATGAGCTCAGAGATCCCTTCCTTTAGGAGGACTCTTCATCTTTCTCCCTCTTCCCTGCATATCATGCTGGGATTGCTTGTGCCCTGTCTACATGTTATTTTTCTTTTCAAGCAAGCTGAGCCAGAGACCAATGGAGCAATATAACAAGAAGAAGTAAAGCCATTTTTTGATCTACTAGAAATCTTTGGCTCAAAGTGATAGTAATACTTCCATGAATAAAATGAGAGCTACATGCCAGGCAACATACTGGGCCTTTTCTATGCTGTCATGGGCTGAATGAAGTCCCCATGAATTTCATAGGATAAAGTCTTAACCTCTAATACTTCATAATGGGACCGTATTTGGAGATGGAGATGGAGCCTTTAAAATGAGGTGATTAATACAAAATGAAATCATAAAGGTAGGTCCTAATTCAATATGACTCATGTCTTTAAGAGAAGAAAAGATTAGGACACAGACATGCACAGAGGAAAGACCATGGGGAGACAGAGGGAGATCATGGCCACCTAAAGGGCAACGAGAGGGGTCCTAGCAGAAATCAACTTTCCTGACACCTTGATGTTAGAATTCTAGCCTCCAGAACTATGAGAAAATAAATTTCTGTTGTTTAAGCAACAGGCTGTTATACTTTCTTGTGGCAGTCCTAGAACGTTAATATATACATATACTTCATTCTGTTTGTTTCCCATGGTATCCTATGAAGAACAAATAACTAGCACTTTCCCCCTTTTTATAGAAGGTGAAGGTAAGGCTCAGAAATAATATTTGAAGGGGAAAGTCAACCCACTGATCAATGTGATTAAATAGAACCTAGAAGCAAATATAATTTGAGGCAATGGGTTTGTAGTCTGATACTCCTATGTTAAATATGTTTTCTAGTCCCCTACATTATTCAGTAAACTGATTTTAATTGTCTCTTTCGTGCCAGACATTGTAATCTGCATTGAGGATGCAGAGAGAAATAAAACATGGTTCCTGACCCAGAGAAGCTCTTGGCCTTTTAGAGACAATGCACACAAAATAGTCATTTCATATGTTGTATTGGACACCCGTCTAATTGTCAGAACTCTATAGACATGATTGACTCTACTGAGGATCAAGAAAGGCCTTATGGATGAAATGATGACTCATCTGAGCCTGGAAAAGCATGAGGTGGTCAGAACAATGGCCAATGGCATCTCAGATGAAAACAACAGCACGTGTCATTATGTAGTCACCGGCTGGGCAAATAAGCAGATGACCAGAGAAACATGAACTGAGTAACGCCTTAGACATTTCAGGTTTTCATCCAGACTAGCCATGCTCTGACCTTTGCTCCCCTGAGCACAGCCTGGCTACCTCCAGCTCAGTTGCCTGCAAATAGTGGAAACCCCATCAATCCTGATGATAGACTGACAAACTGAACAACTAGCTTCTATTTGCCCATTTATTTTTAATCTGGGCTGATAATACTACCAAGCTCTTCCCTTGGGAATATATATGAAGATAAATGAGGTAATTTATGCCATAAGGTTCTGAACTCCTTAGAATAAAAATGTTAAAATAAATTTACAGTCATATTATATATTCTTTAATAAATATTGTATTGGATGTGCATAGAATATCCATGATCCCTTAAGAGATTTAGAGGAAGATAGCCAAGAAAAGACCTGTAAGCCTTAAACTGCCAAAATCCCAGAAGATGATTTAAGCAATGCAATAAGTAAGTAGGTTGACCTATTTCTCATTTTAAGGGCAGAAATAAAATTACCATTCATATGTAGGAAAAGGCTTCCTTCCATGCTAAGTATGAGCAATATTAAACTAAGCTTTCTCTTTCCTTAGAAATACTTCTAAGCTGAGCTAACTGTGTATGAAAGAAACTCAGACAAATACAAAACTACAACCATGAAAAGTAATCATATTAGCAGGTCCTTGACTAACAAATCCAATCAATCCCTTTAGGCTGCCCCTGAGGAGTTGGGGTACATTGTGGAAAAAGCAAGGGCTTTGAAGTCATAATGACCAGTGTCCCCTTCCCTTTTCTTCCAGTTATAAGCCTTGTGGCCTTGGACAAGTGACTTAAACTCTTTGTGCTTTGGTTTGCTCATCTATAAAAATGGAGATATTAATAAGCAGTGTGAGGATTTGTTGCAAGTATCCATACGAAAACTTTTAAAACACCTAGTACTCCAGTCAAGATATTACAGGTGGTCACCAACCATAATGTATTGTTCTTTCCACAAACTGTGTGGTTTCTAACAGGCATGGCATTAGGCTAAACTTTAGGACTTTAATGACAATATATTAAAAGGTAACTATGCTATTAACTTATTTAATCCTCAGTAACCCCCTATAGTAGAGATACTAGTACTATCAGTATTTTACAGGTGAGGAAACGGGGCTTTAGAGAGGTTTATGGACTTAGATTCAGAATGTTAATACATTGCAGACATGGGACTACACGCCAAAATTGCTATGGAATGACTGTGCTCTTCAAGTCACCAACAGGTGGCCTCTGTAGAAGAAGCAACAGTTTTGTGTGTGTGTGTGTGTGTGTGTGTGTGTGTGTGTGTGTGTAATTAACTCAATGTAAGCAAAAATTTAGTCATGTTCCTGTTGAATAATGATAATGATATTGATTATATCTCACATTTCTACAGTATATTTATATCTTAAAAATGTGTGTGTGTGTACAAAACAACCTTGTGAAGCAGGATTGATGAAATCCCCTTCCCCATCTTTAAGAGGATAAAAGAAATTCTTAGAGAGTATAAGTAACTCTACTATATATATATATATATATATATATATATATGTATATATATAATACATACACATACATACTAAAATGGTACCGTTTTGCTTTTGACTAATTAACATCTCAACTCTCTAATATCTCTTAAGTGTCAGATCTCTGTGATGAATTAGGAATTGGTGAGAACATGTTATATAATCTCACTCAGAAGAGTTGCCTATATGGGGTAATTGCTGGACTGTGGGGCAAAAGCCTTGCCCAGTAGCCTCATTTGAGTGGCTAATAAATCTTGTGAATTTAGGAAAATCACTTAAATATGCTCAGTCACCTTCTCAGCTAAAAATGGGTATAAAACTTTCACTTAAGTTTCTTACTTATCAGGGTGGAGATTACTTTGCCCCATCACCAGCAGTGATGCCCCCATGACTCAGGACTCCCTCAGTCTCCTAAACTAATCTAGTTCTCTCTCTTTCCAACCCAATGCCTGTATTTAGAATTTCCTGTCCTACCTATTGTTCAGGATTGATTACGTAGTTAGACTATCTTCACAATTTTTTTTAAGTAAATAAATAATTTTTTTTTTTTTTTTTTTGCGGTACATGGGCCTCTCACTGTTGTGGCCTCTCCCGTTGCGGAGCACAGGCTCCGGACGCGCAGGCTCAGCGGCCATGGCTCATGGGCCCAGCCACTCTGTGGCATGTGGGATCTTCCCAGACCGGGGCACGAACCTGTGTCCCCTGCATCGGCAGGCGGACTCTCAACCACTGCGCCACCAGGGAACCCCAATAAATAAGTATTTAATAATAAATAGGAAGAGTGATATACGTGTTTCTTAATATCATTACTATTCCAGTTTATTTGAAAGTCCCTCTTGTCTCCCGTCTTAGGTGCTATAGGGAAGTCACATTCAAAGTCAATCATATTGAGCAGTCGTTCTTGAGTCTGGTTCCTGAAGCAGCAGCAGCAGCAGCATACCCTGGGAACAGTTTGGTTTTAATTTCTCCCCAGCTACTTTATCTTGGATTATTCTTCTCAAGGTCATGTTCTACAGCCTGAAGACACTTCCCATTCCATTCTCAATTAGATCAGTCCTGAGGAAAATATACTACAGCAAATTCAGAAGTCTGGGCTGCTTCTGGTCTGGGAGAATGATCTGGACATAATGTAAAAGAGACAAAAGAAGTGAAAGACAGAAAAAAGAGCAAAGTTCAGATGATAGAAACTGAGAAAAATATGGGTGTAGGTTGGCTGTGTACTCTCCTGGGGAGAGGGTAAGAGCAGAATTTTCAGGAGGCAGATGTGCTTTCAAAATTTCATGTGACCCAGACATTTCCCATCCAAACACCCCAAAGATCACCAACAGACTTTGTGGGAGTTCCTGAAATGTAGTTGTCTCCTGTCTTATTCTCTTTGTGTCTGTAGTAAGTGGAAAATATAGTGGTGGTGGGATGGGAAGGACATTTGTTTAAAGGGAAACCTACTCTTTCCCCTCCAAAAAAAGTTTCCCAGGTCTGAAAACTCTACTTATTACCAAGACCTAAATATGAATGCTCTAGAAATTCCTATCTTTTTTACTTGAGTGGGCAGAATATAGGCAGATTCTAACAATTTAGATTCAGATAACTCACTAGTAAAAAGAAAAGAGTCAAAACATGAGGTCTGAGATTAATACAAAACTAAGGAAATGGTAATGAATGTAGGTTTCATGCAGTTGTGGTTCAAATTTGATGAGAATAAGCAAGGAAATAGGTTGATGTATCTGTGAAACATCATCTCTTTTGTTCAGTATGATTTTGTGGCAGTCAACTCAACATGTTTTATATGTTCTAAGATGTACATTTTTGTTTTTTTAACACTTCTGGAATTGGGATGCATTTTGAAATTGGTCACTTGAGTTAAACTGGCATCTTTTTTTAATGACACAAAATAGCAGTGCATCTTAAAACTAGTTGTATATTAGCATTAATGGATTATGTTAATAAATGTATGGTGAATAAGCGTTTAAATGGCACAGAAAGAGAAACCCTTACAATTCATTACAAAGTTTCAGTCAGTAGTTCTCAAACTTTGATGTACATCAGAATCATCTGGAGGGTTCATTATAACACAGATTGCTACTTCCTCTCCTCCCACCAGTTTCAGATTCAGTACCTCTACATTTGATGCTGATACTGCTGGTCTAAGAACCACTCTATAGGCCATTTGAAAATAATTAAAAAAAATTTTTTTAACCTCAGTTTTTACTACCACTAATTTAAAAAATTCAGTTAGACTTTTATGATACCACACCTGGAAAATTAGCACTGCCTTCTAAGTTCTCTCCTTATGATCATTCTCTTCTCATTCACAACCTTCTTTACCATAAAAAAAGTGTTATCATCTGTTAGTACTTCCCTTCCCAAAATACACAAACACACACACACACACACACACACACACACACCTTAGTTTATAATTGAAGGCTCTTCATAGACCATAATCTTTCTTATGTAAGGCTACTCCCCTAAATGGTTTGACCCTAGATTCAGCCCAAGAAAATTTTGTCCATTAGTTTCCCAATATGTCAACTTCTTTTACAGCTTTTGCACTGACTTTTTGTTGCTTCCCTGGAACATGAAGGCCTACTTTAGTCCAACACAGATAACCTTACAGACTCACCTCTAACACTATCTCCTCCTTCAATTTTCCCCTGACTACACTGAAAGAGACATTTACTTATTAATATGAGGTTCATTAACATTATCATACAGTGCATATTACATAATCATCATGTGGGTTTGCTTATTTCCTCCCTCATCTAGACTATGATCATTTCATGCTGAGATCATATTTTATTTTATTTCATTTATTTCTTGAATGATTTACAGAATTCTTGGCACATATTTGGGACTCAATAAATGCTGTTAAATGAAAGCATATTGAAATGAAGCTATATTTTCTATTAAATTAGTGCTTTTGGACTACCATGTATACAAGTGGTCATTGTATATATGTGGTTCTATTTAATTCAACTAAAGTTTACTAAACATTACGTGGAAATTAACTGAGGCATTGAAAAGAATACAGACGGAAAAATACGCAAGATCAATTAAGGAATACATGTGTTTATTGAAGACCTATAACATTTTAAGTACATCTAAGAACCTTTCAGAGTAAAAGGCTAATGATATTCTACCAAGCGGCAATGTTTTGAAGAAGCCTGTAAAAGATTCTATTGAGTTAGAGCTTCAGTATTCCTTCTTGTAGTATTCCACTGGGGTTTAAACAAAGAGCTATCCAAAAAGAATTAAATCACACTCACTGGGGCCAGAGGAAAGATGGTCCCCTCCAAGCATGAAAAGAGGCAAGTGCATTTCAGAAATAAATGACTTTACATAGACACACAGGCCTCTTGAGGATGGAGTAGACACTCTAGCTAGAAAGCTCTTAGACTAAATCAGATAGCAAAAGGTCATGACTGACAAAAAGGGAATCTCGTCTAACTTCATTTTTTTTTTTTTTTTTTTTTTTACATTTCTCAACCTTAAGAAGAAACTACTTCAAGCCTCTTAACGACTAACTCAGTTTCAAGTGTAAATTGAAAGAAGATAGGCCAAGACAGTGTTATGGTTCAGAAATTTGGTAAACACATACTTGGCTTCAATACCAGCATGCTTAATTAAATAATTTTAAAGTATTTTATTTGAAAACTGCACAGGAAAAAAAAAAAAAGCTTAAGGCTTATCTGTTGCTTCTAACATCTATCAAGATTCCTAGATGAGTTTTACATGGCAGAGATGCTCAAGTAGCAATAACAAAGGGGAATTTTCATGGCTATTGAAAACTCTAGACATAGTTTTTCTAATTTATGTTGACCTAATGAACCTAGAAATCACTGTCTACTCTCTATTGGGCAAAACTTTATTTACTAATAAAATTCAAGATTAAGAAAAGTCACACAGAGCTTCCCTGGTGGCGCAGTGGTTGGGAGTCCCCCTGCCGATGCAGGGGACACAGGTTTGTGCCCCGGTCCGGGAAGATCCCACATGCCGCGGAGCAGCTGGGCCCATGAGCCATGGTCGCTGAGCCTGCGCGTCGGGAGCCTGTGCTCCGCAACGGGAGAGGCCACAACAGTGAGAGGCCCGCGTACCGAAAAAAAAAAGAAAAGAAAAGAAAAGAAAAGTCACATAGCCAAAAAGTGGAAGTGTGCATACTCAAACTGACTTCTTCCAACTGCCAATTCTCTTTACCTGCCTGTTACCCCATCTTGAATTTCTAAGCATCACTCTTCTGGATGTCTTTAACATGGCATTACTTATTTTTAAATCTATGTTTCTTTGATTAGGCACACTAAATGTTTCATTTGAAGAAATGTATCTTTACTAGGTTTCCAGAAGACACCCTTCTGAGAATATATGTATGTTATAATTCAGAGGATATCTCAGTCCTGCCTTGAATCATTTAAATTGTTGTTGAAACATCTACTTTACCCTTGTAAATAAATCTCTGCTAAAAATTTAAAGTCAAAGGAATCTGAAGTACGACTGTTAAAGATTCAAAATGAGAAACATATCAGAGTTAGAAAAAATTAAATTTTTATCCACCCCCCACATCTTAGACCTTCATTCAAAATTAAATGCAACTATAAATTGTTCCAGGTAAAGTCAGTGTTTTACTCCTATTCTGAGAAGTATAAACTAAAAATTAATTCAGCTGACAAGTCATCACTTCTATTTAGTTTTCTCACTTAGAAATGACAGATTTTTAGGGGTAAAGTGAATTGCCCTATAATCTTTTGATTGAAAAGCAGTATCATTTGAATATTAGACATGGTTTCTAGAACCATTTAGATTTTCCTAAAATTAATAGTGTCTCCTATATTACAACACATAAAAAACTGACCTAAAAAAAGCCCTACATTTTCCTATTTCTATCAAGAATAGAATGCAACTTGATGGATTTATTTTTGAGTGCTTTAATCTTCCAGGGTAGTAAGCCTTTACTGCACAGTTCTAAACACAGTGAGGACAGAGTGGAGATTAAGAATATGAGCTCTGGTCTCTGATTACTGGGGTTCAAATCCAATTCCACCACTTCCTGGATGTGTGACCTTTGCAGGAAGGGACTTAATCATTCTGTGCCTCGCTTTCCTAATCTGTAAAATGGAGACAGTTCTAATCGTACCTATCAAGATAGGACAAAAATAATTGACTGCCTTTTTAAAATACAATTTTTGAAATATTATATATGATAGAAATTACTTAGAATTATCCCTAACTCAGGATAAGTCCTTGATAAATGGTTTCTATTTTTCCTGAAGTCTGCATTTACCTGGAAGTCTGCGATTCTCATATCAACCAGATCTGTACCCCGCTGTGACAATGAAAAGGTTTTTATTCAGTCAGCAAATGTGAATGAATCCTGTTCTAAGTGGTGAGAATATATAACATTCAACAAAAATGCAATTCCTGACCTCAGGGAGTGTATAAGTCTTATGGAATGACAGACTAGAGGCAGTAACTCAGTTTGTGAACTTTCATTTCTCCATTTATTAAAAAAAAAAAGGTTGACCTATATTTATTTTAGTGCTTTTTCTCCTCTAAAGAGCTAGATTTTATGAACTAACTTTATCTGTAAAGAACAGTTTGCTATAACTTTGTCATAAACCTGTACCTCTGAGAATAATGCAAGCATAAGTGTCAAAATGTTTTCACAGATATTGCTTTGGATTAGTAGTAGAAATTTATTATCACTAAAGAATTCTATTGTTCTTTGATGATTTTTAATTAACAATAATAATTACAATTTAATTAGGTCTACCATTAAGATAAAGCTTTAAAAAGTTATGCACTTATATAAAATAACATATTCCACGTAATTTAAATGGATATATAATATAATATAAAACTACTATACTGGTGGCAATATTGAGGATACACTGGAGCTGGAAATACTAGATTCAACAAGATTATTTATAAGACCATTGCAAAAATAAAAATAACAAAAAAAATCAATGACATTCATGGCAATAGAGTTAGAATAAGGGGAATGCATTTGAAATATATTAACTAGATAGCACTGACCAGATTCAGAAGTTGGCTGAATGAGAAGGTAAGACAAGGGGGCTTCATAGGATTAACATCCAGTATTTTAACTTAAATAACTGCCTATTTGACAGTGTAATTCGTGGATTATGCAATCTTTCAGGAATGGAAACTATTTATTTCAAATACAGGCTGTAGAAGTTTTGCACAAAGTGATATTCTACCGACATTTAGGTTCTATAGCTTAGCAAGAAATATGTAAGTTAAGGCATCAATAAAGGACTATTCTTCAGTCAAGAGAATTTGAGGAGTTGATGACATAGGCTATTTCTAACAAAATAGATACAACCATGGACATAGGACATGCTAGAAGGGCCAAAATAACAAAAAAGCAAATAAAAATTTTGTCTATCCTTATAAAAGCCTAAAAAAAGCTAAGGTGGGTCATTGGACAAGCGTTGAGCTCTACTTTCTGAGGGTTCAACCTCACAGTGGTGAACAGTGGATTTAATAGTTATAAGCACAAAAGCAATGCTCAGTATATACTGTTGAATGAAAGAACACATACTCTAATATGGATCTGAGTCAGAGTAGACAGATTGAGCTTACTTGTCACCACCAATGAAGACAGTAGGGATTTCAGAGGGGAGAGAATACAGGGGGGGAAATCTACTTGAGGGTCAAAAACCAAGGGGGTTGGGGCTCAAGGCTTGAACGCAAGTCAAGCAAGATATTGGCCTGAGAGAAAGGGTCCAAGAGAAGGGGCTGGGCAGGACGACTGGACACTGGGAAAATAGCCTTTATGCAAAGATTCTTGGCAGCTTTTTAATCCCTAACACATAGATCTTCTGATGAAAAAAAAAGATGTTCTTGTCCCCATCCCAATCTCAAGTAGAAAAGAAATTTCTTCCATACAGCCATGTTTGGATTTTATTGACTCAGGACTTGATATGGAAGGAGACTGTGGTAGAAGGCAAATCTGCTAGAAACTGTTAGGGGCTGAAGTAGGCAGGTGGTGACACACATGGGGGTCCTAGAAGTTCACTCTTCTCCAAAGGGCCTTTTGTGGAAAAAAATAGTTTTTTTTTCAAAGCTGAAACAGTGTCTGAAGGGAAAGGAGAATAAAAAAGGAAGAGCTAAGAAAAAAAAAACAAAGAACGTTCCTTGAAAATGCTTACTGAAAAGTCAGGTTTCTTGAGGGATTGTGCCTTTCAGCCCTTATGAATGTTCTGCAGTGTGACTGTCTGTGTCAGATCTGTAAATAGCAAAGCAGATAGCATTGCAACAGCTATCAACTTGGAGTGGGAGGGAAGAGAGGCTTCATGCAACATTCAGAGCCTTCTCCAAAATAAAACAGAAGGACAAATAACTCAAGAAATAGAAATTTGCTTTAAGATGATCATTTGTACAGGTGTATAAATTTAGTGAATATATTGTATAATTTGTTGTCATTTTTTTAATTTACAAAATTGTATACATTCATTACAACAATATAATTTAGGAAATATAATACAAAATATAGATGTAGAAATTAAATATACCTACATGTTTCTTATATGGAAACAACAGCTGTTAAGATACTGGTTTTGATTCCTTTAGCCATATATTAGAAAATAATATAAATTATAAGTGAAATCATATAGTAGATGTAGTTTGTATTTTTCAAACTAAACATATCATGAATATATTTACACAGTATTATATATTTTCTATACTCCTTTACTGTATTATTTTTGATAATACATAACTTTGTTCTATGAACATATAATTTATTTAACTAGTCTTTTGTTTCAGGCATTTAAGTTGGCTCTCATTTCTCCAATGAGAGCTGCAATTAACATTATTATTTCTAAATCTTTGCTCATAACTATGATTATTTCTTAAAAATAAATTGGCATAATTTAGGCTTTTTTTTTTTTGCGGTACGCGGGCCTCTCACCGCTGTGGCCTCTCCCGTTGCGGAGCACAGGCTCCGGACGCGCAGGCTCAGCTGCCATGGCTCACGGGACCAGCCGCTCCGCGGCATGCGGGATCCTCCCAGACCGGGGCACAAACCTGTGTCCCCTGCATCGGCAGGCGGACTCTCAACCATTGTGCCACCAGGGAAGCCCATAATTTAGGCTTTTCGTTTCACCAGCAGTTGTGTTGTATATGCTATCATTTTTTTCAATGATTCAAAATGCATCTTTTTCATATACTAAATTAGAACCTATATATTTATCTATATTTTTTGTAAGAGGCTGTGAGGGTTTAGACTGTATATATCTTATTAAATGTGTGGTATGGTAGCCCATACTCATTGCATATCTAAAATATATCAATCTTCCCCAATACTCATAATCCAAAAGATGTGGTTCAGACTGATATATACATAATTTTGAGGATCAATGATACTTTTATGACTCATTCTTCTGATTCATGTTCTTTATTGAATTCCCAAAGAAGTTTTGAAATTTGTCGTCTTCATATGAGTTTTACACATTTCTTGTGTGTGAGTTTTGAGATATTTATCTATTGTCTTTGAGATTAGGTGTAAATATTTTTACTCTAATGAATTTTCTGATTATTGCTATATTATTAAATACATTTAAAAGTTTTAATAACTTTTAAATGTATTTAACTTAAACTTTTAAAAAACATTTAAAAGCTTTAACTTTAATAACTTTGATTCAGATTTTTTAAAGGAAATACTATCTGAAAAGCATAATTTTATCTTTTCCATTATGTATATCTTTTGATCATTTTTCTTATGTTATTACATGCAGATAATCCATTTTTAACTATAACTTTAACATTTTTAACTATAAATGTAGTTTTAATTCTTTGATAAGAAAACTTTAATCTCAATTTTGGAGGAGTTATTAAGATTTGGATAAGGTTTACATTAATCCAACTCTTTAAATGTTGGTGTTATGCAATAATTACCTATAATCACAGTTTCTATTTTTTTCCCTTTTTAAAAAGTGCATCCTTAAACAATTGCAGGTAATCAAAGGTCCATATGAATGCCCCTAAAATATGTTAAAATGCTACAGTAAACACACACAAAAGAAAAGATTGGGAGATATATTTGAGTCCAGGTTTTGATTTTAACTTGCATCATTCCAATATAGTTAATAGCAGTTTATGGTAGAATGACCACACTTTGAATTAACCCAATGATACTGTGATTCCATATCTGCATTTTTCTAAATGAATGCTATTTGGCATCAACTTTTCCAAATTAATCTGATAAACCCCCAATAAATATTAGCTTCCTTGTACGCAATCTACAAGTAATGGAGGACATTATTTTGATTGGAAAGAAGGGTGGGGGAAATAGAGAAGCTGCATGCTATGGAAGTGATGCCTTTGGCAGAGAGTAGAGGAACAATTGGCAAAGGGATAGATATTTGTTGGGCTGCACCCCACGGGCCTGCAAGCCTTGTACTTGCTCAGCTTCATGACAGAGAAAGAGCCCAGAGTCAGTGACAGAGACATCAACGATTTAATGGATAAGGAGATCTTACATGTCTAAAGCAAGGTCCTGGAGCAACACCGCACCATGTAGGGGAGGGGGAAGTTACAGTTATAGGGGAAACTAATGTCAGGTTGGCTCATCGGTTACCAGGGAAACTAGCAGGGGGCCTTCCCCTCACTGTCCCTTTGATAAGCTATCATGGTGGCTGTCTGATCTAAAGGTTAGAACAATCACTAGCTGGGGTAGGGGCTAGTATGTAGGAAGGTCAGTCATGTGAGTAGGTATACGTGAAGCAGGCACTGGTCGAGCAGGGGATGTACAGAGAGCAAGAGAAGAGCCATCTTGGGTGGCCTGGTCATACACTCTACCCCTACATACTCTGCACAATCCTTACAACCTTGATCTGCCCCTCTTCTGCAATATCCCTGGGGTTAGCTGGGGCGCTGTAACCAGACACCACAAATACAAAACAGACACCAGCAGCTAAAGAGTATCAAGAGTAAGATACCTAGTATACTAAGAACAGTCATTCACCAGGATGTGGGTAAATTTTAGAGCCAAGTGCTTACAGGGTCAATGGAGAGGGAGTCATGGCAGCATCCTGTCCAATTATAAGGAAGGTCAGGCCACCCTGGTTTTCACAAACCCAGAACCACCCTCATGGGGAAGGGAAGGCCCTGACTCCAAGAGAAACATTCTGGTGGCCTAGCCAGATGTCAGCAGTCACATTAAAAGTCTGTTTGCATTGTTATTTTAGGTGTCCATCCCATGTTATGTTGGGTGCCATTACGGGTGGACCCAATAGGTATTTCCAAACAAAAACATTTAATCCCACTAGTTGGACTTGTGTGTCCAGAAGCCAGCCTAGTCTACTCTACACAGCATAGCCCAGGGAGCTCATGGGCAGTCAGTTGTACAGTAACGTTTACTGACGTAGGTCCTTCTGATGTATGGACATGTGGGACAGGAAGATGGTGAGAGTCTTTCTCCCCCAACATCAGCTGTCCCCACAGAGTCACATTAGCTGGGTTGATCTTTCATGGAAGTTCAGAGGAGGATGACAATGGCATCCTGCTGTAGACCCAGCTCATTTTGCAGTGAGGCCACGGTTGCTTCCCAATCCTCAAATAGGTCTCCTTTGCTCAGACTAGGGATGAAATGTAAGACATCTAACAGGCACAACACAGGGGGGATCATGATAATTAATCAAAATGCCAGCAATACCCACATTCTGAGATAATACCACACTCACTGTGGTTTTTGTCCTGGTCTGCAATACAGTTCAGAAAACTCAAGTTTTCAGTAATACAGGAACATGTCCAAAATCACAACTACAGTGGCTACCTAATTTTACCTTTGATGTCTGAACCACAGCTACTCCATTGTAACTTTCAAATGCATTCCCCTCCATAATGGCCAAAGCAGATGTGAAATGCATGTTGCATAGGCTAAAAAAGAGGCCACTGTGGTCAGTAAAGTTTAAGTTAAACCATATATAATCTAGAATGACTTCCCCATACCTCTGCATGTGAAGATTTTTCCACCATTTCCCATTTTGATTGCAAATCTTTTGATCAACCAAAGTATATGCCCCTTGAAGTCAGGGTGAATGCTGACTGCCCTGAATCCACATCATGTGCCTCAGTGCCAGGCCTCTTTTATATTTGCCTAGTTATTCACATTGGGAGAAAACTGATCAGATATTGTGAACAAGCTCAGAGGTATGTTAATGGGGAAATTTTTATAGGCTATACATTTTATCACTTATACTGAATTGTTACACAAACATTGTATATGTGCTTTTAGTTCAGACTTAAAGCAAGCAGTGATACATCGTGAGTACTTATACTCTGTGACAACTTCACTAGATAATTTTCTTTTCTTGCTGAACATCAGGGCAAAAGTGTGGCTAACACAATAACTTTCATAAATACAGACCTCAATTAACAGAACTAGAATTTAATGTCCACTGAAACATAATATTTTTCTCTCTAAAATTACCCTCATCTCCACGAAACACAGACAAATCAAGGCTAATTTCTTTGGAAATAATTCTGGTCAATTGACCACACAGGCTTCTCCAAACTGGTTGTGGTAGAATTCCTTAGAAGGAGTCTCAGACTAAATTTCCAAAAGGCCTCTCAAGGCGAGGAAAGCCATTCCAGAAGCCTGCCATCAGACTCCACCTCAGTGGATTTCTTCCTTCTAGAAGTCCCCAAAATATTGAGATTTCTGCACATGCCAAGAGACAGTCTTTCCCATTTGCCTGATAAGTCTGCTCAGAACCCAAGTGTCTCCAATTTCTGAAGGGACCAGGCAGAGAGAAAAGAAAAATGTTTCAATTCTACACACAGGTGTAGTTTACCAAATTGTTCTAAATCATAACTAACTTGAGTGGAAGGGCTTCCCTATATCTGGAAAACACAGATCAACACCAGTAATATTCCAGACAAAAACCATAAAAATTATAACCATATTTACCAGTTCATTCAGTAAGCAATCCTTTTGTTTACTTTTTATGAAGCCATCAGGTTTTTCATTAGGATTCTTTAATTTCTTACCCAGTTCAGTGGTATGATCTGAAATTTATTCAGAGACCTGTACTTTTCAGAAGGACATTCTTGAAGATGAAACACTTTTGCAAAAACATCAGAGTACAACAATAGCTGTCTACAAATGACAAAAGACTTTAAAATGCATGGATAAACACCTGATCACAATGTAATCTATAAAGAAACTTGGGTACAATAACTAGAATTATGATTAAGTATAACCTTAACCCTTAAAAACCTTAATCTCTGGCAAAAACCAAGTAACAAGTAATTGTGAACTCTTTGTCCTATCAACATTTCCTGATTGGAAATCTTATGCTTTAGTCTTCCTCTCCTAAGAAAGGAAAGGTAGGTAAACTTAGACCTGCCTAGCAATTAATGTTCCAATACTTTATCCTATTTGAAATTGCCCAGATAGTCAATGAATTCTGTTCATTGCAACTTAGTTTAGTTGCAAGTTACCAAAATCTGGAGAGACTATTTTAGATAGACATTCCCAAAACATAATTATTCCTATAGAGTTTACCTAAAAGCTCTTATCTCATTTACATTTACTTAAAGTTTCATCATGTCAAGTTATTATTCTTGCTGACAAAATTGCAACAGATATAATAAGGTCTTATTTGACTTCTAATAAACCTAGGTACAACAGAAGTATTATACTTAATATAGATGACTCTAAATACATGTCTATATTAATCAAACCAACAGGCTTAATATCTCCAATACCAGATAGTTATTCTATACTGAATATTTCTGAGATCGTGTGAAACTGAAATCATTCTATCCAGTTTCTTTTATATTTCTGAGAATTCATATAAGTGCTTAATTTCTTTTAAGCCAATTAAACAGAGATCATCCACAAACCAATCTTGGCAATGGAGGCAGAGACACCTCATATTTATAAGGAACACATAGACATATATAGACACAGAGATTTCACAGTTTTCCTACTAGAGTTTAAGAGGTCTCTTTTTTCTCTTCACTCTTAGGGATTAAGGTTCCTGAGAGCCCAGGTAGATAATTTACATTTCAAAGTCACAGGAAGAGAAATACCAATTCCTTCTAGAAAGCTAACTTCTTCTAATGGCATATGCAAAAATCAGTTTTAGAACTTCAAAAGATTAACATCTTGGCCACTTTCAGGGATTCTTTCAGTTTCTAAATAGCCAATTCACAAACAGATGGAAAGATATACGAGGTTCTTGAATTGGAAGAATCAATACTGTTAAAGTGACCATACTATCCAAGCCAATCTACAGATTCAATGCAAGCTGTATCAAATTACCAATGGCATTTTTCACAGAACTGGAACAAAACTTTTAAAAATATGTATGGAAACACAAAAGACCCCAAATAGTCATCTTGAGAAAGAAGCAAGAAACTGGAGGAATCACTCTCCCTGACTTCAGACTATACTACAAAGCTACAGTAATCAAAACAGTATGGTACTGGCACAAAAACAGACACATAGATCAATGTAACAAGATAGAAAGCCCAGAAATAAATCCACACACCTATGATCAATTAATTTACAACAAAGGAGGCAAGAATATATAATTGAGAAAAGATAGGCTCTTTTCCCAGTGGTGCTGGGAGAACTGGACAGCTATAGTGAAAGAATGAAATTAGAACATTCTCTAACAACATATACAAAAATAAACTCAAATAGATTAAAGGACTAAATGTAAGACCAAATACTATAAAACTCCCAGAGGAAAACATAGAGAGAATGCTCTGATATAATTTGTAGCAATATTTTTGGGATCTGACTCCTAGAGTAATGGAAACAAAAGCAAAACTAAACAAATGGGACCTAATTAAACTTAAAAGCTTTTGCATAGCAAAAGAAACCATAAACAAAACAAAAAGACAGCTTATGGAATGGGAGGAAATATTTGCAAACGATGCGACTGACAAGGGCTTAATTTCTAAAATATACAAATGGCTTATACAGCTCAATATCAAAAAACCAAAAAAAAAAAAAAAAAACCCAAACAATCCAGTCAAAAAATGGACAGAAGATCTAAATAGACATTTCTCCAAAGAATACATATAGATGGTCAATAGGTACATGAAAAGATTCTCAACATTGCTAATCATTAGAGAAATTCAAATCAAAACTACAATTAGGTATAACCTCATACTAGTCATAATGGCCATTATCAAAAGTCTAGAAACAATAAAGGCAGGAGAGGGTGTGGAGAAAAGGGAATGCTCCTACACTGTTGGTGGGACTGCAAACTGGTACAGCCACTGTGGAAAACAGTATGAAGATTCCTTAGAAAATGAAAAGTAGAGTAACCATATGATCCAGCAATCCCACTTCTGGGCATATATCCGGAAAAGACAAAAACTCTAATTCAAAAAGATAAATGGATAAAAAAGATGTGGTATATATATATATATACAATGGAATACTACTCAGCCATAAAAAATAATGAAATAATGCCATTTGCAGCAACATGTGTGGACTTAGAGATTATCATACTAAGTGAAGTAAGACAGAGAAAGACAAATATTATATCACTTACATGTGGAATCTAAAAAAAATGATACAAATGAATTTATTTACAAAACAGAAACACACTCACAGACTTAGAAAACAAACTTATGTTTGCCAAAGGGGAGAGGGAGGGGGATAAGTTCGGATTTGGGGATTAGCAGATACAAACTACTATATTAGGTGAACAATAAGGTCCTACCATATAGCACAGGGAACTATATTCAGTATCTTGTAATAACCTATAATGGAAAAGAATCTAAAACTATATATATGTGTAACTGAATCACTTTGTTGTACACCTGAAACATTGTAAATCAACTACACTTCAATAAAAAAATAAATAGCCAATTAGGTTTAAACAAATAAAAGTGACAGACAATAATATCATTCACTCACATTCACATGCCTCACGTTCATTGGAATATGAATCAGCATTCAAGTTAACCTTCACCTCGACTGTTAGCTCAGCCTCTGTGTCCATTCTTAACAAAACACAAAGGCCAGCCCACAGCTGTGGCCACTGCCTTATGGACTAACTTCTTTTTTCCCACTGTAAAGGCAGCCAATATCTCCGCAACACCCATAGGAGTGTCTGTGAGTTCTCCATACTCTCTTGGTGGCCCCCATTCATCAAGGACAGCCACCATAGGGTTCCACATACTGGTGGACAGCCACCCCGGGGATTTCCCCACAACTTTGGGGACCACCCCTGCAACTTTCGGGCCCCACACTGATGGCCGGACACTCCAGGGATTACACCCATAACTTCAAGGCCTCACATGTTAGTGGATGACCCCGCAACTTTCCACCCCCATCCTTATTTCCCAAGATCTTGGCACTCACGGGAGTTTCCTTGGTCTCTTGGCTTCTCTGCCAATTGCTAGGCTGCACCCCACAGGCCTGCAAGCCCTGTACTTGCCCAACTTCAAGACCAAAGAACCCAGAGTCAGTGACAGAGACATCAGTGGTAAAGGATGAGGGAGCTTACACGTCTGAAGTAAGGTGTGCAACACGTCATTGTGTACACTGGATGCTGGGCACGACATGGCAGCAGTCTTCACTCCCGGGGGAAGGGGAAGGTTACCAGTTATGAGGGAATTGACATGGGGTTGGCTCATCAGTTACCAGGGAAAGTAGCAGAGGAGCATGCCCCTCACTGCCCCTTTGACAAGCTCTCCAGGTGGAAATGTTCAGATCTAAGGATTAGAACAGTCAGTAGCTGGGGCCAGGGTCAAGTATGTAAGAATGTCAGTCATGTGAGTAGGGTGTAGGTGAAGCAGGCACTGGTTCATCAGGGGATGTACAGAGAGCAAAAGAACAGCCAACTTGGGTGGCCTGATCATATATTTAAAAATAAAATCCAGTTAGGGTAGTTTCAATATCTAAGGAAGAAATAAGAAGGAACCTAAAGAGAGGTTTACGAAAATCATTTTATACAAACTGCCAATGTAAGATGACTATAGTTTCCAATCAGACATAATAAGAAGTTAGAGCTGGATGTCACTGTGGACTCACTTCTGATTGCACACTTATTAGATTACCTAGCTAATCTGCCGAAATGTGTATCTTCCAAATACAAAGTGACTAAAGTCACAACTAGGAAATACCTTTACTATAGAATTTGTTTGTCTCTTTGTTTTTAGTCTTATTTCTTTTTTTTTATGAGATATTAACTTAAAAAATATTAACAAAAATATTAACAAAAAAATTCAGAGTGTGCAAAAAAGTGGAAGCAATATATAAAGATCAATTATTCTTATTTATTCTTTTAGGCTCTTCATGAACCTGTTTTGCAAAATATGTGAAAACATTAAAGAAAAAAAACAGTAATTTTCTCCAAACTCAAGCAAATACCTCTGAATGGATAACTATTCTTTAAATTTCTCTATCCTCACTGCTATTTCTAATCTACATATATATGGCTGTTAATAATTTTTCCTAAAGCACAGTTCTGTTAAAGTGATGCATTTGCTCAGAAATCTGCAGTCTCTCCTGTCTACAATGTTAAGTTTAAACTAACCAGCCTATTATTCATCTCCCTCTTTAAGCTGTCTGTAACCCAACTTTTCAATCTCATTTCCCCATGTGTCTTTTTTTCTACTCTGTCAGAATCACTAGCTCTACCTTTCTTGTCTTTCTCACCTCTAAGCCTCTGCTCACACAAGGAATGCTTTTCCCCTCATTTTGCCAGCCCTTGAAGTCCACTCAGCTCGTGTTGTCTTCCCGAATCCCTTCCTGATTTGTTTGTTCAGAAGTAAACTTTCCCTCCACTAGTTTATACACATTAATTTCTGTATTTCAACCAAGTAACTTTCATATTTTGGCTTCAGTTTTATTTTACACTTGGGTTATCTACCCTACAAAATGGAAAGGAATAAAAAGAAAACAGCATGTAAATGTTTTTTAGATTCTTTGTATGTGATATACATAAGCTGGGCTTGTTTAATTCTCAAATATAAAAGTAACAAAAGTGTTATAAAACCATTACAACAATTTGTAGATAAGGAAACTGAAGTAAAACTAAGTAAAATGATCTGGCCTGAGTTTTGAATTAGAAATTGGTAAAGCCAATCTGCAATGCTCCAATCTACTATATCATAATACTTTAGCTTTGAGAAAGGGGTGTAAAAGTACTGTAAAACTTAAAGGACTGTTGAGTGTGAACTATTATTTTTTTTGAAATTTTATTATTTTTTATTATTTCTATTGAGGTATACTTGACATTCAATATTATATGTTTCAGTAGTACAGAACAGTGACTCACAATTTTTAAAAGTTACATTTATAGTTATTATGAAATATTAGCTATATTCCCTGTGTTGTATTATACATCCTTGTAGCTTATTTATTTTATACATGATAATTTGTACCCTTAATCTCCTACCACTATCTTTCCCCTCTCCCCTTCCCTCACCCCTTTGGTAGCCACCTCTTTGTTTCTGTGTCTATGAGTCTTTTCCGTTTTCTGTTTATTTGTTTTGTTATTTTAGATTCCACATATAAGTGAAATCATCCGGTATTTTTCTTCCTCTATCTGACTTATTTTACTTAGTATAATATCCTCTAGGTCCATCCATGTTGTCACAAATAGCAAAATTTCATACTTTTTATGGCTAACATTCCATCGTATAAATATACCACATCTTCTTTATCTATCCACCTATCAATGGACACTTACATTGCTTCCATACTTTGGCAATTGTAAATAATACTGCTATGAACACTGAGGTGCATGTATCTTTTCAAATTAGTGTTTTGGGTTTTTTTTGTATAAATACCTAGGAGTGGATTGCTGGGTCATATGGTAGCTCTATTGTTTAGTTTTTTGAGACACCTCCATAATGGCTATACCAATTTACATTCCCACCCACAATGCAGGAGGGTTTCCTTTTCTCCACATCCTCACCAACACTTGTTATTTGTGGTCTTTTTGATGCTAGCCATTCTAACAGGTGCAAGGTGATATCTCTTTGTGGTTTTAATTTATATTTTTCTGATGATTAACCATGTTGAGCGTCTTTTCATGTGCCTGTTGGCCATCTGTATGTCCTGAAAAACATCTATTCAGGTCTTCTGCCCATATTTAGTCAGGCTGTTTGTTTTTTTGATGTTGATTTGTATGAGCTGTTTGTATATTTTGGATATTAATCTCTCACAGGCCATGTCATTTGCAAATAGTTTCTCCCACTTTACAGGTTGTCTTTTTGTTTTGTCAATGGTTTCCTTTGCTGTGTAACAGTTTTTAAGTTTAATTAGGCCCCATTTGTTAAGTTTTGCTTTTGTTTTCTTTGCTTTAGGAGACAGATCCAAAAAAGTATTGCTACAAATTATGTAAAAAAGTGTTCTGCTTATGTTTTCTTCTAGAAGTTTTATGGTGTCTCACCTTAAATTTAGGTCTTTAATCCATTTTAAGTTTATTTTTGTATATGGTGTTAGAGAATATTCTAATTTCATTCTTTCACATGTAGCTGTCCAGTTTTCCCAGCACCACTTATTGAAGAGGCTGTCTTTTCTCCACTGTACATTCCTGCCTCCTTTGTCATAAATTAGGTGACCATATGTGTGTGGGTTTAGCTCTGGGCTTTCTATCCTGTACCATTGAGCTATATTTCTGTTTTTGTACCAGTACCATACTGTCTTGATTATTGTAGCTTTGTAGTATAGTTTGAAATTGGGGAATCTGATTCCTCCAGCTCCATTTTTCTTTCTCAAGATTGCTTTGGCTATTCGGGGTCTTTTGTGTTTCCATACAAATTGTAAGATTTGTTGTTCTAATTCTGTGAAGAATGCCATTGGTAATATGAAAGGGATTGCATTGAATCTGTAGATTGCTTTGGGTAGTATAGTCATTTTCACAATACTGATTCTTCCAATCCAAGAACATGATATATTTCTCCACCTATTTATGTCATCTTTGATTTCTTTCATCAGTGTTTTACAGTTTTCTGAGTACATGTCTTTTGCATCATTAGGTAGGTTTATTCCTAGGTATTTTATTCTTTTGTTATGATGGTAAATGGGATTGTTTCCTTAATTTCTCTTTCTGATTTTTTGTTGTTAGTGTATAGGAATGCAAGGGATTTCTGTGCATTAATTTTCTATCCTACAACCTTACCAAATTCATTGATTAGTTCTAGTAAGTTTCTGGTGGCATCTTTAGTATTTTCTATGTATAGTATCATGTCACCTGCAAACAGTGACAGTTTTACTTCTTTTCCAATTTGGATTCCTTTTATCTCTTTTTCTTGTCTGATTGCCATGGCTAGGATTTCCAAAACTATATTGAATAAGAATGGTGAGAGTGGACATCCTTGTCTTGTTCCTGATCTTAGTGGAAATGCTTTCAACTTTTCACCATTGAGAATGATGTTTGCTGGGCTTTCTACTCCAAGGTTTCTTAGTAATCCATAGTATGACATTATACTATATATTAGTATATATTATATTAAGATAGAAGCGGAAATAATTAGTATGTGACTTGCACTTCCTTTTCCACTTCTTTTCCTTATAAGAGTTGTCAGACAATATTGAATCCAAATTAAAAATGAACATTCTAATCATGAATATAAGTGCAGTTTTTCAGATGTTCCATGGATTTTCAAAAAAAAATCTCCCATGAAACAGTACCAGGTATCTTTCTTTTTTATATATCTATATCACTCTTTGTGTTTTAAGTATCTGTTTTGATGCTTTAGATATCTCTCTTTATGTTTTTAGATGTCTCTCTTGATTTTTTACATTGAAAAGATGATTCATTGACATACAGTACTGACTCGTGTTTCATATGGATGATACCAGAAAGAGAATAACTCCTCCCAAAATATAATAATGTTCCTTACAAATGCAATGTTGACATCTTAATTTTTATATAATATGGATAATTATTTTTTGGCTCCTACTATGTGCTGAATCAATTGCTGAAGATACAACAATGAACAAGGCACAAGAATGTGCCATCTAGTAGCTAAGAGAAATAATAAGCAGGGAACTGTAAACTATATAGGACATACAATGATGGAGACATATAATGTGATGGGAGCACATAAAGGAGGAAGTTCTTTACTGCGACAGGGATACCCAGGAAAGGCTACTCTAAAGGAAGAGATATCTAAGCTTAGGCTTGAAGAACTATCCAGGCAAAGAGGACACACAGTACCTTAAAAGCCAATGAACAGTGTGAGTAAAGGTAGACGTAAAGGTAGACTGTCTGAAGACAGTAGACCTTGACAGAAGTTATATATTGTCCCTAACATTTGGTGTGAATAGTTTGAAAGAAACAGTGGTAAGAGGTAAGACAAGAAAAGTAAGAGTGGTTCTTGTAATATGAGAAATGCTTTGGAATACCCAGTTATGAAACTTAGACTTTTTCCTGATTGTATCAGAAATCTCTTTTTTGGAAAATAACTTTCAGAAGGAAAATAAATGATACAAACCATAACTCACTGGTGTAAATATACGAGTATGTAGGGGACCTAAAATAGTCTAGGGGTAGTCTGAGTTGTGGAATATTTTTAATTTCTTTCCTCTGGTTCAATCTGGTTTCACATAGTTTGTCAGAATATTTCAAGAGTTAAGATTTTTCAGTCATATTTTAATGATATATAATAAATAATGTAATCAATGGACTGGAAGGTAAGAAGAATGGGCTCTGGTTCCTGTTTTACCACTTAAAAATTCTGCATCCTTGGAGAAGACACATAACCTCTATGGGTATCAGCTTCTATAAAAGGAGATAATTTAGCTTATTAAACACCAAAGTCATTCTCAAAACTGTGATTCTAAGTACTTATATCTTATCAGGTGATCTATGGATTTGGTTTTTTGTTGGTTTGTAATTGGTACTCCCAAATACCTTAAAATCATTGTTCCTTTAGGTAGGTTTAATATAGTTTACATTATTAATTCACCTTAAAAAGACCTGTATTAGATAATATAATTGTAAATGATGCCTTGTTCATAAAATTGCAAATTTTCATGTAGCAGGAGATTTGTGTTAAGTAGACCTTCTGCCCACTTAAAACATTTCATACATTAGGTTGGGGATCCTTCAAGGCTACAATGGCACTTTACCTTTGTTTTTATTACATGTGTTTAATCCAACACCTGAACAATAATGGGCACACACAAAAAATGTTGAATTGAAAATATGTTTTCTAGAATAGAAATAGCTTTCTTTGCGATCCTTGCATTGCTGCATGTTAACTAAATTTTTTAATGACAATGGGTTAGCATTACTTATTAGCATTTATTGCCATTATGTGCAAATGGCAACAAAAATGATGAGGTGAAGAGATTTGGATGATTTGATCGAGGCAACTAAGCAAAGTCAGTTGAAAATAAGTTCTAGATTCCTTGAACTCTTGCTTTGGTCTTAAGAGCATACTGACTTTGTTTTCTCTTTTCTAATCTATTTGATTTCTGCTGGCAACCATTACCATTGTCAATAATATTTATTACAAAACAGGACATTTCTTCTTCACTCACTTACTTAAATTATGTATTTTCAGTCTTGAAACAGATTTTAACAGGAGACTGCTGAATCAAACTGAATCATGTGATTTTCACAAATGTCAACATCCATTCTTATAATGGTTTAATGCCAAGATTCTACACAGTGTACCAGGAAGAAAATAAGATGTCCAGTTCTAAAACTAGCAAAACAAATTTGACCAGACAATTGTAAGTTAATTTTCCCAAAGGAAATCCAATTTCATTTGTAGGCTCATAAATAGACCATAGTTACACTTTTCTGAGAGTTTATATTTGAATGCTAACCTATATTCAGTGATCTAGAATAGGACATCAATTTCAAGTTCTTAATTCTAAGGTCACCTTTGAAGTACCATCTTTTAAACCTTTTTTCTTTCATCATTTTAAATCTTTAAAGTGAATGTCATTCTGTTTTTTTTTTCCTCCGTGAGTTTAACATGAATAGACAGGGTATTTTTAATACTCTCTTACATAGTTTTAGTTAGAAAAGACTGATCTTATTGCTGATGGGGTTTATTTGCAAGGTAATTAGTGCATTTAGGATGTTGTCATTAAAAATAGGCTCTTGATGTGAGATGAATAAAAAACAGAGAACAGGTTTAGAGTAGAAAAATATAGGCAAAATTTTTGAATACCTGTGTTAACAAAAATTTCAAATTGAGGGAGTACATCTATACAGATAACAACTCCCACTTAAGAGTATGGAACATACATGCACATTGTTGTCATACTTCATAGAAACCTTCTGTTCAGGTAGTAGGATTAATTATTTTACCTAAATATAGAATTCCTTCACAATAGGAAGCATAATAATACTAAAAGTAATAAAGGCAGTTATAAATATGTATTGAGATCCTTTAGTCTTCATGCATTAAGCTAGTCACATGTATTATCCCTAATCATCGCAATAACCCCAAGTGGTATATATTTTTAGCCATGTTTTATAGGTGAGTAAACTTAGATAAGACATGATTAAAGAAATTGCCCAGAGTCACACAGGTAAGATGTGAGATTACCAGGCTTAAAACCCAATTTTATTCATCTCCAAAACCCATCACATTTTACTACCACCCAGATACCCTTTCATAGGTTATATTATAATCTATAAAAACACAAAGCATCATTATTATATTATTATTCTTCAACTTCTCCATTCAACCACACTGCCCAAATTCCCAGTAATTGGCCCAGCAGCTCCCACTGTAAATGAGAATCTTTGGTGATTGAATTCTCATAAATTAGACCACTGACCAAGGTTGGTCAGTTTAAAGGTAGCTTCAGATTCAAGAGACACTTAATATCTTTCATTTTCAAGAGCTTGGTATAGTCACTCATGTTTTTTATTTTATTTTTTTCATTTGTAAATCTTGGGCTTCCTCAATAACTTTTGGAGTAAAAATTAACAAAGTTAAGCTCTTCAGCAGAATCCCTAGGCTACGAGGACCCCTTGACCAAATATATGAAGACTATGAGAATTGGAATGGGTAGCAGATTTTACAGGACCTGGCATATAGTTTCCATAGAATAAAAGATATGCAACATTCTGATTTCTCAGAGGTGATTGTAGAGAGGCTGTGACAGTTACCAGCCAGTCTGTGAGCCATGTTTATATACTGAAGACAGTTGACAAGTAACATAAAAATCATAAGAGTAGCATGTCAAGACGCTCTTGTCCCAAATAGGAATTTAAGAAACTGCTAGACCTGTTATGGTAGTGTTGGCCATAACTTCATATGTGCACTTATATTGTCGGCATCACAAACATGACAAATACATGTACACATGCTACACAGATCACACACAGCAACAAATATCAGCAGCTGAGTGTGTAAGACAAAGTAGATGATATTAACATGTGTTTCCTATCCAGGTGGGTATAAAAGTAAATGCGTAATGGAGGCTATTTCTTACCTCTGTCCTTAGCAATCTATATTAATTTAGGGAAACTAAACATCATCTCTGAGCCTGTAGCCTCATTTGTCAAATGGGCATAATACTGGTATTATGGCTGCTGTGGTATGGCTGCTGTGAAGATTTTAGAAGAACATATAGAAAAAGTTTATGACATACATAGAACACAGTTCAGTGGTGAACATGCACTAGTGAATAATAACTGACCAAAATATGTGGTAGAATTAAATTATTGATTGCCTGCTATACCAGGGCCTGGGCCAGGCACTGAAGTCTAGAGAAGAATAAACTCGGCTTCTTTCCTTGAGTACTTCATAATTGAACAGATCGTTATTTCCACAAAATGAGCATTACTAGAAAAGGTAACAAGATGAACACAAAAGTACACAGTATATGTACAGGGAACAGAAATAATTTAAAATTTCAGACTATGAAATGTAAGGTAAGACATACCAGGCACTAAATATAGAAAAAAAGGCAGAACCCTGAGTCTCCAAGGGCATTTTAGGCCATGCTAAAATAAAATACGCTTACCTCTTGTTTTCTTTTTTATCCTTTACATGCTATATAGCTTATACCTCGATTAAGAAGACAACAAATATTACTGAGATGAAATATTGCTGTTATGGTCTGAAATATAGCTAGAAAACCATTTTTAAACGTAACTGGACATTTTCTTCCATAAAACACTCAGTACATTTAATTAAGAACTAAATGCAGATAACCACTATGTGTACAGTATTCTGCAAGCCCTAGAACAGATGATGGGGAGTGAAATGGACAAGAGAATGTTAACTGCTAAAGTCAATCTAAAATGGAAACATACAATGTTTAAAATGTTAAACTGGCAATAACAAAAAAGGAGGTTTTAGTTCTACCTTGGTCACATAATAGGTGACATTGGCTACAGGATTATGAAGAAGTTGCCTTAATTTTGAGCCTTCTTCCCCTTTTTCCAAGTAAAATAAGAATTCTTAAATGTCAAATGCACAAGGTTAATTCATAACTATGGCAGTGGGTGTGAAAGTCCTCAGCATATGGTAAAGGTCATATACTTGGAAAAACAGTGCAGATATTAAAAACCTTCTCCCAGTAGTAGGTATTTTACATGCCTTATCTCATTTAATTCTCACAACAATCCTAGGAGTAGATACTATTACGATCCTCATTTTATAGATGAGAAACAGAGGTTCCAAGAGTTTAAACAACATCCTCAAATTCACATGGCTCACAAGTATTAGAATTACGACTCAAACCCATGAAACAATTTGGTGGCTCATCTTAAATCTCATAGTCTGTCTCCTTCTCTACTTTGAAAGTGTTACCAGCCTACTTACCAAAACAGGGTCTGGTGGAAAAAAAAAAAAAGTTGAAATGATAAACGTAGAAGTTCAGCATCATGAAGTATACAGCTGGTTAAGAATTAGAACGTGTTAGAATTTTGGTGATGACTGAAAACATTAGAGAATGTTCACTACTAACCAGATGATGTCCCAGGCCTCCAAAGAGAATTGACATGATGAGAAAGAAATGAAAGGGAAGAGGAGGCAAATAAGCATTCATCAACCAGCGTGGGCTAGAGCATCACCTGGCCTGCAAGCAATCAGAACAAGGGAGTCCAAGAAGAGAGCACCGTCCTGTAAGAAAAGAAAGGCCCCACTGCACCTGGTTAGAGGAAAAGATGCAAAGGCTGAGAGACAAAGGCACTGAAAAGGAGACCAAAAAAGCCCCATGGAGGACTGAGGGATGAAGATGACTTAAATTATCCCATAAAAGGTCATCGGAAATGCCACCTTCTCTCTGTAAAAGAGAGCTCAAACGCCTGTGGCTGTGAAGAAACATCATGCATTCAAACTGCATGTGTCTCAGGAAAGACGTTTTGTTCTCTGCAGGCCTTTGGACTGTGGGGACTGTGAAAATACATTTTATCAAAATAGGTTTGTAGGACGTATTTGATTTCTTCTGTGACAGCTCCAAAACTAATCCTTAGGGGCAAAAAATAAGTGGAGGAATGTAGGGAAAAATAATGTGACAGGACAATAAAAGTATCCTCACTTATGACAAAGAAAATAGTGAAGCTGAAAACAAGAATAAAGGGAAAAAATTAAAGAGTAAAGCATTTACGTGTGGGGTTGGAAAAGGACGTCAAATCTAGTCTGTGATCTGAGTCGGTGTCAGTGCTTGGCACCCAGTCCTCACCCCTCAGAAACTGCTCCTTCTGCAGCAAGGCTTTCATTCTTAGTCCTATGGAAATGTAACAGTAATACGATGAAAGTCAAAAAAACTCTGGGATTTCTCATTCTATTTCTTAAAAGACACTCGAGACACCCTGGAATGAATGACTCATGGAATTTGGCAAAAATGTTAAAATAGAAGTGTTTAAAATGCCACCCTCAGACTAACCAAGAAGGAGGGGTTTTCTTGGCTTCAGGAATGTGGGCTACATACTATGGTGTAACTTGAGTTCAAATCCTGGTTCTGCTATTTTATAGTTTTGTGAAAGATGGACACATTAGGCATCCTTTCTGAGCATCAGTTTCTTTACCTGTGATGATACCACTCCACGTTTTTGTGAAGGTTAAGTTAAATTTTATGACCTTTTTTTTTTCAGGCCACATCGTGCAGCATGCGGGATGCGGGATCTTAGTTCCCAAATCAGGAATCTCGAACCTGTGCCCCTGCATTGGAAGTGTGGAGTCTTAACCACTGGACCACCAGGGAAGTCCCTATGAGCATTTTTTGTTTGTTTTTTTTTTTCGACACCTGGCACAATAGGTATTCACGCATCTTTAGTTCTCTCTCTTGTGTTAGATAAAAATTAAACTTCTGGGTCCTGTTAAGCCTAAAATAACCATTTTATAAATGGAATTCATAACCATGCCAACTGTAAATATAAAACAATTAAAATTGATTTCATCCTAACTTGAGTAGATTTGTTTCCATGAAGGGCTACCCTTCAGTATCTTTACACTGGATTCCAATGGTGTCTCTGTCCAAAATCTTTCCTGGTTCCCCTCTGAGGAATTATTCTCAGAATCCATTTTTTTTCTTTAAATTTTATTTTTTAAAAAGTAGTTTTAGGTTCACAGCAAAATTAAAAGGAAGTACAGAGATTTCCATTATACTCCCTGCATGCATCACCTCTCCCCTAAGCAACATCCTCCACCAGAGAAGTACCTTTGTTACAACTGATGATCCTACACTAACATAATCACCCAAAGTCCAGAGCTTACATTAGTGTTCAGAACTCCTTTTTAATAAATAAATGTTTATGAAATAGATATGAAATATTATTAAAACAAATGAACAATTCCAAAAATGCCCTTTAATTGTACTGTTTTCTACCATTTTGCCACTTGTTTCACTACCACACAACAAAATGGGACATGATATTATAAACAGTGAGCCTTAAGTAGCACCTGATTTGAGTAATAAAAGAACTGGACAGGGCTTCCCTGGTGGCGCAGTGGTTGAGAGTCTGCCTGCCGATGCAGGGGACACAGGTTTGTGCCCCGGTCCGGGAAGATCCCACATGCCGCGGAGCGGCTGGGCCCGTGAGCCATGGCCACTGAGCCTGCGCATCCGGAGCCTGTGCTCCGTGACGGGACAGGCCACAACAGTGAGAGGCCCATGTTCCGCAAAAAAGAACTGGACATCAATGTCCACTAGGCCACATTTATAGAGGCAAAGACAGGGACAGCAGGTATTTTAATGGAAAAAAATAGAAATAAGAAATACAATTTATTTTGCTAGATTGTTCAATTTCCTAGCAGTCCAGTTAATGCCTTACAGATTTTGCAAAAAGCACTTACCCTGTTTCACTAATACCATAGAATTAGAAACTTGAAATGATCTATGGTGGTGCCTTTGTCATAAACTCAACGTTTAATTTATTCAAAAGCAGACATTGTTATGAGGATTTATTGAGTTTGAGTAAGTTCTTTAAACCTTTATTTTTATTCCTTTAAAAATAATTTGTGTATATGGACACATAGAGATTCTGTATGACCCCTGAAATTATTTGCAAAATGTTCTGTGAAATCTATGTTTGCATTTTTGGGGGAAAGGACCTGCAGATTTTATAAGATTTTCTAATGGGTGAGTAAACTGATTAAGAAATAAATTGATAAATTCAGTTTAACAAATGTTTATTTATTGCCAGATATTTTTTGGAGTTTGGTATTCAACATTTTTGAGTACCTATTGTGATATAGGTACAGTGTTTTGTTTTGTTTATTAACATGTATATTCACTAAAATTCTGACCACACCAGGGCCTATTTAGCAAATGTCACGACATAAAATAGGGGAAAAACAGAATGACACTCTTCTTTTCCTGCTCAGGTAAAGTTTGATTTCATTGTATAACATGAATTGCTACAAAGGAATTGCTACAAAGGATGTGTCACTTGGAGAGACATCAAGTTAGGCTGCATCTGGTGTTTGCATTTGGGCAAAATATCCAGAAAACAGAAGAAACAAAAAAATATGTCTTCCCTGATACTCAATAAAACAACATCAAGCAAAAGTACCTAATTTGGACAACAGAGATTAAAGCCTTTGCACTAAAATTCACAGCGTAAATCCAATCAAATATTCTAGACATGAGCAATGTAAAATCAATTAAAGACAAACTGATGCCCTATAATATGCCCTTGTAGACTCTGCCATTGGAATCAACCCAGGAGAAAATTGTAGTCCTTCTTTCAAAGTTATTCAAATCCAATTGATGTCACCATATGCGAGTTTAGTTGATATCCAGCAGCAATTTAATTGGCTATATTCTTTGTTTCTAAAGGGCAATTTTGTGTGTGATATCTAGATGTTCTCTAGGTGTTGCATTGACCTTTAGAGATTTTTAGAAATAGTCTTTGAGGTTTCATACCATTTTTTTCCACACTGAAAAGAGCTTATTCAATTGCTTCCTCTGAGATAATATCACCGTTGTAGAGACGTGGATATGAACAGACCAAGGTTGTGTCAATGATATCCCAAGCACATTCCAATATAACTGAATTTAGGTTATGGACTTTTTAGTTTGTTTACTTAGTTTTACATTGTGTTTCCTTTTCTTATCTCATAAATATAGGATGATCAATTACGGTAGGAATATTTAATTGGCATACAATGCACAAAATAGTTAATGTAATGAAATTATCTTTGTAAATGGTATAGAAACCTCAGGAAGTAAAAACTGATATCGTTTGAAATCTATGCTGTGCCAGGTCTTTATCTTATTTCTACTTTAAAAATCATTGTTGATTAGGAGAAAAGTAAATCTTATTAAAGAGCTCAAGTAAATTGACCACACAAATATTTAGTAGTAGATCTGATTTAAATCAGAATCATATCCAAAAGAGTAGTTTTTTCTTTTTTTCTATTATTTAATAATGCCACCTCAGGAAAATAGCATAGCTACTATAATTACTATTATTTATTAATAAGAAGCTATATAATCAGATTGGCTTATGATTGAAAATCATCAGTGCATCTTATATATTAGCCTATTAGTAAACTAAAGCAAAAATAACTGACTCATGGAGAACCTTTAAAGATAAAGTCTCTGATCTTCAATGGATTGGTATATCCCTCCCTGGATTGTCTCAGATGCTAAAAGGTAGCTGAGACTCTGCTGACACATGAAATTTAGGGAGAGTGTAAAGTCGTTTGCATCTGTGACATGACGATTAGGAAAACAGGATTCTGAGTCAGGTAAAAAGATTCTGAAGTACTGGTTCCCACAGTACTAACTGTATGAACTAGGTCTAATCATTTAACTCGTTTAAATATCCTCATTCACAAATACAAGATAATAATATAATCTAAATCGTGGGGGGGTTGTGAGGATTCAATTTGTGAATATACATAAAGTTTGCACAATAGGCATGTGGTGATTACTCAAAATACTAATTATATCAAGCAGAATCCCTTTACTTTAAAAGGACAGAAACTCAAACTATCTTAAGATAAAAGTAAATTTGTGACTTATGTAATGAGGAAGTCCAAAGAAGAGAACTAACTTTAGGCAAAGATAGATCCAGGAGCTCAAATGATATAAGCAGAATTTTGTTTTTCTCTCTGTCCCAGCTTTGGGTGCTTCTGCTTCACCTTGTTTTCAGAAAGGCTCTTTCTATGGTGCCTCATACTGCTACTGTCAGGTCCAATCTACCAATAGCTGTACATTTCGCATTTCCAGAGAAAATATGGGCACGCCATTTTGGAGATCTGATTAGTCCAGCATAAGTTCCATGTTGTGGAGCTATGGCTCCACTATGGCTGGATGAAGCTCTGATTAGCCAACCTGAACCACGTGCTTGACTCACCAGCCCCCAGTCAAAGCTGGTGAGGTAATGTTACTAGATAATTACTAGATAAAAGAAGGGATGCTGGGTACACACATCACACACACAAACACACAGCAAGATATACCATAGTTATTAATTATTATTACTATTATTCCTTAATGTTGCTTGCTTTCCTGGAAGAAAATAACATTTGCAGTTAAATTTTTTTTCTAGGTTGGGAAAATCTTTGCATAGACATGCTTTAGTTAATTCATGCTCATTTATGGAACAGACACATGACCATTCTTCATTTCATAGGAAAATATTAGTGTCATGTAAATTAATACCAGCCTAATGTAAATATTCATCTAACGTAGAACTAATTCTTCCGGAAAAATAACACTAGAAAATGATTTTTAAAACACATTTTTCAACTTTTAATTAGTAGCATTATTAGTTTTGGACAAATTATCTAACCTCTTTGTTCATACTTTCCATCTATGAAGTGGGTATAGGTTTGTCCATAAGGGTATATAGAGGAATGTACAAAAAGAGCTTAACAGGTCCACTGCACTTAATAAGGTTTCAATAGATATCAGTTTAATTGTTAATAGTACTAAGTGCTAAGGCTCCTTTGATAAGTTACAGATAACTAAAATATTTTTCAGTGTTGATTAAAGAAATATGCTTCAGCTGCATATCGGCATGTCTTGAAACCTTATAAACTCCAGTTTCTTTACTTTGAACTAAAACCATTTTTTTTATTATTGACATAAAGTTGATGTATAATATTATATGTTTCAGATGTACAACATTACTGATTCACAATTTTTAAAGAGTACACTCAATTTATAGTTATTATAAAATAGTGGTTGTATTCCCTGTGCTGTACAATATATCCTTGTAGCTTATTTATTTCATACATAGTAGTCTGTACCTCTTAATCCACTATCCTAATCTTGCCCCTCCCCCAAGTCCTCTCCCCACTGGTAACCACTAGTTATTTATATCTGTGAGTCTGTTTCTTTTTTGTTATATTCACTAGATTGTTTTATTTTTTAGCTTTCATATATAAATAATAACATACAGTATTTGTCTTCCTTCATATAGATTTTGGTTTGTGGTTACCACGAGGTTTTCATATAACAGAATATATATATATGTGTGTATATATATATATATATATATACATATATATACACATATATATATATATATATGATTCTCTTAAGTTGTTAATCTCTTAATTTCAAATATATTTTAACACCTCTGCATTGGTACTCTCCTCCCCTCAAGATTACTGATTTTGACATAATATTTTAATTGTTTTGTGTATCCCTTAACTGCTTATTGTGGATTTTGACGATTTCACTACTTTAGTCTTTCAACCTTCCTACTAGCTTTGCACATGGTAGATTTCCTTCCTTTACTGTATGTTTGCCTTTACCTATCAGCTTTCTCCTTTCATAATTTTCATGTTACTAGTTGTGGATTTTTCTTTTTTTGCTTAGAGAAGTTCCTTTAACATTTCTTGTAAAGTTGGTTTGGTGGTGCTGAACTCTTTTAGCTTTTGCTTATCTGTAAAACTTTTGATCTCTCCATCAAATCTGAATTAGAGCCTTCCTGGGTAGAGTATTCTTGGTTGTAGGTTTTTCCTTTCCATCACTTTAAATATATTGTGCCACCCACTTCTGGCCTTCAGAGTTTCTGCTGAAGAGTCAGTCAACTGATAGCTTTATGGGAGTTACATGTTGTTTTTCCCTTGCTGTTTTTTAACATTCTATCTTTACCTTTAATTTTAGTCATTTTAATTACAATGTGTCTTGATGTGTTCCTCTTTGGGCTGATCCTGTTTGGGACTCTCTGTGCTTCCTGTACTTGGATCTCTGTTTCCTTTCCCAGGTTAAGGAAATTTTCAGCCATTATGTCTTGAAATAAGTTCTCTGCCCATTTCTCTCTTTCTCTTCTCCTTCTGGGGTCCCTATAATGTGAATGTTAGTACACTTGATGTTGTCCCAGAGGTCTCTTAAACTGTCCTCATTTCTCCTTTTTTTTTTCTTTCTGTTCAGCGTCAGTGATTTCCACTACTTGTCTTCCAGCTCACTGATCTATTTCTCTGTATCATTTAGGCTACTGTTGATACTGCTAGTATATTTTTCACTTCACTTATTGTATTCTTCATCTCTGTTTGGTTGTTCTTTATATTTTCCAACTCTTTGTTTAAAATCTCTAAGCTCTTGCTCTGTGCATCCATTCTTTTCCTGAATTCTTCAATCATCTTTAAGATCATTACCCCAAACTCTTTCTTGGGCAGATTGCCTAACTCTGCTTCACTTATTTCTTCTGTGATTTATCTTCTTCCTTTGTTTGGAACATGTTCCTCTATCATCTCACCTTGCTGAACTTGCTGTTTTCATTTCTATGTTTCTGGCAGGTTGGAACATTTCTCAACCTTGGAGAAGTCGCCTTTTGTAGAATGTCATATGCATCCCAGCAGCGCACTCTCCTCTGGTCACCAGAGCTATATGCTCTAGTGGTACCCCCTAAATGAGCTGCTTAGGCCCTTCTGTTTGGGCAGTCTGGTAGGCTTGGTTGGTCCCCAGTCCAGTGGGTTACCAGGCCCTGCCTTCTGTGGAGGCTGCTGGCCACCACAGTTTGGTGGGACTGGGTCACAAAACAGCTGACTGAGGAACCCCAGGGGGCCCCAGGGCTAGTGCTGGTTCACTGGTGGGTAGAGTCAGAATCCAGGACATCCGAGACTTGAGGCCCACCCACCAGTGAATAAAGCCAGATCTGGGGGCTAGTGCCAACCCACTGGTGGTCCTGGAGCGGAACTCCAGTTCCTTCATCTGTGTAACTAGTGACAACAATTTAACCTGCATTACAGTGGAATGAATGTGAAAATGTCCTGTTTGAGCTACAAACAATTATTGAATCCTACAAACGCATTATATACTGGGTTAGAAAACTGATGCACAAATTTTAAAGAGGTCCTTGATCTTGAGGAAATTACAGAATGACAGGTAAGACAGGAAAAGAATAAATACTTTATTAATTTTATTTTTATTTTTCATTTTGGCTTCAGAGATGGATGCTTCTGGAGGGCACTACCTGTTGTTTGACCCCTAAAATGCTAAAAAAATCAACAATAAACAAAATAATAAAAATCAGTCATTTGAAAATGAAAAAAAAATTAATACACAGGTTAAAAGGAAATCATAAAGAAATATCTGAAATATTGAAACCTAATAAGAATAAAAGATCCATAGAAACATTTGGAGGCACATGTAAACATTAAATAAAAGATAAAGCCATAAATAAATTTATTAAAAATCCTATATATATAAAATACATACACATATAATATATAAATATATTATATAAAATATATACATATATGCTCTATTTACCATTCCCCTAACCATAAAGAAATGCATTAGAAAAAAGAGAAAGAAAATAATGAAAAAATCAGGGCAGAACTTAATGAAGTAATAAAGAAAGCAATACAAAAGATTTTTTTTAATTAGTAGCTACCTTTTTTGTTTAATTTATTTATTTTTTATACAGCAGGTTCCTATTAGTAATCTATTTTATACATATTAGTGTATATATGTCAATCCCAATCTCCCAATTCATCCCACCACAATCCCCCCACCACCATTTCCCCCCCTTGGTGTCCATGTTTGTTCTCTACATCTGTGTCTCTACTTCTGCCTTGCAAACTGGTTCATCTGTACCATTTTTCTAGATTCCACTTATATTCGTTAATATATGATATTTGTTTTTCTCTTTCTGACTTCCTTCACTCTGTATGACAGTCTCTAGGTCCATCCACATCTCTACAAATGACCCAATTTCATTCCTTTTTATGGCTGAGTAATATTCCATTGTATATATGTACCACATCTGCATTATCCATTCATCTGCTGATGGGCATTTAGGTTGCTTCCATGACCTGGCTATTGTAAATAGTGCTGCAATGAACATTGGGGTGCATGTGTCTTTTTGAATTATGGTTTTCTCTGGGTATATGCCCAGTAGTGGGATTGCTGGGTCATATGGTAATTCTATTCTTAGTTTTTTAAGGAACCTCCATACTGTTTTCCATAGTGGCTGTATCAATTTACATTCCCACCAACAGGGCAAGAGGGCTCCCTTTTCTCCACACCCTCTCCAGCATTTGTTGTTTGTAGATTTTCTGATGACGCCCATTCTAACCAGTGTGAGGTGACATCTCATTGTACTTTTCATTTGGATTTCTCTAACAATTAGTGATGTTGAGCAGCTTTTCATATGCCTCTTGGCCATCTGTATGTCTTCTTTGCAGAGATGTCTATTTAGGTCTTCTGCCCATTTTTTGATTGGTTTTTTTTTTTTTAATACTGAGCTGCATGAGCTGTTTATATATTTTGGAGATTAATCCTTTGTCTGTTGATTCATTTGCAAATATTTTCTCCCATTCTGAGAGTTGTCTTTTCATCTTGTTTATAGTTTCTTTTGCTTTGCAAAAGTTTTTAACTTTCATTTGGTCTGATTTGTTTACTTTTGTTTTTATTTCCATTACTCTAGGAGGTGGGCCTTGCTGTGATTTATGTCAAAGAGTATTCTTCCTATGTTTTTCTCTAAGGTTTTATAGTGTCTGGTCTCACATTTAGGTCTTCAATCCATTTTGAGTTTATTTTTCTGTATGGTGTTATGGAACGTTCTAATTTCATTCCTTTACATGTAGCTGTCCAGTTTTCCCAGCACCACTTATTGAAGAGACTGTCTGGAGAGTAATTTGCCTTTAACAAGTGAGGTTGAAAATACACATACTCTATGATCCAACATTCCACTCCTAAATAGGAATCTTGAAAATTTCATGTACATATATACTTGTAGGGATATTTATTGTGGCATTATATGTAATAGTGAAATATTAGAAACAACCTATATGGCCATGAAAAGGGAATTTATAAATAATATTGATTCTTTTATATGGAAGAGTACAGTAGTAAAAAAATAATAATAATGGATGTTTAATGAAAGAAAGGGAAAAGTTGACATATTTTCCTACTCTTTAATTTAAAAAAAACTATAAAAACATATATTTTATAACTATATACATAAAGAAAAATGTTAACATGGACTGAACATGCACATTATTCCCAAATCCTTTGAAGTATTTTCTTTTTGGAACTGAGAGAACAATGGTCAGTGGAAGGGAAAAAAAAAAGGAGATATCAACTTTATCTTAAAAGTTCTACTTTATTAATAAAATGAAAACAACAAACAATTGAAGCAAGAATGGAAAATGATAATACTTATTAATTCTGAATGATAGATGTATGGAATTTTTGCATTTATTTTCTCTGTGATTATGTATTGTTTTAAATTTTTATCATTCAAAGAGTTCCAATGGGAGTTTTAGAATGGGTCTTTCTAGCTTTATAAGATAAACTCTACATACTGCAGTTGGTCTTGTCTAACTAAATTGATCTAAAATAAAGATGGCCAGTCACAGAAAACAGAAATCAAAACAATGCCAATAATAGACAGGACTTTTATGGTACCATATGTTTCATATAAATCAATAAAAGCATGATGTAGGCATTATTTTATCCTCATTTTATGATTCATAAAACTGAGACCAAGAATCAAAGACAGAGAAAAGAGTGTCTTGAAAACCCTATATGCATTTTCAGAAAGAGACTTATGAAGGCATGAACTTAACCTCTCTTGTCACTTGACCCATGTGAAGCACACAGTAGGCGCTCAATACAAATGTGTATATGTAGACTGAAGAAGATTACAGATTGTCCTCCCCAAAAAGAATAGAATGGAATGTCACCATCCAAAAGCATTTTGAGCTAGGTGAGTCATGTTACACTGTATTGCTTCTAGTCCCTAGACTAAAATGTATAGCATATAACTTCTGAACCAAACTGATTAATGGTGTGAGAGCAGCTACCATCTATTAAAACATTATCAGATTCTGGACATAGTGGGGCTGCCCCAATGACTAGATGACCACTGTGAGAAAGTGATGGGATGAGGCTAAGACTAAGCACACAGACCAATAGTAGACAGTAGACGTTAGTTTCCCACCACCACTTACAATCTAATTTTACTTATCCATTGAATTTATTAGTTTCAGTAGTATAGGGAAATAACATATGCCATTTGACTGAATTATGACCTTATACTAAATATGACAGATGGAAAAATGGATCATTAAAAATTATCTGATGCTTTTAGAATAAAAAATGTACTGTTTATGAATAGAAAATTAGGTTACAGATTAGTCATTCACTTGGATTATAGGACTGGATTTATTATTTCAAAGTTTTAACAAATCACAAAAGCTTGTTCAAAGTTGTTTCTTTTTTTCTTTCTGTAAAGAGAGATTGGTAAAGCTCATAAATCCCTTGATGTTATAATTTTAAGTCAGAATCTTCCATCTGATTCTGTCTTTTTATAGGGAGAATGGCATTCCCCCAGTCATTCACTCATTTATTCATTCCTTCTTTCACCAACCAACAATTTATAGCCCTGCTATGACTAGGAACTATGCTAAGAAACAAAGATACAGAGAGGAACTAGAGTAGTACTATTAAAAATAAACTAATTTCCCTTTTCCATTCAGTACCTCCAGATACTGAATAAGACCAATGGAACTAGATCATATAATGGTAGAACTAATAATAATGAGGAATAAGTCAGGAAATAATGGGCTGTTATGAAAAGTATGAACTCAGAGTAAGCCAATCATCTTCTAAATATATGAGAGAGAATTTTTGTATTTGGATGATTGAATAATACCATGATATTTGGAACATAAGAAGTGGAGAAGGGAAGGGATACTTAAATGTATCATGAGACTAAAAGACATGCAAAGGTACATGAGATTTTAAGAAAAATTTAGCTCTAAGTTACATTGATTGTCAAAAGTTTAGTACCTTTTACTCAGACTTAGTTGAGGTTTTGATATTTTATTACAGGAAATCTCAACAATCAATATTTTCAGGTCTGTAATAAGCAAATGCAACGTTTAATGTTATAGTTTCAATGACTGAAGTCTTGTAAAACCAACAGTAGTAAACATAAATACAGAACTATTTTAGGAAACATACTTTTAGTAGAACTCTTTAGGCCGAGTTCAACAACTGGAATCATTAATATAATTGGGTACTAATTTAAATTGATCATGAACATTAATACCACACTTATAAGTTATTGACTTTAAAATGAGTTGGAGGCCTAGTATGTTAAGTGGATTGAAATCTCAAATTGATTTCATCAATCTCAAGTATTAAAAATAAAACCTTATATGTGCAAGACTTAAGGTTGTAAAACTACAATATAAATCTTAAAATAGATTTTAAATATACATAATGACAATAACAAAGTCTGTTCTACTAATCCTCACACTTACAATACATATTAAATAATATTTAAAGTAAATATTAAATTAATATTTAAAATATATATAAATCCACTAAATACAGTCAAGTCTTAATGTATAATTTTGCTAGTTCTGTGATTATTGCTCACTCTATACCTCTTGGTTTCCTAGGATTAACTTTATCTATTTATGTTTCTAAACCTTCAATTTTCTTTTCGTTTATCTATATTTGCCTACTCATTCCAATCCCTTTTATTTAGAATATAAATCTTATTTTAGGATTTACTATACTTAAAAATTTAGTTCATACTCATTATCTTTTCTTAAAAGCAGGTGGTAAAAATCTTTTTAAAATAAAAGCGTTGCGATTAAGTCTTCAGGATGGTTTAGATTCTTCTTCAGTATGGCTTAGGTTCTACAAATATTCTATGAATATTTCCAATATTTAAACTGAAAGAGAAGATTTTTCTTCTGTGAATTTTTAGTTTCCCAGTTCTTCCTGAAGATAGAGAGTGAGACAGATAGGTTACTTGAGTAACCTATCTTGAGTTACTTTTGTTCCATCATTCTATGTGGCCACTCGGTTTTATATTTCTCTTTAAACTCTTTCAATGGTAAAGACATTTGAAGTTTCTGAAGTCTATGTGAAGAAATAAACATACAGATAGTACTGAAGTTCCTGGAATTCATTTTAAACTTGGATCTGCTGTGAATTTCTGTCAGGCTCTCCTCTCTCTCTCATCCCCCCCCCTCCACGTATGTATATAAAATACGTATACTATAAATGTATATGTATTTTATGTAAAATAAATATATATAATATAAAAGTATATGTATATCATGTTAAAGAAACTTTTCAAAGATTAATAAAAGTATTTTCTGATCAACTATAAGCAGAGGCAGATTGACAGATCAGATTTGATGATACTGGCAATTGACCATAAATATTGGAGATCAATTTTGATGAACTCTGACAAATTTGCAAAAATTAGGGCTTAAAACAGACATGACAATGTAATTCATTACTATGCTAGTAGTAGGCAGGTATAAGGAGTCTTTTTCCCCTTTTCAAAAAAATACATTATTTTAATTTAAAAGTGTAATTCAATTTTCCCTTTTTAAAAATTGTAATTTGTTTGGCAAGTAATTATCTATAATAAAAAGTTTAATAAAAATAAATTTTCATTTTCCATGTTTATTTTCTGTCCATTGTCATTATTTACTTCATTACATGATTATTCCTAAAAATAAATGTGTTAAAAATGATCTGTCTAGGATTTTAAATATACGAGGTACACCGCTGCAATAGATACTTTCTGAGTAACACATCTTGATGTTTTGGGTATCAGCAGTCAGAGGGAAATACTGTGCCCAATGAGGAAAAACAAACGTCCATCAAGGAAACATCTGCAAATTGCAGTGCCAGATCATTGCCTAATCTCACTCAGCATCTTTAGGAACCTGCAATTCCATTACCTGGTCCTTGATCTAAATCCAATATAATGGATTTCAGTGTGTTTAAAATTTAAATAAATAACATTCCTCACGTTCATTGCAGCAAAAAATTAACAAAATAAATTTAAAAAAATAACATTCCTCTGCCCTATTTCAATAGCATGTTCTGTGTGATATCTTATTTTCATTAAATCATTCTGTCTGGATGTTTTTTTAATCGCCTGAATGACTCAATCCTGTTTTTACACCAATGTGCAGTAAGTCCAGTGATCCCTCTTACACTGTTTTTGGGGTAACCAGATGCCTTTTCCCAAGTTATATATTTTCTACATTAGCCATATGCATACCTGTATCATGTTATATGGAGATTAAAGGTCAAATGCCCATATTTGAGAGAAAAATAATATTAAATTAATGAATTGTACTTCTGAATAACATTTTCTTTTCAATAATACTTTAAAAAAATTAAATTCTACATCTTTGATTAGAACTACTTATCTGAAAAATATATTCATTAAATCACTCCTGGTATCAAATAACAAAAAACAAATAGAAAAACACAAAAAATATACCATGACTAAAGATCTATCTGGTTATGAGACAGATTCTCTTAGTTAAACTAACAGCTGGCTTGACACTATACATGCAAAAGTATCAATTTTAAAACTCCTCTTCTGTTGTTGGTTGTGTATTAAATTGCAAACTAAATAAATATTAATTATAATATTCAATATATTAGTCATTGGATTCTTCAACATTTTTACCCTTATAAAATCTTCATTCTATAGGTAATCAAGATTTGAACAGAATTTCAGCAAAGGCTAATCATTAATTTGCAAATGTAGGCAGAAAGCATACAGTTTCTTCATTTCAGTCTAAATTTAAAAAGAAATTGGTCAACTCCCAATCACTTACACTAATGAAGGGGCCAACCAACAGAATAATCCAAATTAACTAATCTTATAAAAATAATTTATACAGTTCACATATAGTTTTGTACTTAGGTTTTAAGATAGATCAGTTTCATAGTCTTTTTGTTTAATAAATTAGACAATTATGTAATCCAGTAACAGCTCATCAAAATATAGAAACTCTCCTTGTGTCTAGAACAATGAATGATCATATCATCAGAGTTAATCTGAACACTAAACCTTAGTCCTATTTTTTTTTTAATAAATCAAAAACCATCCTCCTCTCAAAAAGTTTTAGGGAATTGTCTTAGCTTGTGCTGCGATAATGAAATACCACAGACTGGGTGGCTTAAACAACGAAATTTATTTCTCACAGTTCTGAAGGCTGGAAAATCTAAGGTCTAGATGCTGGCAGATATGGTTCCTGGTGGGGTACAACTTCCTGGCTTACAGATGCCATTTTCTCTCTTTGTCCTCACGTGATGAAGAGAGAGAGAAAGCTGATCTCTCTTCCTCTCCTTATAAGGACACTAATCCTATCATGAGGGCCCAATCCTTATAAACATCATCTAAATATCCCCAAGGCCCCACCTCCAAATACCATCATATTGGGATGAGGGCTTCAATATATGAATTTTTGAAGGACACAAACATTCAGTACATAACAGGGTATTTTGTAGTCTGGAAGCAATCTGTTTTGGTTTATTTATATATATTTTTTCCCCTAAAAATCAAATTAGATGCACAGAACCCACTGGAAGGTTGAGAGTATTTGTTTCACTGACAGAATTATGTTTCCAAACTAGATATAAGACCATCAGATTCACCCCACCCCTCTACGTAGCAGTTTCCAGGGGACTGCTGGCTCTGCTCTGAAGACAAAAGGGGTAATTATATTATAGTTACACATTCATCACTCCCCTCTTCCAAGCTCATCCCTGCTATTCCTAGATGAATCATGGAGCTTCAGATGTGAGAAGAAACTTGCTCAAATAAAGGGCAAGATAGTAGCAATCCTCCAGATATATATCTGATCTCTAGCACTTTTCCATTACCCCAAACTTTTGATGATCACCCCCAAATTATAGATGCAGGCCAAGTTAGCGCCCACAGAACTTCTGCCACTGAGCAAACAACATATCTTTGTATACCTCTGTTTTGCCTGTACTGGAGAATGAGTTTCCAGGTTTACATAAATGCATTTAGGAATTGTCTTCTACTTAAAGCAACTTTGATCATGTCCTATGGCTTTCTCATCTTGAGGATACTGTTGACACATCATTGATTTCATAAATATGTTGCTATAGGTTCTTTTTAAGTCTTTCTAAATTTGCAGCTACATGCTTTGACCTCTTAGTTATATGAATTTTCCTGTCAATGATTTATTAAACAATCAAATTACATCCTGAGATATGTCCTAAGGAAGAATGCAGACAAAATAAAGGAAAGAAACTAACAACTACTAGCAAATAAAGATTCGCTTCCTGAAGTAATAAGGCATTTTTCATAGATTTTGGTCCATTTAACTCTCCAGGGACTCTACAAGGGAGGTCCTAGTCTCATCTTACAAATAAGGAAACTAAAGCTCAGAGATACAGAAAAATTTGCCCATGGTCAGACAGTCACAAAATGAGTCAGGATCCAGCCCTGGCCAATCAGAATAGCCATTCTCAAACCTTATATGACACTGATTCAGATATATCCCTTTTCATTTTGGATACATGTTAAAGCCAAACCCAATAGATGTTAAGACCTGTGGGTAAGACAGCAGTCACCAAACCAGCACTCATTTTAGAGCTGCCTTGGCCCCATCACCTTCCCACTGCATTGCAGTCCCTGAGTATGAGTTTTTCTACCTTGGAAGGGTTAAGATTGTAACTTTGAGATCAGAATTGTTGAATAGCTCTGCCTCACTCCACCCCATCCCATTGCTTCACACTCTCCTGAAGGCCATTGAATTCTGGGAAACAACCTCACTGTCAGAAGAATGCACTACCTGTCCTCTCTCATATTTTGCCCAAGCAGCACATTGGGCAGGGTTGGTCTCACGGGTGCACAGCCAGGGCAGTCACACAGGGCTCCATGCCCAGAAGGGTCCTGTATTTAGGTTTAATGTTCTATAGTCACTGTCTTGAAATTCTTAATATCTCTGAATTTGTGTTTTGGAACTAAATTCCAGTGGGGCAATGGAGCGTGCTCTCAGGGCTTGAAGGCTTGGCTCAAGGATATCCCCTCTCTGACAGCCTACCTTCTCCCTCCCCTGAAATGAGTTTTCCAGTGCCTTCTTCTCTGCTATATAGCATTTTAGGTCCCATTCTACCTGCCCTCTCCCATGCTACTCAGTAGCATGGGCACCTATGTAGAGAGAGTCAAGAATAAGTATGTGTGCTCTGCAGCCATACTTAAGTACAAGTTTAAGTACTGCAGCATCCTTCCCTGCTTTCAGTTTACCACATAGTTGAGCAGATGACCCCCTGCCATCTCCCAGTCAGGTGCATGTCCCAGGGCAGAGGTTGCAATTATATGGGGGCGGGGCGGGGGGCGGGCAACAGACCCATGGAAAGGGGAGATGCCTGGCTCTACTTCTCACTCTGGCTGAGCATGCCTGTGGGAGGGGGAATCTTCCAGCTGGTGGGCAGTACACATGACCCGATTTGCAGGATGGAGCCAGGGAGCCTGTGAGGGTCCACATGTGCCCCAGGAACATCCCTTGCCTGAAGGAGGGTGCCATTAACGGCAAATAAAAAACACCACAACAGGTTGAGAAAGAGTCCCTGGAAGAAAGGGCAAGTTTTATATTTTTGAGTAAAGGCCAGTTTTCACATTTTCATTTTGCACTGGGCACTGTAAATAATACAGTCAGCTCTGACACTGGTACAAAGAGATCAGGTTTCTCTGAATATAAAGTAAATCAGTGAGCATATCTGAGCCAATTTGGTATCTTTCTCCTGCTTCTTTGCCTGCTGAAATCCTGGGAAAATATCTGACCCTTCTATACACCTATAACACATTTGCTTTTTCAACTGTACAACAAATGTGTCCTGTATATTAAAAAAAAATACCTCCTATATTGTACTTTGGGTTCTTGAAAGAAAACATCCACATATTTTTGTATCTGCATACTGTTGTTGAAAATAGAAGGTAATAAGTGAATGTTGGGTATTGTGTTTCTGAAACCTAAGGAAATGCTGTCTAGTTCTACCTTCCCTCCAATTTACACATTCAAAAATTAGTCTTCTGAAAACAAGCTAAACAAACTATACCAATTTCTTTTACAGAAATGGATTCAAATGTAGCATCGTTCAGGCTTGAACTCCACTCTCCCCTTTGAGTTTACCTGTGTGGTGGTCAGATAAGTCATTCACTCAACAAGCAGTCACTGAGTGTCTACTGTATATCTTATATTATTTGCAAGGAAAAGGAGAGTGATTTAAATTCACACTTATTGTGAATCTTCTATGCACTGGACAATCTGTGTACTTTCCATCACTCAATCTCATAACAAATCAAGAGGTAGATAATGTTGTTCCATTTTCCAAACAAAGGCAGTGAGGTTCCACTTGTTAAGATGAAATGACTGTTTTCAGCTAGAAAGTGGGAAGTCCATTCAATTATGTCAATGAGAAACATATCTTTTACAATGACTGTATTTTTTTAATCTGAATATTCTATGTTTTAATTGACCTATCACAACCTCCCATGTATAATCTGAACACCTAGCAGGAAAAAGCAGACTACAGCTCTCAGCATGTTTACATGGTTACCTTTACAATAAATGGTGATGCTGAAAGATCACATCTCAGTGCACAAAGTGTTATTCTCAGCACCCGTAATCGAAGCCCTTCCTATTTCTGTTAGCGTTTGTCAATTGGAGGGCCTCCTAACATTCAGGCGTAACAGTCATTGAGAACACAGTTAGGAAAGAGCTGGCTGTATTTGTCCTACAGAAGGACAAAGATGTTTTTCATTAACCTAACACCTAGCCACTCCAGGCTTCTTCACACTATGCTTTGCCTGGAAAAATCTTTGCCCATGTCCAAGTTTGAGTTCATAGGGGCTATGTATCCCCTTCCTTACCAAGAATGGCTGATAAATTTTACCTCAGAAATTACTTTACATTTCAGAGTCTTTGAGGAAATAAAATCTGGTAATGCTAATTAGTTACTATACAAACATTAATTAACCAATTCTCAAAAGACAGATGGGTAAAAAAAATGTAGGCTACCCTATGCTAAATCAGCAATGGGAAAGTTCTAGATAAATAACTCAGTCTATTAAGGTCACATTCTATGTCAAAGAACTAGGAAGGATAGATTAAAAAGAAAAAAAAAAAGACCAATCTGGGCCCACTGAGCAAAAATACATCTCCTGCTGGATTCCAAGTAGAGATCTTATTTTTGTGCCCCCCACTTTCCCTCATTCAAATCTATATAACTCCATCCCTGAAGCTGTCCTTTATTTCCAACTCACATGGATAACCCCCTTCTCTAGCAAGACCTCATTTTTATCGCTTACATTGGTTTGCAAGTGCTATTTAATTATGAAATGCATAATTTTCCCAGACTGGTCTTTAGGAAGACAGAGAGAATGGTCACCATGTTTTGGGAACACCTCTATATTATATAGATGGTAAGAAAAATATTTAATAATTTCCAAATTAATTTCACAGACTTTGTATTAATTTGTTTTCACTACACATAAGAACTAATTATTGTTATTCCACCTTACACATGTGGAAATTGAGGCTTTGAGTGGCTAAAATGCTTCCTAGGATCATATAAACAATACATGACAGAGTAGGTGTTCAGTTCTCATCAATCTTATGCAAAAAGTAGAAATTTTATTACAATCCCAACTTTACACATGAGAAAACCTAGGTTCAGAAGGAGATAAGCCCTGCTCAAGATTGTAAATCAGGTTACAGAGGAAGAGTGTGGTATTATAAGAAAGAGAAGACCTGCACAATTAACTGCTAAAGGGAACACTACCGATAAACTGCTTTACGTGCCAGGTACAGCTGCCTTCTGTTTACAGAGATGAACCTCAGAGGAGCTGACCAAGAGCCCACCTGGACTCGGTGAACTGCTGCCTTTGGAGTTCAGCTCAGAGACTTGAGCTAAGGAGCCATAACAATTGTATGAACAATAATGTGGCAGGTGTAACTGAAAAAATTAGTTTCAGGTCCTTGCCCCTTGGTGTCTCTTCCACTTTTCTATACCTGTGAAATTAAACATTCTGATCTCATCAGTTAGATCCTATCAGTTAAATAACAAGCAGAAGTTTTTGAGAGCCCACCAAGTCCTAATTCCAGATATTCAAATTACTGTGGGGTAAGGATTATTTTCCCCACTTTACAGATATGGGAGAAGAAGCTCACACATTCACTTATTCACTTGGCAGACATTTAATCTTGACCATGTGCCAAGAACAGTGCTAGGTACTAGCTAAGAGAGGTAAACCCAGTAGACAGGACACCTTTCTTTACAGAGCTTATAATACAATAAAGACAGACAAAAAAGTAAACAGACTTATGATTTTTATTTGAGAAAGGTGTTATAAAAGTAATAGCTTCCTTTACAGAGGAAAAGTGGGCCCTTGGGTGGAAAACTATGTGTGAGGGTCTAGAAAAGGTAATCAGGAAAGGGCAGATTTTAACTTGAAGTCTGAAGCATGCAAAGGACTTTTCCTTACCAAGAGCTGGTGGCAGGGTCATCTAAGCCCAAGGGACAGTAAAGACAAAAGTTTTGACACAGAAGAGATTTCAGTGTTTTAAAAAATTGAATATGTCCAGGGTGGTTAGGTCAGTTTGAACAAAGAGAAAATGATGGGAAAATATGATATTTTAGAACATGGAAGAGAAGATAAATGAGAAACTAGTCAAGAAATTTGGTAAGTTGAGGAAGAATGGCGTAGAGACATGGGAAGGGGCTGATATTGTCTCAAAGCTAGATGAGAAGGAGCCAGAATTTGAAGCCAAGTCTTCCTGCACTCAAACCCATATGCTTGACCATCTCACTCCTACACCTCTAATACTGACTCACACCTGGATAAAGGTGATTAGCCCAGCTTCGTGATTATATGGTGGTCAAACACCATGGAGTTTAACCAGGAGAACCTGAAGTCCAGAAAAGTAATGTTCCAGAGTCACAAGGCTAGTCCAGGTCTTAGGAAATGGAGTGAGGAAGAAAGGGAGGGGTGTGGGGAGGGGGAGAGAGAAAGAGAGAGACAGAGAGAGAGAAGGGAGAAAAGAGAGGAGACAACAGAGAATGATCAAATCACAGGATCTTAGAGCTAAAATATACATTTGACTTCAATTTGACCAAAACCATCCCATCTCTGAATCTGAGAGTTTCAGTGCTTGGCCAAGATTGCACAAGTAATTTGAACATGACCAGACTAGAATCCAGTTGTCCTTATACTTGGGGATAGATGTGAGCATGTGACAAACAACAAAATATAGCAGATTGTGAAGATGCATAACGGGTTTTGTAATGATCCCTGTTAAAATGTGACTGTGGGGAAGGTGGGAATCCAGAAAATGACTATGCTTGGAATTAAGGTGGGTATAGCTTTAACTATCTCCACTGTGAAATGATTTGCAGGCAATTTGCAAGTGCTTGAAGCACAAAATAAACAAATTCCTTCTGATGCAGGTGATATGTTGTTCCATATGGTAGATTTTCATTGTTTTTAATGACATAACAGTAAAATATTAGACTTACACACTGTTGAAAAGTTAAGTAGTATCTCATTTATGCTTCGTGACAACCGCTAATACAAAGGTGATTGATTGAATACATTTTATAGATCGATAAACCGGGCTTCAGGGAGTTTTCCAAATCTATGTAGTTAATGAGTAGTAGAGCTGGGGATAGTTAATTTTGGTCAACTTTCCAAGTCAAATGTAAGTTTTCACTGTACCAGAGATATGGTACTAGATTCTAAACACCTGATGTTGTTGATTTCACCCAATCTTACAAGGAAAAGATATTTTATAATTATTTTTGGGGCATAACTTGTAGCTCGTAAGTCATACTATGAGGGAAATAAAAATAAGGTCATAGTAAGTCACAAATAGCATTTTCTGAATTCTCATTCATTTCATGGAATTTTCAGGTCCTTATGTTTCTTTTAAATGTTGATGATAGCCAGTAGAACAAGATTTCATGTGTGTTCTAGAACAAATTCATTTATCACTACTTTATACCTCACCAAAATTATCTTCTTTTATTGTTCATGATAGAAAAGTAAATAAATAAACAAGTCTTACATGGTTAAATACTATGGTGTGGAAATTACTGCTAAAGGTCAGGGTTGAGAGGTCTGGTGTTTATACGAGAGCCTCTGGCCTAAAGATCTCTGCCATTCTCTTCCTCCTCAGACAAAGTTATTGGCACCAATCCTGCCAGGCTCTTATAGTTCAAAAATCCCATAAGGATTCTAGTGAAACAATTCTGTCATTTTCACTATTTTATTTCAGGTTTCAGATGTCAATTCTTGGGACTTAGCTGGGAGGTCCATCTGAGTGGCAGATATTGTACTGTATTTTTGGTCATCCTCCCCTCAGTCCTGTTAATTGATACAAGGGTGAAGCTACCCTGTCTCTTCCAAATGAGCCTGACACATCAGAATGGATTCCCATGAAACTCCCCATAAGTTTGAGTAAAGCATGGCTAGAATAATAACTTATATTCACAATCATTTACAGAGAACCTATTAGTAGCAAGTTATGGTTTTATGCTTTGTAGTGACCATGACAAAGAAGGCAGGAATAGTCTCAAATATTATAAATCTAGAGTCTAATGAGAGAAACATTAAGCAGCTTATCACATAAACAACTGAACTTGAGTTATACTCACAACAGTAAAATTACATAATATATAATTAAAATTGGGATAAGTGCTTTGAAACAGCTGATAGGGGAGTTAACCTCATCTTGTAGAGCAAGGGGTAAAGTGGGAGATGGTCAAGGTCAGGTGGAGTTTATCTAAGCAGGGAAACAGTTAAATTAGAATGGCCCAAGACCATTAAAATGAGGCTAGCAAACAAGGAGAGCATTTAAAAATACAGAAGTATTGCTTATGTTACATTAAGTAAATAAATAGATACATTAAATTATATCTATGGTATAGTATCAGTTAAATAAAAATGCTCAGTGAAAGATTAAAATAGATAAAACGAAGATATAACTTGTTTATTTCTGAAGGCTGGTATGGTTATATATTAAATTAGCTTTATATTTAAATGTACAAAATTTACAGCAGAAAAATCCTTAGAAGCAGGGGAATGAACTGGACTCCCTTGGGGAGAAGAGATGGTAGTTTTCAACTATGTGTTTTGCTTCATTATCTATACCATTTCATGTAGAAAAACAAATTTAACAAGCAAGCAATCATCTTAGATGAAAATCTACTTTAAGAAAATCCCAACACAATATTATGACTATTGACGATTTTATATGTGTGCACATAACTATCATCCATATTTAAACATAATACCCTATGGGCACTATAAGCGTACTGAAATTCAGCTTGAGTAGATTCATTCATGAGGTCATCACTACATACAAACTCAGGGTCGATAATGAAGAATACATGAAAGTCATCTTATCTCTATGACTAAAATTTTAATTCTCAGAAATAAAGGCAGAAGTCAATTAGGCAGTGATCAATGGTGGCATTTAGAAGTAATTTCACATATGCCAGCAACTGCTCAATGTTTTTTCCTACACTTTAATTCATTTACTTTTCACAAACCCCTGAGAGTTAGGTTTTATTAACTAATTTACTGAATAAGATCAAACTGAGGTATAGAAAAGTAAATAATTACTTCAATTTTATAAATAAGTGGCATTGGGGCTGTGTTAGGCCTCTAGAAGCCCTAAGCATTAAAATTAGTGTTCTGTTCCTTCATATATATATTTTCTTAAATAAAAATAATATGAAACTATACTATATATGTAAGAAAATCAACTAATATTCTGACTTTTCCCATAACCAATTTCTTTCTGGAATAACAGACATAATTTCCTAAAAGAATAATAATGTTGCTGGTGCCCAAGCGTGTCCTTAGCATGCCTGTCTATTAGGTAATACAGTACCTAATGGCAAAGCTAGACTGCAACAAGGGCCATGCTTTTTCAATACATGATTCTTTAATATTGAGTGTGACTTGGAGTTTGTAGTAATGATGTCACAGGGTGTGAAGGGGGCATTCATGAAAACCAAATGTTCGAAAAACTAAGAGTGGCTGCTTACCATAAGAGATATTCTTTATGTTGGATAAGTAGAGGCATTTGCTCCTTTTGAACATGTATGGAGGACTTCCAATGTGCAAGATATTGTGATAGACTCCAGGGACACAGAAATGAGTGAGATGTGGAATTCACATAAGATTGAAAAAGGATTGCAGGTAAAGAGACAATGACAAGGCAATGCTATGCACTATGAAAAAATAAGGAGACATAATGGTACCTAATCCAGGTAAACGTGGTATTCAAAGAATACTTCCAAGAAGTGATGATGCTTGAGCAAGGCTTAAAGGAAAAAGTGGAGCCTAAGGAGGAACATATACCATAGGTTCAGAGGCAGGAGACCATGGCCTTGGGAGAAAATATGGGCAACTTCCTATGGTAGAAACATGGCTGCTCATGGGAAAGTCATTGGATATAAACCTGAAAGACAACACAACCCAGACCAGAGACAGACTGTTACAATGACATGTCATTGAGGGCATTTTAAATGAAAGGGTCGCATGATCTAATTTATACTATAGAAATTTGAATCCACCGCCAGCTTAGCTCAGATTCTAAAAGTTCTCAGAAGACTTCATAGCAATTGTGTTTTTCTCACAGTGTGACATTATTCTTGTATCTTCTTCCCACGATGTTTAGACTTGAAACATCTTAGAAATAAATAGGTACATAGTCTTTCTGAGTGAGTCCTAGAGCGCTGTTCAGAGGAAGTGTGTGGGTGTATAATGAGACCAAGTTGCCAATAAAGATGCGCATATTCTGTAGTCAAGTAGCTGTGTGGGCAGGCTACAGACATAAAGCAGATGTCCTCGAGCTCTGGTGCACACAAGGGCTGAGGAGTCCAGCTGAGATCCCATCCTTTGTAAGGAAGGTGACGGTTTTGTAATAAACCTGTGTGGAACTAAATAAATCAATCAATGCTACTTGCTCTGATCTACCATCCAATGTACTTTAAATTAACTAGAAAAGAAAGAAAGAGACAAAAAGGAAACAGTGAAAAGACATTAAGGAACATCTTACCTAAACTGTGTTTTATGGAAAAGTTATAATATTCAGTAAGGATATCAAGTTCTATCACAGTGTTCCACATTTTCCTTTGATCAAACATACTTTATATTTGTTAGATCATCTACTTAACAGTTAGGACAACCCAAACTCTGGATGGAAGAAGTGAAAGTATGTTTAAGTAACCTAGGATTATGACAAAATAGACTTAATTTTCTCAAAACCTGTGACACACTTTTGGTTAATTATCAAACTTAATTTAAAAATGCAATGAGGGGCTTCCCTGGTGGCGCAGTGGTTGAGAGTCCGCCTGCCGATGCAGGGGACACGGGTTCGTGCCCCGGTCTGGGAGGATCCCACATGCCGCGGAGCGGCTGGGCCCGTGGGCCATGGCCGCTGAGCCTGCGCGTCCGGAGCCTGTCCTCCGCAACGGGAGAGGCCACAACAGTGAGAGGCCCGCGTAACGCATAAAAAAAAAAAAAAAAAAAAAAAAAAAAAAAAAAAATGCAATGATATTTTCTAAATCATAAAGCAAAACACTCATTAGCATTTTAGTGTTTTTATCCGTCTTAAGGTGATACCATTATCTCTGTGGGATAAAGTTGAACAATAAACTAGCTTAATCTGCATTCTTTCCTTTGACTAATGTTAGGAGGACCCAAGATAACAAGAGACAGATGCCCTTCTGCATTGAGGAGCTATCCTCGCTCTAAACTAGAAAAAAGGAAAAAAAAAAAAGTATTATTCACACCCTTTTTTACAGATGAGAAAACTGAGATTCTAAGAGATTAAATAATTGTCCATAGCTTATGGCCAGATCAATTGGGAAACATCCATGCATTGGTCTAACTGCCTGCAAAAGTTGCATACTTTCCATTATCCAGCTCAGCTTGTGCAAATGTTTCAAGAAGAGTTCTCCCTGACTTGACCAAATCCTGGATGCTTTGTTTTTCTCTTTCTATCTAGGAAAATGTATAACTATTTGTCTCCTCCCCATATAGATTTACATATTTAAGCAGAATCCCTGCATCTTTTTTGAGTCACTTATAGTTTGTTTTTCCTTTTTGTGCCAGAGCAAGGGCTAGTTTACTGAAAGATAAATAGGAAAACACTTGTCCTTGCATAGTTCTGCTTAAAATCATCTTATCTTTTGGCATGACACACTAATCATTTTTCAGTCCTCTGACTGATATTCACGTAGTATCTTGCTTGACTGAAGGTAGTAAGGCCCAGATAGAAAAAACATCTTTGAAAAAAACAACAGAAAATTAATTCCTAATCTGATTGTCCTTCTGCCAAGTAAAGCCCACCTGTGGACAATGATTTTGTACATTAACCAGACATCAGGGCTGTTGGAGAAAAATACGTTGAAAACTGAATATTCTTAGTTAAACTTATCAGTTTCAGCAGCTCATGACAATGGCTTTAACAATAAGAGAGGAGCTCTGGTGAGGACAACAGATGATAAAAATCAATCTGAAAAGATGTTCAACATCACTAATTATTAGAGAAATGCAAATCAAAACTACAATCACCTCACACCGGTCAGAATGGCCATCATCAAAAAATCTGCAAAACATAAATGCTGTAGAGGGTGTGGACAAAAGGGAACCCTCTTACATTGCTGGTGGGAATGTAAATTGATACAGCCACTATGGAGAACAGTATGGAGGTTCCTTAAAAAACTAAAAATGGAACTACCATATGACCCAGCAATCCCACTACTGGGCATATAACTAGAGAAAACCATAATTCAAAAAGGTACATGCCCCTCAATGTCCATTGCAGCACTATTTACAATAGACAGGTCATGGAAGCAACTTAAATGTCCATCAACAAAGGAATGAATAAAGAAGATGTGGTACCTATATACAATGGAATATTGCTCAGCCATAAAAAGAAAGGAAATTGAGTTATTTGCAGAGATGTGGATGGACCTAGAGACTGTCATACATAGTGAAGTAAGTCAGAAAGAGAAAAACAAATGTCATATATTAACGCATATATGTGGAATCTAGAAAAATGGTATAGATGAACTTATCTGCAAAGCAGAAACAGAGACACAGACAGAGAACAAATGTATGGATACCAAGGAGGGAAGGGGAGTGAGATGGATTGGGAGATTGGGATTGACATATATACACTACTATGTATATATAAAATAGATAACTAATGAAAACCACTGTAGAGCACAGGGAACCCTACTCAGTGCTCTGTGGTGACCTAAATGGGAAGGAAATCCAAGGAAGAGGGGATATATGTACACATGTGGCTGATTCACTTTGCTGTACAGCAGAAACTAACACACCATTGTAAAGCAACTATACTCCAATCAAAAATTTTAAAAAATCAATCCGGAGGCATATCATTGGAATGTATTATTAAGCAACTAAAGTGAAAAGAAAATTACCTAAGAAAACATTTGTAACAATTAGCAATTAAAGAGTTGGTAAAGGCTTATTTAATCATAATATTTAAAAGTGAAGAAATGCATATTCTGTTCAAATGTAATTACAAACAAGTAAATAACTAATTGTAATTTATTTGAATGTGCATTTCCTATCTCAGTAATGTTCCACAGACTATCCTATCAGAAACATTGCTCTAATGGAAGAGAACACTGGACTAGGTACAGACATACCTTGTTTTATGGCGTTTAACTTTATTTTGCTTCACAGATATTGCGTTTCTTGCAAATTGGAGGTTTGTGGCAACTCTGCAGTGACAAAACCTATTGGTGCCATTTTTTTCCAACAGCATTTGCTCACTTGAGTCTCTGTGTCACATTTTGGTAATCCTCTCAATATCTCAAACTTTTCCACTGTTCTTATATTTGTTATGGTGATCTGTGATCAGTGATCTCTGATGTTACGTTTGTAATTGTTTTTGGTAACCAGGAAGCACACCCATATAAAATGGCGAACCTAATCAATAATTATTGTGTGTATTCCAATTGCTCATCCCCTCATCTCTTTACCTCTCCTTGGGTCTCCCTATTCCCTGAGACATAACAATATTGAAATTAGCCCACTTAATAATACTACAATGGCCTCTAAGTGTTGAAGTAAAAGGAAGGGTCGCATGTCTCTCACTTTAAATCAAAAGCTAAAAATGATTAAGCTTAGGGAAGAAGGCATGTCCAAAGCTGAGATAGGCTGATAGCTAGGCATCTTGTGCCAAGCAATTAGCCAAGTTGTTAATGCAGAGGAAAAGTTCTCAAAGGAAATGAAAAGTGCTACTCCAGTGAACACATAGATGATAAGAAAGCAAAACATCCGTATTGCTGACAAGGAGAAAGTTTTAGAGGTCTGGATAGAAGATTAAACAAGCCACAACATTCCCTTAAGCCAAAGTCTAATCCAGAGCAAGGTCCTAACTCTCTTCAATTCTGTGAAGGCTGAGAGAGGTGAGGAAGCTGAAGAAGAAAAGTTTGAAGCTAGCAGAGGTTGGTTCATGAAATTTAATGAAAGAAGCTGTCTCTATACATAATATCGAAGTGCAAGGTGAAGCAACAAGTACTGATGTAGAAGCTGCAGCAAGTTATCCAGAAGATCTAGCTAAGATAATTAATGAAGGTGGCTCCACTAAACAACAGATTTGCAATGTAGACAAAACCACCTTATATTGAAAGAAGAGGACTCTCATAGCTAGAGAGGAGAAGTCAATGCCTGGCTTCAAAGTCTCAAAGGACAGACTGACTCTCTTGTTAGGGGGTAATGCAGGTGGTGACTTTATGTTGAAGCCAGTGCTCATTTACCATTCTGAAAATCCTAGGGCCCTTAAGAATTACGCTAAATCTACTCTGCCTGTATGCTATAAATGGAAAAACAAAGCCTGGATGGCAGCACGTATGTCTACAACATGATTAACTGAATATTTTAAGCCCACTATTGAGACTTACTGCTCAAAAAGTGAAGATTCCTTTCAAAATAGTACTGTTTATTTACAATATACCTGGCCATCCAAGTGCTCCAATGGAAATGTACAATGAGATTAATGTTGTTTTCATGTCTGCTAACACAACATCCATTCTGCAGCCCATGGATCAAGGAGTAATTTCAACTTTCAAGCCTTATTATTTAAGAAATACATTTTGCAAGGCTACAGCTACAAAACCACAGTGATCCTTCTAATGGAACTGGGGAAAGTAAGTTTAAAACCTTCTGGAAAGGCTTCACCATTCTCGATACCATGAAGAATGTTAGTGATTCAAGGGAAGAGGTTAAAACATCAACATCAATAGAAGTTTGGAAGAAGTTGATTCCAGCCCTCATGGATGACTTTGAGGGGTTCAAGACTTCAGTGGAGGAAGTAACTGCAGATGTGGCAGACATAGCAAGAGAACTAGAATTAGAAGTGGAGCCTGAAGTTATGACTGAGTTGCTGCAATCTCGCGATAAAACTTGAAAGGATAAGGAGTTGCCAAGAGATGAGCAAAGAAAGTGGTTTCTTGAGATGGAATCGACTCCTGGTGAAGATGATGTGAAGACTGTTGAAACAACAACAAAGGATTTAGAACATTACAGAAACTTAGCTGACAAAGCAGTGACAGGGTTTGAGAGGATTGATGCCAATTTTGAAAGAGGTTCTACTGTGGGTAAAATGCTATCAAAGGGAATTGCATGCTACAGAGAAATCATTTGCAAACGGGAGAGTCAATCAATGTGGCAAACTTCATTGTTGTCTTATTTTAAGAAATTGTCACAGTCACCCTGACCTTCAGCAACCACCACCCTGAACGGTCAACAGCCATCAACATCCAGGCAACACCCTCCACCAGCAAAAATATTAGGATGCTCTAAAGCCACAAATGATGGTTAATATTTTTAGCAATAAAGTGTTTTTAATTAAGATATTTACTTTTTTTTAGACAAAATGCCATTGCACACTTAATAGACTACAGTATACATAAACATAACTTTTATATGCATCGGGAAACCAAAAAATCCATGTGAATCACGTTATTGCCATATTCCCTTTATTGTGGTGGTCTGGAAATAAACCCACGATATCTTTGAGGTATGCCTGTATTGTACCATAACAATATTTTGGGCTTCACTTGGTACTAACCTGCTGTGTAAATGTGTACTGCCACTACCTGGCCCGAGTAAGGGAGTTGACCTAGAGGAATGGTTCTTAAAGTGTGGCTCCAGACCACTATCATTATCCTCATTTGAGAACTTGTTAAAAGTGCAAATTACTGGACCCCACTTAAACCCACTGAATTAGGAAATTTGGGAGCAGGACTGGGCAATCTATACTTGAACAAGACCACTATGTGTATGTGATGCACACTAAAACTTGAGAACCATTGAACTAGATTCTCTGTAAAGTGTCCTTAACATGAATATTCTCTGGTTACACAAGTTATTTTCTAAAATAGCTTAATTCCTGGACCTCTAGCTTCAGGTACCTATGTAGCTCCAAAGACTTCAACCAGAACACTGACATGTGAGAAAGTATTAGGAGCCAAATATTAAGAAGTTGTATATATTAGAGGAGACTATTAAGACTTTAGACTTACGTTGCTTGGAAGGCATAAAAATGAGAGACCTAGTCTCACAAAAAATTCAAAGGTTAAAAATATAACATTATCAAAGTAATGGAATTAATCACAGACTTAAGATATTCGGATATTAGAGCTAGGAAGAATCTTATCAATTAATTTATTCCAACTGTTTCATTTTGTTGATAAGAAATCTGAAGCACAGATAAGAGAAATAAATGGTCTCAAGAGTCAGCTTGTGAGAAGGTAAAAACATTCTGAATCTTCATGTAGTAGGTGATATAAAAATATTTGTTGAACTGTATCAAATGCATTTATTAAATGGAGGTAAGGCAAACTAGTTTCTATATGTGCATGACTCTGTGGTCTTCATTGAGCAATTTGGATATAGCTTTAAAACATTCATGGAAGAATCCATTTACTATGTCATTGCCTAGAGACATTTTTGGAACCTCTAGGATTAACTTTCAACTTAAAATTATCTGGAAATGAGTCATTGTTGATCTATTCCATCGTATCTTGATTTCTCATCATACCATGAAGCAGAAAGTTGGTCTCAAATCTTTATACACGGCTGAATCTTATGTAACCTTAGCTACAGCTGACAGCAGATCTGGCCTCATGCCTGAAAACAATACAAAATGAAACAACAAAAACATAGTTTTCCAATGATTACTATATATAGTTCAATTTAATTTCTCATAAAAATGTTACTGAAAGGGCTTCCCTGGTGGCACAGTGGTTGAGAATCTGCCTGCCAATGCAAGGGACATGGGTTTGAGTCCTGATCTGGGAGGATCCCACATGCCGCGGAGCAACTAGACCCGTGAGCCCCAACTACTGAGCCTGCATGTCTAGAGCCTGTGCTCCACAACAAAAGAGGCCGCAATAGTAAGAGGCCTGTGCACTGCGATGAAGAGTGGCCCCCGCTTGCCGCAACTAGAGAAAGCCCTCGCACAGACACGAAGACCCAACACAGCCATAAATAAATAAATAAATAAATAAAAATTAAAAAAAAAAATGTTACTGAAAGAGATGACACAGTTAATCTGTATCTATTTGGTATGGTGGTGAAATATGATTTAAAAATAAATCGTATTTTTAAATGTTTAGTCATTGAGGTGAACAGCATGCTTAGATGCTATATGATTTAATAAGGCCAAATAGCTTTTTCTAATGTCAGTTTTTAAAAAAATCTTTCAATATACATTTTTCACTTAGGATGAGCCTGGTCAAGGTGCCACACCTTGAGAATATAAAGATGAGTAAGACAATATCTATGTCTCAAGGAGTTCATAGTCCAAGACATCAGGAAAAAATAGTCTTATCATTGTAATAAAACTACTTTTTTAAACCTAAGTATATACAGAATTCATCAATTCATTTTAGTGACCAAGTCTATGATAATTTAATTCAGAATTTCTAAGGTAACATAAATTATGAATAGTTGTAGCATCACTGGATATTTAAGCAAATCATAATTAGGATCCAGGACCAATTAATGTTTGGATATTTCTGATATTTCAGGTAGACAATTAATTATATTAATGTACTATTTCATTTCTTTTTTACAGCAAACTTATGACATAAATATTATCTGTATTTTGAAGGTAAGGAAATGGTAAACCAGGAACTTTTACTAACTTTTTAAAGCCACACATCTAGTCAATGAGGGATCCAGGATTCACAGCCAGGTCAAATTCTGAGTGAAAAGTTTTTTTCTACTCAATGAGACTATTTTGTTTTTTAGGGCAAAAGAGATAAATAGATGAATGGTGAGGAAAGGAAAATGAGAGAGAATGTGGAGATGAAATCCTTCATATATAGGGGAAAGCAAGTTATTTAGTCAATTTGATAACCCAGTAAATATGTGACATCACCAAATTAAATAAAGTAGATGTCACCAAATTTCCAAGGAACAGGAATTTTAGCCAATCTAGGAAGTAAAAAATGGACTATTTTTTATTCTCTTCTATTACTTTTGCAGCCTCATTCTAGTCATCTAGAATACATTATATTTTTATATTACTTTAATTTTAGTAATTGTTTAAAAAATTATGCCGCAGAGAACAGGATAGCCATGGGAAGTAGTGAGCCCCACTATCCACAGAACCAATTTTCAGACTCTGAGTAAAGTTGGAATGTTATTAGTTATACAATAATAATAGTTGGAATTACTATTTAAAAAGGGTAGCATAATTTATCACTTGCACACACTGGCACTGAGTAACCATAATGATGAATTTTGTAACACCTCCTTGGAGGAGTCTTACTCTTTGTCAGTTCGAAATTATTCTTCCTTTAAAGTCCCTTTCCCTATAGAGGATCCCTAGGAGCATACATAGAGAATCACAACTGTACCCATAGAAAGAATAATAACATTTTATTCTTTCCAGTAAGATGAAATCCAATTATTTTTAATTGCAGGAAGATGATACATTTTGGATACATCTCTGCCATCCTTGCAATTAATGTTGCCACAGTCCATTATTGCTTTGAGATACCTTTGAGCACTATGTCCCTCTCTGGCTTAAAAATTCACTAAACCGCTTTTATTATGGGATAGAATTTCTCTGCATTTTGGCACTTGCCCACCTCTTGCAATACCATACCCTTGCTCATATCCATCTTTGTCGTGTATTTATCCTCTACCTATTCTCAAAAACAAAACAAGACCAAAAAAACAAACAAAACAAAACAAAAAAACCTATTTGTTCACATATCTCCATAAATGTTGCATTGGTCCTAGGGCCTGGAACACTCTTCACACACACTTTTGACCTTGTGAATTTCTCCATCAAAACCAAGGTCAATAGTTGCAACTTTTGTGCAACCTTCTTCCAGCAGAACAGATACTTACTGCCATAGTATCTTAGTTAGTTCTAAGACCCGCCATACTTTTCCCAAGTATTTTGTCACTTGTTCAAGCTCCTGAGTTTAGGGACCATGCTGTAGTCTTCTCTATAGCCCTAGCATCCCTTGCAGAATTGGAAAACACACATCTATGTCATGTGCTCTACAGAATAAAGAATTATATAAAACACAATGGGAAATAAGAAAACACAAAACTCTGGAAGTTATGAGATGTTTTTTAAATTATTGAGATGAAAACAGAAGAAAATTATCCTAACACTTAGAAAGTACTTACTATGTGTCAAGCACCACTCTAAGTGCTTTATATACCCATGTGGACCCATTTAATCTGGAAGACACTATTGTCCCATTTTTACAAATCAGGAAACTGACCCACACACAAAGGTCAGGTAAGTTAAAGATCACTCAGTTGGAACATAGAAACATGATATGAACCACATTTTTGAAATCAAACACCACACTCTACTACCTCTCATGGGCCCTAGGGAAAAAGGTCTAGGGGTAGTTTAGAAGTATGCATTCACTTAGCTGCACTTGCTATAGTATGAGCTAAAAAACTGTGTGCTGGGGACAGATCAAAGGATAAAGGAAAATCTAGATTCTGGCTAAATATCTCACCAATTATCAATGAAGCTGAGGTTTCCTGGTTAGAATTTCTGTGACCTTTTCATAACTTCCCAGGGTCTCAATTTCCTCACCTCTGAGAGGGAAATAATCATAGACCTCATCTCCTGGGATTGGTTTGAAGATGAAAATAGACAACACTCATGAAAGGTTAAACACAGAACCCACCATAAAAAGGTAAAGTTGAAACCAAACAACCAAAAACACTGGCCCTCCCTCTGTTGATTTCTGCCTGCACTGACATATTTGACTGGTCAGGAGTTCACATGGCAAACCATGGCGACAGAGGAGAGATGCTGTGAACTGGAAAGAAAATGGAAGGTGAGGCATTGTGCTTTTTATTCTTACAGGAATTTTTTAAAGAAAAAGTAACTTGAGTATCAAGATTGTGTGAGGCAGTCCTACAACGTGTTCCTTGTAGACTCTCTACATTACTTCTCTCGAGGCTGTCTTTCAGACGTCATATTAGCTCAGTGCTTCACATCTTGTGACTCAGGATGTGTGTGAGCACTTTATTCTGACCATCTGTAATACATCTGAATTCTGACCCTGATCTCAATTTCTTCTTCTCAATTCAGGTACTGAGTTCTGAATCACAATCTTAGTTTTGTTCTCTAAACTTCGGTTTTGCTTTTTTTTTTTTTTAAACTCTCACTATTTTATTTAATGTTTTTTTCTCTACAAAAGCTTAGCCAAGCAAGAGCTTTAAATTACGCACAACCTAGAGACATGAAAATGAAAGGAAGCGAAAGACATTTCCCTGACACACTCACCCTCTGCTCCTATGAAATAGGCCTTATGTTGGAATCATGCAGAACCGTTTGTGCCTTTTCTCTTTGCCTTCCCTAAACAAAGGCTCCTAATTATGATTCTCTTATAAGATTAGGGGAAACAAATATGTCGGTGGCCACCAAAGTCAGGGTATCAGTGGCCTTTCAACGTTCCCTGAAGAGTGTATTTAATATTAGCCATATTTACCATACCCTTCCCACAGTTTATGAAAACATGTTAAGCTGATGGTTTTACTATGTTGCTTTGAGTTGTATTTTCCGAGAAGGAAATCCTGATACTAGGAGACAGATTTAGAGAAAACTGTTTTTACACAGGCAAAATAATATTCAAGCTCTTAGTCTATGTAACAGTTACTCATACTCCCTTGATACGTCCCTACCACATTCTCAGTCTTCCCTCCCTACAGCCAACTGAAAGTACAACTGAAAACAAATCAAATATTTATCAACCTAAAGAAGATTTCCTCACCTGTCCCCAAGGAATAGCCACAGGGAGAAATGAAATAATATAATTTTTAGAAACTACTCAATCTACTGGTATTGACCATAAAATTCACCTGCTGTATGTAATTTTTATATTTCTGGAATCCTGTCATTCATAACGTGTTCTTTGGCTGCTTTTTTTTAAACAAATCTAAATACCAGCTACCTCTCACTCAGATGATTTTACTTAAAAAAAAAAAACTCACAAAAATGTTAACTTTTTCCTATTGGCAATATATTGTGATTTTTATTTTTTTGCGAACGATTATGATTTCACCTTTTAACACTTGTTTTTCTGACTAATTCTGATTATGTCTCAAGATGTCTTTGTAAATGCACTCCCGAATGCAAAATGTCAGAGGCAAATAGGAGTTAAGTTTTGAACTTATGCTCTAAGAGTGTTATAATGTCCCCAAATTTGCATAAAATAATATTACATTCATCAAACATAGTATTCATATCAAGGCTTCCTAAAGCTATTTATCCCTTGGTCTTGACTTACTGTCAGAGCAAATGCTTGAAGAACTTATGATAGATGGCATAAGTCCAGGTTTTTAGTACTCATGCAGATCTAGGGATTAAAAAAACATTTAAATAGATAAAATTACCTACGTAAATTTTTTCATCAAGGCTAAAATCTAGGCTGCACTGAAATCTCTAAAAAGCTAAAAATAATTTTTTAAAAGCTACTTTAGGCATGTTTATAATATAAACAAGTATATGGAAGGATGAGTTAACTTCCTTTGGCCAATGATGTAATTTTCAATAAAAACTGACAGAAACCAAATTACCCAACACATTTTTGATTTCAAGGAAAAAGAAAGTATCCATTCATATCATAAACAGTAACACAATTGTAGTCCAGCCTGGATATAAACCAGCGGTCCCCAACCTTTTTGGCACCAGGGAATGGATTCGTGGAAGACAATTTTTCCACAGACAGTGGGTGGGGGATGGTTCAGTGGGTAATGCGGGCAATGGTTCAGGAGGTGATGCCAGTGACTGGGAGCGATGGGGAGCGGCAGATGAAGCTTTGCTTGCTCGTCCACCGCTCACCTCCTTCTGTGTGGCCTGGTTCCTAACAGGCCGTGGACCCCTACTGGTCTGTGGCCCGGGGGGTTGGGGACCCCTGATAAACACCAATAAGATGTAGAGATGTAGTTACAGAACACATATTAAGCATGGTGCTCATCAGATGTGACAATAAAACCCTCTTGGTAATTATTCAAAAATCTCAGAGAACAAGAGAGTTTCCTGAAGACTGATGATGAGGAGAAGTGAATTTGTAAGTTTACCACCGACCCTACAACAAAATATTATAATGGATTATTATGCAGAGTTTGTAAAGATTCCAAAAAAGAGGTAGTGAGCATTAGAAGCCTACATGGGTTTATAAGAAATTGTGTGAACAAAACTTTTTTTTCAGATCACCTTACTTAGGAGTTATTTTAAGAGATAGTAATTTCAGTAATGATTTGACAAAGTCTCAATTGACACAGATCCTTACTAACAAAATGAATGCATGTAGAATAGAGGATGCATTGTTAGATAGCTTTGTAGTTTAAGCACTGACAACAATTAACGTGAATTATTGCTTCACTGCCAAACTAGAGGGAGACTCCCAGCAGGCTGTTGAATTCCACCCTGTTCAACATCATAGATAAAAATGCAGATGACATAGAAGACTCACTTATTAAATTCACTGCTGACACAGGGCAGAGTGGCTAAGCTAATTAGTTTGGATCACTGATTCAAGGTTTAAAAAGATATCATCAGGAAAGGTCTAATAAGGTATAATTTAGTTAATTTTTTTAAAGTGCCTACTATGTGCAAGGCACAGTGGAACACACAAAAGCCTCTCTCAATGTTTGCCAATCTTTCATGATTGTGATTATACAAATTATTAGATAAAAATACTAATTCTCGTACACCATTCTGAAACCCTAAATGAGAAAAATTTCCATGGGCAGTTACTGGAAAGCTACTATTTTTTAAAAGCATGTCAGGTAATTTTTATCATTGTAAAGATTTTTGGTAACACTGATCTATGTGAAACAGCTGTTAACCTCAAGAAATTTGCAGAAGGGAAGAGACATAACCTATAGAACACTTGTGAAAGTTTTGTATGCATTAAATGGCTGTACACAGGAGAAAGTTATTCTTATTCTTCTCTAAATTATAAGGCAGAAAATATAGAAAGGATTCTAAATGTTGAAAAGTGATTTTTCTCAGGGATGTTAACAAAGGCAAAATTGCAATTGTTACTTAAATCTTTGTGGTTTGTTTGTTTGTTTTACCTCCATATCTATTTTAAAGGTAAATGAGAGTGGTTGATGTACCACTTTAGGTGTTTTAATCTTTAGGTTCTTTTAATCTTCATCTCAGTAGTTTTTCTTTTTTTACTTAAATCTGTGGTTGAAGGATACACTCATCTGTTGAACAAAAACCAAAAGAAAGGGTAGTCCAGAAGATCTGAGACACGTCGGTCACACATTTACTACAAATGTGAAATCTGTGGTGAGCATAAGAAAACCTGGATAAGGAGCCCAGGTGGTCAATGAGATCAGATAGAACGATGTGAAATTCTCATCCCTGTGCACAAGATAACTCTCTTCTGGAGTCTTAAAATGGAGACACACCCAAACTTGTGGGTCTGTAAACTAGTATGGCATTTCCTGTTCTCCTTGGCTGATTAACTTTATTTCTCAAGACCTGAGCTAAAGGCTTGGTACTTCCTTAGGTAACCTATATTGTCCATGAATCAAGGATGATATCAGTTTACCATTTAGCAGGCGTGACTGAGCCTGCTAAGAGAGCTGTTAACACAAAATCCCCTACCCCTGGAGTCAAGACTGTTATTTGGATTTACCAAGCAACTATTTCCTACCCAATCCCTGTAAAGCAAAAGCCCAAGAATGTGAAGTAGCATTGGGCATATTATTTTCAATTTTATATTGGAAATATTGTTTTTACATTGTTGATACATTCAAAGAGAATAATAAGGGATGCAGAAAACAGTGATAATAGTGGAGGACCAAATTTTTAAAAGTAGTCATTATGAGGAACAAAATGGATTGGAAATTTTTCTGCCTAAAATTAAGGAAAACCATGAGTTTAGGATATAGTTACTGTTGCTGGGTATTTGAAAAGAAAATAGGAAAAATGATCTGACAGTCTTTTTAGCCGCAGTTATAAGACAGTTGAGTTGTCCTAAATGACAGATTTTATTTAGAATTATTAAGCACTTTCTTATTACTTGAGTTCTCAGTATGACAATTTACAGTCACTTTAAGAATGCTGCATACGCATTTAAGAATGCATTTTGGATCACTGAATAGATAGAAGAGTGGGATGGTTTTCTAAATTATTGTTACTAATTAAATAATAATAATACTAGTAAATATTATTATAAAAGCAAATACATAAACCTATTCATAAATAAACATTACCTTGGAAAACCAGCCTAGAGAAGAAGAGAGTTTACATTGCCACACCTGCTCATTCACAGCTTCAACTGACACAGTAGGAATATAATAAGTTTCCTTTAAAGTCAGGAGTAAACAGAACAATATGTTCTCTGAGAAGTGTGCAGGCCGCCTGCCCCTGAGGGCATATACTGGAAGGCAGCAGCACTGAGATGTCCTCAGTCTCTGAAGCAAGTGAGGAAGGTCCAAAAATAGCTTACTGCTAAAACAGGTTGATTTTTTTAACCTGGTGTGATTTATGCAGAGAATCTGTAAAATATTGTAGTTCATTAAAAGTCTAATTTACATACATTTAAAGGACATTGTGGAAAATAATTAACCAAATGCATCACAATGCAGAGAGTGAATGTTGACTGAGGATTTTTAGATCTTTAAATGGAAAACTAGGAGGTTAAATAAGTATATTGGATTGGTAGGAGAAAATAGAAAAAAGGAAAGAAGAAAGGAGGGAGGGATGGGAGGAAAATGGGAGGGAGGGAGAGAGACAGAGAGAGAGAGTGTTGGGATGGGGGGTGAGGGGAGTTGCTTTCATTGCAATGCTTCATATCCTAAAGTCATGTGAAATAAAGGGTTCTTTATTCCTTTTTTCCCTATGTTTTATGCATGAATACTCGTGTTGCTTACTATCCATCATCTTGAAATATATTAAAATGATTACAGTACTGTCTGCATGTAGTAACACACATCACCGACTTCTAGTTTAGAGACAAGGAGAGGAATGTTGGGTTGAGAAAAATCACACAACTTCCGATCAAGACTGCACTTCCCACCACTGATGCACACGGGAAAAGCCTCAAATGAAGTCATAGATAAATCACAAACTTTTAAGTAATTTTCAGGAACACCTAACTTAGTGGAAAATTTCTAAAGGCTGGAATATTCAAGGTTATATTACCTGTTATATTGAAACTATTTTAATGTGCTCTTTATATTTCCTCACAATGACTTAGGAGTTGGCCCCTGATGAATAGAACAATTTTATTCTACCTCATTCTACTTTAATAACAATAAATGGAATAAGATATATGGATTTAAGTCTCAAACAAGTGGAGCATTACATAACTTCTTGAAATTAAATCAGGAATCATTCATTTATGTTTGTGTTCTTATTTCAAGCTATAGGTAACTTCCTTGGAAGGAAAACTTTCACAACGATGTCTTTCTGCTATTTGTGTTAAAAGAATGCACACAGAGACTTATTAGTTTATTTTGGCTGAGTGCCCCAATAAGTGAGTGAGTTGAAGAACAGCATGGATAAGATGGGGGCTGCCTAGGAGACTGGATTTAAGACCTAGAAAGCAAATTGACACCCTTGATCGCAGCCAGGATGTTCTCTAAATAGCGCCATTGCTAAATTGTGATTGAAAGATTTAGCCCAATTACCTGCCATTGGACTTCTCAAATTTGTTTTTCTTTTTGCTCAGAGTAAAATGCAATTAGAACAAATTCTGGTTTAACAAGATCTCCCCCACCTACTCCCAATTCTTCTAAACTGAAAATAATCACCTAGAATAATCATGTTATTTATTTGCACAGTACCTTCACACTTCTGTATGTATTTGGAGAATTCCATTTCACAAAGGCATACCCTCAGTCACAACCTTTCCAAAGAGTTGTTTCCATCCAACATATAAGCCTCCTATACTAATGCAAGTCCTGATCTGAAGTACAGAGAGAGCTAATCTGAAAAGGAATAAGGAAATAAGGCATGGGCTGTTGTAGACTTGACAACCAATTAGCTAAGTCAGTCTTAAAAAGTAGAAAATGAAACCTAATAACCCTATTTTGATATAAAACAAAGGCATACATTGATGTATGTATGTATAAATTTTTCCCTTATCCTCTTCATATATTTATTTTCAAAGATATAAGAATATTTTCTCAAGCATAAACATGTAGATATATTAACCTATTTTTATATACAAGCTATTGAAAATCCAGTGTAAATACCCTGGGGAAACATGTCATTTTACTGCTTTCTTTATAAAGTATTTCCTTTATTGAAGTATCTTGATACTTTAATATGTATAACATATGTATAAAATATGTATTATTAAAGACATGAAAAACAACAAACATATTTTTAAAATATATGCATACAAGAAGTAAAATTTGAGGTAAAAGAGATAGGTCATATCAGGTTATGAAGCACAAAGTGAAGAAATTTGTATTGTAACCAAGCAATTGATTTGAAAGCAGAAAATACCATTAAAGGAAGCTTTCACAAAACCAACACACTTTTGCAATATAACAATTAGCCATGCCCATCCATCAACTTGCAAGGCTCCGCTAAGAATATCAAAATTACTTTTCGTCACCACTAGGTGGCTCACTCTCTATATTTATACCTGAGTAGAGATGTCTCCGTGGTCCCAGAGATTGGAGGCAAAGAGATTTTCACCAGAGAGAACACAAAGGAGAAAAAAGGATCCCTTCAAAGCAAAATTAAAGTCTTGACAAGGTAATTTCTGTGCTAGTCCCCATCAACTCTCATGAGAATTGTCTTTACAGAGACAGGGTAATTAGAAGAGTTGTCCTTAAACTACAGACATTTAGAAAGCCAGATGGAAACTTAATAACTATTCTACATCCATGTCCAAACATCCTCATATACTTTTCAAATACACTCATAATATGAGAAAGATACCCAGTGTGAAAAAGGAATGAGAGAGAGAAAGGAAAGTACCACTTTAAAATTAAAAAAACAATCACAGTATTTTTGATTGTATTTGGAATTTGAGCAGAAGAAATGTTAAGAATTAGGGAAATAAAAATAAGCCAACAAAGATGGGAAATTTAAATTGGAGAGGAAATTCACTTTCCTAGGTTTGCAAGATGGCTCTTTGCAATCAATTTCTCCACCAAACTGCATTTTAGCAGAGAGAATATAATAGGACAGTAGCCACAGAAGCTTGTAACACCATCCAATGTATTGCTATAAAAAGCTTTACCATCTGGATCCTAATTCTCTTCAATATTGAAACTGTAGAGCATTTTCTTCTCTTCATTCTAATTTACAGCTATCACTCAGTGCAGCCCTGAAGGGTGCATACAATATGCCATTGTTAGAGCTAGTGTATAATCCAAGGCAATTTGGGGAAAATCAACTTGTGAGTATAACTACATGGCTTTCTCTCTATTCAGCACCTGTTTGCATTTCATGAAAGCTTATGTTTTGCTTGTATTTTTTTCCTTCTCTTCCTTTTACCTTGGTCAGCATAGGTCTGCAAAGTCATCATGCATGTTTAGAAATGCCTGTGGACAGCACTACCAACCTTACCCCATTGACTGCTGAGAATTGAAATGTATGGGATATGACAGTACTGAACATTAACCCACTTCTTTGAATTAATCTATACTGTTCATCTGGGCTTTACTTTTAAAAATTCCCCAAGACTCTAATTCACCAAGCTATCCAGGAAAGGCTGTCAGATATAGAGGAGGAAAAAAAAGTGTTTTAAAATTAAGAAGGCTGGTGACCAGGAGCCAACAGTGACAGAAGTTCATCACCTCTGGCTTCAAATAAAATGAAATTGATTCCCTCTCAGCAAAGACAGCTCTGAATGGTGATCCATAATGTGCAAGCAACTGGCTAACCCTTTACCTGCTTCACAAACCTACATGAGAAAAAAGGTGGACTGAGGGAAACCAAGAATGAAAAAAGTAGCTCAACAACTGAATTAAATTACCTTTCACCTCCTCAGAAGGCCTGGTTAAGATCACATCTTTGGATCTCTCAAGTCGCTTGCTGAATTGGGCATCATTGGCAAAAGAAAAACAAAAAGAGAGTGTTCTCTCCCCCACTCCAAGATTCCATTCCAAGTACACACCACCCACCTGACATGAAAAAAGAAAAAAAGAATTATGTGCCCTTAGCCCCCTTGCTGCTTCTGATCTCCTGACTTTACTAGGAGTAATATCAATACCTTGGGTTGAGCCATCAGCTGCCACAAGCAACATGGAAAAAGTAATATGAGCAGGTTTATCCCAAGTTTGAATATGAATCCAAGTGTGAAGTAGCAAAAAGTAAAGTTGTGCTTTCTTGGTGTGTTTGTTGCTAGATAGCAGACGTAGAATCTATTTTGCCAAATAACTTTAAGAGTAGCCAGTGTAAAAACCATAGATATGGGAGCCAAAAGCAATGACAGGAAATATATGTTAAATATTTGTCAAGGACTGAAAATCTCTATTGAGAACTTCAAAGGGATCAGCTGCATTAAACATTACTGACAAGTGAAGGAGGCCACTCTTCTTTCTTTCCTCTACCTTCCAAAGAGGCAGCAGATAGCCTCACACACATTATTTTGGTGTGTGTGTGTGTGTGTTTTGTTTGGTTGGTTTTTGTGTGTGTGTGATTTTTTTTTTTTCTCAAAGAGTCCTTAGAGTTATCAGAGGAGACAGTATCTGGCTGTCCAAGCTTGAAAATTCCTGAGCCCATGGATTATCTTTACTTTCAAGCATAACCCTATATCTGCCTAAAATCGTGCCATGCTCCCACATAAGAAGCGAGGTCATCCACATCAAGACAGACATGACATCAAGACATGCGGTAGCTTAGAGGCACTTCCCAGAAGGGTAATGAAAAAAAGACACTAACTTTCACAAGTGTAGCAGAATGCAAAGCTGGCCTGTAAAAACAGTCACCAAAACCCACATCCTCTGATTAATTTGCTGCTTATACACAAACTCCTTTAAAAGCTCACTTTTGAACTCAATGAAAACTCAGAGGTACTGTGAGCCTGACATATAGGATGCCTGTCTCCTAAAAAACATTTTCCTTATGATTATTTCAATTCAGATGCCTAAATGATAGCTATTATTCTCTCAAAACTTCCTGTGGGATGATATGCATGAAACAGTTACAATTAAATATTAAGGGATGGAGATGATAAAATGTTGAAAATTTTCTCTATTAAATTTTTTTATTTAGAATTTTGGCTAACAAAACAAGTCAAGAAATGTTAGGGGCAATAACATGCAGATTAACATCACTAAGGCAAGGATACTCAAATCAAGAAACCATACTTTTGTTTGGAGTTTTATGATGATAGATCTGTTAGCTAAGAATGCGATCCTAGAACCTAGCTCATTTTAGAAGAAATCCCCTCCAGCGAATTCTTTACCTTGTCAAATAATTAATTTACCCACCTTATCACAACAGACAGACTTATCTCAATGCAAAACTTCCCTACTTCAAAGCCACATTATACTGATATGTATAAGAGCTCAGACAGATGAAAAGATATTTGCTTCCTGGCTTTCTCTCACAAATACAGCAATTTGCATGAATATTAAACTTCTGTGATTCAGCAACTTTCACTCCTGTCTACATCACTGAATGTTAAATGCTGAGGAAGAGTTTGAATCACTTGTCTTTTATTTTTCAAGACAGGTATGTTTTTCATCGCTGGAGAAGAAAATATTTAAAGGTCTTTAAATTACACATCCAGAGTTGCATAACAATTGTCAACCAACTCAAAAGCTGAGAAATGCACACGTGCTCAATGTAGAAGCCGAGTTCCATATTTGCAAAAGATTTGTGAAGGTGGGGAGAGAGTAGAGTTACCATCTGCATCTAAACTTTAATCAGAAAAATCATTCCTTAACTATCAAGACCTTATTGTGCTGCTTCCCATAGTGAAAAAGTCTTTGTTAAAGTAAATGCTGTGATTGAGAAGGTTTTCCCTTACCTAAAAACAAGAAATTGCAAGTGCCTACCTGAAAGCGGATGGTGAGGTCACAGGCACCACGTTAGGAGAAAGCGACTAGGAAGCGCTCTCAGCACGGAGCAGCATCTTCCTCGGGCTGCCTGGCTTTTGAAAGAGGGTGCCCTCTTGCCAGGGGCTGGGGAAGCAGCGGGGAAGAAGGAGCTGTCTGCGTCTGCCACTAGCTGTGACAGCAGCGTGTCACTGGGTCCCTCAGAAACTGGGCTCCAGCGCTCCTCCAACAAATCAGCCAGTGGCCGCTGGTCGCTCAGCCTAGGATTCTGGGACTGCAGTTACTAACGCCGCCGCCTCACTTGAGGGGAAAGCGCTGCGCTGTGTGTGTGTGTGTTTGTGTGTGTGTGTGTGCGCGCGCGCGTGCGCGCGTATACGTGTGTGTGTGTGTGTGTGTGTGTGTGTATGTGTGCACTAACTGCCAGCTTCAGCCTGAGCTGATGTGTTCTGCATACTTAAAATGCTCGTGCAGGAAGCAGGCTCCTCTATCGGGACCCCATCCTCCCCAATGAAGAATCAGTCCACTGACCTTGCTGCTGGGGATGCTGGCTGAACAACTCACTCCTCAATAGTATTAACAATCAATCTAATAAAGGAGATGGGAATCAAGCCTGAGATAGAGACAAGTGCTTTCCTCATAAGCAATGAAATTAATAAACAACAACAAAAATAGATATCTCTACTCAACATTTTATATTTAGAATTGATTTTGTTCCCTTTAAGCTCCCATGTCTTGAGCATAAAGTCTAACGGATGAGTCCCTAAGTTAAAAAACTTTTTAAAAAAAAAGCAAGAACAAAACAAACAAACAAAAAACTTTCCACGTTATTTTCCTAAGCAGGGTAGGCTCTTACCTAGAAGGCAATTCAGAACATTTACCCCGTAGAAATCTATCAGATGCAGACTTGGATTTATAACAATCAAATTATGATGGTTTAAACTAATGAAGTACTTTCAAAATCAGGGCTTCCATGTCACAAGTGTAAATGTTTGGGACTAGAGGCAGAATCCAACTCAGGTTTTTCTTAATCATTAATCCAATGCCAAGTATGAGGAAAGCCCTGTGCTGTGAGTGAATTATTGAAGTGCACATGAAAATGCTTTGTAAGCTATAAAGGGTTAACCATAAATTACGGATTTTTTAAAAATTGCCAAAAAATTGTGCAAGGCTTTATGAGACACAAAGGAGCCTTTTCAGGGTCTGTACCCTAAATGATATTAGCAAGTTGCACTGCTGAACTTGGAGCTATTCCCTTTTATTTCAGATTCTAGAACCAACACATCTGTAAAGCCAGAACAGAAGTTGTCCTTGAACATATATTGCTTACCGTGTCCTATATCTGCCAAAAGGAATTAAAGGCTGGAATTATCTTCCTTCAAATCAGGGTTTGCCACTAGCAATATCAGACCAAACTCAAATCAAGAAATGTCACACAGTAGAAAAGAGCAGAATGAGAATCAAGGTACTAGGCGTCAGTCTGATCTGCATGAAGTCTCTTGATCCCTAAGCTTTGGTCTCTAACAATGATAATGGTACTAACCATCACTACCACCACCACCACAGCAAGCACACAATGAAAGCTAGTATTTATTGAGTGCTTACTACTTACCAGGCGCTTTCTAAGCATCTTCTGCATTTATTAATATTTTTAACTTTCACAACAACGTCATGAGGTGGATAATAATATTATCCCCATTTTTCAGATTAGGACAGCAAGAGAGAACAGGAAAGTCAATGGCTAACAACTTTTTCAGGGCTCAGTTTTATTAATTTATGCAACTATGGAAAGTATTTAATTGAAAAAAAACTTTTTAAAATTTGGGAATAACTTCAAACATGCAGGAAAGTCACAAGAAAAAGAATAATACAAAATACCTGTATGTCCTCTGCTTAGATTTATTTATCATTAATATTTAGTCTATCTGCTTTATAATTTGTTCTACAGACAGAAAGAGAGAGAGAGAGAGACAGAAAAAGAGAGACAGGAGCCATTTGAGGATAATATAGATATATCATGTCCCTTTAGTGGTTATTTCACTATACATTTTATGAGTAGTGATATTTCTCTATATAATCAAGTACTTTTATCAACCTCAGTAAATTTAACACTAATATAGGCTTAATCTAATATATTATTCATTTTCCAATTTGCCACTTGAACTAAGCATGTTCTTTATAGCATTTCTCCCTCTAGGAGAGTATCCAACCTAGGGTCAGCTGTTGCATTTGACTGTCATATCTTTTTGGTTTCCTTTAATCTGGAAATTCCATAGCTGTTCTTTGGCTTTTATGACATTTTTGAAGAATTCACTTCTCTCTTTGTTCTTAATAAACCAATTTCCAACTTTGGAAAAATTTCCCATTTTGCATTTGCCTTATGTTTCCTAATGATTAGGTTCATGTTATATCTTATTGGATTGACCTTTTATGTAATGCCCTTTTTGTCTTTTATTGCAGTCCTAATTTTAAAGTCTGCTTTCTGATATAGGTATAGCTACCCCAGCTTTCTTCTGGTTTCTTTTTGCATGCACTACCTTTTTCCATCCCTTCACTTTCAGTCTGTGTGTATCCTTATAACTGAAGTCTCCTATAGGCAGCATACAGATGGGTTTTGTTTTTTAATCCATTCAGCTACTTTATATTTTTTGATTGAATCATTAAGTTCATTTTCATTTAAAGTAATTATAGATAAGTATATACTTACTGCCATTTTGGTAACTGTTTTCTGGCTGTTTTGTAGTTATTGTCTCTTCCTTTCTCCTCTTGCTTTCTTTCCTTGTGGTTTGATGACTTTCTTTAGTGTTATAGTTAGATTCCAGTCTCATTATTTTTGTGTATTTACTATAGATTTTTGCTTTGTGGTTACCATCAGGCTCACTTATATCATTTATTTATACATAAAAAGGTCTAGTTTAAGTTGATAGCAAGTTAAGTTTGAACACATTCCAGAACTATATACACTTTTACTCCCCTTCTCCCACATTTTATACTTTGATGTCACATTTTATATCTTTTTTTATTTTGTGTATACCTTTACTAATTGCTGTAGTTATAGCTATTTTTAGTCACTTTTGTCTTTAACCTTCATATTAGCTTTGTAAGTGATTAACAGCTACCATATGACACAGTTATTGAACTCCCGGATATCCCAGAAAAACAAAGACTTATGTACACAGAAAGGCCTGTACATGAGTGTTTACAGAAGCTTCATTTTTAATAATCAAAAGTTGAAACACCTCTGATGCACATTAACAGAAGAATAGTTAAATCGTGGCCTGTTAGTGTATTACTCAGCAATAGAAATGAATAAAATTGATATATAAAATATTTTAATGGAATACCCATAGAATTATGATTTGTTTGAAGCTTATACTTGGGTATAGTGTGAATGGATCTAATTGTATTTTTTTCCAAATGGCTATTCAGTTGTCCTAACAACGATTAAAATTATATTTTTACCCAGTGATCGAGATATCAGATTTGTCACGTACTATATTTCTAAATATGGTTGTATCTATTTCTGGACTTGCCATTTTATTCCATTAGTCTGACTCTCTAATCAAGTACCCATACTATATAACTTACTTACAAAGGCATTGTAATATGTTTTAATAACTTACATTTTCTTTTTACCCAAGAATTGTTCAGAAGAAGGATTTTAATTTCCAGGTGGGTTTATTTTTTTACATTTTTTAAACATTTTTATAGCCATAATGATTTATAATTCACTTTTAATAAATTACATTTAAAGTATAAAATCTGAAAAAAATTGACATCACCAGTGGAAACCATCACCTCAATCAAGAAAATAAATGTATCACACACCCCTCCCTGCAAAGTTTCTTGTGTCCCTTTGCATGTCCTGCATCCTGCTTTCCTCTGCCCACCATTCCTTCCATCACCAGGCAAACACTAATATACTTTCTTTCACTATAGATGAGTTTGTATTTTCCAGAATTTTATATAAATAAATTCATATATTATGTATTCATTTTTCTGACTTCTTTTACTGACCTAAATGATTTTGAGACTTAAGCACATTATTGCATGTATCAATGGTTCATTTATTTTTATTGCTAAGTAGCTTTTTATTATATGAATATACCATAAATTATGTTTCTATTCACTTGTTGGTGAACATTTGGGTTGTTCTGGTTCTCTCTCATCCTTTCTATTTAACATAATATGGAGGGGACAGAAAACAGAAAAAGTAATAAAAGTATCTAGATGAGAAAGGACATGTTAAAACAATCCTTAATCTCAGACATGATTGTTTATGTAGAAAGTCGTAAAAATTAACAAAGAAATTCCTAAAATTAATAAGCAAATTTACAAAGTTCTGGAATAAAAGTTCACTTTTAAAAGATCAATTGTATTCTAGATACCAGAAACAACAAACAGTTGGAAAATATTTTTTAAATTCCATTTAAGATAGCTTCAAAATGCTTAAAGTACAATGAAATAAATTTAACAAAGACTGGGAAAAATTACTACACTGAAAAATACAAAAGATTGCTTAGTTAAATTAGACCCAAGTAAAAGGACAGAGATAAAGTGTTCATGGAGGAAAGCAAAATATCGTTAATATGAAAAATAACACCTAATTAATCTATAGACTTAATGCAATCTCAATAATAATCACTGCTGGATTTTTAATAGGAATTGTTAATCGAAATCTAAAATGAATAGGGAAATGCAAATAACACAGAATTGACCAAAAAGGTGAAAAAGAATGATGAAGTTGTAGGACAAACACTACTTGACTTCAGCCCTTTCTATAAAGCTACAGAAATCAACATAGTTTTGTATTTGTACAACAAGTAGAAAATAAAATTGGAACCAAATAGAGAACCCATAAATTGATCCACATTTATAATTTCCTCAAAGGCACCAATCAATTCAAATTGAAAGTAAAATATTTTTGGTAATTGATGCTAAACAATAGGTTATCAGTATGAAAAGAAAAAACAAAACTCCATACTTTTCTCACAGGTATACAAAATTAATTTAAGATGGATCAGCTATCTAAATGAAAATGCTAGAATTATAAAAATTTTAGTAGAAAACATAAGAGAATATCTGCATAACCTGGAGCAAGGCAAAGATGTTCTAGGCAAACCACAGAAAGCAATGACAAACAGAAAGCAAATGGTGTTTTTGTAACTCTAAGAACAAATATCTTTTTTAAGATAGATTCTTAGAAGTGGAATATGGTTCAGAATATAATGCATATTTTAAATGAATATGCTATTTCAGTACCTTGGAAATTCTCCCCATAAATATCCAGAGGGTTAGGAACTTAGGAATTTCCCTTGCCTCATGACTATGAATGAGGGATTTAAAGAAGCAAAATTAATGACGATTATCCCTGGCCAGAGAGCTAGTAGGCATGGCAACAGTGAACAGTGGAATTGATTACAATTACCAAATTTATAATCAAAATATATTGATCAACTTACATTAAATAATAAAGTGGCACAGGATGGAAATGAGGTGTCTGTAGGATAAGAAAGAATAAGAGCTAAACTAGTGAGATACAAGACAAGTTGAATAGTAGGTGCTTGGGAAAAGAACATCAAAAAAAAAAAAAAAGGAAAGGGGTGTTGGCTGCGGGCATAAAGGAGAAGAGAAGAATATAAACTTAATAAGTACAGGGTAAAGGGATGTTCTTTGTTTTATTCATTGATGTATCTACAGAAATTAGCTAGAATCTATCACATAGTGGGCACTCAATAAACATTTGCTAAATAAAAAAGAAAATGAATGAATGGAAAGAAAACAAACAGACATTGAGTACCTACTATGTTGAACTCTACTATGTATTCTTTCTAATTAAGAAACAATCATGCATATATGTATAGTTGATTCACTTTGTTATAAAGCAGAACCTAACACATCATTGTAAAGCAATTATACTCCAATAAAGATGTTAAAAAAAAAAAACCAATCATGCAAATGGTTAAGAACAAGTCTTTTTGCTTCAAACCTGATAATATTATCATCAATGTGACCTCGATTAAGATAATCTCTGTGAGCTTCTATTTGTAATCTGGAAAACTGAAGACAATAGTTAACTACATGGTAGTGTTACTGCAATGTTTTAAAAGAGTATCTATATAAAGCATATAGCCCAGTTGTTATATAGAATAAGTGATTATAAATAAAACTGGTAACTATTAATATTATTAAAATACTCTACCTCACTTAATTAACCATTTGGTATTTATTGAATATCTACTGCGTGCCAAACACTATGATACAGATGCAAGGAATGAAAAAGTAAGGCTCTCTCTTTATGGATTTGACTCTAGATTAGTAAAATTAGACTCTCTAAGTCAGTGAATGTTTCCCTCTAAGACTTCTGTGTCATGAATATATTCTTTAATTGTTCAGTATCTGTCACATTTTACTTACTCAGCAAATATTTACTCTTACAATACATATATTATTATTTGCTTTTATCTCCTAAGATGTGAACAGCTCAAAGTCAACAGCTGTGTCTGATTCAGCACTGTTATTCTCAATGCCCAGAACAGTGCCGGCCACATGGAAAAACCTCAACGTCTGTGAAGGGAGCTGAAATCTCACACATACAAAAGTGTGACCTGGATACTTGACTTCCAGATGAGTTCAACAGAGATCAGAAAATAAAGTTGTCATAGGTGTCCAAGCCAAGGAGAGGTCAGATGTTTGAAGGAGATACAGTAACAGAGGAGTTAAATGTGTGACCTCTAAAGTCAGACTACGTGGGTTTGAACTACAGTTCTACCAGTAACACACTTTGTGACCTGGGCAAGACTCTATATTTCAGTCTTTCTACCTATAAAATGAAGATAATAACTGTATCTATATCATAGAGTTGCTGTAAAGATCAAATTAATTAATATAAATAAAGCATGTAGAAGAATGTCTCACACATACTGTATTATCATTATTATTATCGTCATCAGCCTCCTCTTAAAAATAAGTTCTCCATACTCAGAACTTCGTATTGCTCCAGCATACAGGATCCTAAGTCAAGCATTAGATTGCTGTCTGATTTTCCTATGTGCTACCTGCCTATAAATAAAAGATTTAATCAAAACATAGTATTTGAAGAAAATGTGCAATCAAATAAGGCAGGTAGAAATTACTAGGCAGAAAGAGAGAAATTAGACCAAAGTCAACAAGAAGACCAAAGTCAACAAGAAAACCAAACAAAAGGGAATTTTCACAGTGAAAGGTAGAGCCTAGAGAGATGAATTCCATGATCTCAAGGATGGTGTATATTTTCCAGTGTTATATTTTCATAGTAGACATTCAAAGAACATTGTGAATGAATTAATTCCCTGCGCAGTAAAAGAGGGCTTCCAGAGAGGTGTGGGAACTTAGAAAGATGTTAGGGACAAGAAATGTGAAAAGTAAAGGTGTTAATCTGGTGCTTACAAAGTTTGATCTATTCAGAAAAGCTTTGACTCCATAATTCTAAAACTACAAATTTTATTACCACATTTGGACCCATGAGCTGTGCACTTTTTCTTACATTATCTCGCACTTGGACTTTGTATCGCTTAGTGAACTCTGGCCTAGTTTGATTCACCTGACCCCATTGTCTCCCTTGTTTGGTACCAGAGGACTCTACCCTTCAACCCTCACCACTCAGGACTCTAGCACAATGCGGACCCTCAGCTTCCATTCAGCTGGATCAACCCTGGTGCTTTAAGAGGAGAAAGAAGGATTCAGATTGTTACCAAGTTACAAGGTCAGCTTCCAAATCCTGCTCTTCTAACATCAAATCAGTGTCATTTTCTGAAAGAAAATGCACTGCACACACAGATACACACAGAGTAACATGCAAAAACATATACATTTATATATTAAATGTTATATATATATAAGCATGTATATATATATAAATTAATGGACATATTTATAAAATACTATAAACCCATAAACATTATAAATCACCAGTCATGGAAAAACCACTATAAGTTAAAAATATTTTTTTCTGTCATTTCCCCCCTCTCATACACACATACACACACAGACATATACAATCTCTTCCCACAAAATTGGAATTTTTCAGTTCATGCAGGTTTGTAACCAGCATTTTCACATAATTTATTATGAATGTCTTTCCATGGCATAAAATATTAATGCATTGCATTTTTATTAGTAGTATTGTATTCTATTATATGGATGTGCCATAGTTAATTCATCTTTTACTTTTATGTAATTGGGTCATGACCAATTTATTCTGTAATATAAATAACTGTGCAGTGAAAATCCTTACATATAAGTCATTCTCTTCAACCTATCATTTCCTTAAGATGTGCTGCTGAAACTGAAATTACTAGCAAGAACATAAACATGTTTAGACTCCACATACATGCTGCCAAATTGTTTTCCAAGAGATTACACCCATTTATGTTCTCAGGAGCATCATCTGCTACCACCTCCGATTCTCTTCCCACTATACCACATCTGCCTCTAGGAGACCCGAAGAAGATAGCAAAGAGATCAGGCACGTGGAAAAACTTCTGTCTCTTTCAATAGTAACAGTGTGTAATATAACTAAAAAATGGATATTGCCAACAGAGATATTAGCATATTTTATTCAGCATATTTTTTATTTCCTTCAGAAAGGCAGTAGATATAAGACTCACAGGAAATAATAAAGGCATAACAGAATCCTTGCATGAAAAATGAGATTTTTAACCTTGAACAAATTTTCTTTTTTGTCTCACAGATATGTTGTAGTGAATATACTTGCATGGTAATAAATGTGTCATAATCATTTTTCCTTATTTCCAATAAGATTTTCAACCTCTCCTACTGACCTTTTAAAATAAATATAAGCTCAGATATTATCTTACCTAGAAAAGAAGTAGAAATGTGTAAATTACAGTTCTATTAGCAACATGACAATTACACAATGTCTTCTCTATCCTGCAGTGACTTCTGTGGTAATATGTATAGCCGACATTGTTAGTTCTACCCTACAGCTATTTTTTCCATCTTCTATTCTAGCACAGTTCAGATTTTGACTGAGTATCCATTCTTCCAAAGGACTAGCTCAAGCCAGTATTGATATTCTCATTCCCTTTCTCAGTGATCTGTTCTGAGCTTGGCATGAGATACAACTCCTGACAATGAGCTGTGAAGAAAAGTGTGTTGGGTTGTTTCTGGGAAAGATTTTATCACCATGCAAAAGGACTGGATTTTTTCAGGTAAGGAAAGAGGGAAAGACATTTTTAGAAATAAAATTACGATAAGCAGGTGTATAGATTGTGTATTCAGAGTAGTAAATTTGTAGATGAATTTGTAAAAGAAGAGACTCAATATAAAAAGGTCTTATCTGCAATGCTAAAATAAGTTTGAATTTTCATTCTCTCAAATATATTTATTAAGCATCTGCTATATGCCAAGATTTTTCTGAGTTGGGGGCAAAAATAAAACTATAAGCAAACAATAAAATTTTCTGTAGTATTAAGTGCTATGAAGACACTAAAATAGGATAAAATATAAAAGATTGACAAGAGGATGATAGTTGTCACATACTGAGATTGGATGACCAAAGTGAGAAATTTTAAAGATATTTGAGTGAGATCTCATTAATAAAATGAAGTTGACCATGAGAAGTTATGAAGGATGGAAATTCAAGGAAGGAAAATATTGCAAGCTCAAAGGCTTGGGGGCATAAGAGTTTTGTTACTAAAAAGTAGAGAGTAATGTGTATATGCACAGGCTGTAACACTGAGGGCATTAGAATTAATGATGAAAAATTAATATTAATTCTAAGTGAACAGAGAATTTTAAACAGGAGAGTAATACAGTCTAATTAATTTTTAAAAGCTCTCCCTCTGTTGAGTGGAGATTAAACTGTAGAATAGAATAGAAAGCTGGGAGACCAAAGTGGAATAATAGTGACATTGTCCAGATTAGAAATAATGGTATCATGGGCTAGGGGGTGTAGTGGATGAGTAGGAAAACTGGAATTACATTTTGAAGAACAATTGACAAAGCTTGCTCATGTTTTTAGTACAAGGTGAAGCACAGGGAAGAATAACTCAGGTCTTTCACCTAAGTAACTGTGAGGGCTGTGATACCAAATAGTGAGATATAAGAAGATTCGGGAAAGAACTATTGGAGATGGATAGTAAACCAATAATTATTTGTTGGACATCCTACATTTGAGATACATTCTTCTTCCAGTTTCTGGTAGCTGCCAGCATTCCTTGGCTTATAGCTGAATCTCTCTACTCTGTCTCCGTGATCATGTTGGCTTCTCCTATTCTGTCTCTGTGTCATCAACTCTCTCTCTTACAAAAACACATATGGTTGTATTTATGACCCACTTGGATAACCCAAGATAATCTCCTCATCTCAATATCCTTTAGTCACTTACATCTGCAAAGACAAGTCCCAGGGATTTGGAGGTGAATATCTTCTAGAAGGCCATTTTCTACCTACCATAAATAGGAATTGAAAAATTAGAGAGACGCAGAAAATAATAAACATTTAAAAGGGTTTTGTGGGTTTCTTTAGTAAAATATAACAGAAAAAAAATAGAAGTAGTAGCTGAGAGGCAGGTGGAGGCATGTGGGTTATTTGTTTGTTTGTATGTTTATGTATTAAGACGACAGATGCTAGAAGGTGTTTTTGTGCTGATGGAAAGAGCCAATGGAGAAAGAGAAATGGTAATGTAGGAGGAGAATTTGGCTTACACATGATGAGCCTGTTTTGAAGTTTTAAGCAGGGCTATGATATGGACGTGTTAGTATTTTATACAGACTGCATTGGGAAGAGTGAGGACAGATCAAACATTGTATTGTTATCTATTTTTATTTTCCTTTATAATTTTTGATATAAAATTTTCAATTGGTCCTGTGTTTCTAAAAAGTATATCTCAATAATTGTAGGATAGGATATAAGCCATTAAGATATAATAACTGCTAAGCTCTCCAACTTTATAATCTACTATACTTCCAAAAAATTATGTTAAGTTGTTTAGAACTCCTTAACACATTCAGCTATTTCACACTGTATGATTTTGTACATGTTTTCTCACCTGTGAAAAAATTTATCTTTTTACAACTTCCTTACTTTTCTGACAAATTAATGTTTAACTATCAAATCCTACCTCAAATATCATAAAATCTATAGTACCTACTTTGTGTAACCACATCTCATGTATTTATCTGTTCTGTTTTTTAGTGTATCAACTCTGAACCTTCTGCATGACTCCACTGTTGTATTTGTAAAAATATGATATGACTGATTACCTTAAAGAATCATGAGCCCAATGAAGTCAAGTCCAATGTCTTGACTTATACACACTCTATTGCCTTGTATGGAGCCATGCTCACAGTAGGTGCTCAATAAACATTCAAACATTTGTATGAATAAGCTGGATTTGTTTATTTGTTTCAGTTTAAATATCCTATTTTACTAGGATGCAGAAAATCTTCACTATTCCATTAAATAATTATTTATTTACCCTCTTTCTTATCTATCTATCTAAATTGGGCAAGTTTATTTGGTATGCTGAATATCCTTAAATTTGTATGATTTTTATATTTTGGTAATTTCCCCCAGCCCTTCCTAGGCGAGATATTGCTGAAAATATTCTTCCTTGGCAGAAGGCATCAATTTTGAACAAGTACTGAAGATTTGTCTGGCCCAAGAGAAGGACTATTTGGGGGAAAAGGGAAACCAGCAGAGCTTTTGGTAATCACAAAGGCTAGCACTAAGTACTGGAATCTGGAGAATCCCCAAATATACAGCCAGATTTCTCCATGGGAAATATGCTGAGACTCGGAGCTTCATGTAGGAGATGGTGCAAGTGAAATCTCCTAAAGTCTCACAGTGTTTAGGAGATGATGCTCAGTGAGAAGAAGAGGACTTCTCTCAAACACAAGACCAGTTTTCCTCTGAAGACAGCTGACATATTTTGAGTCTCTATGGGATGAGACTAAAGAATGAAATGCTTATTATATATAGAATGGATAAACAACAAGGTCCTACTGTATAGCACAAGGAACAATATTCAATATCCTGTGATAAACCATAATGGAAAAGAATATAAAAAAGAATGTGTATATATATATATATATATATATATATATATATGTGTGTGTATAACTGAATCACTTTGCTGTACAGCAGAAACTTACACAACATTGTAAAGCAACTATACCTCAATTTAAAAAAATTTAAATTTAAAAAAAGAATGAAATGCCAAAACATTGAAAGGGCAGATCTGAACCCCCACCTCCACCAGTCTTCTAGCTCTGAGAAGACAAATACTGCTATGTTCTCAAACGAAAATTTGGGAGATCCTCATCTGAGGATTTAGAGCTATAATCACTCTTTACAAAATTGTAACCCAGCTTAGGTGCAACAAAATCCTCTGTGGGAATCAGCCACTTACTTTAATTGATTGAAAAAGCAAAGTGGAATCCTTCCCTGGTGAAAAATACCAACACAACACACACCATAGTCCTGTCATACAAAATATCAGGTATATAATTCTTTCAAAATAAGCTGCACATAAAAGGGAAAGAAAATGTGACCAATTCCAAAGAGAAATACAAAAACAAAACAAGAAGCATAACACCAATTTGTCAGATAATGTAAACATTATGAAAGGACTTTAAACATTAAAACTGTAAAGTAAAAAAGTTAAAAATACAGAGCATTATGGATTAAAATGTATAGAAATAGAAAATGTCAAAAGAAAAATATAAAATAATCTAATGGAACATCTAGAACTGAAACATACAACATTTGAAATTAAGAACTCAATGGACAGAATTTTGCAGGACTGCATTAGAAAACTCAAAGACCATTATTAGAAGTTTTCCAAAATGAACACAAAGAAAAAAAGAATGAGAGAACAGAAAAGACCCTGAGAAATATGTGCTACCCAGTCCAACAGCCTAACATAAAAGAAATTTCATTCCCAAAAGAAGTTAAAATTACACGATATTTTAAATCAATGAATGGCTGAAAATTTCTGAAACTGAAGAAAAATATCAACCACCAGATTCAAGAAACTCAAAAAACTATACAGGTGCATCCTCTTTTCCTCTCAGGCCCGCTCTGTCTTTGCTCTGGCTAATCAGAACAAAAATCAAAGTTAATGCTGCAGTTCTCACAGTATCCTGAGGGCTTGGCTGACACAGAGGGGTCCTGCAGCCGTGAGATTTCTGATTCTAAGAAGGTATCCTTAGTCCAGCTCCTCTCTGATGGTCTGGGAACAAGCTGCTGCCTGCAGAAGCAACTGGCCTCCGAGGTTTCACCTGTGTCCCAGTTTCACCTCCGACCCTTGACTCTCCATTTCTCTTTATTGCCTTCTGGTGGGGTCAGAAATTTTAGACCAGGGGCGAGCCGTCTCAGAGAGCTCCTCTCCCTGCTCTCAGCCCAAACCACCCACCAACTAAACTGGGAAAGAGGCTCAGGGCTGTCTGAGCACAGGCTCTCCCGCTGCCTCCGAGCAAGACCAGCTGATCTGGGGAGTCCTTACGAGTTAGAAAACCCCTGTGCTATCCAGTCCACCCGGGAGCGCACGGAGCTTCCCTTGTACCCCATACATGCGTGAATGTGTGGCACACATGTGCACACACTCACACACACTATCCCATACACACATACTCTATCATGTACACACGCATACACACTCTCACACAAAGACCCACTCACAAACACAAACAGTCACGCATATATACTCAAATATACTTACACACCACGCTATCACACTCTTACATAAACACACTCACTCACAAAAAAAAAAAAAAAGGACAAGAGATAACAAGTGCTGGCAAGGAAATGGAGAAAAGGGAACCCTTGTGCGCTAAAAATCAGTGCAGCCACTCTGGAAAATATTATGGAGGTTCCTCAAAAAGTTAAAAATAGTACTGTATGATCCAGCAATCCCACTTCTGGGTATATATTCAAAAGAAATGAAAACTGGATCTCAAAGAGATACCTACATTCCCATATTTATTGCAGCATTATTCACAATTGCCAAGCTGCGGAAACAACCTAAGTGTCTGTCAATGGATGAATGGATACAAGAAGATGTGTGTATATATATGTCTTGGAAATCAACAAGGTGAATTTAAAGTTTATATGAGAATGCAAATGACTTGGAATATTCTAGACTCTCATCTCTTGAAAATAAATGAATTTGAAAAACTTGTTAACACCAAAATTTAAAATGTTCTATAAAGCTACAGTAATTAAGACAGTGAAGCAACAATTAAACCAAAAAGGAAATGCAGAAAACACCCATAATTAAACATTCAGTTGACTTATGGTAAAGATTTCACTGCAATTTAGTGGGGAAATGTAGAGTTTGTCTAATAAATGTGCTGGAAAACTGGATATATTTATGACAAATAGTGAACCGTGTTGTCTACCTCATAAATGAAGTTGAAATAGATTATACATCTAAATGTGAAAGATAAAAGACCAAAACTTCTAGGATAAAACATAAAAAATATTTTCTGACCTTTGAGTACATATCAATTTCAGAAAGAGAACACAAAATTTACTAAATATCAGAAAAGATTTATAAAGTGGCTTTTATTAAAAGTAAGAACATCTGTTTACCATATGGCACCACTTAGTACATGAAAAATCAAGCCAAAGACTGGGAGAAGGTAGTATCAATGCAAATATCTGACAAAGGACTAAAATTGATAATATAAAAAGAATTATTAAATATCAATAAAAGAGACCAACAACTTAATAAAAATATTGGGCACAATAGATGAAAGAAGTCCTTCCTAAAAGAGGATGTATAGGGACTACTGTATGAAAAAGTGTACAACATAATTAACCTTCATGGAAATGTAAAGTAAAGCCAAAATGATATGCAAATACACCACTTTAAGAATGGTTATAATTAAAAAGACTCACACTATCAAGTGTGGGCAAAGATATGAAGCAAATGGAAGTATCATCCATTGAGTGTACATTGATACAACTATTTTTGAAATCAGTTTCATTCAAGCTTAACACATGCCTACTCTATGATTCCAATATTTAGGTCTATATTTTAGAAAAATGAGATTCTAAGTCTGCAGTCCACAAAAGACGTTCAGAGCAGATTCATTCATAAAAGCTCCCAAATGGAAACAACCTAAATTCCCATCAACAGTAGAATGGCTAAACAAAATGCATAGTTATACAATGGAATACTACGCATTAACAAAAAGAACCACTGGTATACTTAATAAAATTGATGAACCTCACAAACAAAATGTTAAGTGAATGAATCCAGACACAGAAGTATATATATTGTATGAATTTATGTGAATATATGCATGTGTGTGTATATATGTATATATATATATATTTATATATATAAACATATATATATTATATATATATATATATATATTTCAAGCAAAACAAATTTGTTTTCAAAGAAGTTAGAACAATGGTTACCCCCGTGCAGATAAAGAGGGAGTATTGACTGGGAAGTGGCACCTGAGTGCTGTGTCTTGTAAATGTTCCAAATCTTATTTTAGGTCGTGGTTAAATGGCAATAAACATATACAAAAATTCATGTCTTTACACTTAAGACTTATGCACTGTACGTACTGTCTGTACGTTATACATCAACACGAAGTTTACAAAAATAGAGAATTTTGAAATTTACAGAGGTTATGAAATTAGCCTAAATTCACACTGTTCATAGTTGGCAGAGCTTGGTTGCCACACCTGGTTGGCCTGCCTCCAAAAGTCATGTTTTTTATATTTATTCTTCCTCTTATACAGACTCTTCCAGATCACTGACCTTCTCTTTTTTCCTTTTTCTCCTCTCAAAGCCTGAAGTAACTTAATTTGAGGCCCCAAATGAAAAGCATAGCCATTGAAATGATAGTGAATATGATTTATAGTTCTTAATAGCTTCTATTTTAACAGCTATTAACAGTTTTCCCTGAAGGGATTTCATGCATAGCCTTTCACCTGGAAATACCTAATGACACCAATCACATTGAGAATACTAACCTGGTTTTTAAAAAGTAGAAGCAGGGATCTTTTTGTCCTGATGATTTAATTTGGCCACCTCCATAAATAAAATCATCAACTTAAACATGTGACAGCTTTTTAAAATCAACCAGTTATCAGAAGCACAGTAAGTTTATGCTGCTAAACTTCAAACACACAAACACGCGCATCTTGTCTTTACAAAGAGGTTAGTTAGTAATAAGAAATATATATGAATGGATATAAATATAAAACACACACAGGAGTAGAAAATTGGTGTCCAATAGAGGTAAATGTTAACATGGGCCAACCATAAGGATCAACATAATTTCAGTGATGACCTTTATATTTGTTTTTGAGCTTCCTCATAGCCAAAGCAAAACAGTAAATGAATCAGAAGGAAAATATCTCCATTAGTCAAAGAAATAACACATTTTGTATGTCTGAATTCCAAAAGATTTCTTATCTATGACTTTATAGTGAGAATCTAACAGCTCTTGAAATAGAGCATTTATATTACTCATTTTGGTAGTGACTTTCAATAAAATCCAAGGGCATAATTTTAACATGCAACTTAGTGAAGTAAACTACCTTAGTTTAAAAGTAAAACATCTTGAAAAATTAGAATGTTTGATAGATAAAATTCCTGGAAGAGCCACTGGACATATTTTTCCTTAAATATATATTTTGCCTAAATAGCACTCCTAAGAGTATTCCTAAGGGCCATGCCCCTTATAAGTGGTTTCTCCAGTGGCCCAAGTCTCTGAATGAGAAGACACATGGAACAGAGATACAACCTTGAGTAAGTTGGATCCTGGAACAGAATCACCACTGACCAACCACCTAGATGTTAAATAAGAGATAATTAAGTCTTTGTTTATATAAGGCCTTAAAATTTGGGGGTTGTTTGCCCTTGAACAAAACTAACAAACACAGAAATCACATTGAAAAAATGCTTTAGAAAAAGGAAGTGGACATCAGGGGTGGTATTTTATTAAGATTTAGAAATAAAATTATTTTTCTCATCCAGATGAGAAACCATCTCACAAACAAAGAAGACTAGTTTGTTGCAGATTATATGCTACGAATTCTCCTAGACATTTTAAACATATTCTTTGGATTAAAGTGCTAAAGAAATCTCTGAAGGAGTTATCTCTTTTTACAGAAAAGGGATACAGGGAATTCCCTGGCAGTTCAGTGGTTAGGGCTCTGCACTTCCACTGCAGGGGTCACGGGTTTGATCCCTAGTCGGGGTTCCCTGGTCAGGGAACTAAGATCCTGCAGCCACCCAGTGCAGAAAAAAAAAAAAAGGGATACAGACAAAAGTTCATACAGTTCACAGAGTGAAGTGGCAGAGATGAAATGTGAACCCACTTCTTCCTGATTTAAACAATTCAAGTTCTAGTTATTATTCTGTGTCACTTCTTAAAGGCATGCCTTTTCTCAGTAAACAATATTAGGTCGATGTCAATACACAAACAAGTGATAGACTAAGTTTGAAGATTTCTACTTAAAAAACTTGGCCAAAATAATTTTACCAGAGAAGTGTCTACTACAAAAGATTTAATCACCTGCCATAAATTTACATTTTCTCATTGGACTCAACCTGGAATGACTGAAAAAAATCATGACAAGTATGTGCAAAGTAGATTTACCATGTTGGCATCCTTTTTTCTAATTTATCCTACTTGTCTAACAGAAAATATAAAGTTACAGTGAGGACATGGAATTTTGTGTTCAGAATACTTGAGCAAAATTCCTCCAGTCTGGATCCTGTTTCTTTATCTCAGGAAACTTGGGCAAATCTCTTGACTTTCAAAACTTTCAGTTTCGTCTTCTCTTAATTAAAAATAATAACTACATGCCAGGTATGTTCTGAGCATTAAATATTTCATTTTTAAAAATAAAACCAAACAAGTTGCTCTCTTAATATGTTGCTAAATTAAGATTTTTATTAAAGTCTAATGTATTTTGCTTTACTGCATTCCAGTATCTGAATTTCATATTAGAATATATAAGGTAAATTATAAGATTAGGCTTTCATGTTATTGAGAAAAAAATTGCTCATTTGAGGTTGAAAATTTAAAGTTAATTTATAGGATGACATTCATTTCATAAATATACATATTTATGAAATGAACGTCATTCCATACAACACATTAATATTAAAAAATCATTACTGGTAAAATTTTAATGTTCTTAGTTGGGGATCATAAATTCCAGAAAATTGGGGTGCAACATTGTTTAGGGGTCAAAAAATCAGGGGTCAACCCTGGACATCACTGAAAGTTCCTACCTAATATCAGTACCAGCAAAATTAGAGTTCAAACAGTTCAATTCTATTTTATCTGTTAAGATACTCCTCTTTTGCTGCTAAAAGGTCACTTGATCATTTTTTTTCCTTTCCTTTTTTGCCCTTGCATTTGGCCTTTCTTGCCCTTTTCAAATGATCTTAGTTTCCAAACTTGGTCTCAATAATTTCTAATCATTTTGGTTTAGCCTCAGCTCTCTAATTCATGCATGTTTGTTTCAAGTGGTATATCTCCAACAGAGGTCTAACTATCCTTATCCTTAATGATAGTAATAATAATTAATGAAAAAATAGTAATATTAGGTGTCTTCTATGTGCCAGGAAGGAAATTAAACACATTATGCATATTATTTCATGTAAACTTCACACCCTGAAAAATAGGTGTGATTATCTTCACCACTACGCAAATGATAAAACTAAAATTTAAAATTTTAATAACCATGATCAAAGCATGCATAGTAAGTGGTAAAGGTGAGACTGGAAACCAGATACAATATCAAAACTCATTAGTTTTCCACTAAAACATAGTTGCCTCTGGTCTTTGTATGGATAAGTCACTTAAATTCTCTGAGTTTTTACTTGGGTATAGAAAGAGAGAGTGAGAAGGATTATCTATGCACCCTACCCTTTGTAACAGCCTACGAAGTTTAGTTCTGGCATAGTTGAAGCCAAATAGTCACCCAACAGTAAACACCTATTTTCAAAAGTATGTGGATGGAAGCGGATATTTATTGCCAAAGAGAAATCTGAGTCCTGTATAAAAAACTACCCTTACCCACAGAGTGATATCACCCACTCCTCCACTATACATAACTTGTCAGCCAGGGTCTTAAGCTTTAACTGTGTACCTGTGATGTAACAGAAGCTGGGAAAACCTACACTTTTTCACCTGGGTACATAGACACATTTCCATCAACTTACATGAATGAGTTACATTCTATTTTTTTAATTTTAGGGAACGATCTAATCCCAGTGTAATTAAATAATGATAACTTATAATAGAAACACTACAATTTTTTTTCTCAAAAATAAGCATAAATAAAAATGAATCAAGCATTCGTTGTTATCTATCATTGGTAGTAATATACTTCAATATTCCAATCAAGTCACTGTCCTAGAAAATAAACATGAATCATGTTTATTTACCTTTCCATTCAGCTTATGTGGACATCATCTACAAAAGAAGTAGGGTCAAAACTAGCTACTTTAACTTGCTTGAATTCCTGCATGATTTTCCTATTTGATCATTTTTGATGCAGTGTTGCCCCAGTTTAATCAATTCTCCACATCAAAGTCAAAGAAAAATTTTCAAATGTTTAAGTGCCTCATTTAAAATTCTTCAAATAACTCACTATTGTAATTATAGTAAAGCCAAAACACCTTAATATGCCACTTAAGAGCTGTCAAGATGTCCTCTGATTACTGTGGCACTCCCACCTATCACCAGTCCTCTCCATCATATTCTACACTTCATTCATGGTGAACAACCACCCCTGAAACATGTTAGTGAACATACCCAGGTCTGAGAAAATAACGTTCAGAAAAGTAACAATTTTTGTCAAATGTGAGCTCTCACCCAGTAGATAACCTTAACTTAGAGGCCAATTACTGTTGATGGCCAACCTGTGTATATTGTTCCCTGATAATTGAAGCAAATATCTCTCTAAACGTTAAGTGACATATTTCCTTCATGTCAATGAGCAGGCATAGGGCTTGGGAATAATAAAGAACGTGTGTGTGTATCTTGTGTACAAAGTATCTACGTAATTTAGAATCTTTGATGTCTTGCATTAGATAATAAAGATTTTAGCCATAGTCTATTTGAAATATTAAAAAGAAAATGCCACTGGATAGTATGAGACATTCCTCATGCTTCATGGGTAATATTATTTAAAATTTTGCACTTCAAAAATTCATGGGCAGAATTCCAGTTTCAGCTCCAACATGTAAGAAGTCATAAGTCCTATCTTTGCAACAAGAAAAATGCTGAGCAAACTGAAAAGCAATGCTTTTTCTTGGCCCTATAAAAGGACACAGATTGCAGAGTACTGCTACCTTAGAACCTGGAGAGACAGGTGAATACAGATAGTCAAAATCTAGATCTATTTACCTAGAACAGAAAGTGGTAATTTTGATGAATTGTTAGAAACTAAGTGTGGAGCAGTGTGAAAATTAGAAACTCCTCTGGGCTTCAGTCTTGGGAACATTTTCATTAGTTTTTGCATTCAGGAACTCCATCAGGCTCTCACTGTGAAGATCTGAGAACCATCCCTTTGTGATTCAGGCAGGGGGCAGGAAACAGGAATCATTGTGAAATAAGCCCAGAATAAACTCCATAGCAAACACCTATTCTCCCTACCAAGCAAAAAGACTTTGCCAGAGTCTTACACAAATTGGCACAAGGACATTCTTCTTACTTCAGCCCCCACTAGCATTCCTGTTTCTAAAGAGAGAGAGAGAGAGAGAGAGAGAGAGAAAGAAAGAGTAAAATACAACACTGGGGAAATACTTGGGAATGTCACAGTCTCAAGTCTCAAGGCCACTAAAAGAATGAGAGTTAATCATAAGGTTATAGAATTCTTCCCCTCTTCCAAACCTTCCCACCACACCAACGGGGCTCAAGTATAATAACATAAATCACACCTGAAAGAGCTACACAGGGTAGATTCTATTTAAGGAGGAGTACATAGGGAAGTCCAAAGTGAACAGAGAAGAAAATAATCAGTGATATTAGGGGAATTTGAAACCTTTGATATCTACAGCTACAACAAGCATTAAATATAGCCCAGCCTAATCAAATTAACATAAATCTCAGTAAATGTTTATTTACCTCAGTTCCTAGTATCTAATACAACATGTATGGCTTTCAACAAAAGATTATCAACATGCCAAAAGACAAACAAACAACATTGACAACAACAAAAAATCAGTCTATAGGGACAAAGAAGCAAGAAGCAGCATAACCAGACTCATATATAATGCAGATGTTGGAATTATCAGACAGGAAATTTCAAATAACTATTGATAAACTGAAATAGCATACTAATATATGTTAATAGCTTTAATGAAAAAAGAAGTAAAAAAAACACATAAGAATGAATGGATAATACCATCAGAGTGATGGGAACTCTAAGAAAGAATCAAAATAAAATGCTAGAAATAAAACAGCATTATAACAAAAAGGGAAAATGCCTTTATATGCACATTGGCAGAGTTGACACAGCCAAAGAAACAATCAGTAAACTTGTACATATCTCAACAGAAACTTCCAAAACAAAAGTATAAAAAAGAATAAAAGAAAACGTAGCATTTATAGACTGTAAAACAGTTTCAGAAGATATAACATATGCATAATTGGAAAATTCCAAATAGAGAAAGAAGAAATGAAACAGAAGACATATTTGAAGAAATAATGGCTAATTCCCAAAATTAATAACAGATAACAAATGACAGATTCAGGAACACACAGAACAAGAAGGACAAACATAAAATATTTTTAAAGTATTTATATTCACAGTAATTTTGATCTCTAAAAGTGAAGAAGAAATAAAGACATTATCTTGCAAACAAAATTTGAAAGAATTCATTAATAGCAGACCTGCTCCGCAAGAGATATATAGAGAAGTTTTTCAAAGAGAAGGAAAATAATATAGGTCAGAAACCTCAGTCTACATAAAGGAAGGAAGAGTACAGGAGAAGCAATAAGGTAAAATAAAATATTTTTCTTATTCTAAAGTTACCTAAAAGATAACTTTATAAAGTAATAATAGTAACAAGTATTGATGATTACAACATAGATAGATGAAATAAATGAGAAAATTCATAGAGTGGAAAAGAAAAATTGAAAATACTCTGTTATACACATGAAAGTTGTGGTGTTATTTGAAGGTAGATCAATTAGTTAAAAGTGTTGGAAACTCTAATGTAACCACTAAAAATAAAGTATAATTAATACATAAGAGAGGGGATAAAATTTAACTGTATAAAATGTTCAGTAAAAACCGGAGATGTCAATAAAAGAAGGGAGGCAAACAAAGAAAAAGTACAAGGACTAGAAAACAGTTATGCATAAAGTAGGTATTAATTCAACTCGATCAATAATCACTTTAGATGTGAATGGCTTAAATATACCAATTTAAAGACAGAGATTGTCATAGTGGAAAACAAACGAATCCCAATACTTTAAATATTCAGATAAGTTTAAAGTAAAGGATTGGAGAAAGATATACAAAATGATACTAATAAAACAAAATTTGGAGTAGGTAGATTAATTTCAAGAAAAGCAGACTTCAAAATGATAAAGATTATTAATGAAAAAGAGGGGAATTACATAATGATAAAGTATTCAATTCTCCAAGAAGATATAACAACTCTAAACATATATGCACCTAGCAATAGAATATTATGAAGCAAACATATAGGAGGCAAAATTGATAGAATTTTAAAAGAACAATAGACAAATCCACTTCTGTAGGTTAGGAAACTTCAACATTCCTCTTTCAATGATTAAACGATCATGTAGTCCCCCAAATCATTAAGGATATAGCTGATCTGAATACCATTATCAATCGGCTTGATCTAATTGACATTTATAGAATTTCCCATCTCACAACAGCAGAATGTATATTCCCTTCACGCTAATACAGAACATTCATCAAGATGGACCAAATTCTGGGCCATAACATGCCTCAACTAGTTTAAAAGAATAGAAATCCTTCAAGATATGTTTTCAGGTCAAAATTGAATTAAATTAGGAATCAATAACAAGATAAATAGATGGAAAATCACTGAATATTTGGAAACTAAACACCACACTTGCAGATGTATGGTTCAAAAAAGACTCAAGAATTTTAAAATGTTTTAAATCACAATAAAACCACAACTTATCAAAATCATTAGGTACACCAAAAGCAGTAGTTAGAGGGAAATTTATAGGATAAAATTCATATATTTAAAAATGGAATGATCTAAAATCAATACCTGAATCTTTCTTGTTAGAAAACTAAAGAAATAAAGAGCAATTTAAGCCTAAAGCAAGCAGAATAAAATGAATAATGAAAATTAGAACAGAAACCAATGACACTGAAGAGAAAAACAGAGAAAGCAATAAAACCAAAAACTGGCCTTTGAAAAGATCACAGAAATTGATAAACCTCTATGTAGTCTTACTAAGAAAAAAAAAAAAAGACATACTTTACAAATGATAGAAATGAAAGAGGAGTCATCAGTACTGACTAATGTATATCAAATGTTAATAAATGAATATCACAAACAAGTTTATGCCACACATTTGATAACTTAGATGAAATGGAATGACACTTTGAAATGCACAATCTACCTAAATTCATGCAAGAAGAAATAGGTCATCATAATTGACCTGTATCTATCGTAAAAATTGAACTGATAATGAAAAGACCTTCTCATAGTGAAAGCACAATCCCAAATGGCAAAACTAGTAAATTCCACCAAAAATTTACAGAATAAATGTACCATGTCTCCACAATCTCTTTTGGAATAAGGAAACAGAAAATATTTCCTAATTCTTTGAGGCAAATATTACCCTAATACCAAAAGTAGATACACATAACCGGAACTGATTTAACAGACTAATATCTCTCATGAATAAAAATGAAACAACCAATAAGATATTAGCAAATCAAAACTCACAAAGAATAAAAGTATTTCAGTTTCTTTGTTGATTCAAATTGAATAATGAAACAAGAATAATATGTATTAGGAGCAATGAGTAACCATGTCTTATTTACAAATATATTGGAGGTGCTTCTATTATTTACTTAATGGTTCTGTTGTATGATTTGAGATATGTGTTACACGCTCCTATATTCCTGTATACAAACACACATATACATACATACAATCAAGTTGAGAAATGACCCATGTATTCCTATTCTCATAAAGATTTTTATTCAGAAAATAAGTATATTATGGTAGCACACGTAAGGTTGTATGTTTTATAATATTGAATAGTTCTTGATTACTGGACTAAAACCCACTAATTTTTGCTTTATTTTTATTTTGGCGTAACATTGTATTATACTTGTTGTAATTTTTAGGATTTTTTCTGGTCACGTAAGATCCTTTTCTCAGCTCTTTTCTGCTCTCTCCATTACATGGTTCACATCTTTTCCTCAATAATATTTATTTATTCCTAGCCACAATCTCGAGAAATGCAGCCACTTCCAGCATGGAACTCTCTCTTTTATTCAGAGCAGCTATAAGGTGCGGTTTCTCACGTCTTTGACATCAAGTGTGAACTGTAATCCCTTATCTACAGAAGACACATTCCAAGCTCCCCAAGTGGTACCCTTGAGCCCTTTTGCTTAGGCTTGCAGTAAGGGAAAGCTTCTCCATGAGCCCACATACATAGTAATAAGGTAAACTTCATTTACAGATACATGTAAATAATTCATATTTACATATAAAAGAACAAATAATTTTTAAAAGGCAAGAATCCAATGGATAACAAATAGAAATACAGAAAGCTGAAGGTAAAAAGTTGTTCATTATTGCATTGTTTATAATAGAGAATAAGTAGTATCTACATGCATCAATCAAATTTGTTTAATGAAATTGTGCCATATATCCACACAGAATCAACATTCATTTTGATAAACCATTTGTTTACAAATGTTTCTTTACATCCTGTTCTTACAGTGATGTGCCTGGGTCACCTGTTTTGCTTTCTCCAATGATCTATTTAGAGGCATAAAGCCTCTAAAGGCATATGTGTAGTTAGGCAAACTCTTGCATTCCTGCTGTGCACATTGAGGACATTCCCCAAGGAGTCTCCTTTCTTTCAGCCTAGGTCACAGAGTAGGAAATACAGAAGCTATCTGACCTCAAAATCAGTGGATCTGTAAACTCAAGGATGAGACCTAAGTAACTGAAATTACAAGCCTCTGAATATATTTGTTGTTGTTCTGTGGCACTATCACATCAGTATTTGTTCTGATTGGTCAGACAGCCATTCTGATTAGACATGCTTGTACTGATTATTAACTATTTTTAATAAAAACCTTGCATGTCTACAATAAAATACAACTGAATATCATGGAGGAAGGAGGTTTACATGTACTTAATGAAAATATTCTCAGCATTTATTTTTAGGTGATAAAATAAGATATATGTGTATGCCATTATTTATGATGTGAATTCATATGTACATATGAGTATGTGTCTTTGCAAAAAAAAATTCTGAAAATGTACATAAGATAATGCTTACAACTACTTCTTCTGAAGTGTTTAACTTGAGTAATTGTTGAAAGAGATGTGTATTGTTTACTCTTTTTTAATACTTTTCAAAACATTTTAAACTTGTGCATATATTATTTCTTCAATAAAATATGTAATGTTTTAATGCTAAAAATAAATATGTAAGAAGTAATTATTTGGTCTAGCTAAGAATATTACAAAGTATGGTATAATTTTAATACGATGATTAAAAATAATTTGTGACTGTCTTAGCTATATGATCTAAATTTCAATTTATAAAATAATTTATTCTGAAAGAACTCAGTTGAGATCCTGCCCTGACTTTCCTTCATTATCATGTAATCATAGTTGACATTTATTGAATCATTAACATAAGCCAGGAAATTTGCAGAGTACTTAACGTGCATTATCTTATTTAATACAATACCTTTTGAAGTAGTTGTATGACTGGTTATGGTTTACAGATGATTTTTAATATCAAAGTATTTTTTTTCAGAAATGCTCATTAAACTTCAAGGCACCTACTTGCGTTCTGAATCAGAGATACTATGTCTTACCTTAGCGATTATAATAACTGCCATTGTGGTTTATTTTATTTTGAAACAATTTAAAATACACAGAAAGACACAAAAAAACAGAGAAAAGAACACCTGAGTATCATTTGCCCAAAAAATGTTTTGCTCACTTTCCAAAAAAATCCTTTAGAGCAAAAGGATCCAATCACGCATTCCAGCCAGTTGTCATGTATTTCTGTTTTCCTATGATTAGACAGAGGTCATGCATTTTGGTCCTGCATATCACAGAAGTGATGCCGAGTTCTTCACTGCATCTTGCTGAATGACACACATGTGGAAATGTCCCATTAATGGTGCTTTCATCATATTGATGAAATTTCATCATAATGATGCCTTCAAGAGTCTCCAAGTAAATGCACATTTTTATCTCATTTGAAATAAATGCATATTTTGTGGAAGTATGCTTTGAGACTATGTAAAATCTTGTTCCTATTCCACATTCACACACAAGTTTTAGCATCATACCATTGCGCTCTTACTATGATGATTATCTAATAGGGATTTTTTTAATGAGTGAAATTTACATAACATAAAAATAATTATTTGAAAGGGAACAATTTAGTGGCATTTAGAACTTTCACAATGTTGTGAAAGCAATACCTCTATCTAGTTCCAAAATATTTTCATCACCTCAATAGCAAAACTCCACACCCATTAAACAGTTACTGTCCATATTCTCCTCCTCCCAGCCCTTGGCAACCACTGGTGTGTTTTCTGTCTCTGTGGATTTGCCTATTCTGGATATTTCACATAGATAGAATCATACAATATTTAAACTTTTGTGTCTGACTTCTTTCACTTAGTATGTTTTCAACGTGTATTGACATTGCAGCATTTACCAGTATTTCATTCATTTTTAATGCTGAATAATATTCCACTACATATATATTCCACATTTTTTTAATCCATTCATCCATTGATGCACATTTCTGTTTTTTTCCTCCTTTTGGCTATTGAGAATACTCCTGCTATGAGCATTCATGTAAAAATACCTGTTTTAGTCTATCTTCAACTCTTTTGGGTATTGTTTTCTCACAGTTCTTGAAGATAAAGTCCAAGATTAAGGTGAAATGAAATGAAAGCTCCAGATACCAGGAAGAATTAGATGGATGCTGGAAGAAAGAACAATCTTAAACAAAGAAAGGACAATAAGAGAGCACATGGCACACTCAGGGAACTTTTAACAGTGTGGGATGTTTATGGTGGGATTATTAAAGGGTATGTATAGGAGTTGGAGGAGAAGTACGTGACCTGGTGGGTACCAGTATTGGAACACTGTATGACGCACAAAGTAATTTAGGTTTATCTTCAAGGCAGTGAAGAAACCCTGAATAACTTGAAGGAAAAGAGTGAAATCATCCAATTTACATTTGGAAGATTGCTCACAGACAGTGTGGAGGATGAATTACAGGGCATGAGATTAAAGGCAGAAGGTTAATGCAGTTCCACAGATATAATAGACTCAATCACAGTAATATCAGAGTGGCATATTTTTTAACCTTGTACAACATTTTATATAAATTCACAGTATGGGAAAATATAAGTTGTGCTTATAGAAAAAAGTGACATTTTTAACAAATAAATAATGACTTACACATCCAAATAAATAGATCTTTCCACATAGTAATCTATACAAGCATGCACTTATTTTAATAACACTATCACCACTTAAAAAATATTTCTACAAAAAAACAAAACAAAACATTTCTATCTCTTCTTTTAAACTTGCCTTCAATGGTGGTTTATGTCATACTAAAAATATGTTTATTGCTTTATAAATTATTGTCTTAAAGTTGTTACCAGCAGATATCTGAAAAAATACCGTTGCCTTACCAAATCTGATATCTTGTTTACAAGTACCCTTGCCTATTCCCTAAGTTGAAGGGAAGAAATTTGGGTGCATTTAGAAGACAAAAGAAATATGTAGGACTTAAAAAGTCACAATCCATTGTAGGTCCTTTGTAAAAGCTGCCTCTTTTATAAAGAACATATATTCTTTCTCTGATTCTGTATATTTTTACTACTCCCTCCTCCACTCATTCAATTTATTTGCCTGAACTGAAATCTTAAGGTATTTGATTTTCTTAGTAGTGCTACTTACAGAACCTCAGTTTCTCTTCTGGCAAAAGGATAATTAAATCTATCTTTCAGATTTGCTGTGAGGATTCTTGTGAGATTAAAAACAAGGTATGCAGAGTACTCAGCTTTGTGTCATTTTAAATATCATTTTTTAAAAGTAATTATTAACCCAAGTGGGAGAAATGAAAAATCTGATTTAATTACCCAGATTCCTAGATGACCCAGGTTGATAATGTAAAACAAAATTGCACAGATGGATATTATAACATTAATACTATACCGGACAGAACTTTATATTTGGATGGTTTATTCATAACATAGTTTGGCAGGACCATTAGGTCTTTATTATGGGCATAATCATTATTTTATTACATTTTACTTTATTTATTTGTTTGTTTGTTTATTTATTTATTTATTTAGGCTGCATTGGGTCTTCGTTGCCGCTCACGGGCTTTCTCTAATTGCGGTGAGCGAGGGCTACTGTTTGTTGCGGTGCGCGGGCTTCTCATTGCAGTGGCTTCTCTTGTTGCGGATCATGGACTCTAGGTGCGTGGGCTTCAGTAGCTGTGGCACGCGAGCTCTAGAGCGCAGGCTCAGTAGTCGTGGTGCACAGGCTTAGTTTTTCCACGGCATGTGGCATCTTCCCAGACCAGGGATTGAACCCATGTCCCCCTGCACTGGCATGAGGATTCTTAACCACCGTGCCACCAGGGAAGCCCTATTTTATTATGCTTTACTTTTGATGAGAAATGGAAGTACTATAATGTGAGACAATGTATCTTTAGTTTGTATGTTTCTACTAAAGAAGAATTCTTTCCAAAAACTGTATAAAATACAAATTAAAGCAAGTTTTATTATCCCAGCTTGTTTAAGACAAACCTTTTTTTAAATTTCACCTTCTACTTGAGAAAAGTCAGATTCATATTCGCAGTTTGTGTTAGAATGAACCGGTGAGTTGTGTTGAACAATTGTCTATCCTCATGACCTTCCCTGTTATCCCATGCTTTTATCCTCTCCTTACAACTCTGAGCCTACTATTTTTTTCTTAACAGCTGTGGTTTATTCCACAGATATTTACATAATATGACTTTAAGAATGAATTTAAGCCAAGAATACTCTTTCCCTTTCATTGTAGATACTTCATCAACTCACATCAGTATATTCAATTTACATCAATATATTCAATTTGTGAACTAGGGAAACTTCAAATTAGAAGAGGCTTACATAATAGACATGAAATCCAACTGGTAGAAATATCAAGATATGGAGACTTCTCTATTTTATAAGAATGCCCTTTATACTTTTGTATACTTCAACTCTTAGAAATATTATTTATACTTAAAATTTTCTTCCCTGATTTCCAACTATTAATTTATTCAATTAATAATTCATCTCTTAAATCTTACTAGGCTCTGAAGAGACTGAAATAAACTAGACAGGTTTATTCCTTATCTTCAAAGATTACACAAACTAGAAGGAAAGAAAATGAATAAGTTTATAAGGATAGTGGATATCATGAAGGAAATGAAATGAAGGGCTGTTGGAACATATACAATAATTAACAGACTTAACCTAGTCTGAGTTAACAGAAAATATTTACTTAATATTTTGCCTCTTTCATTCATCTAAAGATTATTTAAGAAGAGGGACTCTCTTATTCATGACTGCATTTTTGTATCAGGATAACATCTGACTCAGTTATATTTTTATTTTTATGCGTTGTTTCCACTTTTCCATTTTGTCTTCATCTTTTAACCATTTTAATCAAAAATCTCATTTAGTTTTGTATTATCTAGAAATGTATCAGATATTTAAACATAACAATGTCATAAAATTCAAACAAAAATAATGAATGGTACCGATTCTACTCAAAAGTCAATTTTAATTCTCGGTGTGAGTCCATTGCTGAGCTAGGCTCTATGGAAGATTTTTATTATATAATATTAGGCATTCTATGTATGTAATACTATGCTTACTAAAAAAAGGGAATTTGATAGCTTGTGGCCACAGCTGGTAGCAGAAGTTTTAATATCTTGTTGCTAAAAGATAGTTTCTCATGAGGCACTTATTTGTTCTCGGGGGAGGAAATCAATCACTTCAAGTATGATTTCCCTCACCTATTTGGAATCTAATTGGGTTTCCAAAATGAGCTAAATTACATGTGAAAATCTGGTAGATAATAGTAAAGAGACTGAACCTTTTACATGTTCTAATCATGAAAACAACAACTCTAAACTTGTGGATCCATTTAGTACATATTTGAAGTATATGTTGCATGTGCAGGCACTGTACTCAACCTTGGAAATAGAAAGATTAAGAAAGGACTCCCATGCTTATATAGTCTTCAAGGGTACACAGAATCACAAGTAGAAAAAGATACTGGAATGAGCTAAGTGCTATAGAAGTAGTCACAAAGTGTAGTGCAAGCACACAGGTGAGAATTACTGATTTTGCCTTGACTTATTTGAATTATTTTTGACAATGTGGTTCATTTCTTTGATCTAAAATTTTTAAAGCTTTTCATTGAATCATCATACATATAAAAGAGTGAAAAAGTGTAGAGCTTGATGATTTTTGACCAATAGAACACCCTCATGTATTTGTGGTCTGTATTTTACAACCTCTCAATTACTAACCACACCTTCTCCCTAAAGAAAACAGATAAGCAGAGACTAGTTTTGTATGTTTTTGAACTGTGTGTAAATTGAATCATACACTAATTATTTTTTGTTTACTTTTATCTTCTAACCCACTCAAAGTGGGACTCATCTGCAGTTTCACATGTACTGATGATTTATTTTTTTTACTACTTTCTACTCTTTATTTATTCAAACGATTTAATTGTTCATTTTACTCATCAAGGATATATGGATGTTTCTAAATTTGAGGCTATTAAATAATATGCTGTATAAGTAAGTTATTGACTGTTTGCATCCTCCAAAATTCATATATTGAAACCCCATCCCCAAAAATAATGATTTTAGGAGGTAGGGCCTTTGGAAGATAATTAGCATTAGCTGAGGCCATGAGGATGTAGCCCTCATGAATAAAACTAGCGCCCTTGAAAGGGTCATGAATAAGTTTGCTTCCTCTCTCTGCAACCAGGAAAAGTGCCTTTATCAGAACCATGTTGGCACCCTGATATCGGACATGCATCTTTCATAACTACGAGAAATAAATTTGTTTTTTATAAGCCACCTAGTCTATGGTACTTTGTAATGGCAACTCGAACTAAGACAGAGCATATGTGCACATTTCAGTTGGACATGTTTCCATAAGAATTATATTTCTGGGTCATGGTATATGCATATATTCAATTGTAGTAGATGTTATAAAACTATTTTCCAAAGTGGTTGCACCAATTACACTTTCAAAAAGCAATCTATGAGAATCCCCATGCTCAGCAGCCTTGTAATAACAGCATTTTGAATTTTTGTTTTTCTCTCTTTTTAATAATTTAAATCTTTCTAGAGCTAAAATAATTTTAAATTTAGGAATTCTCAGACTTAAATAAAAGAAAAAGAACATGTGAAATACTGCTGCCATATATTTATTAGCTACTTTGATGTACTAATTTCTAAAATTCCTTTTCAAGTTCTTTGTCCATTTATCTATTATGTTTTTTTCTTCTCTTCTTATTTATTAAAAGAAGTTCTTTGTATGTTCTCTCCCTTCCTCTGACTTGGATTTTCATCCCCAAGGATGTTTTGTATTTGCAGAAGTTTTTATGTTTAATTTAATCTAATTTTTCTATCTCTTATGATTGTACTTTTTGTGTCCTAAGAATTTTTTGCCTAATCCTAAAGTCTTGAAGATATTCACATATTTTAAAATTTAAAAGCATTATTATTTCATGTGTCATTTTTACAGCTATAAACTACTAGGAGTTGATATATATTACTAGTTTTTGTTATGGATCAAAATTTTTTTTTCACATGGATAACTAATTTTCTTCCTCCTCAATCTAAGGTCTCACATTTATAATGAGTCAAATGTTCATACACATGAGGTTCTGTATCTACACTGTTTATTTTATTGCATAGGTCTATTTGCTCTTTACACCAATAACACACTTTTTAATTTCTGTAACTTTATAATGAACTAGATATCTGGTGGCACCACTCCTACCTCTTCGTGGTTCTTTAATGTTGTCTTGGCAATATTTGGCCATTTCCATTTTCCTATAAATTTTAAAGTCAGCCTGTAAGTTATTACACAAGAAATCTAAAATTCCTCCTTTTTTCCAAAATTTTGCAAAATTATTTATAAAGTTTCCATTATATATTAAATATCTCCCACTCCAATTTTTCTTAAAGATTTCTTAACAAATGAATGTTGAATTTTATCTGCATCTATTAAAATTAAACTTTTTTCTCCTCTGTTAATTGAATAAATAACATCAACTTATTTTTGATATTAAACCAAATTTGCATCCTTGAAGAATTAGAGAGAGAAACTGAGAGAACTGGATTTGGTCGTTTGGCAATATTCTCCAATTTGCTATCTATGTTCATGAGAAAAAAGTCTGTCATTTTTATTTCTCATAATGGTCACATCATGCTTTTATTTCAAGTTTATTTTGGCTTTATAAAATGTGTCCTCTCTTTATTCTGAAATAGTTTGTTTAGTATTAATGTCATTTCTTTATTAAATGTTTGGTAAAATTCATTGATGAAGCAATTTGGGCCTGAACGGTCCTCTGTGGGAATACTGAAATACAGATTCTACAGCTTTAAGAGATATATAACAAATTATATTTTCTACTTTTTATTTTGGTAAATTGTGATTTTCTTAAAATTTTATTTAGTCTAAATTTAAAATGTTATTTTATGATTATTCAAAATAGTATTTTATTATGTATTTAATAACTGTAGGATTTGTTGTGATCATCCATTTGTTATTTCAGATATTGGTAATTTGTGTTTAATCTCTTTTTTACTTGATCATTCTTTCCAGGGTATAATCTAATTTATTAATCTTTTCAAACAAACAATTTTGGCTTTGCTGATCATCTTATTTTACATTTATTATTTTATTCACTTCTGTTCTAACCTTTGTTATTTTACTCCCCTATTTTGCTTCAGTTTGATTTTTTTGTTCATTTATAATTTGATAGGACTGCTTAGAAGTTTCTCTGTTCTAATTTGTTTGTTAAAGTTATACATTTCTTTTTCAACACAGCTATTGACATACATACACTATCGATACTATGTATAAAATAACTAATGAGAACCTACTGTATAGCACAGGGAACTCTACTCAGTGCTCTGTGGTGACTTACATGGGAAGGAAATCCAAAAATGAGGGGGTATATGTACACATATAGCTGATTCACTTTGCTGTACAGTAGAAACTAATGCAACATTGTAAAGCAACTATACTCCAATAAAAATTTTAAAAATGAAAAAAGTTAAAAAAACACACAGCTCTAGTTGCCTCCACAAGTTCAAATTTCTGCTTGTAAATTTTTCTTTAAACAGTGAGTTATTTAAACATTTATTTTCAATTTGATATTTTTCTAGTAATCTTTCTGTTATCTATGTCTAGCTTATCTTCACTTTAGTAAGAAAACATATTTTAATTTTTTAAAAATTGATTAAAGTGTTCTTTGTGTCATAGCATAGAGCCAGTTTTGGTTACTGTGTCACTTACACTTGAAAAAGATGGGCATTTCAGTTTGTTGGATGTGCGTTCTGCATATGACAATCAATTCACGTTAGTGAACTGTACTGTTCAGATCTATATTCTTACTGACTTGTTTGCTTATTTTATCCATTAATGTCAGCACAGTGTTAATATCTTCCACTTTGATTATGGATTTGTCCATTTATCTTTCATGTTCTGTTATGTTCTTTAATGTTGCTTTGCTTTTTATATTTTGTATCTATGTATTTAATTCTTACTTATATTTTTATATCTTTCTTTTTAAGAGAATCTTTTATTATTGAGAAAGCCCTTCCTTAATGCTTTTTGCTTTAAAGTTTATTTTTTCTGATACTACTATATAACAAATTTAAAATTTTTGCAAATTTCTTTATATATATTTGCATAATTTATTTTCCCATCTTTTAAAATTCAATCTTTCTTTAGTCTTATATTGAAATCATGTCTTTTGTATGATGCATATGGTTTTCTTGTATTATAAAACTTAGTCTTATAATCTTGTCTTTTAATTAGAATATTTATATGCAATATAATATGTGATATATTTAGATTTGCTATCTATATTACTATTTTTTATATTTGTCCCACCTATTTTATGGTCTGTTTCTTTTTCTTTTTTGGCTTTCTTAAATATATTTAATATTTTCTCTCTCTACTAGCTTTACTGTTACAGTAACTATTCTTTTAGGCGTTACTCTAAAGTTATTGCATGTATCCTTGAAATTAAATTGTGATATAAATTATTAATTTTACCATCTGCCAGAAACTCCAAGGAACTTAGACTACTCAGTGTTTTAATTTGGAAATTTTCTACTGACCTGTATGCTAGTTTCATAATTTTTTATCTAGCCTTTTCTAACCTACTGTTAAACCTATTCATTGACTCCTTAATTTGTAATTTTATTTTTAAATTCTAAAATTTCTATGTTAGCCCTTTTTATATTTTTAAGAATTTAACTGAAATTCTTTATCCTGAATTTTTTCTATGGCATTTATTTTTCAGAACTCATCATTTTCTATATATCTACCCCAATTCCTCTGTATTATAAATAAATGTTCATTTAATTTGTCATTACCTTAATATGCTTAGAGTTTTCCCATGTCTGGACCGGTGTGCATAAGTTTCTGTACTCTATTTACTGAAACCTTGCTTGTTTTTCAAGTTACAGGTCAAACTTAGACTCCTACGAAAAGAAAATGGTTTTTCTACTTACAACACTTTTGAAACAAAATGTGTGAATTTTCCACACCAAGTAATTCTCTGATTCTCTGTGGACAACAACTGGGTGTTCTATCATTTAATTTAATTCTGGCTTTAACTATTTGGAATCAGCACAGACCCCACAGGTTAAGGGCTCAATCCGACAAAACCGCCCCCCACTCAAATGTCAATGGCAAATAGTGTGTCCCCAGGGTACCCACACTTCTGTCTGACTTGGCTATAAATCAGGGGTTCCCACAAACTCCTCCACAGGTTTAATAAGTTGCTATAATGGCTCACAGAATTCAGGAAATAGGAAACTCTCCTATGTTTTCTGATTTCTTATAAAATATTTTTAAAATATATTTAAATATCCAGATAAAGGGGTGCATAGGGTGAGGTCAAGAAGGGTCCTGAGTGCAGGAACTTCTGTCCCCATAGAGTAGGAATGTGCCATCTTCCAAGGTTTCACCAACTGGAAGTTCTCTGAACCCTACAGTTTAGGGATTTTTATGGAGGCCTCATTGTGTAGACATGATTGATTAACTCAGTTTCCAGAGGACAGGGGGGCAGGTCTTAAAATTCCAAGCTTCTAATTATAACTTGGTCTTTCTGGTGACCAGCCCCTATCCTGAAGCTATTCAGGAGTTCAGCAAGAGTCACCTCTTTAGAACAAAAGATGCTCCTTTGAGCCAGGACATTCCAAAGGATTTAGGAGGTTTATGTAAGATGCTCCTATTATCCCTATCTCTGTGGAAATTATAGGGGTTTTAGGAACTCTGTGTCAGGTCCAGGGGCAGAGACCAAACAAATGTATTTTTTATGTCACAACTACCTAAATTTGTCCTGATGCAATATATAAAATATATATTTCGTTATGGAAGACTTTTTCTGTTATTTATTACACATACCATATATTGTATTTTGGGTGTGTGTGTGTGTGTGTGTGTTTTCTTGTGCATTTCAAAATCTTTGTAAAGACTGGGCAAGCTCATATTTTTTGGTGCCCCCTCTCCTACTGCATGTAGCATGGTATCTTAACTATAATAACTTTACGACAAACACTGGCTAAGAATTATACTATGATATACTATACTATATGATATACTATGAGATAGCATAGCCTAGTGGAAAGAATATAAGGTTGAAATGAGAATAAAACACTGGGTTTAAATCTCAATTCTTCTGCTTATTAGCTGTGTTATATTGATCAATTTACTTAAACTATGAGAGAGTAATTTTGGAATACTGTTAATATAAACTATATTTGGGAGACTTAAACTGGAAAATTGCATATGAAAACAGTCATACCAGCACATCATAAATATTCACAATAGTCTATATTTTTATGGACCTCTGCTTCTGTAGTCAAATGGTTAAGTGTGAAAAAAAGGTATAGATTATTTTTTGGTGATCCTACTCAAAGGTTAGGCTGCTCCATGGCATGCTGGTGAAGCAACTCAAGTAAAAATTTATTGAAAATAGAATATAAGCATTAGGAGTATTTTAAACTTCTCCTTTATTCTCCAGAAACAGATTATTTGATTTCATATGAAAGGCTAGCAGCAGGATGCACAGTAAAATAGATTCACAACTCTCAGTAGTCTGATCAGATGCTATTTTTGAGGAATGCAGAATGGTCTCAATCATATCCTACAGCTCTGCCTCGCTTCCCAACCAAGTATCTTTACTGAAGTTGTGCAAACTATTTCATGTGGAAAACAAAAAGACAAAAAGTACTCATTTGGCAATTTCTCTCTTGGCTAAAAGATTTCTGACACTTTGATATTTTCTCACTTTCTATAATTTGACAAAAAAAAAATTTGTATTGATTTTTTGGCTGGCATTTTTTTCTGCTACTACCTAGAGATTTTGAAAAACAATGACAGCCATAGATGATTGTTTACCCATGGCTCTATCAGCTCATCTGGAATATTTTGCAAACCTCTAGTAAAAGTTTCTTTGCCCTGACCTTTAGTGGCCTAAGCTTTGTCAATAGATTCCTTGTCTTTTCTTGAGGACAGGAACTGTGTCCTAGCACAAGTCAGCACTAGAAAAACGTCAGGTCAGAATAAATATTGTTGATACAAGATTAAAAACTAAATGAATGAATAATGATAGGTCCCTGATATTTAGAAAGAACTCACTACTTATAAAGTAAATCCTAATTTTTTTCTGCACTTATCTATTAATTTAAGAGAAGAAGACAGTAAATTAACAATGCATGTATAATGTCTTATATGCTGTAAGGCTTTCTGTCACTTATCTAATGTAAGCTTCTGAGAAACTCTGTGAAATAGGTACTGCTATTATTTAGACTAACACAGAGATGATGAAAATGTGTCAAAGAGAGATTTAACTAACTTGATCTGGTTTGTAGGTGGTGGAGGGGTTCGTCAATGGACTGGGTCCCTCGTAATACCTTCCTGCACCAGCCATTATAATATTACCTGAATGAAATCTTCTTTCCCATACTATTCCTATGCAACTAAGTCCCATATCTTCTCTGATTTCTACCTTCTCTCATCTCAGAGACCTTGGAGATCTATACCATTTAAATTAATACTTGACCTTGTTTGATTATACACAGTCCTCTATTTTCAAGTTCCACGGTTTTTTCCCCCCCAAAAGACAGTAATTTCTTCAAGATAACTGAGATGCTTAGTTTAATGCAGAGAAGAAAGGAGCAGTTAATAAGTACATGCAAATGTTTAAATGAAGTGAAATTCAACATCAAGAATATAGAAACAACCTTCAACCAAGTTAGTAAAGAGGAGTTGACAATGCTCTGAATAGCATTCATTAGTATCTGTAAGTAAAACTGGCTTCATGATTTTTTGGGGGGCAGAAACAACATGGATAAACACATCTATTTTTATTTTATTTTCTATTGAAGTATAGTTGATTTACAATATTGTGTTAGTTTCATGTATACAGCATAGTTAATTGGAAAAAAGAGAAATAATTAGAAGGGAATTTCTTTATCTTCCTTTAATCAACTGACAGTTCACTAGTATCTGTAGACTATTCATGCTACTTGTTTTTCTTCTTGTCACTGGAGATTCAGTCTTCGTACTCCACCTGGGCTCTATAATCTATCCAAAATTTTCACCTTCTCACAATCGCCATTATTAGCACCCTGGACCCAGCCACTCTTAACTCTTTCTTGGACTACTGTGAAAGATTTAACTGATAACTCTGTTGCCCCCTAAAATCCATTTCTCCACAGAATCCAAAATAAGCTCATTTAATTCATCCATCCATTGATTCACTGATCTATTCATTGATCCACTCAGCAAATACTTATTGAGTGCTTACTCTGTCAGGCACTATTTCAGGTACTGAGGATACAATAATAAACAAAACCTTTACCATGATGGAAGTTATATTTTAGAGGACGCGAAACAGAATCACTAAGTAAAATGTGCTATATATAACATATATGATTTATAGCTATATGTGTCATCTATCTACATTATATATGTAAATCTTCATCTATATCTGTGCATGTATAATATAAGAAGAAGTACAGACGGGGAAGAGGATTTAGTTAGGGTGCCCAGGAAAAACTCCACAGAGAAAGTGACTTTTGAGTTTAAGGTCTGAGAAAAAAAGGAATCTATTTGGGAGAAGAATATTCTATGATTACTCTGGCTTCAGAAGGGGCAGAGGCAGGAAGAAATTTTAAGGGGCATGGCAATAATTATAACGACTCTATGGTCCAGACTGGTGGTGATGAGGGTGGCATGAAGTGGTCAAATTCTGGAGATATTCTGGCAGAAATGATGTGAGTTATAAGAGAAAGAAAAAGAAATAAAATAAGATAACCACAATTTTTAACCTGGTTAGCAGGAAGCATGGAGTTGTCTTTAACTAAGGTGAGAAAAGATTACAGGAATAGCTGGTTTGGGAGAAAATATCAGTAACTCAGTTTTGAACAGATTTAAAATATAGTAGGGGCTCAGGCAAATGGATATACAGATTTGGAGTTTAAGGGAGAAAACAAGACTTGTTATGAACTAAATGTTTTGTTCCTTTTCTCCCAGTTCATAGATTGAACTAAAATAAAGTATACAAATGATTGTGTAATGATATATTATAGAAAGAAAATCTGAATAAAATAAATTGTATAAAGAACAGTATTTATCCACTGAGTTGCCTTTCAATAGTAACTGTGCGCTTTGCTTCTGAGACCTGTTGAACACTTCTTTCAATTTTTAAGGATGAATTCAGTTTTTAAGGAGAATCACAAAGATTAAGTATATTAATGTTCTTGTCTTTATATTTTATCTAGTGTTTGACAGACTGTATTTATGTCTTCCAGATTTAAATTATGGGGTCTTTCTCCCATGGGCATGAAGTATGTACCTGCTATTCACACCTAACTGTTAGAACTACCTTATACAAGTATGATTTTATCTTTCACTGGTTATCTAGAAAATTTTGCCATATGGATTTTGAAAGATAACACTTACCTAGAATCATTAGTTACATTTTGAAAAAAAAGAAAAAAATGAATTGAAAAATGCATTAGTCAAAATGCAGTCAGATAGACAAATATGACTTTTAGGTACCAAAATCCAAGCTCAAAAATAAAAATGAAAACTCAACTGCAAAAATGTTTTTATTCACTACCTATTTTCAGATTCTTAGATATTTGGAAAATTTATAAATTAATTTTTATATTGTCCTTTTAGCTGATAATTTATAATTTTGTAAAGCAAAACTAATTTTATTTGGCGTCATTTTTTTTTTTTTGGAAAGCTTCAGGCCTCATTCTAGCTGACAACTTTTGTCATATCTAACTCTATGATGTTGAGGTTCAGAGGCATATCATCCAAGAGTCTGGCTTGATGATGAAGCACAAAATTTCCCCCTACTTAGATCAATGACATCCTTTCTTCCTCCCACTAAAAGAGGCCACCATGTAGCAGAATGATTACCTTGCAGTGACAGTTGGTCACTAAAACAGAGCACCCGTGTAAACACTGGTACATGGAAAAATGTGGAAAGCTGGCAAAGTTAGGCATTTTTCACACTACCACTAGAATGAGCATTTGATTTCATAATGAGTGCTAATAAAAAATAAAAATTTGACCCATTTTGGTGCATTTTTTTTCATTAAGAATGGAATGTTTCTTGCTTATGATGTGAAAATGTCTTTGATGAAAGACAATCTCTTTGTACATCCCTTGAAATATCTATTTACTCAAAATGTCATTTCTTTCACTAAATTAATAATTTGGTAACCATTGCTTTACCTTAGGCAAGTAACTGTATGTCTGGGTCCAACTCTCCTCTGTGAAATTGTCTGGAGAACTAAGAGAAAAAACTAGACACCCGTGTGTGTGTGTGTGTGTGTGTGTGTGTGTGTGTGTGTTTTACAATATTTACCATAGTAAACATACTGTCTAGCATATAGTACAAGGTTAATAAATGCTAATCCCCAAAAAGGCTCTCTTTAGCAGCTGGTAAAAATCAAATTTATTTCCAAATATTTCTATCTGAACCCAGACATGATCCTAGTTTGGAACATCTGAGCTGTGAGACGTAAGACACTTTATATTCCTCAAAATAAATTCCCTGAATCAATTTAAATTTATTATCAAGTTCTTGCCGAAGCTCATAAAATGAGATACTGAGTACTTTGTGCTTTTAATTCAGAGTAATTGACTGAAGATTGTTTTTTTTGTAGGAGAATTCTGGTCAGTGCCGATTCCTGGATTCTTTTGCTCTATGTTTCACTACAATTTATGTTGCTGAAGCACAGTTACTGAGCCAGACTACAATCTTTCCATGCGACTCATTAACGGTATCCAATGCTCAGCTTAAACACATGATGAGATGAATCTGCTAAAAGATGACGGTGAGTTTTCTAAATTGTTTTAGGAAATTGCTTAACAGAAATTATTCCAATAATTCAACCACCAACAGGATGAACTAAACCTAGATTTAGGGTGAGCAAATGGAAAGATTAGCAGAAAATATCTAGATATAAGTGATAAAGTGAGAGAAATCAGACTACAATAAAAAGAACATTGATGATGATTTCAGGTGTAAAAGTAAAATTCTTGGTCTATAAATTCCACTTTGTTGAAACATTATATGTATGTACTTTAGATTTCCAAATTTTCTCCACAAATAATTTATTTTCACTTGTCTGAGAACTTTCTACCAAATCATGTAAGGAAATTTTTAAAGAAAGTATTAGACTAAAGTATTAGAAAAAAAAATGATCAGGATGACACTCAACATGGCAACATTAATGTTGGTCTAGGTGAATGAGGCTCTAAGAGATCAGCAGAAAATTTGGAAAATACCGTTTGTTACAGTAAGTTCTATACCAAGGAAGCATGAGTAACCTAGGGAAGTAATATGTATTATACTACTAGAGGAATTCAAGAATAGATTAGATAACCTGGGCCAGACTCTACCACTCAAGTAGTCTTTGATGTCATGTGCAATTCTCCAGATAATGGTAGATTATCAGTAGCAATATTACATAGATAGTTGTATACTGATCCAAATAGAATACTATTGTGAAAGACTCTCTTGATGGGTATTAGCATTTTTAAATTGCTTTATAAGCCTTAGAAAGATCATAAAGTATTCGACAGAATGCATATACCTTACAAAGAATCACATACTATATATTCATCCTTCCTAAGGATTTAAAGAATGCAGATATAAATAAATAAATAAATAAATAAATAAATAAATAAATAAATAAATAAATAAAGCTACCAAGGCTTAGAAGATATTGGAGTTGGTTGCCTAACCCTTCAGAAGAAATATATATGATGATGATTTCTGGACAAAATTAAAAGAAGATGATCCTGTGAAAGACACTATTGTATCCAATTTACCAAATGCTTAAAACCAGAAGGAAATGAAGAATGCAAAGAAAATACCATGCATCTCTAGTAGCGCATTTACCCTGAGGCTGCATTTAAATAAGACTCACTTTTAAGAGTTTAGGTTCAGTTGTTTAAGGAATGCTTAGAGCTCTCTGGAACTCTCTCTCAGTAGCCCAGGAGGGGTTACCAGATTAAGGGGCATCAGCCTAGTCTTCCCATGGTACTGACAAGCACTGGGTATCACATAAACATACGGTATTTAGAGCAACACACTATCCACAGTTTACAGTAAAAATCACTACTCATTTAACACACAATCAAATTCATTACCCTTTTCCAGTTTTCCTGGTTTGTAATTTCTGCCTTGCTGTATTTCTTCCAATTAAATCTCAGTAAAATTTTTCTTTTGAACCTTGATGTTCTACCTCAAGTTTGATTCTCAAAGATATTTAACCAGTGACCCCTAAGCAGTGGATTTTTGCTATTTTGGGTACCTTAAATCTTATTACGGTCTTTGACTTTTTGACTAAAACCAGTTTCCATCAGTCTAGTGAGTAAAATAAGAAAAATATCGGGTAATATGTATCAGCCTTTGGGAAAATACACATATTCTTCAAAGTAAAGAGGCCATTTAAAAATAATAATACTTGACTTTGACATAGGGGTAGCCCACCATGTGAATCTTAATTGTTTTTTAAAAAAATCACCAAAGGGCCCACACAGAAAGCCAATTAAAAATATATTTATGAGTGGCCAAATTGTATCATAATTAATTCACTAAACCTCATGAACTTAAGAACCCTTTTGAAGCCTATTTATTCTTGTTATACATGTAATTCTAACCAGCCTTGCTATTTCATTGTTTTCAAAGGGGTAAAGAAGACACAAAAATTCTGATAAGCATGGGCAATGGTCAAGAAAAGATGAGACATAATGAGTTTTGTTTTTTTTTTTCCAAAAAGGGCACAAGAGTCCAAACTGGACTAGTTTGGAGCTACTTAATACTCTTGCTTAAAATTCTGAAAAAGTTACATATTGCACTCAAGAATGAAATGCACATATTGCTTTCCTGACTTTAACATACCCTATCTTTGGCCCACATCTTTGAGCTCATTCATATTTTCCTTCTCTTTCTCTCCATCCTGCCCCTTCCTCTTTTTCTCTCTCTCCTTCTTGTCCTCTCCTCCTCTCTGTCTTTCCCATTTTTCTCCAGACACACTGCCATTCTTACTCTTTTCAAACATCACAAGCTCATTCCCACCCTAGTGTCTATGCAGCATCTGTTTCTACTCTTTGAAATTACTACTCACTGTAATTTTTACATGGCTGGCTTTTTAAAAAATCAGATATCAGTTCAATGTGTATCAGAGAGAACTTTCATGATCACTTTATCAAGAATAGACACTCAGTCATAGTCTATCATCTCATTGAATTTTAACTTCATTGTAAATTTTGCATTTACATGTTATTTTTGCCAGAGTATATGTTACTGTGATTTATGGGTTTTCTCCTTGATCCCTTCTCACTACCCTCCACCAAATAAAATGTTGACTTCATAGGGACATCACCTTCGTTTACCTTGTTTTTCTCTTATTTTTCAGAGCCAAGAATAATTTCTTTACAAATTATTTAAACAGAAAGAAAAATGTCTCAAAGGAAATAATGTTCCCAACAAACTTACAAACAGCCTGTCGAATATTTCAGACTATGATAATCTTTAAGTAGGTTGACTTTTGAAAATAAACTTTTTATTTTAGAACAGTTTTAGATTTACCATCAAAACTACAATGAGATATCATTTCACACCGGTCAGAATGCCATCATCAAAAAATCTACAAACAATAAATGCTGTAGAGGGTGTGGAGAAAAGGGAACCCTGTTGCACTGTTGGTGGGAATGTAAATTGATACAGCCACTATGGAGAACAGTATGGAGGTTCCTTAAAAAACTAAAAATAGAACTACCACTCAACCCAGCAATCCCACTACTGGGCATATACCCTGAGAAAACCATAATTCAAAAAGAGTCATGTACCAAAATGTTCATTGCAGCTCTATTTACAATAGCCAGGACATGGGAGCAACCTAAGTGTCCATCAACAGATGAATGGATAAAGAAGATGTGGCACACATATACAATGGGATATTACTCAGCCATAAAAAGGAACGAAACTGAGTTATTTGTTGTGAGGTGGATGAACCTAGAGACTGTCATACAGAGTGAAGTAAGTCAGAAAGAGAAAAACAAATACCGTATGCTAACACATATATATGGAATCTAAAAAAAAAAAAGAAAATGGTCAGAAGAACCTAGGGGCAAGATGGGAATAAAGACACAGACCTACTAGAGAATGGACTTGAGGGTACGGGGTGGGGAACGGGTAAGCTGGGACAAAGTGAGAGAGTAGCATGGACATATATACACTACCAAACGTAAAATAGATAGCTAGTGGGAAGCAGCCACATAGCAGAGGGAGATCAGCTCTGTGCTTTGTGACCACCTGGAGGGGTGGGATAGGGAGGGTGGGAGGGAGGGAGATGCAAGAGGGAAGAGATATGGGGACATATGTATACGTATAACTGATTCACTTTGTTATAAAGCAGAAACTGACACACCATTGTAAAGCAATTATACTCTAATAAAGATGTTAAAAAAAGAAAAATAAAAATAGAATAGTTTTAGATTTTCCAAAAAAAAAAACCAACGAGAGAATTCTCACGTACTCCAACTTTGTTTCCCCAATTGTTAACATCTTCTATTAGTATAGTACCTTTGTCACAATTAAATAGCAAACATTAATACATTATTATTAACTAAAGTCCATACTTCATTCACATTTATTTAGTCTGTACCTAATGTCCTTTTTCTGTTTCACATCATATTAAATTTAGTTTCCATGCCTTCTTTGGCTCTCTGTGACAGTTTCTCAGACTTCCCATTTTTTGATGACCTTGAGACTCTTGAAGATTAGCAGTCAGGTATTTTGTAGAATGTCCTTCAAGAAGAATTTTCTGATATCCTTCTCATGATCAGACAGCGGTCTGCGTTTTTGTGAAGAAAACCACAGAAGTAAAGTGCCATTCTCATAACATCATGTCAAAGGCATATGCTATCAACAGGACTTATCATTATGGATATTGACTTTGAGAGACTGGTTGAACTAGTGTTTTTTAGTTTCTCCACTGTATGGTTACTTTTTTTCCCTATCAATACAGTATTCCTTGGAAGAAGGTCATTATCCACAGCTCATACTTATGAGGTAGGAGTGATGCTCCACCTCGTTGAGGCGTAAGTATATACATAAATTATTTGGAACTCTCTATATGGCAGATTTGTCTATTCTCCCCCATTTACGTATTTATTCAATCATTTACTAAATCATTTTTATCATTGATATTTATTTAGTACTTTGTAATATAATTCATACATTATTAATTCTGTAGCTCAAATTTGTGCCAGCTTTGGCCATTGGGAGTTCTTTCAGTAGGCATGTTATTTACTTTTTCTTTTTTTTTTTAATTAATTGATTTATTTATGTATTTTTGGCTGGGTTGGGTCTTTGTTGCTGTGCGTAGACTTTCCTCTAGTTGCGGCAAGTGTGGGCTACTCTTCGTTGCAGTGCGTGGGCTTCTCATTGCGGTGGCTTCTCTTGTTGTGGAGCACGGGCTCTAGGTGCACGGGCTCAGTAGTTGTGGCTCCCGGGCCCTAGAGCGCAGTCTCAATCGTTGTGGTGCACGGGCTTAGCTGCTCCGCGGCATCTGGAATCTTCCCAGACCAGGGCTAGAACCTGTGTCCCCTGCATTGGCAGGCGGATTCTTAACCACCACGCCACCAGGGAAGTCCTACTTTTTCTATTAGAGTTCTTAACCTTAATTATAGTTATTGGAAATTCCCTGCCCGATAATTCCAAAATCTTCACCATATCTGAGTCAGGTTTGATGATTTTTTATACTTTCAGACTGTTTTTTGTTAATTGCTACTGTACGTTTCACCTTATTTTTGGAAGAAGAACACGGTATTTCAAGTAGTAGAAACTGAAGTATGTTTATCTGGCTAGTGCTGGGCTAAGTTTGGTTTTTGCTACAGCTGTAGGTGCTAGAGGCTTCAAATTCCTCTAGAATCCTTGTCTTTATTTTTTTAATTTTCCCCACCTGTTGTCTTTAAAATTGCTTGACAGCTCCTTAAATAGAGTCTGCATTTTGCAGCCTAGTAAGCTTTAATCCTGTTTGTACACTGGAGCCCTATTGGTGGCAGGAAGGCCTGGGAGAGGGTCAGTGCTCTATTATCTTATGACTGAATCTCAGTTCTGTAGAGGGACTGTGTACCTGGATAGTGGCCTTAAGGAGTATATCTTAGCTTCTCCTTTTTCTTCTTAGGTGAGACAGGGAGATTAGAGGGGGCTGGAAACTGAGAAATGATAGTCTCTCAGGTCAGTTCAAGTTCTATTAGAGTACTTTTACCTTGAGAGTTGGTCTTTGTTGTGGAGAATGTTCTGCAAGTATTTAACAGTTTTACTTTTCCCTTCCCCTTGCCTCAGCCTCAAGGGTATCATTTTTGGTTTTTCACACCGTAAGAATCAGGTGAGGTTTCTGGAAGTAAAAGCCAGGAATAGTAAGGGCCAAGTGAGACTGAGACACCCCCCCCCCCCCCGCACCCGCAAAGAGTTTCTCACTCTTACACCAATCGGCCTCCAGCAATCTGTCAAAATGACTATGTAAATGTTCCTAACAGTTTGTGACTATAGCAGCCCTGTTGCCAGAGCTGCTCCAGGTTTTTGCTCACAATCCTCCAACCTCCACAGTTAGCAGGAGTGTCCTTGCTCAAAAGCTGCCAACTCCCCACCTTTAGCTGGAGTTAACATAAATCTTTAAGTTAAAAGGTCCAGAGATAAGAAAGGAAGCTACAAACCAACAACAACAAAACCAGTTGGAACCAGCTGGGACCAAGACGGTGTGAACCTGACCTCCAACAGACCCTGAGTCTCCTTATACGCTGATTTTACCACATTAACGTACCAAATGACACACCTACTGATGACCAGGACCAGACATTAAGGACCAAAAAAGGAGGTGGCATCCCACTCCCTCAGAAAAAGCCCTGGCCCCTCCCAGGTAGAAGAATGCATCTACCTCCTCATCATTAGCTTCACTCCTCCCTTTGTCTTTACTCTTTAAAATTAAATCAGTCTCACCAGGTGGGAGAAGTTGATCTGTGAACTTAGTTCCCACTTTTCCATTCTTTGGCCACCAAATAAAGCTTGTGCTGTGCTGACCTCAGCTTCTGGTTTTGTTATTCACCTACTTAAAACAAAAGAACTCTCACCTGCGGAGGCAAAGAGCGTTGGAAATCTTGAGCAGGGTCCAAAGGACTTAATCTGGTAACTGCCCTACTCTAGGTAAATTGATCTCAGCAGTGACTCTGTATTTGCCCCTGTCTCCAGATTTTAGGTGTGATTTGCCTTGGTGGTCTTAGTTCTCTGATGCGTCCAAAAAAAGACATTAATTTTCGGTTTGTTCACTTTTTTTTAATGGTTGTAAGGACAGGAATGACAACTTCCAAAAACTACATTTTGGAGTTGAAATCAGAAGTCGTGACTATGTTTTATAAGTTTTGTGTATTTCTGTTTTACTTTTCTCCTCCCTTAAAGGAGACAGGAAGGCTGGTATTGCTGAGTTGGGAGTAATACCCAACCTCCATCTGGGATCTGGTTTCAGAATTGTGTTCTATTCAAACTCTTTCCATTGAATTATAGGGTTTTTGTTTGTTTGTTTGTCTGTTTTAATACGTAAGCCTGCAGGTGTTTAACAATGTTTACTCTTTCCTTCCCCTTCCTGGCACCATAAGGAAATCTTTCTCATATTCTCACTATGAGAAACTGGTGGTGTTTCTGTGTGAAAATCCCATGTCAGTGTAGCGGACCCCTAAACTATGGCCTCAGGACTTTCTTACCCTCACACTACTTCACAGTCAGTTTTCAGAAATTCCTTTTCAGAAATTCCTTAAAATTACCATGTATATGTTACTCCAGCAGTTTCTGCTCTAGGAATCTAGAGCAGATCTTTATTATCTACATGGGTGCATCTGTCTCTCCAGATTTCAGGGTGTCAGTTTGCCCTGTGCTTTCAGCTCTCTGTTGCATCCAAGAAGTCATCAATACTAAGTTTTTCTACCTTTTTTCTTGTTGTAATGTTGGGAATGAAAACTTCTTAGCACTTTACATGTTAGAGCTAAAACCAGAATTCCAAGGTTGGCTTTTCAATTGAGTTCTTGGTCACTTAGTATATACTAGCCCAGGGGTGTTGTAGTGCCTTCCATATAGTTAACCTTATGCATGATATGCTGTTTTTTGTACATTCTGCCCCATTTTTATGTATATCAATGATGCTTTCTGGTTCTTGGCTCAGTTAATTTAGTATTTGCTTATCATCTAACCTTCCCTATGCAAGAGGAAACTTTATAATTGATAATCTGATTTCATCAAAGTCTACAGTAAATTTTATAGATGGGAAAATTTAAGACCTAGAAAGATTTAGTAATTTTCCAAGATTACCTAACTAATTTATGACTTAGAACTAAAAAAAATGCTCCCTGATTTTCTTTAAAATCTCACCATGTAAAATATATGTCTCCAAGAATAAACTATAAATCGATTACTCTAAATTACTGGAATCTTTCACAATGTATGCAACTACATTCATTAATATTTGGGTTCATTAAAGCTTGTAGGTAATAATAGAAAACCTGAGCAGAGCAGCTTAAAGAAATATAGGTTTATTATCTCACAAAACAAGAAGTCTGGATGTAGGCAGTACATCCAGTGGCTCACAGGTGCTAAATGGTACCCAAACTCTTAGCTGTTACTCTGCCAGTCTTAGCACTTAAGTCTATCCTTGAGTTAGTGAATTCTTAGTCCGTAAGTGGTCTTTGAGTTTTACATCTGAGTTACACAGAATGGAAGGAAATGGTGAAGAAGAAAAAGTGAGACTGCACCTTCTAATTCATGTGATTTTGTCCTCATAGGTCAGAAGTCAGTGAAATGACATCTTACAAATGCAAGGGAAAGTGAAAACCAAGTATTTTGATTTTGAGCAGCTGTAGTGGAGGGGGTGGGCAAGGGAGATAAATATTGAGTCAACAGCTTTCACATCCTATTAAAGGTGTCTAAGAAATGTTTCTTGCATATAGAAATACACTGTCTATTTTAACTTAACATTTGCTATATGATTTCTTCATGAAAGGATGTTATGTTGCTGTCTCTTAGCTTCAAACTCATCTCTATTCTTCTCTCTGTAGTACTAGAGCTGAGATTCTGCAAATCACATTTTCTTTTTGCCAGCTGGTTCCCTGTTTGGCTTTGTCAATGGGGCAGTGCTAGAGGGAGAATGGGAGGTCAGCAGAGGGATTCCCTGCTTTCTGTTTTGTTTGCTATTATCATCAATCAGTTGTCCTTTACTCTGGCAGCAACACCTGGATCCATTCTGCAGCATTTTTTTTCTCCGTATTTCGGAACTAGCTTCATCACACTGCTGTAAGGATGCCAGCATCATCTGTCTGATGCCCAGCTTGGCAAGGGCTCTTGTACAAGATGCTGTGGCCCTGGCACCAGTAGGACAACAACCCTCCTCTAGATTGGAATCCCAGCTCTGCAGGAACTCTCCTCTAAATCTGTAAATTCTAAAAATCCTAGTCTTTTCCTTCCATTCCCTGATTCTGAAGACAAAACTGCTTTCTGCAGTTACCACTTTTGCATTAACTTAATGTTCATTTTTTGCTCTTCCAGTTCTCCAATCTTGGTAAACAATTATTTTTATTAAATTCTCTTTTATATTAAGTTTCTATCTCCTAACGGAAATACTAACTGATATAAAAATTGATACCAGGAGGGTCCCAGGACCCAGACAATAAATGATGGGCTTTTTGTGATTGGTTTGATTGTGTCCTTGGACTTAACAGGAATTGAGCTTTGTGAAAATGAGAAAGAGGATGAGAAGGATCCATGTCATGCAATGGCATCATAATTAATTAAATTATCATCTCTGGTTGATAGTGATAATGTCCTTACTGAAACAAGTTCCTTGAGGGACCAAGAAGCTATTATGCTATTAACTAACTTGCAGGCAGAAATGACTACAAGGACAGCAGAATGAGATATTCTCTTGACTGCACTAAAACTCTAAGGGAGAAAAATAAAAAGAGTAAGCTCAAGTCTTTAAACTCTTATCTTAAGTCTAGTCAGGAAGATAGAAAGTTTCTATGGTGGCCTTAAGAGGATCTCTTAGTTTGGGAGCTTCAAGGCTGATCTCACCAAAATTGTAATTGTGTGTGTTATATAAGTTGATTTCTTTGGTAGATGCTGTGATGTACCACCCAAATCTCCCTTGAGGAATGAAGACCTGAGTCTCCCAGCTGCTCTGAGTGCTTGAGGGACCTCAGCTGTAGCATTCTCTTAGAGAATACCTTGACTGAAGACAAATGCCTTTCCTAAGGCCTTGCCTCATTCCAGAGACATCCTACATCTCCAGTGACTGATGCTGTTATATAAAGATCAGGTCCTCTGATTTCCACTTGGTATAATACTGAAGAGGTGTTGCAGCTTCAAAGCTTCTCATAGGTTAGCTGTGGCCCAGTCTTGCTTCCTCCCACGACTTCCCACAAATGTTGATGCCAAAAGCATTCTCTAATAACTACTGCATGGTGATCTCCATCTGAAACTCTGCTTCCCATGGAATCCAACATGTTACCAATTCACAGCCTCACCAATCCCCTAATGTGAAAAACAGGCAAAAAGAATTTACTGGGAAAGTACTGAAACTATGATATTTGGAATAAGAACATCCAGATGAACTTCGATAAAATTGATAATCTTGAACTTCCAGGCCCCGAGACTCCCTTCTAAGTAGAACCGTACCACCCTCTTGGGTCTGAGTATATTAGTCTTCTCTTCCTTGGATACCATGCAGTAACCCAACCTGGGATGGTTATCTTGTAAGGAAGTGCCTATTCTCTTCAAGACTCAACACAATTAATTCCTGCCACTAGATTCTTATCTGGAGTCAGATTTAAGTATGTTCCAGGGGAAAAAAATATACAAAGTCTGACTCTAGAAGAAGTAGTTCATACTCAAAAAATAATTAAAATATTTCTTCTAAGGTATATTGTCACAAAATATATGGTACAAAGCACATTGACTATATGTGGGGATAGATTCTAAGAGTCCAAGGAAAATAGAATATTTACATCTAATTTGACCAAATCTGCTCATGATTGCACTTAACCAGAGATTCTGGGTTTTGTGTGTTAGATTATAGAGATGGAAGTTTAAAAATGTATACGGTTGACTGACTGAAATTAGAGTTCGACAGTGACTGGCCTACATTTAATGAAGTTGAGATGCTAGAACTCCCTGTCATAATGTAGAGGATAGAATATAACAGCTTTGTAAGATAGGAATATTTGAGTTCATTCATTGTAGATGAACGATATAGCCCCAACCTCCTTCCATTTACATGTTCCAAGAGGGTTTAGAGAATATTTCCTTTACTAAGGCATTGACAAATAACTAGCGAGGGAGCATCAATATCCCAGAAAAGGACATTGAGAGCTATCTCTGTAGGCTGGGTAGAACAGCAGGAGATGCCACCATAGAGAAGTTATCCTTGATGCCAATGGTGCTAATGAGACTGTGAAACAGCAGAGATTGAGTGTCAGTGAGTGCATCAGTACCATCGACACAGTTGTCACATTTATCATCATGGGCAGCAGAGACAAAGTGGTAATCAGAATGTCTCGACCCCTGAGATGTTTAGCAATAACTAACCAATTACAGAGTCCCTAGGAATGAAAAATGGGCAGTATTTTTAAGTATTACTTGATGTATGTATTAATTTCTCATTGCTGCTTTAACAAATTACCACAAACTTAGTGACTTTAAGGAACACAAATGTATTACATTACAGTCAAGGAGGTCAGAAGTCCTAAAATCAGGGTTTGGCAGGGCTGCATTTCTTATAGGGGCTCTAAAGAAGAATCTGTTCCTTGGCTTTTTCAATTTCTACAGTCCACCTATAATGTAGCTCATGGCCGCTTTCTCCATCTTCAAGGCCAGTTGCATAGATTCTTTACCTCTCTCTCTCTTCCTTTCTCTCTACCTCTACTCTGACCTCTGCTTCCATCATCACATCTTATCTCTCTCTGCTTCCATGGTCACACGTCCTTCTCTGACTCTGTTCCATCTCCTTTCCTTATAAGGACCCTGTGATTACACTGGATTTGCCTGGGTAATACAGAATAATTTGCCCATCTCCACAGTCTTAATCTAATCACATATACAAAGTCCCTTTTGCCGTGTAAGGTAGCATATTCACAGGTTCAAGGGATTAGGACACAGAAATTTTGTAGGGAGGGTGTTATTTAGTTAACCAGAGTCAATACACGGACTATGTCTGTCCCACATGCCAAATACATTCATTCACCTCATCTCAATATTTCCACAAGTCTTAACTTCAAGTCTAACAGCATCAACTCAAAGTTCAAAATCTCATCTACATATCATTAACTCAGATGTCTAAAATTTCATCAACTAAATCATTAAAATCAGGTAAGAGTGAGACTCTGAGTATGATCCAACCTCAGGCAAAATTCTTCTCCATCTGCAGAGCTGTAAAACTAGAAAATTTATCTGTTCCAAACAAAAAGGCTAGACAGACATAAGATAAAAATTATAAACATTTCTGTTAAAAAGGGGGAAAGTGGAAGGCCAAAAGTAGTCATCATTCTCAAGCAATTTAGAAATCCAGCTGGGCAAACTTCATTAGGTTTCAAGGTCTGAGAATAATCTTTTTTGGATCAAGGCTCCTCCATCTGAGTCTGTGGCTCCAATTTCAGAGTCGTCATTCCTATTTAATGAAGGATAGTACATGTTTGAAGCTGAGTAGTTTCATCAGCCTGTTTACTACCTGTAAAATTTTGTGAGTCTTGCATCCTTCCGTTTTGTTTTCTCTTTATCCCTTTCAGTTTAAGCTGGCAGTGTTACTGCTGTTAGATGATTCTTAAGAACTCTGCAAGTCTCCCATATATGTCATGGGATTCATTCCATTAGACACAAGGCTCCTCCACAGATCGTTCCTGGATAATTTTATCTCTATTCCTGGCTTCTGCTGAGATAGCTTTAGGGATCCCTGAATCACATGCCTAATCTCTTTAAAAAGCCCTCTCTGTGATAGAATGCTTTGACCTATTGATTCTTCTGAGGCACTAGCAAGGGATTTTTCATCTACACACTTGGCTTTCTCTGTAGAATACACTTTTCTAACAGTGAATCTTTTAATTTTCATATGTTTGGCAATCTGTATAGGCTAAGAATTTCCCAAATCATCAAGTTCTGGTTCTTTATCACTTAACAGTTCTTCCCTCAATTTATCTCTTATTTTACTATAAGCAACGAGAATAATCTAGAACATTTCTTCAGCATTTTACATATAAATCTTCTTAGCTAAACATCCAAGGTAATCACTGACATGTTTTGCTTTTCACATAACTGTAGGATGCAATTCTGCTAAGCTTCCCGCTACTATATAGCAAGAAACTTCTTTCCTCCAGTTCTAATGACATGGTCTCCATTCACTGCTGAATTTCTATACTTCAACCAACAGTCTATTTATGATGATTTAAACCTACCACAGTATATATAGCAGCAACTATCAGCCTGATGGCCAAAATGGAGATTTCTAGCTTTCAACTCAGATCACAGACCACAATACCTTGCTGGAAGGTTGGATCCATTGAGAAAATCTCCTCAAAAGTGTTGCAACTTTGTACTTTTTTTTTTTTTTGTGGTACGCGGGCCTCTCACTGCTGTGGCCTCTCCCGTTGCGGAGCACAGGCTCCTGGACGCACAGGCTCAGCGGCCATGGCTCATGGGCCTAGCTGCTCCGCGGCATGTGGGATCCTCCCAGACCAGGGCACGAACCCATGTCCCCTGCCTCGGCAGGCGGACTCTCAACCACTGCGCCACCAGGGAAGCCCGCAACTTTGTACTTTAAATCTTCCCCCAAGAATTCTCCAAAGGGAACTGCAGCCATTTACTAAGGTGACGTGACAATGCACTGAAGAACTTAAACTAATACTAAATTGACAAATCCTTGCAAACCCAAGATGCCATGATGGTCCACTAGTCAATACGTAGTCTTCTGGAGCCAGGTGATACAGTTTCATGCCTACATTTAAGTCACAGTGGGTCCACAGATTCATCCTGTAGTTACTTCCTCAGTTGCTAAATGCATAATTGAATTTTCATGTGCCCTAGACTTTTTCCCACTACCAGATGAAAATCTAATAACAGGTCCCAGTTCTACTTAATATAATGAAGTCATAAGTCAGAGAGGAGTTCAACTGCAAGAATAATGATAAAGAATTGATTTTTTCAACACTAACAGTAACTTAATTTGGATATGAAATGAGATAGCTCTTTGAAAAGCACAATGAAAACCATAAATGCTGGTAGGAAGAAACAGAGCTTCTATGTCAAGGGCCTTTTCACCAACCTTCAGTAAAACAAAGAATATCATTAGCAATAAAAGACTATGGAGAATCCTCAGGAAAACCTTTCATTTTTCAAGTGAGGCAACTGTTGCTGGGAGAGGAAAAGGAATTTGTCTAAGATAAAATACCATGTACACTGTAAAGCAGGGGTTAAAATATCATATTTTGATCTAACACTATGGAGGGTCTATTTTTCATTATTGTCTCCCCAGCACTCAATTAGTCTGTGGAAGAAAGTAATAAATTAGCTGGAATCAAGTATCCACATCTCAATTCTCTTCCATCATATTATATTGTCCTTTATCTTTATATTGGAATAATTATTCCTGTTTTTTCCCTTTTCCTTTCTTAACAATTCAGCCCCAAAACCATTAGGGAGGCTGAATAAGATAAGTGTTCAAACCAAGGTGGGGACTGAAGAGCTATGGTTGTGCAGAACAAAGTATTGGAACACGATCAAGTGCGGAGGGTGTCCACAAGTAGAGATGCAGGCATGGGGCAAAGTACTGGTGAACAGAGCAGGTTGAGGAATGCTTTTGTGCAGGAGAAAAACCAGCATGGGATGTTAGAGAAAAAAGTCTGATAAGAAGTAGGATACTTAGCTACTTTAGGAACTCTATCAAAAAATGCTTACTAATTACAAAAAGTAATTTTAAAGTGGAGAAGCCTGGCAGACAGCCCCTTCATCAAGTGATCAAAGTGAAAATCAACTATAATGAGAAAAAACAAAATCATGTGCAATCTTACAGAATGTAATGAGAATACAGAACATTAGTTAAGAGGGTCTTCCTCCAAAGGACGAATAAACTAAACCTTATGAGACAATATCAAACCTAAACTGAGAAATTTTCTATAAAATAAGTGATCTGTAATCACTTAATCACAAAATAAGGAATGAGGAAGTGTCCTGTATTGAAGGAGATGAAGGAGGCATGAAAACTCAATGCAAGGTTACTCAGAACTGGATTATTTTCCTATAAAGGACATAATTTGAACACTTGACAAAACTTTAATGGAGAGTTATTATGTATCCTACTGCATAATGTTCTAGTAAGGATTAAATGAGAAGATTAGCATTTAGGACAGAGACTAACCCTACTATCAGTGTAAAATACATGCAGTCTAGTTTTGGTCACTTGTTTATATGTGGTGTAGACTAAATATTTGTGCCCCCCAAATTCATATGTTGAAACATACTCTCCAGTGTGTTGGTATTTGGAGGCAGAGACTTTTGGAGGTAATTAGGTCATAAAAGTGGAGCCTTCATGAATGAGATTAGTGCCCTTATAGAAGAGACCCCAGAGAGTTTCCTTTCCCCCTCTACCATGTGAGGTAACAGCAAGAAGGAGACCATCTCTGAACCAGGAAGCAGGCTCTTACCAGACACTAAATATGTTGATCTTGGACCCCTTAACCTTTAGAATTGTGAGAAATAAATTTATTTTGTTTATAAGACACCCAGGTTATGGTAATTTTGTTATAGCAACCTGAATATACTAAGTTAGTATGTGTTTTTCTTTTTTTTTTTATTCTGTCAATATTCTTTTATTAACCACGGATTTTTCTTCCTTCACTAGATATATGAAAGAGGGGAGACAGCCTCTACACTAGTTCCACCACTCTCTAAACCCTCCACATGGAAGGACTGATTTTAATTGTTGAGATGGGGGCAAAGCTGTAGCTTAGCCCCAAACTCCATGTAGAATTCTACCTCTTAGAATTGAGACGTTATGAATCAGAACTCCATGTGGTGGACTGGATATATGTCTAAATTTAGGAAGACGTAGAAAAGTCCCAGCTGGGTCACCAGACCTAGCCACCATCTTAAATCCACCTTTACTATTAATAAAGCAGATATTAACATTTAGTCTCCTTTAGACTCCAATATATATATTTCAATGAGTTTCATAATGCAGAAGGAAAGAGGGATTTTATTAAAGGTCACTCTGAAAATGCCATGTTTATGGTCATGAAGCAAAAATCCCTACAAAAGAGAAGTAGGCACCTGAGTTTCAATAAACAACCCAAAGAGATTGAAGTTTCTGGAGCAGCTCTGATCTCAGTAATCTCAGACTTTCTTATGAAGGCCTTTGAATTTGATGTGTTGTTGCAGATATCACTGTGCTTGGTGTTGGTATCCATGCAACTGTTCAATGATGACATACAAGCAAATCTTGTATGCTTTGTACTTGTATTACTTTTCTAGGGCTGCCATAACAAAGTACCACAAACTGGGTGGCTTAAACAACAACAAAAAATTTATTGTCTCACATTTTTGGAGGTGAGAAATCTGAGGTCAACAGATTGATGAGGTTGGTTCCTTCTGAGGGCTGTGAGGAAGAATCTGTTCATTGCCTCTCCCCTAGCTTCTAGTGGGTTGCTGATAATCTTTGTCATTCTTTGACCTGTAGAAGCATCACCTCAATCTCTGCCTTCATTTTTATATAGTGTTATACATGTTTGTGTGTGTCTGTAACCAAATTTCTTCTTTTTATAAGAACACCAGTCATATTGCATTAGGGGCCCATCCTACTCCTATATGACTTCATCTTACCTTAACTATTTACATCTGCAATGACCCTATTTCCTAATAAAGTCACATTCTGAGGCACTGGAGCTTAGGACCTCAACATATGAATTGGGGGGTACAACTCAACCCACAACAGCACTATTTTGTCAAGAATTAGAATGTTAAGCAAATCCTGATCACAACTGGATTTGAGTCCAGACTGTGGCTTCACCCCAGAGTGATAATAGATTTTATTCATGATCAAAAATGGGGTCCTTATTATAAATGAAAAGGATACTTTCTAGCATTTAGGTAGGGAAAGTTATTAAATTACTACAAAGGCTAAAATTGATATTTTAATCAGAGTTTTTTAAAAGCTTGTGCCTGAAACATTATTTTTAGTAATGTGGTTTGTTCACATAGTCAGCTCAAAGAGAACCCAAATTGGTTTTGTAAAGTAATTAATTATTTTTCAACCAGTAGGAAAACAGTAGTGGAATAAGGAAAATTAAAAGAAGAGAGGCCTTTGTCACATTCTGAGATGGCCCACACTCTGTCTGTGGAATGTGTTTCTCTCTAAATAAATCCACTTCTTACCTATCACTTGGTCTCTCATTGAATTCTTTCTGCAATGAGACATCAAGAACCTGAGCTTCATTAAGTCCTGAAACCAGGTAATGCACCCAAGAAAGAGTCATCCACTGAGTTATTTCCCCTCATTCATCTCCCTTCATCCAAGCTGAGGAAAAGAGACAGCCACCTGGCAAAGGTCTAGTCCAAGGGGTCTTTGAAGTGTTCTGCTGAAGCACCTCTGGTTCCCCAGCATTCCTGTTAGAAGATAAGCCATCTCCAGCCATGTGGATGAAAGGCTCTTGGTGCTGAAGCCAGGAGTCAGTGCTGTGCCTCTGAGGTGGGAGAGCCAACTTCAGGACACTGGTCCACAAGAGGCCTCCCAGCTCCACGTAATATCAAAGGGCGAAAATCTCCCAGAGATCTCCAGCTCAACACCAACACCCAGCTTCACTCAACGACCAGCAAGCTACAGTGCTGGACACCCCATACCAAACAACTAGCAAGACAGGAACACAACACCACCCATTAGCAGAGAGGCTGCATAAAATCATAATAAGGCCACAGACACCCCCAAACACACCACCAGACGTGGACGTGCCCACCAGAAAGGCAAGATCCAGCCTCATCCACCAGAACACAGGCACTAGTCCCCTCCACCAGGAAGCCTACACAACCCACTGAACCAACTTTAGCCACTGGGGACAGACACCAAAAACAACGGGAACTATGAACCTGCAGCCTGGAAAAAGGAGACCCCAAACACAGTAAGATAAGCAAAATGAGAAGACAGAAAAACACACAGCAGATGAAGAAGATAAAAACCCACCAGACCTAACAAATGAAGAGGAAATAGGCAGTATACCGGAAAAAGAATTCAGAATAATGAGAGTAAAGATGATCCAAAATCTTGGAAATAGAATGGAGAGAATACAAAAAACGTTTAACAAGGACCTAGAAGAACTAAAGAGCAAACAAACAGTGATGAACAACACAATAAATGAAATTAAAAATTCTCTAGGAGGGATCAATAGCCGAATAACTGAGGCAGAAGAACGGATAAGTGACCTGGAAGATAAAATAGTGGAAACAACTACTGCAGAGCAGAAAAAAGAATGAAAAGAACTGAGGACAGTCTCAGAGACTTCTGGGACAAAATTAAACACACCAACATTCGAAGTATAGGGCTCCCAGAAGACGAAGAGAAAAAGAAAGGGACTGAAAATATTTGAGAGATTATAGTTGAAAACTTCCCTAATACGGGAAAGGAAAGAGTTAATCAAGTCCAGGAAGCACAGACAGTCCCATACAGGATAAATCCAAGGAGAAATACACCAAGACACATATTAATCAAACTATCAAAAATTAAATACAATGAAAACATATTAAAAGCAGCAAGGGAAAAACAACAAATAACACACAAGGGAATCCCCATAAGGTTAACAGCTGATCTTTCAGCAGAAACTCTGCAAGCCAGAAGGGAGTGGCAGGACATATTTAAAGTAATGAAGGAGAAAAACCTACAATCAAGATTACTCTACCCAGCAAGGCTCTCATTCAGATTTGATGGAGAAATTAAAACCTTTACCGACAAGCAAAAGTTGAGAGAGTTCAGCACCACCAAATCAGCTTTACAACAAATGCTAAAGGAACTTCTCTAGGCAAAAAACACAAGAGAAGGAAAAGACCTACAATAACAAACCCAAAACAATTAAGAATATGGGAATAGGAACATACATATCGATAATTACCTTAAATGTAAATGGATTAAATGCTCCCACCAAAAGACACAGACTGGCTGAATGGATACAAAAACAAGACCCATATATATGCTGTCTACAAGAGACCCACTTCAGAATTAGGGACACATACAGACTGAAAGTGAGGGGATAGAAAAAGATATTCCATGCAAATGGAAAGCAAAAGAAAGTTGAGGGCTTCCCTGGTGGCACAGTGGTTGGGGGTCCGCCAGCCGATGCACGGGACACTGCTTCGTGCCCCGGTCCAGGAAAGTCCCACATGCCACGGAGTGGCTAGGCCTGTGAGCCATGGCCGCTGAGCCTGCGCGTCCAGAGCCGGTGCTCTGCAAAGGAAGAGGCCACAGCAGTGAGAGGCCTGCCTACCGCAAAAAAAAAAAAAAAGAAAGCTGGAGTAGCAATTCTCATGTCAGACAAAAGAGACATTAAAATAAAGACTATTACAAGAGATAAAGAAGGACACTACATAATGATCAAGGGATCAATCCAAGAAGATATAACAATTGTAAATATTTATACACCCAACATAGGAGCACCTCAATACACAAGGCAAATGATAACAGCCATAAAAGGGGAAATCAACAGTAACATGATTATATTAGCAGACCTTAAAACCCCACTTTCACCAATAGACAGATCATCCAAAATGAAAATAAATAAGGAAACACAAGCTTTAAATGATACATTAAACAAGACGGACTTAATTGATATTTATAGGACATTCCATCCTAAAACAACAAAATACACATTTTTCTCAAGTGCTCATGGAACATTCTCCAGGATAGATCATATGTTGGGTCACAAATCAAGCCTTGGTAAATTTAAGAAAATTGAAATTGTATCAAGTATCTTTTCCAACTGCAACGCTATGAGACTAGATATCAATTACAGGAAAAGATCTGTAAAAAATAAAACACATGGAGGCTAAACAATACACTGCTTAATGACGAAGTGATCACTGAAGAAATCAAAGAGGAAATTAAAAAATACCAAGAAACAAATGAAAATGGAGACACAACAACCCAAAACCTATGGGATGCAGCAAAAACAGTTCTAAGAGGGAAGTTTATAGCAATACAATCCTACATTAAGAAACAGGAAACATCTCGAATAAACAACCTAACCTTGCACCTAAAGCAATTAGAGAAAGAAGAACAAAAAAACCCCAAAGTGAGCAGCAGGAAAGAAATCATAAAAATCAGATCAGAAATAAATGAAAAAGAAATGAAGGAAACGATAGCAAAGATCAATAAAACTAAAAGCTGGTTCTTTGAGAAGATAAACAAAATTGATAAACCATTAGCCAGACTCATCAAGAAAAAAAGGGAGAAGACTCAAATCAATAGAATTAGAAATGAAAAAGGAGAAGTAATAACTGATACTGCAGAAATACAAAAGATCATGACAGATTACTACCAGCAACTCTATGCCAATAGAATGGACAACCTGGAAGAAATGGACAAATTCTTAGAAATGCACAACCTGCCAAGACTGAATCAAGACTGAATAGAAAATATGAAGAGACCAATCACAAGCACTGAAATTGAAACTGTGATTAAAAATCTTCCAACAAACAAAAGCCCAGGACCAGATGGCTTCACAGGAGTTTTCTATCAAACATTTAGAGAAGAGCTAACACCTATCCTTCTCAAACTCTTCCAAAATATAGCAGAGGGGGGAATACTCCCAAACTCATTCTACAAGGCCACCATCACCCTGATACCAAAACCAGACAAAGATGTCAAAAGAAAGAAAACTACAGGCCAATATCACTGATGAATATAGATGTAAAAATCCTCAACAAAATACTAGCAAACAGAATCCAACAGCACATTAAAAGGATCATACAGGGGCTGCCCTGGTGGCGTAGTGGTTGAGAGTCTGCCTGACGATGCAGGGGACACGGGTTCGTGCCCCGATCTGGGAAGATCCCACATGCCGCGGAGCGGGTAGGCCCGTGAGCCATGGCTGCTGAGCCTGCACATCTGGAGCCTGTGCTCCGCAACGGGAGAGGCCACAACAGTGAGAGGCCCGCATACCGCAAAAAAAAAAAAAAAGGATCATACACCATGATGAAGTGGGGTTTATTCTAGGAATGCAAGGATTCTTCAATATACACAAATCAATCAACATGATACACCATATTAACAAATTTAAGGAGAAATACCATATGATCATCTCAATAGATGCAGAGAAAGCTTTCGACAAAATTAAACACACATTTATGATAAAAACCCTGCAGAAAGTAGGCATAGACGGAACTTTCCTCAACATAATGAAGGCCATATGACAAACCCACAGCCAACATCATCCTAAATGGTGAAAAACTGAAACCATTTCCACTAAGATCAGGAACAAGACAAGGTTGCCTACTCTCACCACTCTTATTCAACATAGTTTTGGAAGTTTTAGCCACAGCAATCAGAAGAAAAAGAAATAAAAGGAATCCAAATCGGGAAAGAAGCAGTAAAACTGCCATTGTTTGAAGATGGCATGATACTATACATAGAGAATCCTAAAGATGCTATCAGAAAACTACTAGAGCTAATCAATGAATTTGGTAAAGTAGCAGGATACAAAATTAATGTACAGAAATCTCTGGCATTCCTATACACTAATGATGAAAGTGAAATTAAGAACACACTCCCATTTACCATTGCAACAAAAAGAATAAAATATGTAGGAATAAACCTACCTAAGAAGACAAAAGACCTGTATGCAGAAAATTATCAGACACTGATGAAAGAAATTAAAAATGATACAAAGAAATGGAGAGATATACCATGTTCTTGGATTAGAAGAATCAACATTGTGAAAATGACTCTACTACCCAAAGCAATCTACAGATTCAATGCAATCCCTATCAAACTACCACTGGCATTTTTCACAGAACTAGAACAAAAAATTTCACAATTTGTATGGAAACACAAAAGACCCCGAATAGCCAAAGCAATCTTGAGAACGAAAAACGGAGCTGGAGGACTCAGGCTCTCTGACTTCAGACTATACTACAAAGCTACAGTAATCAAGACAGTTTGGTGCTAGCACAAAAACAGAAACACAGATCAATGGAACAGGATAGAAAGCCCAGAGATAAACCCACGCACCTATGGTCACCTTATCTTTGATAAAGGAGGCAGGAATGTACAGTGGAGAAAGGACAGCCTCTTCAATAAGTGGTGCTGGGAAAACTGGACAGGTACATGTAAAAGTATGAGATTAGAACACTCCCTAACACCACACACAAAAATATGCTCAAAATGGATTAAAGACCTAAATGTAAGGCCAGAAACTATCAAACTCTTAGAGGAAAACATAGGCAGAACACTCTATGACATAAATCACAGCAAGATCCTTTTTGACCCACCTCCTAGAGAAATGGAAATAAAAAAAATAATAAATGGGACCTAATGAAAGTTCAAAGCTTTTGCACAGCAAAGGAAACCATAAACAAGACCAAAAGACAACCCTCAAAATGGGAGAAAATATTTGCAAATGAAGCAACTGACAAAGGATTAATCTCCAAAATTTACAAGCAGCTCATGCAGCTCAAAAACAAAGAACCCCATCCAAAAATGGGCAGAAGACCTAAACAGACATTTCTCCAAAGAAGATATACAGATTGCCAACAAACACATGAAAAAATGCTCAACATCATTAATCATTAGAGAAATGCAAATCAAAGCTACAATGAGATATCATCTCACACCGGTAAGAATGGCCACCATCAAAAATCTAGAAACAATAAATGCTGGAGAGGACGTGGAGAAAAGGGAGCACTCTTGCACTGCTGGTGGGGATGTAAATTGGTACAGCCACTATGGAGAACAGTATGGAGATTTCTTAAAAAACTACAAATAGAACTACCATATGACCCAGCAATCCCACTACTGGGCATATACCCTGAGAAAACCATAATTCAAAAAGAGTCATGTACCAAAATGTTAATTGCAGCTCTATTTATAATAGCCAGGACATGGAAGCAACCTATGTGTCCATCATCGAATGAATGGATAAAGAAGATGTGGCACATATATACAATGGAATATTACTCAGCCATAAAAAGAAACGAAATTGAGTTATTTGTAGTGAGGTGGATGGACCTACAGTCTGTCATACAGAGTGAAGTCAGAAAGAGAAAAACAAATACCGTATGCTAACATATATATATGGAATCTAAGAAAAAAAAATGTCATGAAGAACCTAGGGGTATGATGGGAATAAAGACACAGACCTACTAGAGAATGGACTTGAGGATATGGGGAGGGAGAAGGGTAAGATGTGACAAAGTGAGAGAGTGGCATGGACATATATACACTACCAAATGTAAAATAGATAGCTAGTGGGAAGCAGCTTCATAGCACAGGGAGATCAGCTCGGTGCTTTGTGACCACCTAGAGGGGTTGGATAGGGAGGGTGAGAGGGAGGGAGATACAAGAGGGAAGAGATATGGGAACGTATGTATATGTATAACTGATTCACTATGTTATAAAGCAGAATCTAACACCCCATTGTTAAAGCAATTATACTCCAATAAAGATGTCAAAAAAAAAAAGAGAAGAGCATAGGCCTTTTAAAATTATTAGTTTAAAATTTCTACTATAACAGATAACCATTAAACTTGGTGGCTTAACCCAACACAAATTTATTATCTTACAGTTCTGTAGGCCAGAAGTCTCACTGGCTCTCAGTGGACAAAATTCAAGGTTTCAAAGTAGTGTTATGTGTTTTTCTGGAAACTGTAGTAACATCTGTTTCCTTACTTTTTCCAGTTTCTTGAGAACAATCCACATTCCTTGGTTCATGGCCCCCTTCCTCCATCTCAACCCCAACAATGTTACATCTTTCTCACCATCCTTTCATCACATCTCTCTCTGACTATGTTCTTCTGCCATACTCTTCTACCTTTAGAGACCCTTGTGATTACATTGGGCTCACATGGATAATCTCTCCATTATAAAGTATGCTGATAGGTAACCTTAATTTTATTTGTCATGTAGCACAACATATTACTGAGAACTAGAACTTCAATGTCTTTCTAGACTCTAGCTCTACATCTATATCTATAAAGCCTCCCTATGTTCCTTATATATATATATCCTATTGGTTCTGTTTCTCTGGATAATCGTGATGAACACAGGCTCCTCATGGTGTCTTGCTGGAAGTGGAAGTCCCAAGGGATTCTTGCCTCAGCATCCTATTGGGAAGTGTGAAGGGTACTGTTATTCATGGGATCTGGCTAAGTGAGGCATCCCAGGATAGTTAAAAAAAGTAGAAATTCATAATCACCCAGTAAGTGGGCATGTGGGGAAGTTAACCTAGGATTCTTGAGACTCTCTCAATTCCTATATGGTGGATACTTGTTTGAAAGTGTATGGCTTGCCAAAGCATTCTCTGTGGGGAGCAAGGAGAGTAAAAACAAAACAAATTTGGGATGATCTTCCAGGACCAAATCCAAAGGAAGATACAAATGACACAGCAACAAGTACCTATGAGAGAAGATCTTGGGCCAAAACAGCAAGGGAGGTGTCCTCAAGCTTTGAACAAGAGTCATCTGACAGTACAGAAGTTTCAGATGTTAGCAGAATATACCAAAGGAATTTCAGGATGGGACCAGTCATATCTTAGCAATCACCACCCAGTGTGCACCCAAGGAACTGTGCAGGGCCAGGTATTCCATTTCATGTAATTTGTTACAGTTGATTAGTTTAAAAGAGTCATAGACTATATTATGACCAGGGTATTAGAAAAAACAAACAATTTACATACGAAGATATTTTTAAAGCGTAAAACTATGATTTAAAACAGACATTTTGCTAGATTTTGAATTACAGATTGATTATAAATGCTTCTTTAAGAGTAATATACTCCTAAGATTTTTCCATCTGCAAAAGTCAACTTATCTGAGTCAGTTCCATCTTTAGATTAACTCGCACAAGTCTCAAAAAGCAATAGCCTAGGGTATACTGAACCTGAATCCATAGAGAGTAAATAGTTCCCTTTTATTCCATTGCATCTTTCATTTTTTCTTTGTAAAATTAATCACTTCTGTGTACAGGGAGTTTGGGTAAACGTGAACCTGTAAGCTATAAGGGTTGCCTAGAAGTAGTTAGGAGAGAGATGGGTAATGTGGACTCAAGCCTCTCTTGCTTCTTACTCAGGACAGAAAAGTGGAAGAAGTGATATTTGACATAGCGACACCATGATCGTTGAAAAAACAGACTGTTGTGAAGATAATGTAAGGATTTATTATAGGAGGATTTTTCGATACTGTCTCTTTCTGACTCATTCTGTTCATACAATTTTGTTAAAGTTTTGAATGTTTCCCTATACCTACCACACATCAAGAAAGATTTAGTGTAGTGACCATCAAATTAATTGGTCATGAGGACTGGTTCCTGAGGTGTATGAAGACCCAAGGAGCACTGAGAACTCAAGATAGTGAGATTTTCCTGGTAAATAAATTGGCCAAGGACCCACCCCTTAGAAAACACAAGTCCTGAGTATAGCAGGTGATTTCCCATGGAGGAGCAGATGGCCAAAACCTTTTTTTGTTTGTTTGTGGGGTTTTTTTCTTTTTTTTTTTTTTTTCCTTAGTGAATGCTGTTATTATCTTGATCTAACTTCTAAGGGAATTTCGGGGTTTTTTTTTTTTAAAGTAACAGTGTAGGGATTGGAGCTTTGAGGGTAAAGAGTGAGGGTCTTCTTTATGGGCATTCCTTTCTTTTGGTGGCTTCTCAAATGAATCTGTTAGATGAAAATGCCTGAGGCCACCTCTTAGAGACAACATTCCCCTCAAAACTTTGTAGATGATGAAGTAGGGCTCAAAGTAGTATTCAGTAAGGCCATGAGCATGACTACTTAAATCTATTTGGGGTATATAGAGAGAGAACGTAACCACTCAAGGATTTTTAGCCTACTAGATAAAAAAGTCTATGTAAAGGTGGAGACAAAAACTCTAATTGATAGTAGTCTGGATATTTGAATAAATAGCCCCTCAGTTGGTACAAGAGTTAAGGCTTTGACATTCTAGCTAAATGTTCTTTAGCCAAAAATACACATTTAGCAGAAAGATGTAAGGGAATGCCCTGGAAATCAAGAGCAGTACCCTCAGTAGAACAAAATGCCAGACACATATTCCTTTAGAGTCAGGTATTCTGTGAAATAAGGAAGTGCACATCTGAATCCACTGGATAGGCTAAAAAGTTTTAAAACGCCTTCCAATTACATTTGCCACTTTCGAGAAAAGTAGTTTCGAGAGATTCTTTACAGTATATATAGAAAGGTTATGTGCCTTTTTTTAAAAGGAACTCAAGGTTAAGAGGCAAAGGAGGTGGCCCCTACTTGCCTAGGAAACCCAGGATGTGCTTTTATAGGACCAGAGGCTGAGAAAGAATATTTATCATGGCTCTCAAATGTAAATGGCACACGTAGTATCTGCCTTATTTTATCACCTTCTCCATTCTTTACAGACAGCAAATGAGTCTTAGAGCATCACTGCAGCTTATTCAATGGCACACGGATGTACTACAGGAGGCCAAATTTAAAAACCTGTACTCTATCCAATATTTCAAAGCTCTCCTCAGCCCTTCTAAATAAGAGATAGCTGAGAGAAACTAGCTCAATCTTAGACACTTGGCCCATTCCACTATTCCAGATCATCTAATTTCACAGTTCATAAAGAGAGCATGGAAAAACTCAACCCAACTGCATTTATGATGCCTCATCTCAGGATATTTGCTGTTTATAAAGTAGCCTATTTATTACCTTATAAGAAGAGTATAGTGAGTAGCAGGGGCTATCAATTTATGACCACTCGTTAAAGAATCTCTGATTTCGAGGTCTTGAATCAAAGTCTTTTGCAGTTCCAGTCTCTTGGATGAACACACAGATGGCCTTGGGGCACTAGAACATACTCCAGGGTTATCTGTGTGACTTTTCTGCCTAAAGTCAGAGTTCATTAAAAAGAAAAAAAAAAATCTACACTAAAACAAAAAACAGAGAGAGGTTGGAAGGTGTTGGCCGTGTTGGGAACCGCTATTCAGTATGGCTGGAATGAATCTTCTTCATAAGAGGATTAGAGGAAGATAGGATGGATAAGATCATTTGGGGTAGCACTTAAGAGTTTGGAAGACTGGAAATTAAAATTGGAGTGCTTCTCCATGAAGATACAGAGCTCTTATTCCTAATCTTTTCTTCATCATCACACTGTCTACATTCAGAGTTTGTGTATGGGGCTGTGTGACTATAGGGAAAAATGCAAAAAGAGCATTTTCCAAATAAATATTAATAGAGCAGAATATGAGCCAGTACCCTTCTCTAGAGTGTATATTTGAAATACCCAATCTTGCTAAAACCTTCAAGTAATAAAATATGGCTATTTTAGAAGCTTCGTAAGCATCAGTTATACAGAAGGAAGGTTAAATTACAGCCCAGAAGCTACATCAGAGAAGCCAAGATAAATGTACAATGGCCTCAAGATGAATGGGATTTTAAAAGCAGCTTACACATTAAGAGACTATTAGTACATGATTCCACTTAAAGAAAAAACAAAAAATACAGCAAGAACACTGAGCCAAAATGTCACATATAAAGAAAATGGGAAATTTAGATAAAGAGGTAGGGAGTACTTTTTTGCAAAAACTCCAGACATTTTGTTGTTTGGAATAAATTGTGAAGGGACAAATCTATCTTACCAGAAAATATCTTTCTTGTCTTGTATTATCATATTAACAGTCTTAAAATCTATCTCACTCACTAAAATTATTCACTTAGCAAATTGAAGAAGCATGCCTATATACTGTACAAAGTTACCCTCACTGTAAGCAAGTAGGCCTTCTCTGTACACATACTACAATTTTAGGGGTCTCTGTTTTACTTCTTTTCATTTAAAAAATCTTGTTTTTGTAATTGGTTAGGTAAATAAGAAAATGCAGATTCTTATTTTGAGGTCACTCTAATGTTGGACCTGTCATTTTAGTGATCCTGTGCCACATTTCTTCTGTTTCAAAAGTGGTAGAAAATAGAAAAATGAATCAAATTGAATATTGATGTACATGCATTGCAAAACAGTGCATGATAAGGGACAGAAGATATGGAAAGGTGATCTCTGCTCTCTGATTGGTCTCATTACTGCTCTCTAGTTATATACAAAGAAGAATATAACTTACCCTCAAAGATTAGAGGTGATAGTATATTATAAGGTTATGAAGATCAATCTAAAAAAAGAGGATAGATTTAAATTGAAATACACTCATTCTTATAATTTGATCTTCATAATAACTGGAATCAGGCAAGCAAACAGCAATATCTACATTTATAAATGAGGTAATTGAATTAGGTAATTAGCAATGCTAAAAAGGGATGCAGTTTAGGATTGAGCTCCAGAGCCCCTTGTACACCCCACCATCTCCCCAGTATTTTGTGTGCATTGGAATATCAGGTCTGCCAGCCAACTTGCTGCCTGTTTGTGTAAATAAAATCTCACTGAGGCACAACCACACCTATTTGTGTAAGTATCAGCTGTGGCTGCTTTTTCACTATAGCAACTGAAAGAGACCATAAAGCCTATAATATTTACTCTTTGGTCCTTGGGAAAAAAATTCCTGACCCCTGCTGTTTTTCATCAGTAGTACAGGGGACTTGAATTTTTTCCTCCTAATGCTTGCCTAGGATTAGCTGGTTTTCAGTATATGCTTATTGAAAGAAGCCTGAAAGGAAGAAGGTAAGGAAGAATGGATGAAAGGAGGGTATAACAACTTGAGAGAATTTCTGGATTTGACAGTATCTAATCTCTTCAACACAGGCATTCTTATCAATGAACTAACTAGCCATAGTTAACTAACTCCCTCTCTGAAGGAGAGTAAGTAGGCAATTTAATGAATGAATGAATGATCTGCCATTCGTTGGTCACCACTCAGAATTTTCTTTTGTTTTTTAACCTCAAGATCAGATGAAAAGTTACCTTAGCTAGATCATTTTAGGAAAAAGATGATAACTCCTAGGATTCACTTCCAACTTCTGTGTAAAGCAGAACCACAGCCTGGCTTCTAATTGGCAAATGTTGTGTGGATAAATCTTCTCAGTTCCTGTGGACAACTTTAATTATTAAACTACCCTCACTGATTTCTGCTGATTGTTTGGCAGACAAACAAAGTTTTATTTTTGGGAAAACTGAGTCAAACACAAACTGCACTTTAAAAACATCCAGATGTGTTCATTTTGGATTTCAAATGGTATCAACGAATAATTTTACCAAAGATTTTTGAGTATTTTTTAAAACTACCTGTTTCCAATTTGAACTTCCTTCTCTGATTAGACTTACTTTTCAGCCCCAAATACATAATGTTATCTTTCACATTATGCTGTGTATTCAAAAACTGCAACAATTTCCCTGATCACTTTAGTGCTGGCATATCAGCATCTAAATTTACAATCGCCAGGACATGGAAGCAACCTAAATGTCCATAGACAGATGAATGGATAAAGAAGATGTGGCACATATATACAATGGAATATTACTCAGCCATAAAAAGAAACGAAATTGAGTTATTTGTAGTGAGGTGGATGGACCTAGAGTCTGTCATACAGAGTGAAGTAAGTCAGAAAGAGAAAAACAAATACCATATGCTAACACATATATGTGGAATCTAAAATAAAAATGGTTCTGATGAACCTAGGGGCAGGACAGGAATAAAGACACAGACATAGAGAATGGACTTGAGGACATGGGGAGGGGGAAGGGTAAGCTGGGATGAAGTGAGAGAGTGGCATGGACATATATATACTACCAAATGTAAAATAGCTAATGGGAAGCAGCCGCATACCACAGAGAGATCAGCTCAGTGCTTTGTGACCACCTAGAGGGGTGGGATAGGGAGGGTGGGAGGGAGACGCAAGAGGGAGGAGATATGGGGATATATGTATGTGTATAGCTGATTCACTTTGTTATAAAGCAGAAGCTAACACACAATTGTAAAGTAATTATACTCCAATAAAGATGTTTAAAAAAACAACAACATGTAAAACTAACTTAACTAAATAAATAAATTCAAAGTTGAGACAATGAATGTGTTAAGGAGGCAACTTAACACCTTCCAACTTCTTTTTTTCCCTTCAGCTGTACATCTTGGAAAATCAGCAGTATTTGCACAAACATATGTTCCACTTGTTTAGCTTTAGTCCACGGGGTCTTGCTTTGGCCTTCAATTAACATTATAACACCCAGTCACCAAAAACCAGCCTTGAAAAAAAAGAGTATGGGCCAGAAGCCCATCAGAACAGCTTCAGTTATCAAACTCTTTAAATTTTGAATTATTTGGTTTGTCTTTGTCTTTCTCTGAGCTTGGCACAGAGAAAGAGGTAACCAATTTTTATGTATTGAATGAATGCCCACTGAAAATTGGAAAAAAACCAACATGGTCACCAACAATGAAAGCTAAGAATAATGTAAATCCCTCTCATCTCCCTCCAACAATATGCACCCAGACCCAGAAACACTTCAATGTTATAGTGGTTTTTACTGCTGCATGGTGATCTATTTAAAATTGCATCTTTAAAAAGCCCATATTTTTCTCTTTTCATATTCTGGGTGTGAATGAAGCATAAGACAGATTTTTCAGAGCTGTTATTACACTGACACTGAAGCTAAAAAATACATAAAGCATGCCAGTTGGAAACCTTGGAGATTTTGTAGTTATTTTATGTTTTAATTTTCAATCCTCTATATACCCAAGTTATTTTCTAATAACTTGGTGAATGCTACTGCTGCTGTCTGTATAACTATCCACTACTGAATATTTTAAGTAAGTATATAAACTAATAAGGCATGGTGAACCATCACAGAATACAATAAATATAACCAAGGCTCTATCCAAATATTTTTCTTTTCCTAAATGTGTTGCATCCTTTGTAATATACCCAGTATTAGTGTAAGTAGAGTGGGTGACCAGATGTCCACCATTTCCAACACCTTTTCTTTGTTTAAACTGCAATGAGAAAACATACTTTTCTGCACATTCTCAGTTGCTGCCTTTCACAACCCCTGCCCTCTATCTCCCTTTAACCCAAGAGATGACTGGACTAGCTCCCATCCTGCCACTGCCTTTGGTCGCAATATCCATCATTGGCCTTCAAACCAATTGCATCAGTGAAATAAAATTACTCTTAATATTACTTACAAAGCACCAGAAATATTAAAGTTGCAGTAAGAAAGAAGCAGATAAAAGGGAAGCTAGCACAAAAACTAAAGCCTTAATAAAAAGCAGCAGAGCTTCCGTTGCTACTAAACAAGTAAAAACATGAATTCTGGCCCTCACCTTCTTCAGTGCTCCTGAAAGTAGTTATCACATAACACAGTCATTTGCCACAGTAACCTTTTCCAATTGATCCCATTCTATCAAGTGATTTTTCCGGGGGCTTCCCTGGTGGCAGAGTGGTTGAGAGTCTGCTTGGTAATGCAGGGGACACGGGTTCGTGCCCCGGTCCGGGAAGATCCCACATGCCGCGGAGCGGCTGGACCCGTGAGCCATGGCCGCTGAGCCTGCGCGTCCGGAGCCTGTGCTCCGCAACGGGAGAGGCCACAACAGTGAGAGGCCCGCGGACCGCAAAAAAAAAAAAAAAAAGTGATTTTTCCCCCAGACAGTTCAGCACCCATTACCCCTTCCTACAGAAACTTCCAGGGAAGTTAACCACATTTACTCTACTCCCAAGGTGCTCTTGAGCAGGTTTAGATGTCCTCTGCCTTCTGAATGGGAGTGTTAATGGGTTGAATTCTGTCCCTCCAAAATGTATATGTTGAAGTTCTAACATCCAGTACTTCAGGACATGAATGTGTTTAGCACTACGGACATTGAAGAGGTCATTAAGCTTCAATGAGGGCATTGGGGTGGAACCTAAGCTAGTATGACTGGTGTCCTTATAAGAAGAGATTAAGACACAGACATGCATAGAAAAATGACAAGGTGAAGACGGAGGGAGAAGATGGCCATCTATAAGCCAAGAAGAGGGGCCTTAGAGGATGTCAACCCTGATCTTAGACTTCTAGCCTTCAGAACTATGAGAAAATAAACTGCTGTTTAAGCCATTCAGTCTGTAGTATTTCATCATGGTAACTCTAACTAATTAATATGAGAATAAATAATTTTTTGTTTATAAAACACTGTTTAAAATTTGTTAGTGCAATGGGTTTTGGCTATTTTATCTGGTTCCTTCTTGGTACAGTTGGCATGCTTTCACAACTCCTACCCCTTTTTAAAATTTACAAACCAATCACAAACGTGTTGCTGATAAATTGTTGGGTGCAATGTAAGAACAAAAACAAGTTCTTCAATCAGAAAATGTCAAGGATCTGCTTTCATCAGGGAAAGTACAAAGAGATGATATGAGTACTTTGTATCAGGGTCAAAATCTAGAAGAGGAGGGAAAAAATAGCAATATATTGTAAAGTTAAAATTGTTATGTGGTTCTTGTCCTGTTTTTGAGATTTGCAATATGACAGGTGACAGAAGAGAAGTGGGAATAGGCTACTAAATTCTACACAGCCAATACCCTCCCAAATTCATTGCTGTAGAAAGACTTGTGTTTAGAAAACAGCTTAAGACCTTGCTTTAAAATGAGAAAGAAAGAAAAAAAAAAAGAAGAGCAGGGGAGGGGGAGAGAGAGAGAATATATCTCCACGTTGCATATAAGGAAATTATAAAATTAGCAGGAAATTCAGGCTGTCTTCCCTTAATGACATTTTGACTTGGGGCCCTGAATGGCCTGAATTTCCTATCAGTTCTCATTTGTCAAAATTCTTCTCATTCAACCACAAGATACTGTCCACATGGCCTTGCCTCTACAGAGCTTTCATAAATATATCAGAATCTTGTCTCATCATCTCCTTCTCCATAGTACTTTGGACATACCTATCCTAGCATCTTCTAAACTACATTGCAATTAGTGGTTCACTTGCTTTTCTCTCCCATTAGACTGTAAGCCTAAGGGTACAACTTTAAGTCTGAAATAATAATTCAGCCAATAAATAACAAGAATGACAAGTGAGGAATATAGAAAGTAGATATCCTTAGAGCTCAGGCAGAAGCAAAAGATAATTTTTTGAATACTTCCTGATGGAAGTGCATTTGGACTGAATTTTGAAGTAATGTGAATAGACTGACACTTTGGAGCAAACATTCATTCAACAAATATTCAGTGGGGGTCTATTATGTCAGTTAAGCATGGGGGATTATTTGGAAGTAAAATTATACAAGGCTGTTAAGAAAATTTTTTAAATTAGGAAACAAAAATAATAGGAGGAAAATATATAAAAATGAATTTCAAGGAAATTTCTTTTATCATCATTGCCTTCAGTGCATAGTTATTGCCTCATTGTTTTCATGCTATGCTTCCAGAACAGGGAAATATTAAAAAAATGCCAAACATAAGACTTAAGTAATTCAGTGGAAGCTGTACAACACTGTGGTTTAAACTGAGATATTTAAGATCCTCAATACTACTAAATTAATGTCCTTTAAGTTTTTTTCTTAAACCTAAGTTATGCATGTACACATTAAAATTTTATGATATGTGCATGTCCACCATAAATGTTTTATGGCTTATTAGAAAGCATGATTATAATAACTTTGACCTAATAAATTTCCTAGGGAAGTGTTATATTATCGTTGCATTCTTGTTTTTACATTGTGAGTATTATGTTATATAAAATAAAAGAAATGCTGGATTAAAGTGCAGAATATTAAATATGTGCCTTTTTAGGGAGAATGTTACATCTTCAAAGCACAGACCTAAACTAACTCTTACATTGTCCCTGTCAAGGAGACACTATTTTCTCAGTTTTACAGTTGGAAAAACCAAGACAGAAGTTTGGTGACTTTGACAAATTCGTAGAGCACTTCACCATTGCACTTGTCAGGACTCAGTGTGGTTCAATCTATATGTTTTGTTACTGCATTTTATTAAATGGATGAGTAATAATCCTTCTTTTACTGTTGTACATTCACTTTTTCCCCAGTTGCTCACTATAAGAGCACTGTTATTTTTAAAATACTAATAAATATTAATAACCTCAGTGTGACAGTTGGAGAAAAGTTGTGAAGAATTCGGTGCTTCTGATACATACTTCCCAGTGTGTCCCTCCATTCGTAGTTCTCTGGGGTTTTGGGATTTTTTTTTTAATTGTCTCTCACACCTCAGTATTTATTTTATTTGTAATTCTTCTGAATAAACTTATTTTTAAAAGCATGTCTTGGCATCTAATTTGAATTTCTTTGACTATTAAATATTTTTCAAGTGTACTGACCTTCTGTATTTCTTCTTTAAATGATTTACTTGCATATGGGCTTTGGAAAATTTTCTCTTTGCGTGTTTAGCTTTCAAAATTTTTTCGGTTTTTCATAAAATTAAAAACAATAACTCTCTGTCATATATTTTATCTAAAAGATTTTCTTAAGAGAAAAATATTGATCTTCTCTATACCTTTGGGTGATATATACAACCTAAACTCATTTTAATTCTCTGCATGTTAAAAAACAAATTTTTGTTAAAGGCATAGCTAAAATTCAGATATATGGAAGTCAACACAGTATGATGGAATGTGCTATTGGGTAATATTAGTTCCTTTATTCTTCTTATTCCAAATACTTAAATAAGTCCATGTTAAAAATAAAATTATTTCATATTATTAATTCACATTTTCTCATTTTATTTTTCCTTATATTTGCCAGTAATTCCACATTTTGAAAAATTCCTATTGTAAATTATTTTCTTGACATTTCTTAAGACTCAAGCACATTCTTTGGGCTGACCTTTCCTCTCTGGGCTCCCCAATGTATTCTCCAAAGTCCTCAGTTAGTAAATTGAAAAATAATAACAATGTCTGAAGGTGGTTTTAAATAAAGCAAGGGCAAGAACTATCTTATAACTTTCTCTTTCCACAGAACTCTGTATGCTGTATATTATGTATTCATTCATTCATTCATTCATTTATTCAGCAATTACTTATTGAACACTCTAGAGCATACACTTTCCCCATCCTTTATCCCATAAACAAGGCTAAGACAGGCTTGCTGTGAGAAGTGTACGATTTAATATAAAGTGAGAACAATGAAACTCTTAAAATGGGATGCTTGTCTTGGTAAACTTCTTCAGCAATTAGCCAAATCCTTCCTACATCTTGGCTTTGAATCTCACAGCATATATTCCTGACCAGAATTACAAATGAGCTTTATTTAAATGCATTTAGAAAAAACTGAACACTGTATCATTGCATACCAAGATTCAACAGCATTCTAATTCATAAAAAATGAATGAAAATATGCATACATCCTAACAAAAATCTTAAGTTTTGAAGTAAAATGAAATAATGGAATAGGTGGCCAAGTATATGGGGTGACATTTCTTCCCCAAGCTAAGACAAATTGCAGGACAAAACAGGATTTTTCTGAGCAATTCTTTCTATTACTCATAAAATACAAACCCATCATTAAATATTTAAGCCAAAGTTGCCTTTAGCTATATGAGATGTTCATTAGTTGCTAAAATTATATATTTAGCTTTGTCTTGCTAAGGATCTAATATTTTTAGAAAACTCATCCTTAGTTTAAGTGAACAGTAATGTTTTGCCCAGGAGTCTATGTTCAGCAAGGCTATTGAAGCTAAAAGACATTGGCCTAAAGGTTGAAACTATACCATTGTACATAATATGGCTTATATTCAAAGACGACTCTACAGATAGAGAAAGCAGTCTCTATGGGTGTTAGGCTACGGGCAATGCTGAGGTTAGTTCCTAGTTTGTCGTCAGTGCTCTCAGTCTCCTTGGAGACAGCACAAACCACAACATCCTCTGCTTGACTTTAGTGAACAGCTGTGTTCCTGGATCACAGCTAGACCCTTGACACTGCTCCCTGATACTTTTCATCTCCTGTGGTTGTTTTCATTTAACATTCCTAGAGCCTTAGTCTCTGTGGACTTTTCACTTTCACAAGACCTAACTCCAACCTGTCCTTGTTCATATGTCAGATCAGCCTGATTTTCTCCCAGGAAACAGAATTTTTTCAACATTTATTGAGGATAATATATACTAAGCACTGCACTAGACACTGGAGAAGCCAACATGAATAAAATGTTGCTCTGCCCTCAAAAAGTGCTGGGTGGAAAAGAGGGAAAAGATCATATATATAGAATGCATTATGTATTAGACATGATGCTCAGGGCTTCATGTAAGTAATTTTATTATCCAAAAATACTTGTTAGGTTGAATTGAAAACCAACTTCACTGATCTCCCTTTTCCCAATCCAGCTATTTGTGAAATTAAACCTCTTGGTCACCCATGAGCCTGTTCATTTCTTTGAAGGTGGTGAGTGGGATAGACTTTCCTGACTTGCTGAAACCTGTTTTAACACACTGGCTTATGACTGAAGCAACGGCAGGCAACAACATCAACAGAAGACGAAGGAAGGAAGGAAGGAAGGAAGGGAGGGAGGAGGGAGGGAGGGAGGGAGGGAGGGAGGAAGGAAGGAAGGAGGGAAGGAAGGAGGGAGGGAGGGAGGGAGGGAGGGAGGGAGGGAGGGAGGAAAGGGAGAGGAAGGAAGGAGAAAGGCAACCCTGATGGAAGTATGTAATATGGCTAAGAGAGTGGACAAATCAGTCAAGGTGCCTCACATGATTTTTAGCATGGTCTTGGGGAATTAAATATTTTTTGAATGGCTACATGCCTATAAATATTATGCACATTATAAACATCTCACAGAAACTTTATAATCAATCTATGACCTAGGCAATATGATTCTCATCTTACAGAGGAAAACACAAAGAACTATAGAATAACACTTAAGTTCCTTGTACATTAACACACATCAAGTAAATGCAGACCTATGTCTACCAACTCCAAATCAAAGATTCTTTAGATTTTTAATTGGAGCATTTGTAAACCTTAAAAACTTAAGAGGATCTAAGATATCAAAGAACATTTGGAGCTGAAGGGAACTGATAAATCCCAAGAAGAACCTCACAGTATCTAAGGATGGCATCTGGAGCATAAGCATGGATATACACAGCACTGTAGGATTCTTCTTCCACTAAGGTGTTGGGGAGCAGTTATATAAATATTACATGTAACACTATATATATATATATATATATATATACACACACAATATAACATTATATACAACAATATGTTATTCAAGTAATGTTTTCTGAGACATTTCTTCATAAAATTCTTTGTCTCTTCCTCTCTCCTTCCAAGAGTTGTATTCTCTAGGTTAGAAATTTGGGATACCATCACCAACTCTATCCTAAGGCTTTAAGATCATCAGTAATTAAACCCATAGGAAGAGCAACAAACAGCCTGTCCTCTTTTTATACAGCTTAATGGCTCACAAAGTGCCACTACATACATCATCTCCAGTTGGAGACCCTGGTGTATGTAATTTAAATTTATCACTCAGAATCTTTCAGTAAGGGAGACTTGAAAAATGGATAGTAAGTCATATAATAGTGGCTATTTTTAAAAATTTCTTTCAAAACTTCAGTGTTTATCTTCTCTAAAATCTGGTACCTCCAGGCTGTTTGAATTTTCTGATACACTTTATCACCTAAACCTTTCATTTTCTCTTTGTTTTATCAATTCAGAGGTTTTTCCAAGCTGTGAAACAAAAACAGGGTAAAGCTTTTAAGGGGGAAAAATTACATATTTTTAAAGGCACTAAAAATCCAAACCATAAATATCTGAGACTAAGAAATCTTTTAGGTCATCGATTCTGCAATCTTCCAAGGTGGAGCAGTAACTGAACCAACAGAATCAGTTACTCAAAATAGAATGCTTATTAATATCTATTTAATATCTTTGCCCTGAAAACACAATTTGCTTTTGAGTGCATGATGTGGTTGTTTCCACCGAAAATTAAATAAGCTCTCCTCTTTGGAAACATGCATTTAATAAAGAAGAATCCCTCCTGTGGCTGAACAAATGTGTCTCCCCACACATCCACAGTTCTATGGCTAATAAAAAGGATTATCAGGTAAATAGAAATATAGTTTACAGTTGCAATAGCTCACACCATTACTTTTTACCTCAGTAAGTAAATTAAGCATTTATGCCTGAAAACTACTTAAAAGCCAACTTTTCAGATTCTGTATTCCTCTGACAGCATATAATGAATATTTTGTCATAGTAAGTAACAAATTTTATTACAGCTGTTGCTTAAAATTCCATCTGTTTCCACAAACAGAACATGAACACAGGAAAGCAACCATTAATCTTAAAATGCACTAAAAAATCCTAATAAAGGGCTTCTAAAAGGCATTTTAAAATATTCAAACCTGTTAATTATGGATGCTGTGTGTCTGACACCTCAGTTTCCATTCACTGGTTGCTCAGAGCCCATCCATGTTAATTCTATAGATTTTTTTAAGGCACTTTTAAAATAGGAAACTGCCTGATTCGGTGGTAGGATAAACAAGGTTCATTTGCTATTTCATCTATAGTTTTGCAAATGCAGGGCAGTAAACGAGGGAGTTGGGCCATGGAATCATGGAATTTCTTTCATCAAAATGCTTATTCATTCATATATCCTTCATACATTTTGTGAACACCTACTATGTTCGAACGCTCTACCCAGAAAATTTAAAAATGAAAGGCATAGGCTCTGTCCTCAAGTAGTTCATAGTTAAGTGGATATTGGCAATGCAATAAATAGGGTACTCTCTAATCAGAAGGAAATCAAGGAATATTTCTCCAAACAGACAGCATGTGGGGAGAGTTTTAAATAATGACTAGGCTTTAACTAGACAAAAAAGAAAATAAGAATTATGTTCAGGTTCCAGCTTAACTCATATATTCCCTACCATTTAAAAATGAGAATTAAAAATCTGAGAAAAGTTAAGTGACTTAAATTGGGTCATTCTGTGAAACAACCTGCAATAGGTAAGAATTATCCCACTGTCAGCACCTTCTGTGTTTTTCACATATATATACGCACATAGATTACTAATTAATAATAACTTATTTGTTTATAAGTTTCTTAACCAAATAATTAAATTATTGGAGTTATGATTCTACATTTTTGGGATTCTTTTTTATTTTATTCTTAATGCTCCATTATAATTAAGAATTCTTAATGCTTCATTATAATTAAGAATTCCACATGGCAGAGACATAACATCTGGAAACATTACTATTTGTGTGTTTATTTCAGAATTAAACAAATAAATAATTAGCCAATGGAATGGGAGAGTATGAACTTCTTAAGGACGGTGTCCATTTGTGCTATATCTCCTAGTTAAATATCAGAGGCATGAAGAGATAAATGTAAGTGAAGGGTAGGGGTTTTTCCAAGTCATAATCATCTCAACTCTCCTGTAGCAGATGAACCCATGGACTACTTACATGCATCTATATCTACTTAGAATTCTCTGAGAAGATACCAATAAGACATTAGTAGTGAAGATATAAAATATGCATCCAAAGTATACAGGTATATGTTTAACAAGTTGCTCCCAGGGGCAAAATGCTCTGATTTGTAGCATTTCTCAATTTTGTGATATAAATACAGTGATTGATTTTAAGCCACCAACATGACATCACTGAATTCAGAATTGGAAAACGATACACACAATTGGCTTTCTAAAGCCAGTGTAACTCAAATTTAGCCTACCAGCGGAAACATCCAAAGCATATTTTCAGAATTACCCAAAGCAAACAAGAAGCATCAAATTGAACTGTAACAAAATCAGAGGATATCACAATTCAGAAAGCCTTAAGGTCACTGCTCTAAGAAAACAATTCCCAAACTGTGTTCCACCAAAATTTGGGGATCCCCAGCTCCCTTTCAATGGGTCAATGAGGCGGAACTACTTCAATAATAATTTTGCAACGCTATTTGTTTTACTGTATAGACATTTGTAGTAATGGCATAATTTTTTTTTCTATTTGACAGTATTTTTAAATTAAATTACAAATATTACCTCATATACATGAAATGAAACTTTCCATTTGGAAATGGAATTCCACTTGAACACAGGAAAGATTAATGTTATACATCCCAGGCACATTTATCCCTCATGAGCTATTTAATTCAAGGAACTATCCCTCAAGATGTGAATTAACTACATGATTCTTTTCAAAGACAATCTTGACAGCAGAGCCAGTGTCCAAACAACAAATCTTTTCTATTCAGGACCAAGTCCTAAGCCAGACACACCCCATTTTGTTATTTCCCTTCCACCCACTCCCACCTCAATTATATCAAAGTTTCAAAACACTAAGTAATTCAGGTTGAAGATCTTTGCACCACTCTCTGATAGGACTTCACTGATATGAAATGAAAAACACTTTGATATTCTGGAACAAGGGAAGCATGGCTGATAGTATATCCTCTGATGGACTTCATAAAGGAGCTAATTTGTCCATTGATTTTCTTTATACATATATTCATAATATGTGACATTTTCACTAAGTGGCACTGCTCTTTTCTGGGTACCATATTAGACCACACTCTAGTAAAATTCTTAAACGTCTGCTTGACAAATCTTAAACCTTTCTTAATTTGGACTATAATATCCAGTAACTTCATCACTGCCCAGTCATTTACAGCGAGTAAAACAACTGGTGCTCTAACACCACTCAAGGCACCAGCACCAAACGATCAGTTTGTGTTCTTTAATGCAAGTAATTTCCAGTAATAGCCACTTTTATTCACAGAAACCTTCTTCACCTGAAAGCACAACTTACAAACTACGGTTATTCACACTGGAAAAATTGGCAGAAACTTTCTCAAAAATGTGTGAAGTGAGCCTACCATTTCTGTTAAAGCAAGTAACATAATCTGTTGCCAATGATAAAATTTGAGCTTTCAAGAAAAAGTAGAATATTAGAAAATTTGTGTATACCACCATGAACTTGACAGCTTTCCCAATACTCAAAACTTTTCTAATGAAATTGGTGGCAAAATTATTTAATGAAAATTTTATATATTATAATGAAATATGTCAATATTTGGAAGATCAGTATAACTCAGGGAACCATTGTTTTCCAAATGACAGATGAATATTGTTATAAAATAATACATAGGTAAGAGATCCATTCAAAATGTAAGATAGATTAATAAATTTTAATGCAACAGAGAAAAAAAGTTTACTAACATGGAATCAGATTCCACATTGGAACTAATCTTTAAGAAATTTCTACTGGTTAAGTTTTGGTGTAGTATCTATAAGAATACCCACAATTATCTGAATATTTTAATTTTTCGGCCAAAAAGTACAAGCCACAATTTGAATGCAGAACAGCGATAAGAATTTAACTGTCTTCTATTTTTGTTTCCAGTTTTGAGATGTAATTGACATATAGCACTATACAAGTTTAAGGGGGACAGTATAATTATTTGACTTACCTCATGAAATGATTACCACAAATAGTTTAGTGAACATTCATCATCATACATAGAAACATTAAAGAAATAGAATTTTTTTTCCTTGTGATGAGAACTCTTAGGATTTACTCTCTTTAACACTTTCATATATAACATAGAGCAGTGTTAGTTACATTTATTATGTTGTGCATTACATCCCTAGTACTTATTTATCTTATAACTGGAAGTTTGTACCTTTTGACTGCCTTCATCCAATCTACCTTCCCACCACCTCCCACGTCTGGTGACCTGATCTCTTTTTCTATGAATCTATCAGTTTGTTTTTGAAGTATAATAGACTTACAACTCTATGTTAGTTCCTAGTACATAATTATTCAGTATTCCTGTACATTTCAAAATGATCACCATGATAAGTCTAGTTACCATCTGTCACCATACAAAAGTATTACATAATTATTGACCATATTCCCCACACTGTATGTTTCATACCTGTGATTTCACTTATTTTGTAACTGAAAGTTTGACCTCAATCTCCATCATTTAGTCCTCCTCTTCCCCTACTCTCCTCCCCTTTGGCAAACACCTGCTTCTTCTCTGTATCCGTGAATCTTTTTCTTAGTTATGTTTGTTCATTTGTTCTGCTTTTTAAATTACACATACAAGTGAAATCATAAGGTATTTGTCTTTGACCTATTTCACTTAGGTTCATCCATGTTCTTGTATTTGGCAAGAATTCATTCTTTTTTATGGCTGAGCAATACTCCATTGTAGATATATATACCACATCTTCTTTAATTATTCATCTTTCTATGGGCACTTAGGTTGCTTCCCTATCTCGGCTATTGTAAATAATGCTGCAATAAACTTAGGGGCGCATGTATCTTTTCATATTAGTGTTTTTGCTTTCTTCGGATAAACACTCAGGAGTGGAATTGATGGGTCATACAATAGTTCAATTTTTATTTTTTTTTCAGGAATCTTCACACTGTCTTCTGTAGTGGCTGTATGAATTTACATTCATACCAGTAGTGCACGAGTGTTCCTTTTTCTCCACATCCTTGCCAACACTTGTTATTTGCTGTTTTTTTGATAATAGCCATTTTGACAGGTGTGACATGATAGATTATTGTGGCTTTGATTTGCATTTCCCTAATAATTAGTGATGTTGAACATCTTTTCAAGTGCCTGTTGGCCAACTCTATGTCTTCTTTGGAAAAGTGCCTATTTTCAGGTCCTCTGCTTATTTTTTATTTTGGATATTCAGTTGTATGAGTTCTTTGTATATTTTAGACATTTACCCTCATCAAATATATGGTTTGCAAATATTTTCTTCCATTCAGTGGGTAGCCTTTTTGTTTTTGTTTCCTTCACTGTGCAAATGCTTTTTAGTTTGATGTAGCCCCATGTGTTAATTTTTGCTTATGTTGCCCTTGCCTGAGGAGATACATCCAAAAAATTGTTACTAAGACCAATGTCAAAGAGCATACTGCCTATGGTAACTTCTAGAAGTTTTATGATTTCAGGTCTTACATTTAAGTCTTTAAGCTATTTTGAGTTTATTTTTGTATATGGTATGAGATAGTAACTGTCTTCTATTAAGTCACACATTAGAACAATTTATAAAAATATAAAACAATGCAACTATTTAGTATTTTTTTGTTTTGAAAATATAATTTTTTTATTAAAAATGAGTTAACATGTAGTGGGTTTATTTTTGCTACTTTCAAATGAAATATTAAATATTTTAAAGTTTTTCAGTGTTAATTTTAACTATATATATACACATATATAGAGTATATACATGTATATAACCTATACAAAAGCACTTGTAGCTCTCAATAATTTTTAAAAGCGTAATTGTGCTCTGAGACCAAAATGTTTGAGAACAATTGCTCTAAGTAAATAATACACCAGAAGTATGTTTTTTTTTTTTTAACATCTTTATTGGAGTATAATTGCTTTACCACTGTTGTTTTAGTTGCTGCTGTATAACAAAGTGAATCAGCTATATGTATACATATATCCCCACATCCCCTCCCTCTTGCGTCTCTCTCCCACCCTCCCTATCCCACCCCTCTAGGTGGTCACAAAGCACTGAGCTGATCTCCCTGTGCTATGTGGCTGCTTCCCACTAGCTATCTATTTTACATTTGGTAGTGTATATATGTCCATGCCACTCTCTCACTTCATCCCAGCTTACCTTTCCCCCTCCCTGTGTGCTCAAGTCCATTCTCTAGTAGGTCTGCATCTTTATTCCTGTCCTGCCCCTAGGTGCTTCAGAACCTTTTTTTTTTTTTTTTTTTTTAGATTCCATATATATGTGTTAGCATACGGTATTTGTTTTTCTCTTTCTCACTTACTTCACTCTGTATGACAGTCTCTAGGTCCATCCACCTCACTACAAATAACTCAATTTTATTTCTTTTTATGGCTGAGTAATATTCCATTGAATATATATGCCTCATCTTCTTTATCCACTCTTCTGTCGACAGACACTTAGGTTGTTTTCCTGTCCTGGCTATTGTAAATAGTGCTGCAATGAACACTGCGGTACATGTCTCTTTTTGAATTATGGTTCTCCCAGGGTATATGTCCAGTAGTGGGATTTCTGGGTCATATGGTAGTTCTATTTGTAGTTTTTTAAGGAACCTCCATACAGTTCTCCATAGTGGCTGTATCAATTTACATTCCCACCAACACTGCAAGAGGGTTCCCTTTCTCCACACCCTCTCCAGCATTTATTGTTTCTGAAACTTTTGATGATGCCCACTCTGACTGGTGTGAGGTGATACCTCATTGTGGTTTTGATTTGTATGTCTCTAATGATTAGTGACGTTGAGCATCCTTTCATATGTTGGTTGGCAATCTGTATATCTTCTTTGGAGAAATGTCTTTTAGGTCTTCTGCCCATTTTTGGATTGGGGTTTTTGTTTTTGTGATATTGAGCTGCATGAGCTGCTTGTATATTTTGGAGATTAATCCTTTGTCAGGTGCTTCGTTAGCAAATATTTTCTCCCATTCTAAGGACTGTCTTTTTGTCTTGTTTATGGTTTCCTTTGCTGTGCAAAATATTTTAAGTTTCATTAGGTCCCATTTGTTTATTTTTGTATTTATTTCTATTTCTCTAGGAGTTGCTGTGATTTATGTCATAGAGTGTTCTGCCTATGTTTTCCTCTAAGAGTTTTATAGTGTCTGGCCTTACATTTAGATTGTTAATCCATTTTGAGTTTATTTTTGGGTATGGTGTTAGGGAGTGTTCTAGTTTCATTCTTTTATATGTAGCTGTCCTGTTTTACCAGCACAACTTATTGAAGGGCTGTCTTTTCTCAACTGTATATTCTTGCCTCCTTTATCAAAGATAAGGTGACCACATGTGCGTGGCTTTATCTCTGGGCTTTCTATCCTGTTCCATTGATCTATATTTCTGTTTTTGGGCCAGTACAACACTGTCTTGATTACTGTAGCTTTGTAGTGTAGTCTGAAGTCAGGGAGCCTGATTCCTCCAACTCCGTTTTTCTTTCTCAAGATTGCTGTGACTATTTGGGGGTCTTTTGTGTTTCCATACAAATTGTGAAAGTTTTTGTTCTAGTTCTGTGAAAAATGCCATGGGTAGTTTGATAGGGATTGCATTGAATCTGTAGATTGCTTTGGGTAGTAGAGTCATTTTCACAATGTTGATTCTTCCAATCCAAGAACATGGTATATCTCTCCATCTATTTGTATCATCTTTAATTTCTTTCATCAGTGTCTTATAATTTTCTGCATACAGGTCTTTTGTCTCTTTAGGTAGGTTTATTCCTACATATTTTATTCTTTTTGTTGCAATGGTAAATTGGAGTGTTTCCTTAATTTCACTTTCAGATTTTCATCATTAGTGTATAGGAATGCCAGAGATTTCTGTGCATTAGTTTTGTATCCTGCTACTTTACCAAAATCATTGATTAGCTCTAGTAGTTTTCTGGTGACATCTTTAGGATTCTCTATGTGTAGTATCATGTCATCTGCAAACAGTGACAGCTTTACTTCTTCTTTTTCGATTTGGATTCCTTTTATTTCTTTTTTGTCTCTGACTGCTGTGGCTAAAACTTCCAAAACTATGTTGGATAATAGTGGTGAGAGTGGACAGCCTTGTCTTGTTCCTGATCTTAGTGGAAATGGTTTCAGTTTTTCACCATTGAGAATGATGCTGGCTGTGGGTTTGTCATATATGGCCTTTATTATGTTGAGGTAAGTTCCCTCTAGGCCTACTTTCTGGAGAGTTTTTATCATAAATGTGTGTTGAATTCTGTTGAAAGCTTTTTCTGCATCTATTGAGATTATCATATGGTTTTTACCCTTCAATTTGTTAATATGGTGTATCATATTGATTGAGTTGCATATATTGAAAACTCCTTGCATTCCTGGGATAAACCCCACTTGGTATGGTGTATGATCCTTTTAACGTGCTGTTGGATTCTGTTTGGATTTTGTTCAGGATTTTCGCATCTATGTTCATTAGTGATATTGGCCTGTAGTTTTCTTTTTTTGTGACACCTTTTTCTGTTTTTGGTATCAGGGTGATGGTAACCTCATAGAATGAGCTTGGGAGTGTTCCATCCACCCTCTGCCATATTTTGGAAGAGTTTGAGAAGAATAGGTGTTACCTCTTCTCTAAATATTTGATAGAATTCGCCTGTGAAACCATCTGGTACTAGGCTTTTGCTTGTTGGAAGATTTTTAATCACAGTTTCAATTTCAGTGCTTGTGATTGGTCTGTTTATATTTTCTATTTAGAAGTATGTATTAGTTTTGATTTTATGTGAATACACACACACACACACTCGAAATAATTGTAGAGGTCTCACACATGGTTTGAACGACTAAAATGAGCACTCTGGGTAAGAATTATTTTTCTCAAGACATCTGGTGTTAAAATTATGTGAACATGAATTTAAATCAGAGTTCCAAAATCTATAGTATACCCACCTTTACCACTTGGCAATAATTGATTTCCTATTTATCTATTAAGTATGTCTTATTTGTAACTTAGGCAAGTTATTAACTATTTTAAAACCTCAGCTTTCTCATGCTTAATATCTCCTGAAGAAACAGATAAAAATTGTATTACCTCCATTGCTGTTGTAATGATTAAATGAAGAAAGTATTTGTCTTTTAACATACATTAGCTGAACTATTTTTATTATTCTATATTTTTATTACCTTATTATTTTTTTTACTGTTGTTACAGCTGTTTCTTTGGTAAGTAGTCCTGTAGCTTCTTCATTTATTCATTACTCATGATGGAGAACCCAAACTTTCAGAGGCAGCATAGTTTACTACTCTATGGAAATTTTTTTTTTATTGTTTACCAGCGTGATTCTTAGCTTTCAATTTCCCTTAAAGCCAAAATTATTTTCTGGAAAAAGTACATTAGAGTCATACAGACTTATTCTTGAATATTGTTTTATCACTTACAGTTTATGTTGTCATTGGTAAACCACTAAACGTCAGTTACTTCATCTATGAAATGGGGATAATAATACTTTTTCTTTTCAGGGTTATATTGAAATATAGAAGAAACAATGTAGGTTAACCACATAATGATGCATGCCCATTCATTCAATTACAATGTCTAGTGCAAGCTTTATATTGAGAACTTCTTAGGAGCTAAATGGGCAATTTTGAAAGAGACATACGCATGCCTGGCGCTCATAGAACTTTGAGTCTAGTGGGGCCACGTAACACATTATATTAGTTGGGAAGAATCCTATGTGCTTTTGCTCACAGCTTTCCAACTGAGTGCAAGTACTGGGAAAAATCATTCATGCATTTTACATCGAGTCACTTGCTGCTTCTCGTATTATGATAATACAGTGATAATCCACGTTTCCTTGCTTTTCTTGGTGATTGCTTTTACCAACCACTATTCTCCTCCTGATATTCTTGCTATCAGTCACCTACACTGCAAAAAGTATGACCAACAGAAGAATCTGCTCTTGTATAGAAGAATTCTGCTTCCTGAAAAACCAGATTTTTTTCCTGTTGTAGTATGCAGGTCAAAGACATTGCAACTAGAAGTGCCAATGTCTTTCATTAAACATGCAAGCAATCAATTCAAAGAAAGTTTTTAAATCCTAATCCTATCCCCAAGAGTTTGCTGCCACTGGCATACCCTGATACACAAAGGCTTTAAAGAGGTAATTAACATATAATTAAATATTTACACTATGTATAAGCAAGGGCCTAAGTGCTTTGGTGGGAGGGTGGATTCAGGATTTACTGATTTACTTTGCATAGAGATGCGATTGACGTGATGAAAGAGTAGAGAGTAACTAACAGGATCATGTCTCCAGATTTTGGTCCCTAATTCTAAAGAACTACAACTATTTTTACCTTCTCCTCTCCATTTAAGGAAAATAATGTGTTGGCTGCCTGTTTCATGCTTTTGTGGGACATAAAACATGAGTTAATAAATAATCTCACTTTCAGAAGCTTGCACTCTAATGGGGTAAGAGAAACTATTTCTTGATGCAAAAATTATATAAACTTCAATTTAAAGTATCCACTAATTTTATTGAAACAGTCATATTCATTTGTTTATGCACTGTCTATGGCTGCTTTCACACTACAACTACTGAGTTGAATAGTTGCAGTAAATACCATATGGACTGCAAATCCTAAATATAGAAATATTTAGTATCTGGCCCTTTACAGTGAAAGTTTGCTGACCTCTGCTTTAAAGAGATTATGCAAATATTAAATTTTTCTTACAACACTGAGATAATGAGAATTGTGATAATGATGATGCAGAAGAGAAGGAGCAGCAGGATCACGATCATATTACTTTGATTTTTTTTTACCTGTCTCCAGGCTTGGACCATTTCTTGGGTGGACCACTTCAGTAAAAGCTACATCCAATCAATTAGATAGTGATTTCTATTCATTCCATTTCTAGAAATGCAACATTTCATCATTTATAGCCATCTCTAACGTTTTAAGATGCTACATATTAGTTGGGTAAGTCTGGCAGACATTGTGGCTCACCCAGCCAACACCCTACTTTCCCACCCTTCCTTTGTTTCTTATTATGAGAATACTGATTTTGTTCAAGTTTGAGCATTGTACAACCTCAGGTACAGAATAGGATTACTCTCTCTCTAATTTAAGCTAATCAGCCTACTTCTATTCCTCTTATCAACTGGTAGGCTTAGGTATAGCATGTGATAATCCTGTGCAAACATACATGAAATAATGTCTCCTAGGGAGATATTTCCATATTTTTGACTAATGTTTTCAAAACAAAAGGCAACTAACAGGGCTTCCCTGGTGGCGCAGTGGTTGAGAGTCCGCCTGCCGATGCAGGGGACACAGGTTCGTGCCCTGGTCCGGGAAGATCCCACATGCCACAGAGCGGCTGGGCCTGTGAGCCATGGCCGCTGAGCTGCGCGTCCGGAGCCTGTGCTCCCCAGTGGGAGAGGCCACAACAGTGAGAGGCCCGCGTACCGCAAAAAAAAAAAAAGGCAACTAACTATAAACACTACAACTGTTTATGAAATATGCTACTGCCCACATTAGTGTGCTCTGGGGTGCCACATAGAATCGAGTGGGAGAGAAGATGTTTAAGAAAAAAGGTAAATTGTTTAAAGTGACAAACCTTTCTCAAATAGTATGAATGTTACAGATTCCTAAATTTAAAAAAGTATAATTTCAGAGTAGTGTCAAAGACCCACTTTCTAGTTTTTCTTTGTGCCCTAATTTGTAGTTCTGGAAATACACAAATTAGAGTGGTATTCACAGTGGTAGTACATGGAAGCTGAAGATCATTGCACAATGTTAAACAATTCATATATCATCCCCAAAACATATATATATACAAATCTATACATACCATACCTGAAGTGTGATATTCATATTGGCAAATGAATGTTAATTGGATGCTAGAAGTGTAAAGATTTTAATTTTATAAGTATTAATAAACTTTAATTAAAATGTTAAAAATTGAATAAAACAGCATTATTGCAATCATTTATGTTTTAAAATATTATATTTTTAAATGTTATTTTTATTTAGCCTTTTCATTTCACTAGATTTTTTGAAAGTTTAGAAGATAATAACTTTTCATAAAATACACATAAAAAGCATTTTAAATATTTTATTCTTGTATTTATTGTCATTTATATTTATTATATTCACATTTGATATGTTGAGTACGGTTACAATTGATGGGTATATTTTATAAGTCTCTATAAATTTTGTTTCTCCCTCTCTTTTGCTGTTGCCCTCCCTCACTCTCTTGACTCTCTCTTCTTCACTCTCTTATTGTTGAAGAAACTGATATTGGTCCTGTAGTGTTTTGCACAGTTTAGAGGAGCACTGTTCAACAGAATTTTCTGAGATGATATAAATGTTCTAGGCTCTTCAGTATGGTAGCCACTAGCCACATATGGCTAATGAACTCTTGAAAGAAATGTGGACAGTGTGGCCCGGGAACTGCAAGAAGTTTTGGTTTGTTTTAATGTTTAATGTTAAATTTAAATTTAAATAGTTATGTGTGCTAGTGCCTCGTGGCTGCCACATTGGATAGCACAGCTCTAGATTTTGTTGCATCACTGTGGTACAGTTTAACAAGGCTCTCTGCTCTTCTCAATTCCTATAAATTGGTGGTTGGATCCACATAGAGGCTTCAATTCAATAATCTTTCCACTACACCAAGAATAAGAATTTAGTATTTTAATCCACCTCTACTGCAAATCACTTAAGTGAAAGTTCAGATTTCATCGAGAATATCTTTAATTCTAAGCAAGGCATTTTAAAAATAAAGATATAAAAGTATAGAACTTTTACGTAAAATCATTTTTTCCCAAAACTATAAATCAATCAATTTCTATCATCTCTCTGAACTATTTTACTATCTTCAGAATTTTACAAAGATTTTTTTTTCTTTTCTTGACAAATACGTGGTGCTACATTATCTTTTCACAGTTAAGGAGGAACACTTTTAGGGGGGGATTGACAAAAGCAATAAATACTGAATTTCAGATCTTTATGGATTCTATGAAATCTGTTTTTTGGCTTAAGGTACACCATATATCCTCATCTCTTTTCTAAGTCAGAGAACTCTTTTATCTTCCTAAGAGAAAGTAAAACTCAAAAAGATGAGACCATTTCATCTGGGTTTTGCCCAGATGTGGGATTTGCATCATTCAGAGTTGCACATGCTAGGTGACATCAAAAGTTCAATTTGGAAACTTATCCCCTAGGAATTACCTCTAGAAATCCAGTGCTTGTGTCTCACAAGGCCTTATTCTGGCCAGAGTAATGCCCATAATCATAATAATGAAGTGATATGAAACATTTTCAACATCTTTGTTTCAGGCTCTTTTCATATATATGCAGAACAATTTAATAAAGAGATTAGTGTATGTATGTCTTTGTTGCTATCTAAGAATAATAAAGAATAAATGAAACGTCTTTCTCTGTCTTTTCTTATTTGTCTACCATCCATCTCCCATTCAGAAAAGTTTGGATCCCAGACTTAACTTTCCTCCACTGAAAAATAAATACCAATATACTGAAATTCATAACATCAGAACACTAGATGTTTTTATTGGAGGAATGGCTAATGATGGTGAGGAGAGGAAAGAAACAGTATCTTAGACATTATGATTGGAGAGGCAGAAATGGCTGAGCTAGAGACAGTTCTTTTACATGTAAAAACCACATTTCTGAGAGACATCTCAGTAAATAATATTGACCTGTATCCCACTTTCATTGCATTGTAAATGGTGAATAGACCCTCTGCTTGGAGGCAAGTCTGGGTTAAGAGTTCTGCCCCTTCTAGTTACGACCTTGGGAGCTGCTGGACAGTAACAACGTTTTTTACCTCCATGAAGAGAGATTTTTACCCTAAATACACACCCATTGAAGAGACTCTCTCACTAATTCTCCTCTTTTGAGGGATTGTACTGCCCTGAGATAAGGTTTTGCTAATTCCCTAAGTGCTCTTTGTGGTGTACAGCGCACTTCATCATCCAGAAGTGCTAACGCCGCGTGTTCCTTTCTAGAAATAAAGGTAATATTTTGGTTTCTTTCTAGAAATAAAGGTAATATTTTGGTTTTACCTTTTGTTTTTTAATGTTATTGCTAAAATTGTGAAGTAATCCTGGCAGAGAAAAGGGCTCTAATTCATTAGCCTCCCTGAAACCACGAACAGTATTCATTCACTTATATAATATTTTTTATTTATTAAGTTACTACTATGTACAAAGGATTTCTCTAAGTGCTAATACTACAGTTTCCGACATGTACCTTTAAAAGGACTATGTGGGATTCTTATCATGATAAATAAGCCAGATTGCAAAGGATAAGGGCTGGTATACATATATTTACAATGTTTTCCTCACCCATTACTTTATTAATTGTATTTTTTTAACCATTAATTGAAGACGGTATTATAAAAATATGTGGGGGCTTCCCTGGAGGCGCAGTGGTTAAGAATCTGCCTGCCAATGCATGGAACACAGGTTCGATCCCTGGTCCGGGAAGATCCCACATGCTGCGGAGCAACCAGGCCCACACACCACAACTACTGAGCCTATGCTCTAGAGCCCGTGCGCCACAATTACTGAGCCTGCGCTCTACAGCCTGTGAGCCACAACTACTGAAGCCCGCGTGCTTAGAGCCTGTGCTCCGCAACAAGAGAAGCCACTGCCAATAGAAGCCCATGCTCCGCAACGAAGAGTAGCTGTCACTTGCTGCAACTAGAGAAAGCTCGCGCGTAGCAACGAAGACACAACGCAGCCAAAAAAAAAAAAAAAGTATATATGTGTTGAATGAATGAATAAATTAAGTGTTTGGAGTGGAGCACAAACGTATGACACAGTTATATAGCTTTCCCCACTTATCTGCAGGGTATGTACTCCAAAACCCCTGGTGGATGACTGAAACTACAAATACTATCGAACCCTACATATACTATACTTTTTCCTGTTTTTTCCTATACGAACAGAAGATTAGGGTATACAGCAAGGATATGCTGGACAGAGGGGTGATTCAGGTCCAGGGTGAGATGGAGCTGAGGGCGCAGGCCAGCTGAGATTTCATCACGCTACTCAAAATGGCCACAATTTAAAACTTATGAATTGTTTCTTTCTGGAATTTACCACTTAATATTTTCAGACCACAGTTGACTGAATAATGGAAACCATGGAAAGCAAAACCACAGATAAGTAGAGATTACTCTGGTTGTATTTTTTCCAAAGGTGAGTCTTGAGTCCTCTCTGTGGAGGCAGACAGACAAAATTCAAAGCCTCAGCTGTGTCACTTACCAGTAATTGGACCTTTGCACAAGTATGCAGCCTCTGTAAGCCTCAGCTGCAATATTTATAACATGGGGGAAACAGTATGTAGCTGTAGCATTAATTTTTATAAATAACATGAAGGCCTTGGTGCATAGCAGGCACTGGGGCTCCAAAACAGAGCTATTTGATAGAAAGCCTGTTTCTGAGTTAAGCTCAAACCAAATACATTCATTTGGTTCAATACAACATGCCTCTTATTTGAAACCTCATGCTGTGAAGACACAAGGGAAAGAGAGAGTAAATGTAATATTTATCACTCACATCAGTAGTCTTGGACCGGTCAAAGGAAATACATTTACCAGTTGACTAAAAAGCAGAGTTTCATCCCAGTTCCTTGAGAATGCAACCTGAAAGGAGGAAAACATCTTAAGCCCGAATCCAATCAGAGCTCATTAATTTTGTGACAACTGAACTGTTTACTTTGAAGCAAGAGAAAATGAAAATATTGACACAGGGAGACAAATAGGTATTTGAGAAAGAATTAATTTATCTCAGAAAAGAATAAAGGTGATTTAGCAATTACACCTCCATAAAAGTTCAGCAGTCTTTATGCAATGACACCAATAAAATGAACTTGGTTTTCATTTTACTTCTACAGTATAAGCAGTTACACAAAACGAATAACCATGGGCCAAAAACAATAGTGGGGGTGGGGAGTTTGCAGAAAGATTTTTCAGCTGATGCAATGCATCAGAAAGCATGTAAGCATTTAATCTGGCCCCATTTAATCTAGCTTGCTGGGACAGAGTCAATGGAAAGTGGGGTTGAGATGCATCAATCAACCCTATTTAGAAACAGGAATCCCAGAAGACCTATTAACTATATAGGAATGGGAGGAAAGATTCTCTAAAAGGGGGAGAAAAGTTATAGCAAGCAAAGTAAGCAAGAGCAGAGAGCACAAAGAGATGTGGGGTTCACCCAGTAGATAACGGAACAGTTAAGAAATTAGGTAAACGAAGCAAAGCTTGGTTACAGGGATTCAAAGAGGAGATGGAAGTATGGATAAATAATATTTCAAGACTAATTTCCCTAACTCATCCTATACTTCTCTATTCTTTTCCTCTGATCTGGATTTTGGCAGGGTTGACTGAGCCAGGGGCATATCTCTAAAGCAGCAGAATAACTTCCAGAACATGGAATCTGAGAAGGAGCTGCTGTGTGGTTTCAAAAGGGTCTGTGGGGAAAGTGGGTGGCTGGCCTAAATCGCCATCTGCTGTTTGTTTTGTCCCCCCTCCCCTTTTTTTGGCTCTTTCCCTGTGCTTCAGAAACTGATTCATTCCTAGTCAACAGCAAGTGTTGTTTGAAATTTAAAAACTTAATGTAAGTTTTTACACAATGTATTGGCTTTAACGCTTTACCATCTAACCTCTTTTTAATGAAATATATGGTTTTTTCCACCAGGGGTTGTTGCAAATACACTATAATCCTAATTCAATTTAATCAATGTTTATTACTTTATTCCATATGTCAGTTTAATATCATTCCTGTGCTCCAGGCTAGGAATAATATAAGACTCCAGGTCTCTATTAGTCTAGGGGGAAGGATACTGTGCATGTATGTAACCACTGACTTACCTGTTAGAGATGTGTAGGAGAGGATTAACGCATCATATACATTGGTCTAGACTGGTGGTCTTAAACTGGACAGATGCACCTTGTATTGGAGGAACCTGATTTCCAGGCCATCAGTGGATCTGCCTGAGAACTTATCTGTGGTTCTCTTTGCTATGTTCTTTTTCATAATTGCCTTTATCTCACATTACAACAGAGAAGTATATAACACCGAAACACCTAGAATTACCATAGTGCACTGCCAGAAATGACAGAAAACAAACAAGCAAACAAACAAAATCTCTAGAATGTCACAGAAAATTAAAAATAAAAAAAAATTTTTAATATTGGTGCTAGAAAAGTCTCCTTTAATCAAAGCTCTATAATTCACCCACCATATCTATACAAGATACATTTCCAATAAAATTTAAATTATTATGTTAATAAGTACTAGAATTTACGTTGTTTGGTTCAACTGTGTACTATTAACCATAATGCAGTCTAAAATATCTGTTATACAAATTTTCAGGAAATAAAAATATATATTTGATTACATACTTTTGTTGTAAAATATGACAGTGTGATCCATAAAAGATACAAATATTCAGGTGTAAAAATGTATTATTACATTGGGATAAAATTCTGAGGGACAAGTGAAATGATGATATAATATCAAGGAACAAAAGAAGTTAAAAAACTTGTCCTTACATTTTTAAAATGGATTTTCCTGGTTATCAATTTACTGTCATATTTGGATTGCATTAGATACAGTTAAACATCCCATGATTATTTATTGAATGATCCTATTTACTTCTTGTAGTACTTGTTCTCTTAAAGTCTACTTTATCTAATAATGATTGGGTTGCACTGTTATTCGTTTGGTTGGTTTTTATTTATATTGGAGTGTTTATTTCTCCAACCTGTACTTTCAGACTCCATATACACTTATTTTTAGATGTGTTTATTTTTTATATATGTTTGTTTAAAATCAACTTGGCAAGGATTATCTTTTACTTGGAGCAGATAGGTAGGCAATTATATTTAATGTGATTATTGATATACATTGATTTTAAACTATATTTTAGCATATTTTGTCTATCCTGTCTAGCATTTGACCTTTTTTTCTCTCTTTCCTTGCCTTCTTTTAGATTTTTTTAAAATATTCAATTTTTCTTCTTTGTTTAGAAGATAAACACTCATTTGTTAATCTTTTACTGGTTATCCTGACAGTTTCAACATGCTTCTTTTCTTATCAGGATAGTTTCTTTAAACTTCTTTGTAGGCAATATCAAAGAATTTCTGGAGGGAAATCTCCACTTACCTGGATGCATCAAACTAGCTCCTTTTCCTCACTTTGGCTTTTAGTGCTAACCCACTTCCTCAGAGTAGCCTGTCCGAATACACCTTCCCTCCAACCTAAATGTGCAATTAAAAAAAAAAGTCAACCCTGCATTAATTTCCAATCACACTATATGCTTTTCTCCAAGTATCTTAACATAATAAGTAATATATTTCATTTGGATGACATTTAAGTCCTAGTTCCTCCATTTGAGGGTACACTTCATGAGATTAGGGACATTTTAATTGTGTTATGTGTTACATATCTGCACCTGGGACTTTGCAGACAATAAAGTGCTTATTCACAACATAATATAAGTGCTCCTACCATGAATGATTTTAAACTATGAACCAGATATCACTAAATGCATATTTGGGAACATGTATACAGTTGGCTTCAGCAAATGACTGAAAGTAGGATTTTTGGTCACTTGCATTAGAAATTGCTAGAAACTTACTAAACTAACCCAAAATTCCCCTCTTTTTTATGGCCTAAATTCATACTTGAAAAAAAAATGCTTGACACATGGAATATTTTAAGATAAATTATCTTGGAATATATGTAGTTTTGGTTATTACATATGTTTATTTTTTCCAAACCATTTGAGCATTCTCTTTATGTTAATATCTGTATGTTTGCTAAATACAGACAACTCAAATAACCAATTATTTGTTTCTTGGTCCATTTGAATGAAAGTTGCTTTAACTAATAACCTCAGCCTATTTGGGTTCACCAATTGAATAAAATACATATACTCCATATATATATATATACACACACACACACATATATATAAGTATATATACATATATACATATACATCCTTTGGTGAAGAGAGTGGTCTGGCTACATTTAGTTAACCATATAGCTCACCCTGCACAAGACTAGATAGACACAAGCTTTCGTAATGCATTTTTATAAGTGCAACCCAACTGCAAATCTCCCGTTTAAAATAAGACAAGGAGAAATAGAAAATAAACACAGATCATTGATACATAACTAAGCTAAAGGATTTCCTGCTAAGAAAGCCAAGGATTGATCTACATTAAAAATGTGATTTATTCCAGAAAGAGAATAATTAAGCATTAGTCAATAGCTAAGGCATTTTAATAGTATCTTTCTAACCGCCGAAAGTACATTAAAAGACTAAAATCTGAACCTGAGAAAAGCTTCATTAATTAAACAAAAATTCTTTTTCTTCACACTGGGAAATGGTCAAAATGCTTCCTAAAGTGGATATCAGATGAAACAGATACACAGTTACACATAGAAGAACTTTGAGCTCGTATGGGTCCTAGAATCTGAAAGCGTTAGCCATCTGATGAAATCAAACTGGGAGAAGAATTCAGATTATATCACTGACATATATTATCAAAATGAATTAATTAAGCATAGCCTGTGTGGAGGGCTCCCTCTGTACCCAGCTAAGCCCTGTGGACAATATTATGGACTCTTTAAGTATACTCCCTAACTTTAAGGTTCTTCAACCTGGACTTGGGGAACAGAACAAAGACAGGTGAAATAATAAAAATGTAAGTACATCCTGCTTGGATAATATTACATAACTAGTATATAGAAGAAGGAATGAGTGTGGGCTACGATATTCAGAGAATGCTGCCTGGAAAAAACTGTGTGTGTGTGTATTGAGTAGGGTATCCACTATTTTTCAAGATTTTAAGAGTGGATAGAACTGGGAGATATGGGAGGGTCATAGTTCTTTTGGAGGAAAATAGCCTAAACGAGGATTAAGAAAAAAATTATCAGATGCACACTAAGACTAGTGAGATATTTAGAAGGCCAGTCTGATTTCCTTGACTCATGTGGGTCAGTGGGGCTGAAAACTCCATCAGTGCCTAATGACCTTTGTGATACTAATAGAAAAATAATGATAAAATAATGATAGGTGATTTAATGTCAAAGCTACACAGATGATTTAATTTTTATAACAGCTTGATGTATGTTTTATTTCACTTTACAAATGGGAAACTGATTCTTAGGAAGGATAAGTAGGCAGCCCAGATCACACACTAACACATGACAGGATTGAGCTTCAATTGACTCCAAAGCTGATTGCATTAGATACATTTAAACATCCCATGATTATTTATTGAATGATCCTCTGCCACCACTGGCAGAGTTAAAGGGAGGTTACAAAAAATGCTGTAATCCCTGCTCTCTAGGAGGGAGAAGAGAACCAACATTAATTGTATATTTAAAAACTCTTAAGCTGGGAGGAGATCAAGATGAAAGAGTAGGAGGACTTGAAACTCACCTCCCCACCATGAACACATCAAAAATACATCTATGTGAGGAACAATTCTCACTGAAAACAAACTTGAAACTGGCAGAAAGACTCCTGTACAACCAAGGCGGTAATAAAGATCCACACAGAATGAGGTAGTAAAGGAAGAGAAGGGATCAGGTTGGGGCCTGTGCCCCAGGAAGGGGACCAGAGGAAAAGGGCGATTACACACAGGCAAAGATCCTCCCTGGGGAGTGAGAGTTCTAGCCACACATAGATGCCATATTCCTGGGGTCCGATACAAGAAAGACAAACCTCCTTGGCTGGTTGGAGGGCCAGTGGTAATAACAGGAGGGCTGTGGAAAGCCTAGACTCCCCTCCTAAGGAGCATGCATGTGCACTTGCTTACTCCTGAAACAGGGTGGAGAAGGCAGATTGCTCAGGTGGTTGACTGTATCCTGTGACTGCCCTAGCAGGTACCGCAGCCTAAGCCGAGTGAACTCTCCAGCCCTGCCTGCTTCACATTGGAGCTCCATGCTGGAGTGAGGGCTACCATGACTGAGGAAAGAACTTGGCCATCAGACACGGAGGTGGCTCCAACTCAGAATGGTGTCTGAGCATGGTGGAGACAGTCATTAGTGGCACTTACCCTGGTGATTATACCCAATCCCTATAAAACACTCATGACATTTTTCCCAGAATTAGAACAAATAATCCTAAATTTATATGGGACCACAAAAGACCTCAAATTACCAAAGCAATCTTGAGAAAAAGAAAAAAACAAAGCTGGACATGTTATGCTTCCTGACTTCAGACTATACTACAAATCTATAGTAATCAAAATAATATGGTTCTGTTCCCCAAACAGAAACATAAATCAATGGAACAGAATAGAGAGCCCAAAAACAAACGAACACACCCGTGATCAATTAGTCTATGACAAAGGAGGGAAGAATAGACAGTGGAGAAAAGAGTCTCTTCAATAAGTGGTGCTGGGAAAATTGGACAGCTACATGTAAAAGAATGAAATTAGAACATTTCCTCACACCATATATAAAAATAAACTCAAAATGAACTAAGCACCTAAATGTAAGACCTGAAACCCTGAAACTCCTAGAAAATACATAGGCAGAACACTCTTTGGCATAAATTGTAGCAATATTTTTTTGAATCTTTCTCCTAAGGCAAAAGAAATAAAAGCAAAAATAAACAGGTGGGACTTAATTAAACTCAAAAGTTTTTGCACAGCAAAGGAAAAAACTGACAAATCAAAAAGACAATCTAATAAATGGGAAAATCATGCAAATGATATGACTGATAAGGGGTTAATATCCAAAATATATAAACAGCTCTTCCAACTCAATATCAAAAAAACAAACAACCCAATTAAAAAATGGACAGAAGACATGAATCATTTTTCTAAAGAAGAGATACAGATGGCCAACCAGTACATGAAAAAATGCTCAACATCGCTAACAATTAGAGAAATGCATATCAAAACCACAATAAAATATCACCTTACACTTGTCAGAATGGGTATCATCAAAATGTCTACAAATAACAAATGTTGGTGAGGATGTGGAGAAAAGGGAACCCTTGTACCCTGTTGGTTGGAATGTAAATTGGTGCAGCCACTGTGGAGAACAGTATGGTGGTTCCTCAAAAACTAAAAATAGAACTACCATAAGATCCAATAATTCCACCCTGGGTATATATCTGAAGAAAATAAAAACACTAGTTTGAAAAGATACATGCACCCCAATGTTCATAGCAGCACTATTTATAGCAGCTAAGATATGGAAGCAACCTAAGTGTCCATCAACAGATGAATGGATAAAAAAGTGTGAGATATATATACACACACATATACATGCACAATGGAATACTACTCAACCACAAAAAAAGAATGAAATTTTGCCACTTGCAACAACATGATTGGACCTGTAGAGTATTATGCTTAGTGAAATAAAGCAGAGAAAGACAAATATTGTATGTTATCACTTATATGTGGAATCTAAAATATAAAATGAATGTATATAACAAAACAGAAACAGGCTCACAGATATAGAGAACAAACTAGTGGTTACCAGTGGGGAGAGGGAAGGAGGAGGGGCAAGATAGGGATATGGAATAAAGAGATACAAACTACTATGTGTACAATAGATAAGCCAACAAAGACATACTTTACAGCACAAGGAGATACAGCCATTGTTTTGTAATAACTTTGAATGGAGCAAAATCTATAAAGATATTGAATCACTATGTTGCACACTTGAAACTAATACAGTACTGCAAATAAACTACGCTTCAATTTAAAAATAAATAAAAATAAATAAATAAAACACTTACACATGCAGAGTTGGAAATAGATCCTGACCCATACAATTTCTTATGTGCTCTTCAATTCTTTCATGTGGGTTTGCTTCTAAACCCAGTAGAGTCATGGGTAGGAGTATGACATGGAAGAACAAGTGTGGGTTTGGGAATCAATAGGCTCTCATTCCAGGCCTTGCTCTATACTTTATAACTTTGATCATCTAACTTTCAGTCTCAGCTTCCTGAGACTATGCTCCTCTATAGAAGGTGATGTAAAACCAACCTTGCCTGATTGTTGAGAGGGTGAAGTGTGATGATGTGTGTTTCCTACCTAGCACAGGATATATGGCCCTAATTATTGTAATTCCTTTGTTTGCCATACAGACAAAAGCCTACCTCAAATTCAATTATAGGTCCTTAACAAATAGAGCCACAGCCAGAATTTGTTGCATTCTGTTTTGTTTTATAATCATACATGTTCATGTTGCTCTCATCAAGGGACCTATGTCTCAGAGAACAAAGATGGTTGTTCATTTGCTTCCATACACCTTCCACCTCATGATATAGAAAGTGTCTAGCATTTTTTCAGACAAAATCATGAAGTACCTTCTGTTAAAATTGAGAAAGGCACATCTAGGGAAGGCAGGAAAAAATGCCCAGATGATATTTTTATTATTGTCCCTATTTTGTAGCTATAGAAACTGAGGGACAAAGATGTTACCAGCCAACTTTCACAACTCATAAGAAACCAAAGGGAAGTAAATAAGCAAATAAATAAAGAAATAAATTTAGCTAGACATGATTACTATGTAAAGTATAATATTACAAAGAATTATGAAGCATGTAAGGTGATGGGGATATAATTTCCTAGAGCTTAGTGAGTAAAAAGTGAATAATAAGAGATGAAGTCTGAGTGTTAGATTGGGCTACATCATGTAGTGCCTTGTAGGTCATAGTCCAGTTTTAATTTTTTTCTGGATGTAATTGAGAAGTTTTAGGGAAATGGTATCATCTGATTCAGCTTTTAATAGATTACATTGGAGGGGGCAGAAGGAAAGTAGATATATCATCTATTACGTAATTCAGACAACAAGACAGTGACTTGAACTAAGGTAATAGCAGTAGCTATAAATACCTTATAATCCCAGAAGTTTCTTTTTCCTTAGAACTTTCAAGGACAGAAGTTGGACACTTTCTGGCTCTGACAAAGTCATTCCATCAAAGTCTGTTGCCAACTTCTGATTCATTAGCTGAGCATAAAGGGACGTAAGTGTCCCTGGGCAGCCTTTGTTTGGTCTGTTCCCTCCTGACAGCTCTCTTCAATCCCACTCACATGTAGGGAAGATGGGTTTCTCTCTGTGTCCCCCAAGGAAGTTCTTTCACCTTTTTATATCTTTGCCTGCCCTAAGGTATTTACTTTTTTTAATTAATTAATTTATTTATTTTTGGCTGTGTTGGGTCTCCGTTTCTGTGCGAGGGCTTTCTCTAGTTGCAGCGAGCGGGGGGGCCCCTCTTCATAGCGGTGCGCAGGCCTCTCACTGTCGCGGCCTCTTTTTTTTTTTTTTGCGGTATGCGGGCCTCTCACTGTTGTGGCCTCTCCCCTTGCGGAGCACAGGCTCCGGACGCGCAGGCTCAGCAGCCATGGCTCACGGGCCCAGCCGCTCCGTGGCATGTGGGATCCCCCCACACCGGGGCATGAACCCGTGTCCCCTGCATCGGCTGGCAGACTCTCAACCACTGTACCACTAGAGAAGCCCATCGCGGCCTCTCTTGTTGCAGAGCACAGGCTCCAGACGCGCAGGTTCAGTAGCTGTGGCGCACTGGCTTAGTTGCTCCGCGGCACATGGGATCTTCCCAGACCAGGGCTGGAACCCGTGTCCCCTACATTGGCAGGCAGATTCTCAACCACTGCGCTACCAGGGAAGCCCGAGGTATTTACTTTTAAGCTCCGACAGATTCAGAGAGGGAAAGATGAGAGCCACACATTGTAATGGTAAAAATGAAAGGGAGTTGAAAATGCATAATGCAGTCGTAGATCAGAAGAGAGCTCGGCAGAGTGGTGAAGACTACTCAAGCATTCCTACTGCCTTTTGTTTTCTTTGATTCAAATACAATTTTCTGGCCCTCAAATTGCAGCTGACCAGGACACTGGGGAAAATGCCATACACAGGAGATCTCAACAGTCATCAGTGTTTGACCATGGGGTCAACAACTGAGAACAGAATTGCATAACTTCAGATGAAAACAAAGCATGGCCACAGAACCAGAAGAGCCGGAGTACTGGCAGTTTACTGGGACAAATGCTTAACTTGACATGTAGCTTGACCCTATGTGGAGCGCTGCATGCCCATTAACACACAATTCCAAAATCCAGTGATTATGGATATCATCCCGGACCTACCTAGCTTATTTCAGATCTTTTTCAGTATTTAATGTCTCTATTCTGTTTACACTACTTTGAGTTAATTCCTCAATCCCCTCCAATGACTCTGGATTTAATTTATCATTGGCTTTCCCTACCTTGAAGTATCTGTTCATATACCTGCCATAGCAGAGTCTCTCTGGATCAAACTCCGCATATCTATAGCTGGTCAGCACCCTTGTTTGCCCTTCTAATATTCTATTCAGGGAGAAAGGGGAGATTCCCATATTAGGACATAGGCACACACACAAAAAGAAGCATACCCTGTTTTTTGAACTGACTCTGGGACGGGTTCTTCTCAAGGAGCACATCATGAGTCTAATCATTAAAGTTGAGGCATAGATCAGAAAATGACTCTTCTTCAGGCTAAACTAGTTCTCCAGAGTTATCTGTTTCGTGGACAGAGTGGAGAATTGGTCATAAAACTAAAAGTGGGGCTAAATCTGTTTCAGGAATCACCTGGCAGCAGCTGTGTAGAGCTGAACAATTTAGAAGGCTGTACACACACACGTGTTCACCTGTATCTGTGTGTAGTTGCCTCACATTCTCCACAGGAGAACGTATAGTCTTAGGAAGACAGCACACACCCTCATCAAAGGTACTGGTTTAAGAAAACCTTTCTTTTCATATTTTTATTATCTATACTTTATACTAATGTTTAAATTTACAATAAAGGGACAACAATAATAAATTAATAATTTCAAATAATCATTTTAAAACCCCCAATTCTAGAACTTAAACACATTTTTTTTCCTTTCATACTTGTTTTTCTATATTTTATTTAGTTAGAGAATGGTCTGTGTATAGATCTGTGTATTGTTTTGTTTTGCTTTTTCTGTGTGTGCATATATGTGAGAGAGAGTGTTTGTGAGTGGTAGTGTTCTGCTCTTTCATGAAGCATACTGGCATGGTAACTTTATATTTTTCTACATAATCTTCATATTATGCTCGTTTCCTGTATAACCATAACAAATTACTGTAAATTTCAGGCTCCACACAACATAAATTTATCATCTTACAGTTCTGTAGGTCAGAAGTCCAAGGCTGGGTTGATTCCTCAGCCCCAGGTCTTATAGGTCTAAATCAAGGTGATGGCAGGGCTTATTCCTTACTGGAGACTGGAAGGATCTGCTTCCAACTTCATTCAGATTGTTAGCTGAATTCAGCACCTTGTGGTTTTAAGACTGTCATATGCATGTCCTTACTGACTGCTACTGGGAGGGCATCCTTAGTTCCTAGAGTATTCTCTCTGGTCCTTGCCTGGAGCCCCATGTATCTTAGAACCAGCAATGCCATGTCAAATCCTTCTCACATTTGGAATCTCTCTGATTTCCATTTCTATCACCTATATTCTACTTCTGCTGCCATCTCTCACTTCAGCTAGAGTGTTTTCTCTGATATTGAAGGCTTATGTGATTAGATTGGACCCACCTAGATAATGCCATCTCCCTTCTCAAGGCTTGTGACCTTACTTATATATGCAAAACCTGTTTTGTCATGTAGAGTAACATATTCACAGGTGTACATCTTTGTTTCTTTGGTTGGGACAATTATTCATCCTATCACAGTAGTCATCATCTTTAGCAACTTCATAATTTTTTTTTAAATAGTTGTCTTTTTGTTTTTTATCTTTTGTTTTGGCCGTGCTGTAAGGTTTGTGGGATATTAATTCCCCCTAACCAGGGATCAAACCCATGCCCACTGCGGTGGAAGCGTGGAGTCCTAACCACTGGATCCCCAAGGAATTCCCCAAAACTTCATAATTTTGATATAACATAATATTAAAGAATATTTCTTAGGATATATATTTGTTCTCATTTTTGTGTTTTGCAATTATAAATGATATCTTCTTACCTAGAGCTTTTGAATTATTTCCTTAATCAAATACCAATTTCAGCTTATTGCTATATTGAGTTACAATAGGTTTATACCAGAATAAAGTTCAGCCCTAAAAGTTTACTGTTTTATAACTACCTCTCCAGCACTGAGTGTAAATATTTTTAGATGTATATTTCAATTCTAAAATTGCTAGAGTATTAACATTTATTTATTAAATATATAAATCTTATATTATGATTGCTGTGACCTCCTATGTGAAGTACCTTCAGTATTATTTCCTTAATTATCTTTTGGCATCTTGATGCTTTATATAAGCTACTTAAAATTATAGAAATTAGCCACTCATCTGTCATACACAGAGAAAATATTTTTCCATGTAAATTGTTACTCTATTTTAGCTTAATACTTTTCAATGTAGTTTTATCCTTTTAAACTATTCAAATTTATCATCTTTTCCTTTGATCTTGTACTTTTTGATTCAAATCTGGAAAAGTTATCAATTCTTCACAGATCCTATCCATTTTTTTTCAGCTATTCAAATCATCTCTTACTAATGTAGGTGTAATTTTTTGATCCACCTTCCAAGGATTGATTTGCATACTGGGCATTTTTCAACAGAGGGCAGCATCTTGCAGTTGTTCTGCTTTGTGGGTGCACATTTCAACCTCAGAACATCAAATGTTCTGAAATCTTGCTCAAGCACAAACAGTGAACAGCATATACAACAGCATTTCTATGGAAACAAATGATGTATTTTCTTATCACAGAGCTCTGGAAGGTTCTTAAGTCTTCTTTGAAATGCAACAAATGCTCTATAAATCAATAACTGTGGTGAAAACAATAAAGAAGTAGTGCATGTTAGAAAAAAAAATTGAGTCAGCTTTAGAAGGCAGCAATGACAGGAGGTTTTATCCAAAACTTTAATTCAATTGATTATGACTGAATGACTAAGCCAATAAGGCTTGACTCTCCTGCAGATAATGTAACCAATTTGTGCAAGAATTGCAACTAAAGCTTTATTCTCTATATGATTTAATTTTTTTAAATCTGCATTATGTTTTTAATTATCTTCATGATAAATTCGGATTGTTCATGGCTCACGAGGTCCTAGCCCCAGGCCTCAAGATTCAAGCAAGTGTTCTCTATTCTAGTTTTCAGGCAGTCAGTGTTTCCCACCCTTGTGTCCTTATTCTGTTTTCTGTATGTGTGTTACTTTCTTGTTATACCCCAGGCTCTACCAGGACCTATCTTTACCTTATTATCTCTCCACACCGGAATTTGAGCACACTAGAGAGCACATAATAGGCACTCATTAAATAAGGAATGGAAAGATACTGAGATTTAAAATGTTCTGCTTATTAGCTTGGTAATCCTTTATTTCCCCCTAACATTTCTAATACTGCTTAATTTATATATATGTACATAATCCTGACTTTTGTCTCATTTCTATAAAGATTATATTAATAAATAATGTGCCTTTTCCTTTGGGGGATTTTATGGAACTTAGATGTTTTTGTAAGATATTTTGAAATTGTTGATTACAATAGATTAATGGAACTAGGAACTACAATTCCATTAGATGCCTGGCGTTTAAGGTACATCCACTCCTGATTTTTAAATGCATCACAATTTTAGGGCCACTAAGCTTGGAGGCCATGAAAGAGGTTAGGAACTTTATATTTTAGTAAGTCTGATTGTCTGGATTGATATGAAAAGAAAGATAATGTACCTTGCACTTTTGCAAGGTGGCACAAGCAGAATTCATCATCTTTCCAAAATGGCCCATGGAGTGACAAGAGATCTGACATTTGTCCAGCGTCCATAAAGCAAAGATAAGGAAATTATAGAATCACTCTTGAAGCTCCTATACAGGGCAAACATTCCAACTGTGGTTCCTCAGGACTGAAATACTTCAAGAGTGAGCACAAAGTGCTTGAACTCAGCTAACTGAATATTTCTTGAAAGCTTCCCACAAGCCAAGGACTCTGCCAGGTACATGCAATACAATAATAGATGAGATAGTATATCTGTACAGGGGGCCCAGAGTCCTAGAATAAAGTTGTGCATCATAAAGTTCCTTCCTTTTAGATGATTAGAGATCTAAACAAGTTGTGTCTATAAATGCTCTTCCCTCACTTTCATTGTCAAATCTCTACAAATCTCATTTCCAGAATCATCTTCCTTACCTAAATTACCTCTAGTAGACTGCATACTTCAAATATTTCCTCTGGACTCCAGTGTGAACTTGCAGAATTATGGTGCTGTGAACCACCTAGAGGAGACTGCCTAGAGGGGAGACTCTGTCTCTTACTCATCATTTGTGCCTGGCACCAGGCCTGGCACTAAGTGTAGAGTTGTAAAATAAATACATGAGTGGATACATGATTGAATAAATGCATGAATGAATGAAGAGTAATTTGTTAACATATATTTGCTTTTTTATTATAAAATATTTTAAATTGTTGGAGAATAAAAATGTGTTCCCACTCCCCCAGACTAAAAAATGTAAATATTTTCCATATCATCTTTAAATGTTTTTTAAAAGAGAAGTAAAATATTACAGATGGAGCTTCCGTGCTATCTTTCCCTGACCTCATATCTCCTTCTCATCCTCAAAGGAAAAATCTTGAAGCTGGTGTTTAATCTCCTCTTCCATGTTTTTATATTTCAACTTTGAATGTAGAGCTCCATAAACAACATATAATGTTATTTTTATTTTATTAAACATAAATGTTAATACTGTCTATGAATTTTATTGCAATTTAATTATTTTATCCTACCCTATGCTTTCAAAATGTATGTTAATGACTAAACACTATTCTAAGTGCTATGTAATATTTATGAATAAAACACAAGTTATTCACTCTACTACGAACGGACATTTTAGAAGAGTTCGATCTGCTGCTGTGATTACAAACGCTGACTGGTCTTTTTTTGTGTCTCCTTGTGCACAAGTTCCAGAATGTCTTTAGGACCTGCACCCAGAACTGTAATCTCTGGTTCATTCAATATACACTTCCTCAACTTTCCTATATTTCTACATTGTTCAACAAAGTGTAAAAATTTGCATTCTCATAAGCAGGGTATGAGTTTTCCTTTTTACTTAAATTTTCATCAAACCTCAATTGTATTCCATTCATCCATGTTAATCCTTTAAGCAATTCTATATTTTTAAAATTACTTTAGATTTATACCACATTAATATCATGTTAGTGCATCTCTCACTTCTTAAAATGTCTCTCAAAATTATCTTTGCTATTCCTGCCCCTATACTCACTAATATTAATTTCAGGATCAACTTATCAAGTTCTATGGGAAATTCTATGGTGAATTGTATCTAGAATTGTACTGAATTTGTAGATTAATCTGGGGACAATTGGTATCTTTATGATATTGACTCATAATCCACTGATATGAGTTATAGTATTTTGTAATTATGTCTACAAAGCCCTTGCAAATATTTGATACATTTATTCCTGGATATCTTCATGTTTTTTTACAATTGTACATGTTATTTTTGGTGGCTTTTTTTTTTTTTTTGTCTTCCTTGCTATCAAGTTTTACTAGCTTCATAAAATTAGCAGGGTAGCAGTTCTGTTTTCTATTTTCTAAAATAAACCTTTAAACATCACAGAGATTTTCTTTCGGGAGCAGCAGACTCATTACTTATTCAATTCATTAAGAGATCCTTGGGTCAGCTTTTACATTCATTATACAGCAGTTATGATGTTCTTTATATTTTTATGGAAATTAAGAAATTCAACTGAGTTTAAAATGTTTTGTCTTATGATTTTAAATTCTCTTTTAAATACTTATAGTTTTCTTTTATTTTGATATTATTGACTTTTTTTTCTTACTCATAGCAGGGGTTGCATATTCAACAAAGAATGAGAGAAGGGAGGGACAGCAGAAGCAGTTCTTGTATTATATTTTAGTATGACTTCTTTGAAAAAGAACAGGTCCTGTCTTTAAGATATTCTGGCTAAGGAAAACTGAGCCAATCCCTTGCATGGAAATCTACAGGATACCTGCAGTGGCAAACGCACCTCTCCTCTACCACCTCAGCTAGCACAGCCTGGAGGTTGACAGCTCCCACACCCGGGGGCTCTGTTCTGGAAGCCACTGCCCTCCCCAGAGGACACTTTCCTCCTTCTTTCAAAGCTACCTGGACTTCCAGAAAATTGGCTTTTCACCTCATCCTTCTATGCAACTGAACTAACTGTCCATCTTCCCCAGGGTTGGTCCTGAGAGCCCAGATGGGTGTCTCTGAAGTCATTTTCCATATGGTATCAGCCCTTTAAAGGAGCCCATCCTGGGGATCTCTGCACTTTTTACCATAATTTAAAATAATCCTGGAGACTTACGGGCAAACTGACTCTTTCACAGACTCTTTTTGAGCCTCAGGGGCATCTCTGGGCTGATGGCTAGCCTGCCTGTTAACCTAACCCAACTCCAGCCTTTCCTAAGGGGTCCTCCAGGTCTGAAGACTCAGCTTTTAGAATAACTTGGGAAGCAGGAATATGTCTGTCTCTTGAGGACTCATCATCATATGGCAGGAGACTCAGCCCTGCAGGGTGCTGGCACCAGTTGGGCCAATTGGACACTTGCATCCAGGCTCTCTCTTCCCTCAGAAGGCAAAGAAACCCAGAGCATCCCCGGATTTTAACCTGGCTCCCATTCAGGTTAACCTTCCTCCTCACCCAGCCACTAGGGTTGGGGCTTAGGGACAAGGGTTGCCAAAGACCTGAACAGATTCGGTTCTCCCAAAATTCCTTCTGCAGTTCAACAAATCACCCCCAGCCCCTATTTCCATCACCATTTTTATTTATTTATTTTTTAGTTTTATCGAGATAATTGTATTTTCTTTCCTCTACTGATTGGAAGGTATAGATTTTAGTTATTTTTCAGTGGTTTTCCTTAAGTTTTGAAGATATAAATTGGCCTCTAAACTTTTCTAACAAAATTAAGAAACGCATTGTCTCTATCACACTCCCAAATATGTGAGCTGTTTACATGTTTAATTACACATTTAACAGACCCTCTTCTGTGTCGTTACTGTGATAGAAAGTCTCTTTCCATTGTTCCTGTTAAATATCCCTACTTTTAGGTATCCAGCAGTTGACTTTACTAGCATATTATCAACTTTTGTGCTTATCGTTTTCCCCCACAACTTACTTCTGCATTTATTTTTCTTATCAATGTTACTTACTCTTTTTTTTTTTAATTCTGGGTCTGCGGCGGTTGGGCCAGGGCCGGCGGCCGGGGGCTGAGGAGACCGGCGTGAGGGTTGCGGCTCCCGGCGGCGCGAAAGAGAGCTGGCAGCGCGCCACTGGAGGCCGCATGGCGCACCAGCGTTTTCACGTAACCCCCTTGGATCTCGCGAGAGTACAGGAGCTCAGGCCTCCTCCCTGCGCCCAGGCGCTCGCCTAGTTACTCTCTTTAGTGAGGGAGTTGGAGTGCTAAAGTCAGCTAGCTTTGGTAAGTAGGAAAACGTTTTCATTTTCTTTCACCCCTATTTGGCAGGTTATAGAATTCTAAGTTGAGTTTATCTTCAGCATTTTGGATATTATTCTGTGCTTCTTTTATCTTAGAGATTCACCTAGTTTGTTTATATGTTTACCTCCCTTTTCTATTATCCCTTCCATTGGATGACAAACTCCATCTTTCAGGAAGCCACAGAGTATAAAAAAGGTCTGAAGAAACAAATAAAGGTAAGGAAGGTGTTGACGGCGCTGAAGCTCGTCAGTTTATAGTGTCGAGAGAGAAACAGAGAGAGCAGTTTGTTTCCTACTTCGGCGTTTTCAGGCTGGTGTGGCAAAAGGACGAGTCAATTAGTGAGCTGAAGATTCTGCCCGTGAAGGCTTAGATCACCAGATTCTGATTCAGGAGGGACAAAAGTAAACTCAGAAAAGGAGTGATTTTTACAGATGTATGTATTTTACTTATGTAACCGAACTGAACTTGGGTCTGCTTGCCCCTGTGCAGTGAAGTCAGTCTACTGACACCAGGTTTGGTGAAGGAAAGTGCAGTGTTTATTGCAGGGCACCAAGCAAAGAGCCCAGACAGCTAGTGCTTAAAAGGCCTGAATTCCCCGAAGACTTTCAGGGAAAGGTTTTCAAAGACAGGGTAAGGGAAGGGGGTTGTGGGGTGCGTGATCAGCTCGTGGACATTCTACTGATTGGTTGGTGGTGAGGTAATCAGTAGTCAGCGGCATAGACCTGGTTCCAACTGGTGTGGGGTCTACATGCTTGTGGGCAGCATCCAGTTAACTTCTTCCACCTGGTGGGGGTTTCTGTATCTGCAGAGCAGCTCAAAGGACATGGCTCAGAATATTATCTATAGCCCTTGAGGAGGAACTAAAGGTCCTTGACTTTGTTTAATGGCTAAACTATTATTATTTTGTCTTGCTTGACTGTTTTCCTTTCTTTCTGCATTTTCTCACTTCTCTGATTAAATTTACTCTTTGGAACTCAGGGAAGCCCTAGGCAGCTAAAGTTTCTCTTCAGACAAGAGGCAGGAGGAGGACACGGAGGGAGGGGGTGCTCTCCTAGGAAGGCCCCATAGGGTCCTGCTCAGTTACACTTAGAGCAGCTTCTGGTTGACTCCATATTAAGAAAATCCAATGCTGAGGAATTTTGAATCCCTTCAATTATCTGGAAACTTTCATTTTCATCTTTAGCCCTGGCTCAGCACTTTTTTTCCCCGTGTAAACTGCTCACTGCAGGGATGGTCTGACCATTCTCTATGGGCTGTCTTGTTTCCCCACCCATTGGATCAAGTTGGAAACACAGCCCTTTTTTTTTTTTTTTTTTGCGGTATGTGGGCCTCTCACTGTTGTGGCCTCTCCTGTTGCGGAGCACAGGCTCCGGACGCACAGGCTCAGCGGCCATGGCTCACGGGCCCAGCCATTCCGCGGCATGTGGGATCCTCCCGGACCGGGGCACGAATCCGTGTCCCCTGCATTGGCAGGCGGACTCTCAACCACTGCGCCACCAGGGAAGCCCAACACAGACCTTTTGACTAATTTCCTCAAAGAATCTTGATGTCACTTATGCCAAGGTGAAATAGATGTGACTGGATTGAGGGAAGACAGAGGGTCACATTCACCACAGTAAAAATTTAAGTTTGATTATTAGATAATTATATTCCTATTTTTAAAAACAAACATATAAAACTCAAAAAAGAAAAGAAATTATTTCTTCCGCTCTGACTCCAATATATCCAGTATCTGAAGTCCTGGGATTTAGTCAGTCTTTCTCCCTCTCTGTCTTTCTGTTTCTATCTCTCAGTTTATTCTCTCCTCTCTATTATTTTTTAATTAATTTTTTAATTGCAGTATAGTTGATTTACAATGTTTTGTTAGTTATACATGTACAGCTAAGTGATTCAGTTATACGTATACATATATCCACTCTTTTTTAGATTCTATTCCCATATAGGGCGTTACAGAGTATTTAATAGAGTTTCCTGTGCTATACAGTAGGTTCTTATTAGTTATCTATTTTATATGTAGTAGTGTGTATATGTCAATCCCAATCTCCCAATTTATCCCCTGCCTCCTTTCCCCTTGGTAACCATAAGTTTGTTTTCTATCTGTGACTCAATTTCTGTTTTGTAAATAGGTTCATTTGTACCATTTTTTTAGATTACACATATAAGCGATATAATATTTGTCTTTCTCTGTCTGATTTATTTCACTCCATATGACAAGCTCTAGGTCCATCCATGTCACTGCAAATGGCGTTATTTAGTTCTTTTTTATGGCCGAGTAATATTCCATTGTATATATGTACAAGATCTTCTTTATCCATTTCTCTGATGGACATTTAGGTTGCTTCCATGTGCTAGCTATAGTGAATAGTGTTGCAGTGAACATTGGGGTGCATGTATCCTTTCAAATTATGGTTTTCTCCAGATATATGCCCAGGAGTGGGATTGCTGGGTCATATGGTAGCTCTGTTTTTGGTTTTCTAAGGAATCTCCATACTCTTCTGCATAGTGGCTGCACCAATTTACATTCCCACCAACAGTGTAGGAGGTTCCCTTTTCTCCATACCCTCTCCAGAATTTATTGTTTGTAGATTTTTTGATGATGGTCTCCTCTCTATTCTTACCCTATTCTCTAATCTTTGTGCCTTAGGAAGAAAGAGACAGTTTCACCCATATTCTTTTGCAATGGAATCTCCAGACCCTACTGCCAAATAATTAAAGCCCTCCCTTTAGTTTACCAAGGATGTGGCCAAAGCTTTGCAATTACCCATTGTGAGGTAGCCCTAAATAGTGTCCAACTGAGGCTGCTTTCTCCAGATTCTCTTTACTTGCTAGAGCTGGGAGCAACACGTGTAGTTACACTGAAGTTGTTTTTAATTTGTCTACCAGAATTATATTTTCCTTTATAACATGATTAATAAAAATGTAATTGAGTCCCTTTATATCCATTTATAGATGAAACAAACAAACTAACACTAGCCAGGGAGACTGGAGTGCCATGAAATCAATATATTTTACACTCAAAGTACTGATTGATGAGTAACTATGAGAAAGAAGAATAATATCTGACATAAAGCTCAAACCATAGATCAATTTGCACAAATACTGGATTACAATGGATTTAGGTAAAGAAAACAGTGAGACATACTTTTATCACATTCATTAACATAAAATAATTACATAGAGAAATTTACCTTAGAGAAATTTAACTTTTCAGTGCGTCTGAAGACACATGAGATATGAGATATGAGATATGAGAACACAGAGATAACAATTGTCTTAGAAGTTCCTTTGGGCCAGATGAAGGAATTCAGACTCTATCCTTTAATGACTATGATTCTATAAATGACTAAACCTTTTCCAAATCTCACATTTTTCTGTAAAATGGGAACTAATATATAATTTCTAAGGCTATTAGGGAAATGCAAGAAAATGGTATTTGTGAGGGTGTTTCTACAAATATAGAAAAAGTAATCAATTCTAGTTCTTAAATGCTATTCTGTCCTTAAAAAGAGTAGCTTATAAATGTAATTTAAAAATATGAAAGAAAAGTTAAAACAAAACTTGAAATATCATATTTAAATAAAATAGTTACAAAGATCGGGATTTATTTTCCCCTAAGACTTTTTGTTTTTGTTTTCCCTCCCCAGAGTTTTTACTGTTTTCATACAACTGCTTTTGGCTCTAAACTAACACCTTTCAAATGATGTAAAGCAATGTGATGTGGAAATTCCTAGAAAGCAAGAGGAGTCAAGCACACAGGAACAATCTTTATTCCTTTGAGAGAAGCAATTGCATAACTACAGATGGAAATTACAAGAAGTCTTATTTACAAAGCCATTTTTTCCTGTTCTTTCAATATTGGAAATGAAATCACTGTTAAGAGAGCTGTCAGACCTTATATATTTCAAATGATCCCATCACTCTTATTCTCTATCTTCTTGCCCAGATATAATGCATTTTCCATTGTTTCTAACTCCATTAATGAGGAAAAAGACATGCAAGTAAATGCCTGTTATAAAAATAATAAACTTATTACGGTCACAAATGGGCTGAAGGTAAAATATGATTCAAAACAAACCATTTTCAGAAGATTTAAAGGACTTCATCTGTAAAGTGGATTACCAGAACAATAACAACTTCATTGTCTGATGAAAATTAACTGAAATTAAATGCACATATATATCATAAGGAACTAATTCAAGTTATATTGTATAATGTGCTTCTCATTTTAAGTTATTACTTTACAGTCTAGGTTTAGATGACTCCAGGCAGGCATGAAGTTTAGTTCTTCCTGAGATAATCAGATACTGGCCCCCATAATAATTGCTCAGAAAGGTTTTGGGAATAGCTCATATTATCTCCACAGCTGGTGAGAGTGACAGAGATAGTAATACCTGCTGAGTAAGAGCTCAGATTCTAGAGCTGAATTGCCTGTGTTCAATCTGTGTGACTCTGGGCAAGTCATTTACATTTCCATGCCTCAGTTTCCTCATCTGTGTAATGGAGAATAACAATTTTCCCTTACTTATAGGATTTTCATAAGGATTAAGTAAGTTACAGATATAAATAACTTAGAATAATGTCTGGCACAAATAAGCACTTAAAAACGTTAGCTATGGTTACTTCTAAGCCATAATGACCTTGTACCTTAAGATCTTCAGTTTATATTTTGCCCCTAGCTACTCCAGATCAGTAGGTTATTTCATAGACATACTGGCTATATGTCTCCCAGAACAGTTAAGAATGACTGTGAGGGCATAAGACCCTCACCCCTGAAACATGACCAGCCTGAGCTTCTGGGCCCTTGGGGAGGAATTGACATGAGTTTCCTCCACTCAACAGCTGGTTGCCATCTATAGTCCTCTTTTCACACAATTAAGTTGTAACTTTTACAGACAAAGGGGACCTGTATCATTTATATCTTTTTTTTAAAATTAGTTCTATCTTTCCATTAATCACAATCATCTCATACTTATTTCTTTCAGTTAGGCAAAAACCCAATACAAACTAACAACAAATGTAAACTGTAAAAGACACAACTGGGTCAGAGTTCAAATGATGTCGCCTGGACTCTTGAAGTTTCTATTGGCTCTGCTTTGCTTTGGGTTGGCTTCACTCTCAGTTAGACTCAGGCAAATGTGACCATGCACAACTCCAGGTTTATATCTTCACAGCTAGCAATAGCAAAGATGCCCTTTCTCTTCTGCTCTCCAGGAGAGTCTGAGGCCTGAGCAGCTCTGCATGGGACAAATACTATCCCAGGAACAATCTAAAGGAAGCGCCTGGGAAATGTGTTCTCTGATTTTCAAAGCAGAGGTCACAGTGCCACCCCAGTGGCAAAGGATGGGTGGCTCTGCTCTATCCAAACCACAGGAAACGGAGGCTGTGTTGCCCTGGTAATGGAGAAAGATATTGAACAGGGAAAAAGCAGCATATCTGTCACATTCCACCTTTCTCTTGCTAACTTCTTTCAACTGTACTATCCCATCAAACATGGCTTCTCTGAAGTTTGGCATAGCAATTAACTAATTTTTAAAAAATAATTTTTGTATGCCAAATTGAACATATAATAGTGTTAAGTAGAAGGTCAAACTTCTGGATTCATTAATCTTAACTCTGTAAAACATTTAGGACAATGTTTCCTAGTAGTCATAGTAAATATTTGTATTTTGCCCCTCATATGCCTTTAAGTACTATAATTCCTTCACACTTACTTTCAAAGTTTTTAAGTTTCCTAAGTTTTTGTTTGTTTGTTTGTTTGTTTGTTTTTTTGTGGTACGCGGGCCTCTCACTGTTGTGGCCTCTCCTGTTGCAGAGCACAGGCTCCGGACGCGCAGGCTCAGCGGCCATGGCTCATGGGCCTAGCCGCTCCGCGGCATATGGGATCTTCCCGGACCGGGCACGAACCCGTGTCCCCTGCATCAGCAGGCAGACTCTCAACAACTGGGCCACCAGGGAAGCCCCTTTCCTAAGTTTTTAAAAGATTTTATTGGCTCATTACTAGTAGTTTATTCATGTATTCACTATTTATTGAGCATTTACTTTATGCTTATCACTGTGATCATTATTGGCTCTTATATGTATAAATGATATATCTATATATCTACATATATTCCTTAGTCCTTACAACATCCTAAGTCATTATTATGCTCTCACATAGAATTAAATATAGATTGCCTTGTATTGTAGCTATTACTGTATGTATTTTATGCATACTTATTAGGAAGTACATTTATTAAGAATTGTGTTGTCTTCATTAGATAAATTTTATTTTGAAATAGTTTTAAATTTACTGAAAAATGGCAGAGATACTAGTACATTACTTTCTTCATCTATGTATCTACCACATTACTTGTCGTAATGCCTTATGCTCAATAAATATTTCTAATATCAAGACCCACCAGTTCTGTTGGTCACTTTCATGAGGTAAAGAATTTAGAACTGTGTTTGGACAATTGTTCTGTTTAATTATATCCTTTTTATTATTGTGGTATTATTATTAACTGTAATACTAGGAAATACTCATCCACTTTGCCCTTAGAGAAAGGATAGAGGAAATAGAAAATAAACAATCATCACCAAAACATTAGCTTTGGTCTGTTATGGGTGTCTGGATCAGAAACTGACAACAAGAAGGAGAATATTATTGGTTTTATCTAAATGAAAGATACTTATCAGAAACAAAAAATCATCTAGGAATTTGATATGATACAGTCATAAAGTTGGAATGGACCCTAGATATTATTCAGTCCAACTCCCATACTTTGCATATGAGGAAAAAGGTTCAGATGTGTTCAGTGACTTATAAAAAGGGCAATGCACCTATTAAGAAACAATGTTGGAAATAAACCATGGTCTCTGATTCTAAATCCAGAACTTTTTTGCCTATACCAAAATGAACAGTATATTACTAACCACTTAGGCAGTTCTTCTATACTAATTATTCTTTTGATAAGAATGTAGATTTCATCTCTTTTAATGTACCACTGAATGTTATGAGACTCTGCCATTGTGAGTGGCAACATCATGGCCTCTTTTGCATCCAGGTTTTAGTGCTTGACATTGCTAGATTTGAATTCTGCCTCTGCCACTCCTTTTAGTGATGTGGTAATCATCAAATTAATCTAACAAAGTTTTAGTTTTCCAAGGTATATATAATAACAATCTAAATTTACTCTGAGGATCAAACTGGGTCTTGGCTTAAAGAACCTTCTTTAGAGCCTGGCATATAATAGGCAGTCAATTAGTACTGCTTCCTTTCTCCACCACTCCTGTGGAGAGGGATAATTTTTCTAGGAGACAAGATGGTTTAGAAAAAAGCCTGGATGTGGGAGTATGACTAGGTACTAATCCAAGTCTTCCATTGTTTTATGTGCAACTAATGTCTCTGACATATGGGTTCTTCATCCATTAAGCGGGGATAATATCTGTTTCATGTGATGTTATGAGGATTGAATGCCTAGCATACAGTAAGCACTCAGCAATTGTTCTGTAAGTTCTTCCATTTCCTATATTAGCTACCATTTGAAGCAAAATGAGATTTTGCCGATATTTTACATTTTTTTAATGAGTTAAAAATTTGTTATAAAAATATTTTTAAATTATCAACCTTGTTTATAATTCACTCCAGAGAATAAAGACAATGCAATAGAAAATGTCTATCTATAGCTCTTTATAAACCTGTTTCCCCCCAGAAAAACTACAATTAAAAAGTCCTAATAAGAATATTTGCCAGAAAAAAATGCTTTATAAGAAATCTAGGTAATGTCTCTTAGAATGTAACAACAATGACCTATGTTCCTATTTATATGTGATATAGGTAATATATTCAGTAGAAGGAGGAAGATAACAATAGGTAAACTTGCATTAGGTTTTATATAGTATCTTAAATTTTCAAAATAACTCTCTGTATTATTATATTAACTTCAGTGATGGGGAAGCAAGGTTTCTAGAAAGTTAAATTATAACATGCCCAGTCTGACACCTTAGTAAGGTATTGATTCTAGATCTGAATCCAGATATGGTTGCTATCGAAGACATTTCTCCTTTCAGAAATTTTATTGTTCTTTACTGCTACACTCTATTTTCCTGTGATGAAGATAAGATGTAATAAAAAATTAAGACAGAAAAGTCTAGGAAAATTGAGAATACAAAAAGAGCAATACTGCACCTGGCTCTTCCTTCCCTAATTACTGGCTTCCTATTCAAAAGACAATAACATGTACAAATACCTACACACCCATAGTTGATCATTTTGGTTGGCATCAGTAGAAATTAAAATAGACCATGAGCAACCTCTCCTTTCCTGGATACCAGTCTTGTAATTAATGACCCCACTCTTTCTACTAGAACTAATTAGATTTTGTTAATTAGAAATTGAGACAAAAAGTGGTAAGTTAAGAATAATTTGCTTATGCTATGGTAGAATTTATAAACATCACATCAATGGTTACATTCTGCATAACTTTATAATGCATAATTCATCAGGTCACTGGCTACATTCAGCATAATTTTTTAGTGCAAAAACTAAAAATTGTGGATATTTTCTGCAGGCTGAAGTTTTGAATAAAGTATCAATTTCCCTTCACAGTTTATGAAAAGATCAGGCCCACCTTTACATCCTCTATGTCTAGGACACTGTTCTCTTCGAGCCCCTATGCACTTTCCTCCTGTGCCATTTGGAATCATGGCTCCATGGACAGCAGTGTGAGGGTTGAGCCTCAAGGCTGAGTTTGGGTGTAAGCTTCACCTCTTACTACACAAATTTCAGAAAAACACTCACATCCTAATCTTCAGATTTTCCCTTATTTGTAAAACGAGAATACTCTTTCAGCCCCATTTTGAGATTTGTTGGAAGGTCCAAATGAGAAAACATTTTTGGGAATAGTGCTTGTGTGCAAATTGTAAATGGCAAACAGAAAACCCTGATATTCAGAGTGTGCAAGTGTGTGTGCACCAAACTTTACCATTGCTACAAATCCTTACAACCTGCTCTTTCGCTTAAAATCTTTTTTTCTTGAAAGGCTTTGCTTTGCTTTCCTTTCAGTGGTGAATGTTCTCCTCTCTGGAGTTCCTGCCTTGCTCTCTCTCCCTCCTTCCTCCCTTCTCTTTTGCCTTCTTTATACATAACCTTCCACATAACTCTGTCTTTTCTAATCATAATCATAACAATAACAACAACACTGAAGGTAAAGGCAATACTTAGTGTTTACTAAATACTATGTGTCAGGCATTGTTCATAGCACTTTCTGTGCTTTATCTCAGTCAATATTCACAACATCCTCATAAAGAAAATATCACTACCATACTCATCATGGAGACTTCCCCCTCCATCCATCCCATCCACTGCTTGTGGATTTTTCTCAAAATAAATTTCTCTCTCTCCCTCCCCTTTTTTTTCTTTCTCCTTTGCTCTCTGCCTTTTCTCTCCATCCCATCTCTTGTTGCTCCAACAACAAATCTGCTACATCTAAGCATTACTTCTCATGCTGCTATAAAAGTGACACAGATTATAGTAGAGCTGCTGCTCTAAAATTCACTTCATTCCTAATTCCTAATAGCTAGAAACAGCTGTTTTTCTTTAGAAGGATCATCATTAATGCAGGTGTGGAATCACTTCCTGCAAAACTCCTCTGTAGGATCAGTTCTTTCAGGGAAAAACAAAAACAAAAACAGAAAAAACGACCAAGACACTGCTAAGTTGCTTGACTGATATCAATTCCTTGTGACATGTTAATGTTTTTTTCCAATGGTAAGAGCATGAGAGTTGAATCAGAAAGACCTGAATTCCAGAACTACACAATCATCACTCAGACCTCACCACCGCCACCATGAAACAATTGTCATGTACACATCATTTTATTGTTTAGTGTTTTCTCATGTAAGCTCATCATACTCTGACTTAGCCAGTTTGGAAATCCAGATGAATAGCTTTTCCCCCATATACTGCGGACTGGAAATGCTAAGGGAAAATATGATCCTACTTGTGATGTTGAGCTACTACAGTGTTTGGCAAGAGGTAGAACAAAAAGGAAACTAATATTGGTTGTGTGTTTTGCTTTGCTGCAGGCAAAGTCCTACGTACTTCACATACAGCTCAATAGCAGAAAGCCCATTTTCAGTGAATCTCGTTAGTCAGGGTTGGTGAGGTTTAGTAATTTGCCCATGGGTCAAGGGCACAGCCAGAATTAGAGCACAGGCCTGTTGGCTTTCAAGACTAACATGTTCTCTGTTCAATTAGCTGCTTCACTTCTTTCTGGGAAGGAAGGTTATGCTGTGTACGTTTAAAGTTGTATTCTTATCATTCACAAGTAATTCCTTGGTTTTCTTGGGCAAGTTTGGATGTAGTTCTGACTCTTGGAACATTAGTTGCCTGCCATTTAGGATATCAAAAGGATAATTTATTGAAGTATATCTTAGCTATACCAAAGTTAATATAACTTTAAAAACTTTTTCTAAGTTTTAATCAAGAAATGATTTTAGCCTCTGAGAAAATCTTATTCAATAATAACAGTCAAAACGGTAATAATATATATAATTTCACCATCTTAGATATGAAGACATTAATGGGACTTTTCAATTGATTCAAGCCTTTTCTCAAAATTTGGGTGCTGTGAAAACATCCCTTAAATCAGTTGAGCCATTTATTTCCTGGTGTTCTCATCTTTCTCTTACACTTGATGATTCTGCCTCTCTTGAATAACTGCAGATTGCAAATCATTTTAATGTTTATTTCTCAATTGACTTTCCTCTCAGATGTGAATAATTCATCTACACTTCTTTCCATGAGTCTCAAGTGCCAAATCCAATTGTATATAATGTAATGTAATCTTGATGATTTTTGTGAGGAAGAGAGAGTAAAGTAAATTCATCTTTTGAAAAATATATGGCCTTCATTGAATTTTATATGTAAAAGAGAAAAGAAATTAGTTGAAAAAGACAACTGATTTGTGTTTATTAAATACTACATATAACAATTCTGTGGCATAATATTTGGTATTTACATTGTGTTATGGGCTAAAATGTAAACAGAAATTACTTTTATGTTCCAGACAAAATGGTACCTTTCCAATGATTATATCATGAAATAAAATAGTTTGAGTTAGAAGACATTCAAAGACTTAAGGATAATAATGAAAAAGTCTTGGCTCAGTAAAAGTTGAAAGATAATGGATTTGTTATTAGTTTTTCTTTTGAAATAGGTTCCCCAATTCTGGTGTTTCTTCATATTTTGAAAAAAATCTGGTTCATAAACACCAACATTTTGGTACTGACAAAAGAGAAGAATACCAAAATTAGAATACAACACTAAGGTAGATGATATATTTCTAAATGGCTGCATGTCATGATTTACGAAGACGGCATGATCCTCTTCCCAAAGCCTAATATATTCTTTCTTTACACCTGATGAAACAGTGGCATTTAGCAATCATAGTGTAGTTGGACATCAGCAAGACCATTGAAGGAGCCTGTTTCAGTCACCCTATATAAGAGAAAAAGAAATATGTGGAACAGAACCTAGAATGATAAGTCTGATTAGGAGCTAAGTAAATCATGAAAACAAGTTTTTATTAGCTAATCAACTTCCTCTACAATGAGATTTCTAGTGATTTAGGTGAGAACTTTGTCCATGGACCACTTTCCTTCATTTAAAAGTTGTATCTATGACTTGGTAACGACACCAAAGAAATACATGCCGGATTGATTAGTTATTATGAAGATGGGACAAACCAAGCATGTGTAGGATAGGTATACTAAGAAGAACTAACATGTATTGAGCACTGTGCTTTGGACTTTATGTCATCTCTCCTAATCTTCACAGCAACCCTACAAAACAGTGTCATTACTAACTTTTACACCCAAGGAAACTGAGCATTAGATAAAGACACACTTGCCTAAGCAGCACCTAATTCAAACAGGGCTAAAATTCAAATCATGAGTCTACATTCCTCACAGCATACTATTTTTATGCCTGAGCTCAGTATGCCCTATGCTTTTGACATCATGGTACAGTTCTAAAAAAGAAAGAAAGAAAGAAAAGACTTAGTTTGGATCCAGAAATTTTCAATTATTAGAAATAAAGTATCTTTCAGAAATGTCTAAAATTACTCATCTAAAATGATCTTCCTTTCTATGAACTACCTTTGAAAACCCTACTCATCTTCCTAGACCTAGCTAAAAAGTCACTTCCTCTATGAAGGCCTCTCTGACAACCTAGATGTTATAGATAACCATTTTTTTTCAGCTCTTGTTTTCCTTAATGACTTTGGCATTCATACTTTTCATTCATACTTTTATATGCCTTCTTTGCTTTAATTATTGTAATAATTTAAAAATGTTTAATTATAAACTTATTGTTTTATTCTAATGAATGATGAGTCCCTTGAAGGAAAGTACCAAGTCTGATTTATCTTTTAATTTCCACAAAATATTAAATATAATAGACATTCAACAAGTACTTGAATGAAAATATAAAGCCCATAAAGAGCTAAACTGATCTATTTACATGAATAGGCAAAATTATCTATGTAGCTTGGATATCCAATGTGTCTAAAGTTACTAGGAGGAAGTATCTCCAGAGAAGCAGGTTTCAAAGAATTGCATAATATTAATATATGTAAGTTTAAAATCTTTTTCAAGGCCTTAGTGGTATCCTTTATCTATAACCTACTTCCAAATCATATCAATTTGTCACAATACTTCTTTTCCCCACGACATTGATGGAAATACCACCTCTCCCTAAAATGACCCAACCCATCTTTTCTTCCACTCATACTTGCAAGACCCAGGTCAAACTTTACCTTCTCAAAGCAACCTTTCTTAATACAACTCTAGTCCTCCAGCCCTTTTTTTAGGGGGGGTGGGTTAGATGTCAGTTTTTATAAGTGTATTCTGAGAATGACAACTGCCAATTATCTGGAGATCTGGTAGCTGTGAGAAGCTGAGTTTGGTGTAACTCCTCCCTCTGGAAGAAGTGAGGGAGCCCCAGGTTCCAGCTATTGCTTGTCCAGGAAGCCCAGAGGTTGAGGTACTCAGTGTTGATTTTGAACAACCTTACTATTGCACCACAGTACCTAAGTGACTGTGGTAAATCAGTGTATAAATTTGATTCTGAAGGGGTGAGTACTGGGTACATTCTTTGCAGGAAGTAATATACACTGGGTAAGATATTATCAAAAATGCATTATACAACTGCAACTCAATAATTTTATTAAAGTACAAATTGCATTTTACTCCCTTCTTAACTCTCCATGATTGTTCCCTGCTCCCTGAATGTTCAAACTCCTTAACATGATCCTGCCTTAGTTCCAAACTTCAAGTTCTTAGTGTTTCCTTTATATTTTCTGTGCTTCAGTTCATATTCTAAAGGATATGTTACCAGTTCCATGAATGTGTTGTCGTTCTTCATGGCTCAAGCTATTCCTTCTATTTTGACTTTCCTTATCCTTTCTTCTTCAGTTTGAAGACTCCAAGACTCAGCTCAAATCTCAACATCTTTTTTATTTTTTTAATTAATTTATGAATTTATGTTTATTTTTGGCTGTGTTGGGTCTTCGTTTCTGTGCGAGGGCTTTCTCTAGTTGCAGCAAGAGGGGGCCACTCTTCATCGTGGTGCGCGGGCCTCTCACTATCGCAGCCTCTCTTGTTGTGGGGCACAGGCTCCAGACGCGCAGGCTCAGTAGTTGTGGCTCACAGGCCTAGTTGCTCCGTGGCATGTGGGATCTTCCCAGACCAGGGCTCGAACCCGTGTCCCCTGAATTGGCAGGCAGATTCTCAACCACTGCGCCACCAGGGAAGCCCCAAATCTCAACATTTTGATGAGGTTTTTACTCCCTCCTCTGAGCCCCACAGTGCCGGGTACTAGAAACTTCCTTAAAGTGTCACTATAGTGATTGTGTTTTATTTCTTTTCCTGTTAGCTCTGGAGGATGAGACACTTCTCTTAGATTTCAAAAAATCCCTAGCTCCTATCACAGCATTCAGATTTCAGTAATTTTTTGTTGAGTGATTGTTAACAACAACAATAACAAAAACCTAACTCATATGTAAAAGCAATAGAAAAATAGAATTGTTTATTTATGGCCAACTATAAAGCAGATAATTTTGATTTTTTAATATTTTCAGATATTGAAATACAATGTTATACGGCAGAAGAATATTTTAAAAGGTAATAAATTCATGCCAAGAGGTTTTATGAAAGCTTTATTCTGGATATGAAGCAAAGACTGTCCAACTCAGTATCTTGGCATGCATCTCATAAAAGGCTTACTTCAAAAGCTTAATGTATATACTAGGGTGCCTTTGCTCAGTCAGTTTTATTACAACCTGCTGATAATTAAATAGAAATGCTTATATGTGCTCAAGCTTAGAGACAGAGGTAATTGGTAGGGAAATCAAGGCAGATTCAAATGAGATTCAGTCTTAGGGAAATAGGTTTGTGCTTTCAGTGCTACCAAATGAGCTAAGAACACCTGTCCTCTCAGTCTGGTGGACTGGCTCTTGAAAGGTGATAAGCAGGGTCTGCTCTTTTCATGTGTCTGAGCCTTAAGAAAGGATCCCCAGCCTGCAAAGCATTTTTTTGTATAAATTTATTTATCTGTTTATTTTTGGCTGTGTTGGATCTTCTTTGCTGTGCATGGGCTTTTTCTAGTTGCGGCGAGCAGGGGCTACTCTTTGTTGTGGTGCCTTCTCTTATTGCGGAGCACAGGCTCTAGGCAAGCGGGCTTCAGTAGTTGTGGCACGTGGGCACAGTAGTTGTGGCTCGCAGGCTCAGTAATTGTGGCGCACAGGCTTGATCTTCCCGGAGCTCGAATCCGTTTCCCCTGCATTGGCAGGTGGATTCTAGGGAAGTCCCCTGCAAAGAATTTTGAAATAAATATCTAAACCCAGAGTGTTCTAAACTAAAGAAAAAGCTTAAACAATAGCTTTGAATGAAGATTCATGTTTCTATTTTGTAGGTTTAAAAAATAGTGTTAGAATTGCCACATTAATCACTTAAAAGCTAGACATTAAAACGAAGACCCAATTACAAGGGATGAAAAACCTGGGTGAGGTAAGGGAAGAGAAAGATGAAGAGAGAGATAGAAGGAGCTAGGAAGAAAAACAAATAAAATTAATATAGTTTAACAGGTATGTAATTTGTTTCAGAAAACTGGACAGTTTAGGGTTGTGGGAAGAGCAGTGGCTTAAACCTTGGCTCTGTCCCTTAGTCGCTACATGGCCTTAATTGAATGACTTAGCTACCTTAACCTCCAATTAGTCATGCATGAAATTAAATTGATAATAATATCACTTTTGGGGAGATTTTGAGGATTAAATAAAATAGTATATGCAAAGTGCTTAGCAAATAGACACTTCGATAAATAGCAGATTATTTTAATGAAAATTTGATCCTGTTATTCACTTGCTAAAAGCCCTTCTCTCTGGTTTCCTACTGTGCTCAAAAACAAATCCAGACTTATACTTGGCGCTCAGGTTTCCTCGAGTTCCATGTCTCCTGTGGTCTCTCCAGCCTCACTCTATGCCTCTTTTTTCTTGCCCACAGTGTTTCACTCTGACCCACTTTCAGTCCTTCCAACAGGTAATTTCAGAACCTTGTATTTTCTATCTGACAGGGACATTCCTCTTCCAGTAAATTTCATACATAGCTAACCTCTCTTAGTCCTTAGGTCTTTTACTAAATGTTACTTCCACAGAGAGCTTTGCCTGGTCACCCTACTTATGTGGAATCTGCCCTCTTAAATACACAAGCACTCATAATTCTCTGTGATTGCACTGCGATTCTTTCCATCAGTGTACTTTCAAAACTTTAATTATATTTGTTCGTTTACTTCTGCCTCCTTAGCTACATTTTAATCACCTTGAAAGTAAAGACCAGGCATGCTTCCTTTAGGTGCCCAAAAAATGTTTGTTATATGAAGTAGGGGAGAGGAAGAAAGAATAGTGATATTTTTCTAAGTGCTCAATGGAGAAGCAGAACATTTTTAGGTAACAAGTCAGTCATAGGAATATTATATACCTAACTGAGAAAGACCCTATACTTGAAGTACAAATTTTGAGCAATTATAGCAAAAACACTTAGAATAATTTTCTCTTACTACAAAGCAGTAAAAAATAGATGAAGAACTCTGTGGCACATATAAAAAGACAAGACAGTAACAAATAATGGACACTGAACAGCACCAACTCAAGGAAAATATCCTTATGTAAACTTTGATAAGACCTTCACAAATTTTCTAGTAAAGACAGGAATGAAATTTGTAGCAGAACTCCACTCCATGCTATTTGCAAGTTGTGACAATTTGAAGAGGACTGGTTAATTTAGGTGGACATGTAATTATTTTAGGCAAGATCTCAGTTGCTACTTATGCATTTTTGGTGGGAATACAAAGGTTACAGTCATTTCAAAAACTGTTATTTATTGATAGGTGCAAAATGCTCATGCCATTAAACCTAACAATTCTATCTCTAGGGCTTTGTCCTTAAATAAGAATACAAAATACAAACTAAGCTTTATGCACGAAGACGTTAATGTTATTTACATCAAGGAGACAGAATAATCATCCTAAAGGCATTCACATAATAACTATCATGTAGTACATAACATTCTGTTTTCAGAGAGTTTCTAATGTTATGGGACAACGCATATTATTTTTTGTGAAAACAGATGAATTTAAATATTTAAAATGATAATTTCTATCTACCATTTAGAATTTTAGGAAATTTTTGAAAATGAACATATGTTCCTATATCAGGTACAGTTCAACCACGTAAACAAAACCGGTAAAATATATATCTATATATGGCATAAGCCAATTGTATTAAATATATTTAAAGTCTTATACTGAAAGCCTGAAGTCCTTAGGACAGGGAACAGGAAGGGAAGACCACGAGAAGCCTGTAACGCCACGGGCATGAGCTGAAGCTTGTTATCCACAGGTGTGCAGGCAGGAACAAAAATCCAGGAAGGGGCAAGAGAAGTTTATGGCAGATCCAGCTATTTGACATCCCATCAGCTCAGGGAAGGCCTATGCACTCTTATAAAGCATTCCCAACTGATTAAAGCAGACCCACCCCAAACAGTTTCCCTTTTGATTAACTTAAAACCTATTGATTAAGGGCTTTAATTATATCTGCACATCCCTTCACAGCAGCATCTGAATTAGCGTTTGATTGAATAACTGGAGAAGGTATGTGTGTTGGCTACAAAACGGCTGCTGTCTCCCTTTCATCTCCTAGCTCACTGAAAGAATGTTGCTGTAGCCAACACTAAGTGGAAACATGCTAGAAAAGGAATTTTGGGGACTGTAGTTCAGAACAACCAAGTAGACACATCACAAAGCCATCACATTCCTTTTATAAATAGAAAAAGAAAAAGAAACTGATTAAAATCTTAATACCTGTATTAGCAATAGAAATAAAATGGAACATACTATTTATTGAAACCTACTATGTGCCAGTTACTTGACATATGTGATATCATTTATCTAATATTATCAAATATTCATAATTACTTTGTCTCACTCATCAACTAGAATGAAAGTTATACAAAAGAAGAACTTGATTTGTCTTGTAAAGTGCTCTATGTCCAGTGCCTGGAAGAGGTTCTGGAACTTAATAATTACTTTCTAAATAAACCAACCAACAAAGAAATAAGTGTCTACAGCAAGATAATAAAGTAATTATCCCCATTTTACAAATAATAAAATAAAAATTTAAATAACCTTTCCTAGCTATGAAACAGATAAATGATAGAAACTGTTTGCAAATCCCTAAAAATTTGGTTCTAGAGTCTGAGTTCTTTGTGTACTGCTACTGTACCCACTAAACGTACTTATTCTTTCATAAAGGCCCTTTATGAACTGTAAGATGTCATCCAAATTAAGGAATCACCATCACTTATTTTATTGTCTGAGATTAAAAAGGAGAGGGGAAGAGAGGCAGGAAAGCATGAGTAGGTACATTCGCATCCACAGAAAAGGGGCTGAGAAAGCAGAGATCCTGGGCTGTGGCAGGTGAGGTCAGTGGAAGGCCATTTGGTCTGGAAAGAGCCCCTGTGGAGGCAACCAGGCTCTAAGACAGACAAGATCAATATGAAAATCAAAAGGACTATCTTTGTTTACATCCCAGGTACTGGCGTGTGAGAGTCTTTGGCAAGTGAAGGAGTAGGCTGTAAGTGATGGATGTCCCACTTAAATGAAGCTTTGCAAAGCCTTCATCATGTACTGGCAGAAAAGTCACAAGAGAATAAATGACTTTCTTTTAAGTTGCAACAGCAGGACAGAGGAGACAGACAGTGTGAATGTCACAGTCCCCATTCAATTGATTTCATGCTGAAGAATAGTGTCCCGAGGGAAGAGAAGGCTCACAAACACAGAAACCCAGGCAAGTTTGAGTTGTCTGTAATGAAGCCCAATAAATTTCTTTTACTTATTTCTAAAGAAAATTCTTTACCCATTATACAGAAATGTAACAAAATGCCAAAAAAAAAGAAGAAAAATGAATCATTATTTCACCACTCCTACAGTTTTGGTTTTTTTTTCAAGTTTTCCATTTTAACTTTTAATAGAAATGAGTTTCAGGCTTAAATTTACACACTGCAAACACACTTGCAAATCATATAGTTGAGCTGCACATTAATAAAACCAAATATATTAAAAGGCAAATTAATAAACCACAAAATATAGTGAGAAACTGTTTGGAATTTGCAAGCATTGCTCACTTGCTCATCCTATGCTCTTTGTAAAAGTATATTTTCCTTATGCATACAAGGATTCATTTACTGACTATAACGTTTAGAGAAATGTATGGAGTGGGGGATAATAGCAGTAACATCTCAACTAAAATATAAAAAGTGATTGGTGATTTTTGAACAATCTGAAATGAAGGTAATTACATCATAGATCTAGGGGAAACTAGAATCCAAATTTAAAAAATTAAAATAAACCTTAACAGGAACACATCTAGACTATAAAATGAGCAGTGCCTGCCCCTATGAGAGTCTATCATTGGTTTACAAAGAGGGTGAGTCCCTTGGTAGGAAGTGGAAAATGTCACCCACAATAGGTAAGGAAAGCCAGTTGCTTAAAATAGGATGTTTTTCTAGAATAGAGTCCTCCATTCATCTTTTCATCTCTTCAAATATTTTAATATTTGTTGAGCATCTGTTCTGAGCCAAATACTGTCCTAGGAGTTGGAGATTGATTGGTTAGAGGACTAAGGTTTCTGGTTTCAAGTTGATAGACTGAAGAAGCCATGTGAATAAGGATTCTCAATTCCACACAAATAACTAGGGTTATAAAATAATTGATAAGACGTGCATGGACCCATTGGAGAGACACCTCAACTCTTCTCAAGATTTTATATGTTTTTCAGAGGAGGTGATGCCTAAGGTGAGACTTGAACAAAAAAAGCAGGAATTAACAGGATGAAGAGGACACAGTGGAGGTAGCAAAGAGGGAACAACAAACAGGAAGACAGAGACAGGAGAGAGCATGGCTCAGTGTAAAAAGTAAAAATACTGTGATTAGAACATACCAATGAAGAGGAAATTAGTTTTTGGTGAGGCTTAAGAGATAAGCAGGGACTAGATCATGAAGAAATTTGTAATTCAAGATAAGGCATTTCATCTTTTGTCCCAAGAGCAAATGGGAAAGTCATTGAATTATTTTAATCAGAGGGATTAGGTCTCTCAATTCTGGAGGGATGTAGTAGTTTCAGAGTGTCAGGCTATCAGCTCAGACATTATCAGGACATGGGAGGGGTGGGTGGGGAAGCTTTCCTAAATAAATGCATTCCTCTCCCTAACCCTGGGGCTCTCCTCTGAGCTCCTACATAAATGAACTCTGATTCACTATTTGAGGAAACCCACTGGAACACAATCAAAAAGCCTCCAGAATATACTGCCATTAAGATTACACAAATACAGATCTATTACCAGCCTGGCAAAAGAAAATTATAGCCATAGATCAGTGTCCTAAGGGTTTCAGTGAAGCTACTTGTAACACCTTTAGCCAATTGGCTTTGGAATTCTGGTACAACACAGTCAAATTTTTAAACTGAACTAACAGACTGGACAACATCATGAGGGCATTTGTCTATATTGTAATAAGAGCCTACTCAGCAACATGTGAAGCCACGTTCTCCTGACGGCATCTGTTTTTTGATTCCGATATTGAGGTTGGATGTGCAAGGTCTAAGTAGTCTATATCCAATGAGTCCTTTAGCTGCACTTTGAAATCAAATGTTCCTTAACTCTAAATATTCTTGTCGCTTACAGCAGCTTACCTGATCTATCCCTTTCTGTGACTGATGCTGCCTAAACCCCCCTTCCTCTTTAGACTCAGTCCAGACCTCTATTAGAGATCATTCAGCATTGCACTAAAATCATCACCTCTTTTGACCCCAGCCACCCCCACTGGACCATGGGCTAATGGAGGGCAAGGGCTGAGTCTTGTTCAGAGTAGAGGCTCCATAAGTAGGGATTTAATGTCTCATCAAAGATCATGAAGTGTGGGAAGTCAGACTATCCAAGTAAGGTGAGACCCATCACGGTGGCAGAGACCCTGTACCCGATTTAGTCTCCACATCTCTGGTGCCCCAAGTCTCTTTATTTCCTGTCCATTCCTCTCTGCAGGCAATTTATGATGCCCCTCACCACTACCACCACTACCCCCAACCCCCAGACAGTTCTCTTTCTGTCCTCCACCCACCTGCCTCTCCCTCTGTGTTTTGGCTTCTGGTTCAAGAAAGGAACAAAAGCCTCAACAGCCTCCAGGCATTCTTCTGGGATTTTATCATCTGACAACTTCAGATGATATGAACATTGGGCAACTTATAGTTAGGGAAAAGAAATATCTGGCAAAGCAGGGTTTTTACAGTTTTATATATAGAACTGCACAGCTCAATGGTAAAAGACAACCCATAAAAAGGGACAGGGGTAAATGATTGAAAGAGGGTATGACTTCTGGGTTGCTGGTGATTTTCTGTTTCTTTACTTGGGTGCTTGTTATGACAGGAATATTCCTTTGTAAAAATTAATTGAACTGTTCACATGTCATTTGTGCATTTGGGATTTGTTTGGTTAACTTTGACAGAACGGTATAAAATAAAAGGGAATTGAAAATATTTTCAGATAGAAAATTGCCTTAAGAGTTGCTGGCCTGTAGTAGGCATTTGAAAAACTTTCCGAATGGAAAAGGCAGATAATCAATAATAACTACTTAATAAATAAGTCCTCTTCAAAGTTCCAAAGATACACCCATGGAAATCACACATCTGTTACGAAGACTTGCACTGAAATTACTCTCTTTACAAGGAATCAGTACACAAAGATGCAAGAAAACATTTATTTCTTTTTGGTTCTAGTTAATTTATAAGCACTATCTTAAATGTTATTTTTTAAGTTGATACTTGTATTGATTGGTTTAATATAGTTGCTGGGCCTAATCTTCAAAATCAGCAAAAAGTTATGAACACCATTAATGGGCTAAAGATTTTTCTACTTGAAGCCTCAATTCTACTTAATTCTTGTAAGGTCGGATCTTAACAAACGGCACCGCGAAAGAGGAAAGCTTCAAGTGAGCTTTATTAGGGAGCGCTCCCGGGCGAGGTTCACTGGTCCGAAAGAAAGGGGCCAGAGAAGTCGCACCCGGGCGAGTGTTGGGCAAGATTTTATAGGGGAAGAAGGGAAGGGGGTGTGGTGAATCTGGGAGGGGGCAGGGTATTCCTTATTTGGTGATCTTTTCGGGTATCCTGGGGGACCGTTAGTCCCGCCCCTCGAAAGGCGGGAAGGCTGGGCTGGGTTCAAAGTCCCCAGGTCAGTTCCTGGAACTGGGTGGTCCGGAATGTCTCCAGGGCAGTTTCTGGAACTGGGTGGTCCGGAGAATTTCGGTCTCATGCAAACTATGAATCTGATTGTGTTCCCCTGCCTCGGGCCAGTTGGCCTTACAATTCTAAGAGCACATTTTTAAGGTGTTATTTCCTATCCTTTTAGAATAAGGAAATGGAGGCTAGTGGTATTTAAGAACTCGCTATTAAATTCAGGTTTCCCAATTCCAACAACAGCTAGTCTTAATGCTACTTTAAAAAAATGAGGAAAGGAGTGGTAGTGAAAGATTCCTGTTTATCTGCTCTAGTTAGTTTCTAAGTCAGTTTGTTTTTTAAGGGTCCCAAAGAGGGGCTTGTGACCTCTTACCATGGGTGTCCATGACATGTGTGGCTGATCACATTTAAAGAAGCTGACTCAAATTGCCAGAAGAGTGCGAGACCTCTTTTGGGTTCAAGTATGGACCTGTGAGTTTCTCTTGACAACAATCTAGCAGCAATCTTCATTCCCCTTTTATTTTGTAAAATCTGCACTCTATAAAATGACTAAGACGACTCTTTATGACCTAACCTCAATTTTTTTTTCTACATCTCTATATTTCACACTAAACACTCTTAAGGTATCTGTAGATCTATTTATTGAGTTGTAGGGGATTGGTGAAAAGGCATGTCAGGTTGACTTTTGGGTACAGGGTTTATGTAAGCAGAAAACAGTGTTATTAGAAGGAGCATAGTTTTAGAAGAAAATAATAAAGGAACATTATTTAAGGAGTTCTTACCATGTGTCAGGTAATTTAAATACAGTATTGTGTTCTCACAATATATTGAGTATTTCTGCCTTGCACACTGGTAACTAACTTTAGCAAATGCCTCACCAATTCATGGAATTAAGCCATTCACACCAAGCAAACCATTTCAGAAAGATTCTACTGACACCTCACCTGTCATATGAAATCTACCCCAGTGGCAAACTTTCTTCACTTCATTCTTCTTGCTTTTCCCTTCTGTTTCAAGGGACCCTGTCACTAGCTTAAGCCTGGGCAAGACTCGATGACTAAGCGAAAATTCTGTCTTATATACAAAGAATATTCTTTCTTCCTTTGCTTGAAAACCTCACCTTCTCTTCTTCCTAATCCGGAGCCATCTTTATCCTTCCTCCTCAAGTCTGGGTCACAGATTTTCTTGCTTCATTATACTTTATTTCTACCCTATTGTAGTTAGTAAGGCCATGCAGAAAATTTATCTTTCAGGGAACAGGTGATCTAATTTACAAACAGCTCTCTCACACCTGTTTAGTCCAACTCCTGTTGTGACTTCTATCTGTTAACAGTGAGTCTGATGGGTCCTTCTTTTTCTGGCTGGAGCCTCTGCTTCTTTTAGGCTTATTAACAGTTCTCTATTTTCATTCAATTTAAATACATATACAGAGAATATAGATCTATACTTTTAGTAAAACTACACTCAACAGTGACAAGGGAACAATACTGAACCTTGACAGAAAACTATAAATTATATATTCCCCATTGTACAAGAGAATTATATGATATTTGAATATGGAAAGGTTAAGAAAATGAATAAAATCACATAATTACAAGTGGCAGACTCAGATTTCTGAATCAGGTCTCCACAGAGAACCCAAATCCTGGGCTTTCAACCCTGCCACTTTACTGACAAAATGTCCTGCCATTGTATGTGGACTTTGCCTTATTAGTGCCATTGAGCTTCAATTGCATCATTTTAAAAATAATCTTAACATTTTATATATATAACTTGATGATTATGAAAACTAGTCTTAGATTTCTCATAGCAGAGTAACAGATAAAAGCAATATCCAAATATTATCTAGTATTGTTATTCTAACTCTTTTTTAACTTTCGTTAACTTTCCTCTATATGGTTTAATTATTGTTTTTGCAAGGTCTTTTTTTTTGTAATCTATATCAGAGTTTCTGCTCTCAAAGTCTGAACTGTTAGAGCAATTCCCAGAGACAAATATTTAAGAGACATGAAATAGATCTTCAACTGGAATTACAGTCCCTGGGCATTTTACTTTTTTTTTTTTTCCCTAAAGGATTTTCCCTCAATTCTGTCATGTTAAAAGATAAATGGATGGTTGATTAGTTAATGTGCTTTTCTTCTAAAAACCTCTTTAAAAATTACAGCCTGAAAAAAAAATCAATACCTTAAATAATTGTCAGTTATATGTAATATCAAGTAGTAGGTAGCCAGAGTAATTGAAGAAATTATACATGGATTTCTGTGTCTGTTGGTAAGCCATGTTGGATGTCTTGCAGTCAAAAGAGGCTGAATCTGAGACTATCAGCAGTGGGCCATTATAAATAAAAGGAATTTTGCTTTCTCTATATTGTGTTTAGTATTCTGTCATACTCATGCCTGACAGAATAACTTATTATATTTTAATATCCTACTAAAGTCGAAAAGCACATAGAAGTACAAGAAATACATATGAGACAACCCTTTTAGAATGGGCATTTGTATTTAAACATCTTAAAAATTTTAAGATTATTCTCTAATTCAATTTGTAAAGTTTCTTGATGAATGCTATGTTGTGAAATAATATTTTATATATGTGTGTGTGTGTGTGTGTGTGTGTGTGTATTTGTCTCTGGCCCTGCTACTAGTATTTGGTCCTTGATCCCAGTTCCTGGCAGAGTTCCTAAAATCCTTCTAATTTCCTGAATGATAGGAGTGTGTGACACAGAGATCCTAAATCCCTTGGAATTTCCTGGATAATAGGACCATCTTTTGTTCTAATAGGTGATGACTCTTGATGGGCTCCTGGATGGGGGCTGGTCACTAGAAAGACCAATCCATGATTAGAAACTTGGAACTTTCAGCCTCCATTCTTCAGAGAGAGGAGGGAACTGGAAAACAGAGTTAATAATTGATTTAATATGATGTTTGTCATATTTCTATTGTTTAAAAATCTCATCATTGAGAGATTTGTTGTCAAGTTGTCAAGTTGTCAAGATGACAACGATGACTACTACTATCATTATCACTATATTTTCATTTAAAATAACCATTTTTAAACAATAGGAATATGACAAACATCATATTGAACCCTGGAGGCATAATATGAATAGATGTGACATTTGTCATCCAAATTCTCGCTCAGGGTAAAGTTGTGTGTCTGTGACATTGTGACATTTACCCGTCTCATTTAACAATTAGAAGATATCTTTAAGGTAGGCATTATTTCTGTATTTCATTTTTTAAAAATAGGAAAACAAAGCTCAAAGAAGTTAATCCACTTATCCATATTCACACAGGTAGAAGGAGCGAGATCTGGAATTCAAATTCTCTTCCCTAATACTAAAAAAATCTTGCTTTGTCACATGTCAAGCATTATTATTAGAGGCTTTCAGCAGTTGTGGAGTGTTGAATGGAACAAGAGCTTGAAGTAAAATGATACAGTTGGGAAATAAAGAGAGAAAGAGACATTCTAAACAGCAGAAAAAATTCCTATAGAAAGATACAAAATTATGATACGGTCAGCTATATTGTCCCAGGAAGACATTAAACGTTCACATTGCTTGTAATAAAGGGCCATATCGGACCTGTGGCTGAAGAGGTCAGTAAGGAACAAATTATAGGATGTGATTTTATGTTAAGCTGAAAAAACTATTGGATGTTTTCAAGTAGAAGAGAAGTATGGTCTAATTTGTATTTATTAGGAAAAATTTTCTGTTCTTAATAACAATAATAATGGAAAGAAAATTTAGTAGTTTTGTCTTTGAATCTAAAGCTAAACAAAATTTTGTAATCCTGTCAATTTGTTCAGTACTCTCAGCATGAGTAAATTTCCCAGTGGAAAAATAAATGTTAATAAAATTTGATTTTATGCCTTCCAGCAATACCTAGTTTGATATTTAAGAAACTTGTCATGTTCTACAATTGAAATGGTTTTTATCAATATATGTTTGCTTTAGGCATTTCATCATTAGTCGGCATTCTTGACTTTGAACAGACATGTCTTATAAGTATGACCCATAGCACTTATTTTATGGTTACTTCTAGTGCCACTATAAATTAATAGAATATTGGTGCCTGCAGCATGGATTCCATATGCAGAAGAGCAAATGGAAGACAATGGATGGCTTCTCTGAAGACAAGATCTTTCAAAGTTTATTCTGTGTTATATGGGATATTTATAAGCTGTAAGTGAATTTACCAAAAACTATTTCAATATCTTTATATGTGTATGTTTCTCACATCTCAAATTGGGGATACTAAAACACATTGGCCCAGGGACACTTATTTTTCCCCTAAGCAGCTTGGGTCCATACATAAGAAAAATTATATCATAATGATGATAATAACAGTGCAACTTATTAGCCACCTACTCTGTTACTAGCATTCTGCCAGGGAATTATGTAATTTCATTGAATGTAACCTTTAAAATAGTTCCATTTAGTAGGCATGTATGTCTATATTTAACAGTGAGAAACTGAAGCTTAAAGTTAAATGCACACAGTTATTGGCAGACCTGGTATTTGGAAGTTAATATGTATATCTCCTAAACCTATAAACCTATGTTGTCAACAAGTCATGTCATACATCAGAGAAAAGGAGATGGGACAAAACCTGGAAATAGATTGACCAATTGAAGGAGGGGGTTATACCAAGGGCACAGGCCTGGAGAAAATTCAGTAAGAACAGAATGTCTATCTCTGAGGGTCTGACAGAACAGTAAGGTCTTGCAAGGCAAGATGTCAGAATAGGTAGTATATTTCAAACGATTGGTTTATGTTAGTAGAGAAAAGACCCATCTCTAAGAGGGAAAGAAAGAGAAAAACAGAGTAAGAACCTTTAGGTCCTGAAAAGTTAAGTGAAGAAGGCTGGAGCCTGGGGAGAAACTGGATTCTAGCACCAGAACTAAAGAAATAAGAGGCCTGGTGACCATTTGTATCTGAAATCATGGTGATACTGTTATGGAGGAAGAATTATAAAGAGGGTAGAGTTTTCACTTTGAAGGCCTAGATTCAAACCTGGATCTGTCATTTACCAGCTTTAGTTAGCCATGTTGAACCTTAGTTGGTGAATCACAACGTGAGAATAATATTTCCCTAACACCTATGATTGTTGTTAAGAATGGTGATAAGTTTATAAATGCTTTGAATATGGAACCTGGTAGTTAAAAATGGAAGGAAATTATGCAAGTAGCATTGTATTAAAGAAGCATTTATATGACCAAAACTGTTGTATACAGCCCTATCTGCTAGTTAGTAACACATTTTTCTTTATTTTGGAACTGATCATTTTTCTTTGTAAAAACTATTAAAAATGCATTTTATATCATTCAGACCATATAGAGTTGTCAATTATTTTTCACAACACAGCTGGTTTATCATACTTGTGGTGGATTTTTTTTTTTTTTTTTTTTTGCGGTACACGGGCCTCTCACCGTTGTGGCCCCTCCGGTTGCAGAGCACAGGCTCCGGACGCGCAGGCCCAGCGGCCATGGCTCACGGGCCCAGCCACTTCGCGGCATGCGGGATCCTCCTGGACCGGGGCACGAACCAGCATCCCCCGCATCGGCAGGCGGACCCTCAACCACTGCGCCACCAGGGAAGCCCTAGTGGATTTTTTTATACTATCATCTGTCACATTTCTGATCTATGTTTTTCCTCACCTTTGGGATGACATCTTGAGATGTTGGGGCGGGGGTGGGGGCGGTGGGAAGCTAGTGTTGGTAGAGACATATCCCCATATTGCACACTCCAATCTATTATTATTTTTCAGGTTTGTTTTCCTTAAAATTTCTATGCAGTAAGATGCGTAAGATGTTAAGCACACAGTTTGATTAGATTTGGCAAATGCATTCACTCCATCAGTATACTGAATACCTCCATCATCCAAAAAATTTGCCTTGTGCTCTTTCTCAAGCAGATTCCCTCAGACATATCACTGAATTCCATTTTTTCTCACCATATATGAGTTTTACTAGTTTATTCTAGAATATTCTAGAACTAAAGGAAATATTCACATTGTATACTTTTTTCCTGTAAGATTTCTTTCACTCAGCATAAATTGATTTCAACCATTATTGTCTTCCTCCAGCAATGTGTGGGAGTTCTGATTGCTCCACATCCTTTCCAAAATTTAATATTTTCAGTCTTTATTTTTTCATGTAAATATGTTTGTGTGGTAGCTCCTCGTGGTTTGAATTTTAATCTTCCTAATAATTAGTGATGTTGAATATTTTTATAGTATTAATGGTTATTCGTATATCTTTTGTGAGGTGGCTTGTTCAAGTATTTTTCCTAATTTTTAAAACATTGAGATATTTTTCTTTGTAATATTGAGTTGTTGAAGTTTTTTTTTACATGTTTTTGGTGTAATTTTTTGTCAGATATATGATTTCTGACTCTACTGAAGAGTTTCATCATGCTTTTTTATACAATCTGCCAATTTCTGCCTTTTAATTTTGGGGTGTTTAGATCATTTGCATTTGATGTTATTTTTTTGCATGGTCAAGTTTAAGTCTATCATCTTCCTATTTATTTTCTGGTCTTTTCTGTTTGTCTTCTATTTCTATGTATATATATCTACTCTTTGTTCTCCGTTTTCCTTCTTGCCTTTTTTCAGATTAATGAAATTTTTTATAATTATTTTTTTCTCCTTTGTTTTCTTATTAGCTATAACTGTTTAACTCTTTTAGTAATTGCTTTGGGGTTTATTTTATACATCTTTAACTTACCCCAGTCTATCTTCAACGAATATTATAACACTACACATATAAAATAGGAACCATAAAATAGTGTGCTTCCACTTTTTTTGGCCCCAAGACTTTGTGCTATTGTTATAATACATTTTACTTCTATATATGTTCAAAAAGTCATGGAACATGATTATTATTTTTGTTCTAATTGGTTAAATAGATCAATATTTTGGCTGCTTTTTCTTTTCTCTACATTTCAAGGTTATAACTATAGTTTGATCACTAGACATAATGCCGTTATCTAAATTTCTTAATATATTTTAAAATTACTCAGAAATGTATGTATAGATATCTGTAAGCAAACTTTAGTGAATACAAATTCTCTCAAGTGTACATAAACCATTTACAAACAGATAAACACATATGCTCAGCCATAAAACAAGCCTCAACAAATAACAGAGCTGGTATCATACAGATCATATTTTCAAACCATAATGTAGTTAAGCCAGGGGTTAATTGCATTTTTAATTCCTATAATCATACATTTAAGAAGGCACTTGAATAGTTTATTGATCAAAGAAAAAAGAGTAATAGAAATTATAAAAATACTTAGAAAAAGATAATTATATATATATAAAATCAAAGAAAACTTAAAGCTTTAAATAACATAATATAAATGCAAAAACTAGCCAATATGTCCAACATGACAAGTTACTAAAAACATTTTTTAAAGCATCAGCAAAAGAAAGACTTAGCATGTTGGTATTTTATATAACTTTAATTCTGAGTTATTAGAGACAGAATTTCTCATTTTTGTTTCATCTTTATGTGTGTACATGTAAGTATGTGTATGTGAATACATTTGCCTCGACAACAAGAGACTTCAGTAAGATATTTGATTACCCCTACTGCACCTATCTCTTGCGGTGTCTCCTGCTTTTGTTTTTTGTCTTATTTCAGAACTTATTCCAACATTTTCTCTAGTTGGGTAATTGGTAAAATCTTCTTAGGACTTTTTTTATGAAGTAATTTTATTAGCCTCTAATATTGAAATGGAAGTTATATTTTTACATAAACTGTACAACAAAGAGTTTCATTCAGTGACTAAGAAACATATATTACTTCCTTGTCTTTTTACAACTAGTATTGCTTTTGAGAAGCTAATGTCAAAATGATACATTTTTTATTTTGTAAGGGAATTGCTCTTTCTTTCTGGAAGCATTTAGAATGCTATCTTTGTTTTTGATGCTCTTAAATATCACTATAATGTATCTAATATGAGTTTTTTAACTCTCTTCTTTGGCACTTGGCATGATGTCCATTGAGATAATTCAGCTTTCTTCATTTCCTGTAAATGTATCTCCATTTCTTCAAACATTTTCTTTTTTCTAATTTTATTTTTCTTCTTTTCAGTGGCTACTATTATTAGAAACTTCTAATTATATATTTTATATATCTTAAGTTTCTTTAATATTTTCTGTTTTTTATCATTCTCTGCTTTTTTGGGGGGAATGGGATTTCTCAATCTCATACTTCAAATCACTAATTTTTTAACTCTATTCTACACTATCAATTCCATCTATTATCTTTCTTACTAAAACTAATTTACATTTTATCTCTAATATTTTCACTTGTCTTTATGATAACTTCTTGCATTTCAAATTAATAATCCAACACCTTGTCTTATATGTTTTGCTTATTTAAATTATTGGTGTTCTTGATCAAATGCTAGTCATTCTAATGATACATATTATGCAGTAGTTGTTTTGTTCTTTGGAGATAGTTTACTATGGAATAGTTTCTCCTAAATTTGATTTATGAGCTCATAGCCTGCTGGAGAGCTCTCTCATGTTGCACATTGGAGAAGAGACATCAGAAGAACATATTCTGGGTTTGCTTGCTTGGGGAAGTTCAAGAAAAGAGAGCAGAATTGTCTTTGTGATAAGAATTACAGGGATCACAAAACCACAGCAAATCACTGCATTTGGGCATAACTTTGGCAATCAGTCTTCTAGGTCATGGCCTCACCTTTGGTTTTACAGATGTAAGTTGCTCTGGGAAGATGCTGTTAGCATAGAATGGAATCTAACAGTCCTGAATATTTGGTGGTGCAGAAGTAGAAGAGTGAATGCCAAGAACTAATCAACACTTCCCTCCCATTTTTCCTAACTTTTCATCCCAGCAGACCTTTTCTAGTGCCTTTATCTAATGTTTGTAAACATCAACATCAGAGGTCTGAACTTTTTAGGAGGTAAATAATGATAGTCTAAAGACAACAGAAACATGTAAGAAAGAGCTGGTTTCCAACTACTTTCCTCTAGTTGATTCTTTCATTCTGTCTCAGGATGTAGCCATTCCTCACCACCCTACAAACTCTTGAGTTCAAACAGCTTTCATCTTAACAGTGGTTTCTCATTTATTTTGCTTATTATGCTGCTGTTGATGTTGACATTATTTCCTTAAGTCCATGTTTCCCTCTATGATTTCTCTTCAGATTGATCTTACAGGAGGGAAGCCTGCAGCTTGTATTAAATTTGATTCTTTGTAGGCGCCTCAAACAAGCTGTTATATCTGCATCCTTAGCATTTTGTGTAGTGCCTGGGTTATAGGGAAGCCTCAAAAAATATTGCATAATGATCATTTGAACAGCCTCTGGCCTTCAGGAACGCAAGATACCCCTTAAATTAAAGATGAGATAGTTCATGTCTTAATGACTTAATAAAGACTTTAATCACAGGTGAAGTATATATTTTACAACTAACATAGTGGATAATTTTATGTATTCATCCTTATTTCCTTTACTGCCACAGTAAGGTAAAATTTGTTCTAATTAGAGATTAGCAAAGAGAAGCATGGGAACCAGAACCCAAATGGGCCTCCCAGTTCTGTGTTCTACCTTGCTGGAGGCACTGATTTTAGCCCTCTAAATTTTGCTTATCATTTCAGTATCATTCTATCAAATGAGGAAATTTATTTCGTCATATTAGTTCCCAAACACAAATATTTTCTAGATATCAGCTGACCATCACCCTAGAAATCAAATCCATAACCAAGGTGTATAATTGGCTTTATTTTATATCACCTTTTAAAATGCATATGAGCAAGCAAGAATTTTTTTTAAAACTAAGGCTATCTTAACTACTATGCCCATTTATCATAATGACAGAATGTAAGGTATTTTAAGGTGAGGAGGGAATAATGGATTGAAAACAAGTATGCAAACCTTAACTTTTGTTAGAATAAATTAAGGAGACCTAACTGCCAAGCTATGAAACCCAATTGGGGGATGGCCTTGAAAGAAAAAAAAGTCACAACTCTTAGAAACCATTAAAACTGGTGTGGTCGTAAATCTGTCCCATAAAAAACAGGAAGCTGGTTATAGTGTCTTCACAAGGCCAACTTTGTGGAAATTATGGTTGAAGGTATTTAAAATAAACACTGTTAGGTAAAGTAACATATTTCCCTGTAATGCCAAAAGGAATAGAAAAACTGAGTTAGCCTTTATCAAACAACATGAGTGAGTGGGGTTCTTTCTATATAACCCAAAACTGTGTTAAATTCTACCCAAATAGCTTCAATATCTTGTATATCTTGGATAGAAATTAAAGAGGTAGAATTTCTTTTGTGCTGGGAATGAGCGCAAATACCGCTGTCTCTGTGTTTGAGGGATGGGATATTTGGGAAGATGGCAGCGACAAAACACGACTCTCTCGACTAGACTGTCAGATTGATTTCTTTTGTTTGGAGATCAGAGGTAGTTCGAATAAAAGCAAATGTAGAGATTTTTATTGTACATATTTATGGTATACTCTATAGAAAATAAAAAGCACATATCTTAGGTGTTAATTTCCATGAGTTTTGACAACCACTCACAGAAGATATAGAACATTTACATCACTACTGAATAACAGCTTGTACCCTTTCAGTTAATCTTCACCCACAGGCAGATTTGTTCTAATTTATGTCAGACAGATTAGTTTTGTCATCCATAAGTTTCATGAAAATAGAATCACACAGACTTCTCTTCTGGTTAAGAAGTAGTAACTAAGATTAGATCTATCCTTCCACTTGAAACAAGTAAAAAACAAATAGGAAAAATATATGAAAAAAAGTTTTTATGATATTGGACATCAGGTAATGATCCCTGAGTCCTAAGAAACAAATGAAGTGAGGCTTATACTTGTCCCAGCTTACTGTCATAAGTGAAATTCCAGGTAGCTGCATAGAGCTGGTGAACCCAGGCAGAGCTAGAAAGACTATCCTGAGTAAAAGACATAGTGCTGAGTCCAAGGAGATCAAATTGGCTAGAATGTTCTAGAAAGTAAAGAGCTGCACAGAGCCAGGATTTGGGAGATCTACACAGGATTCCCCTCATGTACTCAGCAGAGTGCTAATCAGAGCATACGTGTGGGTGAAAAATGTCCAAGAGAAAGTAACCACTATAAATAATTAGAAGAAAGAGAACTCTCCACTTACACAGGCCCACAAAGAGTGCCAGGTATTAGTCAGATTGGAAAACTTCTTAGTTTAAAGGGTATTGGGTAGAGTACTCAGAAAGGTCATGCCTTAGTAGTTAGAGATAATTATCCCTAGACTAACGACTATCCTTATCCCATATAACATATCTTAAGGGCAAGACCTGAAAGGCTCAAAATGTCTCCATGTACTGTAACTGCATCCCAGAAAAACAAAACAAAACAAAACAATATTTTTATAAACACAAAACATAAGGCAGTGTAATAATAATGTAATGTATACATTAATGTAAAATCTGCAATATCTAGCATCCAATAAATAAGTTATTAGGCATGCAAAGGAACAGATGTATATGATGCAAAATCAAGAGAAAATCAAAACCCTCTAAGAACTAGCACAGATGTTAGAAATTTTATATCAGGACATTAAAACTAATTTATAACTGTATCAAATATGCTTTAAAAGGTGAAAAATGGTTTAACATGTAGAGACATAAAATATCTAAAAACTAGAGATGAAAGCTACAGTGCTTGAGGATAAAATACCCATGTCTCTTCTAAAATTCTTATGTATCTTTATACATTTTATTTACCTTATTTTCCACTAGATTCCTTAGAATTTTTGCAAGTGTTTTTTGTTGTTTATTTGTTTGTTTGCTTGGTTGGTTTTGTCCTCTAATCAACTGTAACATTGGGTCATCTCTCTGACTGCTTTGGTTGATTTTTTAATGACTGTGGGTCACATTTTATTTTTTACGTATTATTATTCTTAACTGAGTGTTGGATATTTTTGTAACAACTCAGTATAGATTGAAATAACTGATATCTATCTTAAGAAAGTGACATTTCTATTCTTCTGTCAGTTTGCTAGAGCAGTAGTTGGGTTGATACATGGCAAGGTTGAACTATTTTGGGCTTACTGCAGACTTAATTTGATTCAGTTTCGAAAGTAGGATCAAAAATTGCCCTCCAGAAGAGACTAGGATCTTAGCAGTGTCAAGGTTTTTGAAATCTCTTTCACATCCAGGTGCCTAGTCTCTAACCTATGGGAGATCTCTGGCTGCTTTATAGCTAGCATGCCATTTTTTGGAGTCCTTTCTCTCTCTCTTGAGTCCTACCTGCAGTTTTCGGTCTAGTTCCTTTTGCTGCCACTTCCCTGCTTTCTGGATGACTGGAATTACTTTGTAGGAACTTCCCTTAGCTCTTCTTCTCTGCCCTAAGTCATTAATAATTGCAAATGTAAAGTGTGTGTCTGGGGTATTATATATATACATGCACAAATTAATAGTTACATGTATACTGTTTTTCCTGAAATAGGTTCAAATTAATTATAATGTTTTCTTCTTAATTACACTATGAAAATAGTTCTGTGGCCATACAGAGTATTCTAAATATCTGGATGTGTTTTGTTTTCTTATTGGTTTTAAGTGATTCCTTTTGTTGAACAGTTAAATTGCTAGAGTTTTTTTCTTAATTACTGAAATGTTCTAATAAAATTACATTTTTTGTTTCATTTTCAAATCATGTTATTTTTTTGTTTCCTTAAATTCTCTCTAGAACAATTGAGATAAAACATTTGAGATTACAGACATCCTTACAGAAAGCATGTTATAATTGTTTATTTGCTTCTATATGTTTCATTATTCCATAAACTCATCAAGAAGAGAGGTTGTGAAATACTTTCATTTCTGTATTCTTTATTTCCAGGATGATGTCTTCTGTATAAAGGGTGTACAGTAAAAGTGTAATGAATAGATGGCCACATTCTAATTTCTATAAGTAAAATGGGCATCCACTTGTGCTATCTGCCCTAGTAACATACACACACACACACACACACACACACACAGAGAGAGAGAGAAATGTATATATATAATGCTATTACTCTGCTCTGGTACAGAACTGGTACAATGGGACTTACTGTTTTATTGGATCCTATTGATATTTGACTCATTAACCTAAAATGCTTTGGGCTTTTGGGGTGTAAAGTCAAATTCTATTACAAGTCATAATTATTCAAATATAATATATTATGGCGTGTTTCACTTTAAGTCCCTGTCCCAAGGAAGATCTTTTCTGAAAATGTTTTTCTTTTTTCCTTATAATGAAAATTGTATTTGCTTTCCACTTACTTTTTAATATCTCTTTTTCTTCAGACATCTTTCCTTAACTTTCAAAGAATCATATTAATGAAATTTATTTCAGTACAACTACAAAGTCTGAGTAACCTAGTCCAGCCACAATTGCATGGCTAATGATCAATATCTAAGCAAAAGCAGCCATTCATCTTCAAAAGTCTGAAATTACACCTTTTTTAGGACAAAATGGGAATTTGTTTTAACCTTGAACCAAATTATTGTCAGGAGAAATTTATTGCATTTTAAAACAATAAGATAAACATATTTCAGTACAGGTTTCCATTTCTTTTTTGCAAGCCAGTATTTATTTAAGACTATTTTTTTTCCTCTGTGCATATTTCTGGCTTTTCCATCCCAAGCTGTTTGCTGTTTTATAGCAAATGAAAATATGTTTGCGGAAATTGCATATAAAACTGTTTATTGAGACTTAAATCTTCTGTGGCTGTTTGTGGTGTTATTTTTTCCCCAAGCCTCACAGTTGTAGTTCTCTCTCTCTCTCTCTCTCTCCCCCTTCCCCTCTCCCCCTCTTCCTTCCTCTCTCCCTCTCTCTCTCTTCCTCTCTCTCTGTCTCTCTCCCTTTCTCCACCTCTCTCTGCTTCTCTCCACTCCCTCTCTCAACCTCAACTCTTTCACTCTATCTCCAAAGAGCCTTTGTGTAATTAAAATCCTGTATCTTCTATACACTTGGTCTGTCCTTCAATCCAGTCATTTGGCTAGGACACTGTAAGGTAAAGTTCATCTATTTAATGCCACTGAGCAGATGAGTAAAGAAAGGATAGTCACATGCCCAGGATCCCAAATATTTATATTTTGCATGTAAATATAAGAAGGTAATTTGCATACTATATTGGTTAGAGTTTTGGTTTGGCCACATAAAGAGACTCAACAGTAGATTAAAAGCAGAGTATTATTATTTTCTGAAGGTAAGTCCAAGTGTGAGCAGGTTGGGACTAATACTGCAGGGCCACTGTGGTCTGTAAACAGGCTGCTTCCAATTTGCTGCTATGCCACACCTGGGATGCAGTCCAAGGAGCTGGATAGAGAAGAAGAGCTTTGACCCCACCATTTAAACAATAACTCCAAAAGATAGCATGTATCTCTTTTCCCTCTTTTATTTATTTGACGGGAGTTAGTTGAAGGAGGTTACCTGGCTGCTAGGGAGGAATAAAAATGTGATATCTATATTTGATGGCCACAAGCCTACCTAAAATTTAGAGATTCCATTGCTGAAGAGTAGAGGACATAAATTAGCAGTCTCTGGAGATTCATTAGATTATGTTTATGTCCATGGACAAATGAATGGATTAAAAAATATTTGTATATACATACACTAGAATGTTATTCAGCCTTAAAAAGGAAGGCATCTTGCAATACATGACAACATTGATGAATCTTGAGAACATTATGTTAAAGGAAATAAGCCAGTCACAGAAGAACAAATACTGCACAATTCCACTTATTATATGAGGTATCTAAAGTAATCGAACTCACTGAAGCAAAGAATAAAATGGTGATACCAGGGGCAGAGGGGAGGGGAAAATGGAAAGTCCCTGTTCAATGAGCATAAAGTTTCAGTTATGCAAAATGAATAAATTCTAGAGATTTGCTATATAACGCTGTGCCCATAACAGTACTGTATCGCACACTTTAAAACCTATGTGGATAAATCTCATGTTAAGTGTTCTTACCACAATAAAATAAAAATTTAAAAAACTCTGTGGCTATCTGAGAAAACTAGAAAATTGCATGGGAAAGCATCAAATGCCTAAATAAATAAATGAATAACCTTTACTCTTAAAAAAAATTATGTTTAAAAGAGAATAGAAAGACAGTTTCTATAAAGGGCAGAGAAATAGTATAATAACAAAAGAAGATGTGGAGTGAAAAATGTTTTTTAAGTGAGGCTAATACTCAACATTTTTCTGCTGATGGAACTAAGTTATTAGAACGGGGAAATCTGTTGATTTAAGATAGAGGACAACCACAGGAGTAGAGTTCTTGAATGTGTGATATGAAATGGAGTGAAATAAGTCAGAAGAAAAAGACAAATCCTGTATGATCTCACCTATATGTGGAATCTAAAAAAAAAAAAAACTCACAGAAATAGAGAACAGATTTGTGGTGCTAAGGGGTGGAGGTGGGAGGGGTAGGGCAAAAGGATGAAGGTGGTCAATGTGTACAAACTGCCAATTATAAGATTAATAAGTTCTGGAGATGTACAATATGGTAACTATAGTTAACAATACTGCATTGTGTACTTGAAAATTGCTAAGAGAATAGATCTTAAAAGCTCTCATCACACACAAAAATATGTGAGATGATGGATGTGTTAACTAGCCTTATTGTGATAATCATTTTACAATATATATGTATATCAAATCATTATGTTGTACACCTTAAACTTTTACACAATGTTATACATAAATTACATTTCAATAAAGATGGAAAAAATAAATGGTGCAGACCTTAAATAAGAACAGAGTCAATTCATTAGTTGCAATAGGAGAGAAGAAAGCTAAAAAAATTTTGGTCCACTTGGTGGCTAAGGGACATGGCAATTTTCTTCATTTACTCAGTCAAATAAGAAGCTAGAGCATTAGGTAAGATGGAAAAATGAAGAGAATGTTGGGTGTTGGAATTTTAAAGTGGGAGGAGAAGATATTAAAATAGTTTTTCAGAGAATTGGACGGAGGACCAAATGACTGAGAAGCTATAAGATAACTTTTTAAAAGCCCTAGCGATATAAGGTCATAAATTTAACATAGCATGTCAGTGGTAGCATATTTCCTGGAAATATATTCAGCTGTTCAGAGGTAGACATGGGATAGTCACAGAGTTGAAAATTATGGTAGTTCAAGTCTTACAGACAAGTCTTCAAAGGGAAAAAAGAAACAATAAGAGGTTGGTAATGTTTAGAATCAAAACCATGTGATGCTTGCTTGGTATGAAAAGAAGTAAAGATGTGAGGGGAGTGATAGATAGAAAAATGGTCAAGTCAATGCATTGAAGATTATGACAGAGCTGAAGAATCAGTGGGGTGAGGATATGGCTGGTGTGAGATGAAAAGTTAGAAGGTGGTGATCAAAATGATTTGTATGAGTATGGCTATGGAAATGCATGGCTGAAGTGAGTAAAATCATTGAAAGAAGGGAGTCAAGAGAAAGTTGTTGATGATAGTCCATGAGTTACAGAGAGCAGAGTGGAAGGAGTTGTGCCTAGGATATCTGAGTCAGATTAAGGAATACATAAAGGATTGTAGGGATCAGTGATGACCTGAAAGGCTGAGATTCCTTGTGGTAACATAATCAAAAGGATTGCAGGGCATTATGAAATCAGTCTTAATGGTCACTCGAGGCAAGATGGTAATAAGTTCTAATTATAATCATTAGGGGGTAGGAAGTTGAACTCCTAAGCAGTTTGCTGTGATACAACAGGGATTTTGTATATGGGATGTGTGGCAATCTCAACAGAAACAAGTATAATTCTGTAGATACCTGTTTAGATTTCTTAGTGCAAAGCAAAGGCCGGGTAAGGAGTGGGCTTATTGGGAGAACATAGATGAGCTGACACTTTTAAGATGTAGAAACATCTACTACTATGGTAAGACCTTAGCTAGGTGGTCCTGGAGATGTTACCAAGCAAGACCTTGGGGGGCCTTCCTGGAACAGACCTCCCCCCAACCTCACTCCATGTCCTCTGCATGCCTCTTGTCTGTAGAGAAACTTTAGCCTCCTAGGCCTTCCCTGAGTTCCAAAGAGTAAATTTAATCAGAGAAGTGAGAAAATGCAGAAAGAAAGGAAAACAGTCAAGTAAGACAAAATTATAACAGTAAGCCATTAAACAGAGTCAAGGAACTTTAGTTCCTCCTCAAGGGCTATAGATAATACTCTGACCCATGTCCTTTGAGCTGTTTCGTAGATATGGAAATCCCCATCAGGCGGAAGAAGTTAACTGTATGCTGCCCACAAGCACGTAGATCCTACACGGCTTGGAACCGGAAGGTTGATTATGTTGACTCCGGATTACCTCACCACCAACCAATCAGAAGAATATCCATGAGCTTTTCCCATACCCTACAACCCCCTTCCCTCACCCTGTCTTTAAAAACCTTACCCTGAAAGACTTTGGGGAGTTTGGGCCTTTTAAGCACTAGCTACCTGAACTCCTTGCTTGGCACCCTGCAATAAATGCTGCAATTCCCCTCACCAAAACATAGTGTCAAAAAGACATAAGTGGCTTTACTGCACGTGGGCAAGTGGACCCAAGTTTAGTTCGGTAACAGAGATACAGATGAATCTTAAAGATCCTCTTAAGATATGCATCCTTGGAGCTCTGTCATTTTGCTCACTGACTGATGCAGAGTTACTCACTTAATAGGTACTAACTGTATAAATCTCTGAAGACCACCATTTACTCTTCCCTAGGCTATGCTTCATTTAATCCTCACAATAACTACATAAGGGAGTAATGTAATTAGCTTTATCTACATTTTATAGATAAAGGAACTGACATTTGAAAAGAAAAAAGAAATCTTTCTCAGGTCGTGTAGCTAATAAGTGACAAAGCCTGAATTCAAACTCAGGACACCTGATTTAAAGCCTGTATTCTTATAATGAAAAGAAAATGATACAGCCCACCTCTTAGGGAGAAATTCATGTTATATCTGGAAGAAAGGGAGGTGAACTGCCAAATGTAGCATAGTGTGATACCCAAGTGCGCAAGAAGCATAGAAGAGACAACATTTGAAACATATATTGAAGAAACAGTAAAAAATATTCTGATAAGAAGAAGGAGAAGATCTCATTCTAAGCAAGGATATTAACAAATGGATGGCTCAATGGTGTGAATGAACACAATGAGGTTTTGGAACAATGACCAGGTTTTGTGATAAGTGATTAAAATGTAGCAGTGTGTGTGTGTGCGCGTGTATGTCTGTGTCTGAGTCTAACTTCTGGGGGTTTAGAAGGGCTGGATATAAATAATAATGAGTCTTGCATTTAGTTCTAAAAAATTTGGACTTTATCCTGAAGGCATTAATAAAGTATTAAACCCTTTATTTAAAAAGTAAGCAACATATTTAAATTTCTGGGGTTTTATTTGGGGGGGCACATGCCACGTGGCATGCCAGATCTTAGTTCATTGACCAGGGATTGAACCTCTACCCCCTGAGGTGGAAGCACAGAGTCTTAACCACTTCACCACCAGGGAAGTCCCAGATTTGTGTTTTAGAATTATCCCTTTGCAAAAAGTGTGGATGATTGATTAAAAAGTGTTAACCGTTGAAGGGAGGAGGTGATTGCAATATGTAAAATTGCCTGTGTTGTACATTATTGCTCAGTAAATATTAAGTCTGAAGCCAAAACAACTATTTTTTTCTCATTGCCCAGACATCTGGTTTGATTAACATTTCTTCCCTCTCAACATACCAGCTAAAATTAACTAGTTGTGGGGTATCATAGTAACATAATTATATATAGATAAAGATAATCGCAAAATAAGACTCAGAAAGACAGAAATGGCACATAAGAGGTTAGGAATGCTGTATAATGCAACTGGCATTCTGTGTGTGTGTGTATGTGAATGTTAGTGTGTGTGTGAGAGAGAGAGAGGTGTGAAGGGGCTCAACAGATGCCAGTCTGAGAAAAGGAAGATTTAAGCCACATGCAGCTTTGTAGCTAATCTGTGAGGTTGCTGAGGAACCAGCCTATGATTCTCCTGTCACTTCAGTAGAAGACAAATGCCATGTATCACCAAATATTACACCCCAAATGGCAAGACACTGTGAAAAAATTGCTCTCACTTCTTTTTTTTTTCTAAATTCACATACCAGTTCATGTGAAAGAGGCTTAGTGATTGGAAATGTCAAAGAGTTAAACGTGGCATGAAGAGGGATACAAACTCTAGGGGAACGGAAAGCATATTTTTATTTTTTAACATCTTTATTGAAGTATAATTGCTTTACAGTGGTGTGTTAGTTTCTGCTTTATAACAAAGTGAATCAGCTATACGTATACGTATATCCCCATATCCCCTCCCTCTTGCGTCTCCCTCCCACCCTCCCTATCCCACCACTCTAGGTGGTCACAAAGCACCAAGCTGATCTCCCTGTGCTATGCAGCTGCTTCCCACTGGGTATCTATTTTACATTTGGTAGTGTATATATGTCAGTGCCACTCTCTCACTTTGTCTCAGCTTATCCTTCCCTCTCTTCATATCCTCAAGTCCATTCTCTATATCTGCATCTTTATTCCTGTCCTGGCCCTACATTCTTCAGAACCTTTTGTTGTTTCTTTGTTTGTTTAGATTGCATATATATGTGTTAGCATATGGTATTTGTTTCTCTTTCTGACTTACTTCACTCTGTATGACAGACTCTAAGTCCAACCACCTCACTACAGATTACTCAATTTCATTTCTTTTATGCCTGAGTAATATTCCATTGTATATATGTACCACATCTTCTTTATCCATTCATCTATCAATGGACACTTAGGTTGCTTCCATGGCCTGGCTATTGTAAATAGAGCTGCAATGAACATTGTGGTACATGACTCTTTTTGAATTATGGTTTTCACAGTGTATTTGCCCAGTAGTGGGATTGCTGGGTCGTATGGAAGTTCTATTTTCAGTTTTTTAAGGAACCTCCATACTGTTCTCCATAGTGGCTGTATCAGTTCACATTCCCACCAACACTGCAAGAGGGTTCCCTTTTCTCTACACCCTCTCCAGCATTTATTGTTCATAGATTGTTTGACGATGGCCATTCTGACTGGTGTGAGGTGATACATCATGGTAGTTTTGATTTGCATTTTTCTAACGATTAGTGATGTTGAGCATTCTTTCATGTGTTTGTTGGCAATCTTTATATCTTCTTTGGAGAAATGTCTGTTTAGGTCTTCTGCCCATTTTTGGATTGAGTTATTTGTTTTTTTGATGTTGAGCTGCCTGAGCTGCTTATAATTTTGAAGATTAATCCTTTGTCAGTTGCTTCATTTGCAAATACTTTCTCCCATTCTGAGGGTTGTCTTTTTGTCTTGTTTATGGTTTCCTTTGCTGTGCAAAAGCTTTTAAGTTTCATTATATCCCATTTGTTTATTTCTGTTTTTCTTTCCATTTATCTAGGAGGTGGGTCAAAAAGGATCTTACTGTGATTTATGTCATACAGTGTTCTACCTGTGTTTTCCTCTGAGAGTCTTATAGTGTCTGGCCTTACATTTAGATATTCAATCCATTTTGAGTTTATTTTTGTGTATGGTGTTAGGGAGTGTTCTAATTTCATTCTTTTATATGTAGCTGTCCAGTTTTCCCAGAACCACTTATTGAAGAGGCTATCTTTTCTCCATTGTATATTCTTGCCTCTTTTATCAAAGAAAAGGTAACCATATGTGCGTGGCTTTCTCTCTGGGCTTTTTACCCTGTTCCATTAATCTATATTTCTGTTTTTGTGCCAGTACCATACTGTCTTGATTACTGTAGCTTTGTAGTATAGTCTGAAGTCAGGGAATCTGATTCCTCCAGCTCCATTGTTGTTCTCAAGATTGTTTTGGCTATTTGGAGTCTTCTGTTTTTCCATACAAATTGAGAAGTTTTTTGTTCTAGTTCTGTGAAAAATGCCATGGGTAGTTTGATAGGGATTGCATTGAATACGTATATTGCTTTGGGGAGTATAGTCATTTTCAAAATGTTGCTTCTTCCAATCCAAGAACATGGTATATCTCTCATCTCTTTGTATCGTCTTTAATTTCTTTCATCAGTGTCTTATAGTTTTCTGCATACAGGTCTTTTGTCTCCCCAGGTAGGTTTATTCCTAGGTATTTTATTCTTTTTGTTGTTTCCTTAATTTCTCTTTCAGATTTTTCGTCATTAGTGTGTCAGAATGCAAGAGATTTCTGTGCATTAATTTTGTATCCTGCTACTTTAGAAAATTCATTGATTAGCTCTAGTAGTTGTCTGGTAGAGTCTTTAGGATGCTTTATGTATAGTGTCATGGTATCTGCAATCAGTGACAGATTTACTTCTTCTTTTCCAGTTTGGATTCCTTTTATTTCTTTTTCCTCTCTGATTGCTGTGCCTTAATCTTCCAAAACTATGTTGAATAATAGTGGTGAGAGTTGGCAACCTTTTCTTGTTCCTGATCTTAGTGGAAGTGGTTTCAGTTTTTCACCATTAAGAAGGATGTTGGCTGTGGGTTTGTCATGTATGGCCTTTAATATGTTGAGGTAAGTTCCCTCTATGCCTACTTTCTGGAGGGTTTTTATCATAAATGGGTGTTGAATTTTGTTGAGATTATTATATGGTTTTTCTCCTTCAGTTTGTTAATATGGTATATCACATTGATTGATCTGCGTATATTGAAGAATCCTTGCATTCCTGGGATAAACCCCACTTGATCATGGTGTATGATCCCTTTAATGTGCTGTTGGAATTTGTTTGCTAGTATTTTGTTGAAAATTTTTGCATCTGTGTTCATCAGTGTTATTGGCCTGTAGTTTTCTTTCTTTGTCTGGTTTTGGTATCAAGGTGATGGTGGCCTCGTAGAATGAGTTTGGGAGTGTTCCTCCCTCTGCTGTATTTTGGAAGAGTTTGAGAAGGATAGGTGTTAGCTCTTCTCTAAATGTTTGATAGGATTCGCCTGTGAAGCCATCTGGTCCTGGGCTTTTGTTTGTTGGAAGATTTTTAATCACAGTCTCGATTTCAGGGCTTGTGTTTGGTCTGTTTATATTTTCTATTTCTTCCTGGTTCAGTCTTGAAGGTTGTGCATTTCTAAGAATTTGTCCATTTCTTTCAGGTTGTCCATTTTATTGGCATATAGTTGTTCGTAGTAATCTCTCATGATCCTTTGTATTTCTGCAGTGTCATTTGTTACTTTTCGTTTTTCATTTCTAATTCTATTGATTTGAGTCTTCTCCCTTTTTTTCTTGATGTGTCTGGCTAATGGTATATCAATTTTGTTTATCTTCTTGAAGAACCAGCTTTTAGTTTTATTGATCTTTGCTATCATTTCCTTCATTTCTTGTTCATTTATTTCTGATCTGATCTTTATGATTTCTTTCCTTCTGCTAACTTTGGAGTTTTTTGTTCTTCTTTCTCTGATTGCTTTAGGTGTAACATTAGGTTGTTTATTAGAGATGTTTCTTGTTTCTTGAGGTAGGATTATATTGCTATAAACTTCCTTCTTAGAACTGCTGTTGCTGCATCCCATAGGTTTTGGGTCATCGTGTTTTCATTGTCATTTGTTTCTAGGTATTTTTTGATTTCCTCTTTGATTTCTTCAGTGATCTCCTGGTTATTAAGTAGTGTATTGTTTAGCCTCCATGTGGTTGTATTTTTTATAGATTTTTCCTGTAACTGATATCTAGTCTCATAGCATTGTGGTCAGAAAAGATAATTGATATGATTTCAATTTTCTTAAATTTACCAAGGCTTGATTTGTGACCCAAGATATGATCTATCCTGGAGAATGTTCCATGAGCACTTGAGAAGAAAGTTTATTCTGTTGTTTTTGGATGGAATGTCCTATAAATATCAATAAAGTCCATCTTGTTTAATGTATCATTTAAAACTTGTGTTTCCTTATTTATTTTCATTTTGGATGATCTGTCCATGGGTGAAAGTGGGGTGTTAATGTCCCCTACTATGATTGTGTTACTGTTGATTTCCCCTTTTATGGTTGTTAGCATTTGCCTTATGTATTGAGGTGCTCCTATTTTGGGTGCATAAATATTTACAATTGTTATATCTTCTTCTTGGTTTGAGCCCTTGATCATTATGTAGTGTCCTTGTTTGTCTCTTGTAATAGTCTCTATTTTAAAGTCGATTTTGTCTGATATGAGAATTGCTACTCCAGCTTTCTTTTGATTTCTATTTGTATGGAATATCTTTTTCCATCCCCTCACCTTCAGTCTGTATGTGTCCCTAGGTCTGAAATGGGTCTCTTGTAGACAGCGTATATATGGGTCTTGTTTTTGTATCCATTCAGCCAGTCTATGTCTTTTGGTTGGAGCATTTAATCCATTTACATTTAAGGTAATTATAGATACGGGTTTTCCTATTACCATTTTCTTATTTCTTTTGGTTTTGTTATTGTAGGTCTTTTCCTTCTCTGTGTTTCCTGCCTAGAGAAGTTCCTTTAGCATTTGTTTTAAAGCTAGTTTGGTGGTGCTGAATTCTTTTAGCTTTTGCTTGTCTGTAAAGGTTTTAATTTCTCCATCAAATCTGAATGAGATCCTTGCTGGGTAGAGTAATCTTGGTTGTAGGTTTTTCTTTTTCATCACTTTAAATATGTCCTGCCACTCTCTTCTGGTTTGCTGAATTTCTGCTGAAAGATCAGCTGTTAACCTTATGGGGATTCCCTTGTATGTTATTTGTTGTTTTCTCCTTGCTGCTTTTAATAATTTTTCTTTGTATTTAATTTTTGATAGTTTGATTAATATGTGTCTTGGAGTGTTTCTCCTTGGATTTATCCTGTATGGGACTCTCTGCACTTCCTGGACTTGATTGGCTATTTCCTTTCCCATATTAGGGAAGTTTTCAACCATAATCTCTTCAAATATTTTCTCAGTCCCTTTCTTTTTCTCTTCTTCTTCTGGGACCCCTATAATTCGAATGTTGGTGCATTTAATGTTGTTCCAGAGGTCTCTGAGACTGTCCTCAATTCTTTTCATTCTTCTTTCTTCATTCTGCTCTGCAGTAGTTATTTCTCCTATTTTATCTTCTAGGTCACTTATCCGTTCTTCTGCCTCAGTTATTCTGCTATTGATTCCTTCTAGAGGATTCTAAATTTCATTTCTTGTGTTGTTCATCATTGTTTGTTTGCTCTTTAGTCCTTGTAGGTCCTTATTCAATGTCCTTCTGTTTTCTCCATTCTATTTCCAGATTTTGGATCCTCTTTACTATCATTACTCTGAATATTTTTTCAGGTAGACTGCCTATTTCCTCTTCGTTTGTTTGGTCCGGTGGGTTTTTACCTTTCTCCTTCATCTGCTATGTGTTTCTTTGTCTTCTCTTTTTGCTTAACTTACTGTGTTTGGGGTCTCCTTTTTGCAGGCTGCAGTTGGTAGTTCCCGTTGTTTTTGGTGTCTGCCCCCAGTGGCTAATGTTGGTTCAGTGCATTGTGTAGGCTTCCTGGTGGAGGGGACTAGTGCCTGTGTTCTGGTGGATGAGGCTGGATCTTGTGTTTCTGGTGGGCAGGAGGACGTCCAGTGTTGTGTTTTAGGGTGTCTGTGACCTTATTATGATTTTAGGCAGCCTCTCTGCTAATGGGTGGGGTTGTGTTCTTGTCTTTCTTGTTGTTTGGCATAGGGTGTCCAGCACCATAGCTTGCTGGTCGTTGAGTGGAGCTGGGTCTTAGCATTGAAATGGAGATCTCTGGGAGCACTTTCACCATTTGATATTACCTGGAGTTGTGAGGTCTCTGGTGTACCAATGTCCTGAACTCAGCTCTCCCAACTCAGAGGCGCAGGCCTAACACCTGGCTGGAGCACCAAGACCCTGTCAGCAACATGGCTCAGAGAAAAGGGAGAAAAATAGAAATAAAGAAAGAAAAACAATAAATAAATAAAATAAAGCTATTAAAATAAGAAATAAAAATAATTATTAAAAATAAAAAATTTTAAAGTAATTAAAAAAAGAAAGAAAGAAGAGAGCAACCAAACCAAAAAACAAATCCACCAATGAGAACAAGCACTAAAAACTATACTAAAAAAAAAAAAAAAAGCAGACAGACAGAACCTTTGGACAAATGGTAAAAACAAAGCTATATAGACAAAATCACACAAGGATGCATACATATACACACTCACAAAAAGGGAAAAAAAAAATTATATCATTGCTCCTAAGGTCCACTGCCTCAATTTTGGGATGATTCGTTGTCTATTCATGTATTCCACAGATGCCGGGTACATCAAGTTGATTGTGGGGATTTAATCCGTTGCTCCTGAGGCTGCTGGGAGAGATTTCCCTTTCTCTTCTTTGTTTGCACAGCTCCTGGGGTTCAGCTTTGGATTTGGCCCTGCGTCTGCCTGTAGGTCATCTGAGGGCATCTGTTCTTCGCTCAGACAGGACGGGGTTAAAGTAGCAGCTGATTAGGGGGTTCTGGGTCACATCAGGCCTGGGGGAGGGCGGGGTATGGAGTGCGGGGCGAGCTGCGGTAGTAGAGGCCTACATGACGTTGAAATAGCCTGAGGCGTGTGGTGTGTTCTCCCAGGGAAGTTGTCCTTGGATCACGGCACCCTGGCAGTGGCGGGCCGCACAGGCTCCCAGGAGGGGAGGTGTGGATAGTGACCTGTGCTTGCACACAGGCTTCTTGGTGGCTGCAGCAGCAGCCTTAACGTCTCATGCCCGTCTCTGGGGTCCGCGCTGATAGCCACGGCTTGCGCCCGTCTCTGGAGCTCGTTTAGGCAGTGCTCTGAATCTCCTCTCCTCGTGCACCCCAAAACAATGGTCTCCTGCCTCTTAGGCAGTTCCAGACTTTTTCCCGGACTCCCTCCCCGCTAGTTGTGGCAGCACTAGTCCCCTTCAGGCTGTGTTCACGCAGCCAATCCAAGTCCTCTCCCTGAGATGTGAACTCCAAAGCCCGAGCCTCAGCTCCCAGCCCACACCCATCCCAGCGGGTGAGCAGACAAGCCTCTCAGGCTGGTGAGTGCTGGTTGGCACTGATCCTCTGTGCAGGATTCTCTCCGCTTTGCCCCCTGCACCCCTGTTGCTGCGCTCTCCTCTGTGGCTCCGAAGCTTCCACCCCACCACTCCCCATCTCGGCCAGTGAAGAGTCTTCCTAGTGTGTGGAAACTTTTCCTCCTTCACAGCTCCTTCCCAGTGGTGCAGGTGCCATCCCTATTCTTTTGTCTCTGTTTTTTCTTTTTCCTTTTGCCCTATCCAGATATGTGGGGAGTTTCTTGCCTTTTGGGAAGTCTGAGGTCTTCTGCCAGTGTTCAGTAGGTGTTCTGTAGGAGTTGTTCCATATATAGATGTATTTCTGATGTATTTGTTGGGAGGAAGGTGATCTCCATGTCTAATTCTTCAGCCACCTTGAAGGTCCTCTGAAAGCATCTATTTTTGCTGCTCTGAGGTGACTATATAACATCTACTACAAGAAGTGATACCTTTAGTCACGTTATTTTTTCAACAAATATTAAAGGTATGCTGGGTGCCAAGTACTGTAGATACAGGGATGAAACATTATGGTGACTGTGTTCCAGGCACTAAAGTTGGAAATTTGCATATGTTAAATATAAAGCTCCAGGTCAAACAGCTCTTATTTAGATATGGATTTCAAACACAGCCTCCCACCCTGTGCTACTTCATTATACCACACTGCTTCTGATGATTATGGGATGTTGAGTTATAGGATTTTACATGGGAAGAGATTAACCCTAAATAAGAGAAACCCCAGAAGCCCACAACTTCCAACTTCTAATCTGTGAAGAGCCTTCAGGTTGGTAGAGTAGGTGTAGAACTGATGGTTGGAATTATACCTGGATCCCTATGAGAAAATACTTTCCAATAGTCAGAAGTATCGGCAAATTAAAACATCTTTCTCATGTGGGAGAAAGTATTCCTGCTACTGAAAATATTCAGAGAGAGGATGACTGGTGAGTCAAATATGCAGATAGCTTCTAAACTCCCTTCAGATGCTGTTATACTGTTAGTCCATGAAACATGCAAAGGTATATTTGAGAAATATCAAGGCAAGCTCCAAAACAGTATTATAGAAAGAAGCATGGCAATATCTAAATGAAAGAAGCCTTAGAAATCACTAAGTTCAACTCCATCTTTCATTGTACAGATAAAAGAGCAAGAAGTAAATAGGCTGAAGAATGTACCAGCGGACAACTCTATCAGCACTATCACAAGCAAAGTTTGGATATATGGGACAAAAAGCTTTCAGGAATTCAAATGAAATAAAAGAATCCAGAGCTAGAGGTATCTTCTGTAAGAAGACCTGGAATAGGATGTGGGTATCAGTGACAGTGAGGATTCTGGATAGATAGGTTTAATGGGAGGGCACTTGATACCTAAGAATAATTAAAGAAAAGAAGGAAAAGACAAATAAAGTGATACCATATTCTAAATTAACATCTTTAAAAATCAGGTACTCCTCACCAAGCCATTCTGACCAAATAGTGTTTGTATTTAGAACTCAGTGTACCAGTGTGAAGGCAGACAAAAGTGATGCTTTGATTTACATTCCATGAAAAGCTGTCTATTAAAGTGGTCATGGGATATTCATACATTAAACAAATGCTTGGGCAATTCTGCCCAAAAGTAATGAATTTCATAGATTTTCTTTAATGTGAAAATGCTGCTGGTCCAAAGCCAGGGATTTCTGCAGATATAATAGGTCATGTGCAGCATTTTATATGATATATATTTGGATACAAAGCCAAAGACAGAATATTTTCATACATTTTTATTTCATTCACTACTTGGATTATGCATTGACTAGAAAAATCCTATTGTAAGTAGAAATAATGCACCAAATCCAAACAATCTGAACAGTATCTTAGCAAACAATTTATTAGATTGATTTAATATAATACCACTTTATCATTGACTGCTATCTTTTTAACCCTGAGCATATTAACTCTCTGAATTTTTGTGTTTTTTCTCAGTAACAAAATTTACTTGCCTAATATTGTATCAATATCAATAAGACACATTTTTATATTCTTTAATATATTTGTTTACTATTTATTGAGCCACTAAATTTACCACTTTTTGGAATAGACATTTGGGACATAAAAATGAATAATGCACATGTTACCTGAATAAATGACCCCAACACAATGCAAAGGAGCTATTGAGTCCTCACAAGATTTTAGCTATGCGAATCATATAACAATTTTTGAGTAAATATTTGCTAGTTGGGTTTTGAATTTACAATGGCAATCATCTTATTGTAAGAATATTATAAAATATTAACGATCAAGAGGGTGAGAGGTCAGTAACTGATGATTAAATTTTGTAAACTAGTTTACCATTCATTGAATATTATCACTTACATTTGCTACTCACAGCCATCTTGTGGGGTTAATGTGATTGGGTATTATTACAATACCTATTGCTTAAGCAAAGAAACTGAAGCTCAGAGAAACTGAGTGTTTACACTAATTGGGTCAACAACACTTAGTTAATAAGATGCAGATTTTGGTTATCCGAATTCAAAAGCCAATTGCTTCTTGCTAACTCAGGCTGTCTCTGTGTAAGCAGTGCTATGCTTAAATAAAGCTTGGTGCAGGAAATGGGACTTAAATGTCTGTGATTTGACAAGAGATTGGGGGAGAGAATAAAAAGGATTATTCTAGCTTGTATAATAACTAGAAACAATAACTAAATAGTAACTGTTTCTGATCTGAAGTTATTTTCATTGTGAGTTTTCCATTTGCCTTGAGAACCAAGTAAAGCTTTGTCATTAGTGTCTTCTACCCATTTGTCTCAATTATGCTCAAGGGAGTAACTGGAGATGATAAAATGTTTGCTTTAATTTTACTCATTTGAGGTAATCAAATCTGGCACCAAATGCATTTGTATGTCTGTCTTTAATTATTCCCACCACTGAAGATCTCCATTTCGCTCTATCTCTTTTTGTTAAGACCATTAAGGTGTTAAGTGCAAAGTTACCTCTTGATGGAACAAGGCTCCAGACAGTCTGAGTTGAGAAAAACCAGCACTGTGACTTAATTGTCACAAGATACTGTTGATCAAACATTAGGTAACCTGGGATGGTATTAGATTAAAGAGAAAAAGTCAATGAAGGAAGAACAGTGAGTACTTCAGAAACAATATTCCAGTACAAAGTTTCAACAAAGTTGTTGATATTTTCTTCAAGGTCTTAGAATGCCATAATTTTGAAAAAGTTTATAATTTATAAGATAAAGAAAAAAGGAGAAGAAACATTTTTTAGGTCATATGAATTAAACAGTTTGTTATCTGTAGGCCCTTTTAGAAAGATGTTTCATTTAAAGGCGCACATGTAAGAAGAGTTTGTACATTTCAACACACTGACTTGATATTAAAAATTTAATCTGTCACTAAAAACTTTCAAAATGTTGATGGAAAATATCTTGTTAGAAGTAGTATTTAATATTAAATGTAAATTTATATTAACCTTTTAAAGTCCATATTTGATAAATGTTATTTTCCATATTTCTCTTTTGGAATTCAGAGGTCTTCATGTTTTCAGTAGAAAACCTCTTTTACTTAATTTGTAATTCTTTTAGAAAATCAATTGAGTTTATCTGTTTCCTTGTTATTTACATTTCAGAGGAAACACTTCCATTTTACCTGGAAGGTTGCTGAGGACTCTATTTGGGGTTTTTTCTTGGGCAGATATAAAGCTTTAGGTTTTCACACCCTTACTCTTTCCACCCAAAGGAAAAGCCATCCTAGACAAGAGCTCTGAAGAGAATTTTGAGATGAGCTGGACAGAACAACTTTTAAATTCCTCCCAAAGTGTTTGCTTTCATTAAGAAAACCCTATAATTTGGAAAGACAAGCCTTTTACTCTTAGACAGCTCCTTGTGGCTGGGAATATAATATTGGTATCAAGAACTTATTACAAAAAGGCTACATCATTTGGGGATAAATCAGCTGTTAAGATGAAGTTCAGCCTTTTTTCCTTGGGCTTAGCTCTAAAAGCTGAGTTTACAGGGGCTTCCCTGGTGGCACAGTGGTGGAGAGTCTGCCTGCCGATGCAGGGAACACGGGTTCGTGCCCCGGTCCGGGAAGATCCCACATGCTGCGGAGCGGCTGGGCCCGTGAGCCATGGCCGCTGAGCCTGCGCATCTGGAGCCTGTGCTTCGCAACGGGAGAGGCCACAACAGTGAGAGGTCCACGTACCACAAAAAAAAAAGCTGAGTTTACAAAAAAATGAAGAGAAGTACAACCCAGATCTAGGTTGATTAAGACTGAACTTCCGATTCCACAATCTGTAGAACTCCCAAACTCTGTCATTTCTTAAAAGTTCTCATATTTACTTTCCCATGGCTCTTCTTCAGAACTGCATGTTTTGTAAGTGTTAATCATGCTCCTCCACAACAAACCTGGCACATAATTAAGCCTATTACCCTATTTATACCACAAATTCTTTCAGACCATGCACATCATGAGAATTATACTTCATAGATGTCTGAAAGGATCATGGGGAGGCACCAAATCAACATTGTACAGCCTCTGTGACCTTGCTGGATACCCTCTCATCACAGTTCTTCATTTTGTTCTTTGATTGGTCCCCCGATAAGCAAAAAACTCCTCCTCTTCTATTTAATCAAGGAATTAAGATCCTTGCCAATTTAGGACATAAACCAGGAATCCATACTGAAGAACAAGGTCTTTCAATTAAATAGTTTTTACCAGTACTTCCCTAATATTTTCTTATTTTGGAGTTCATAGAGAATCATAATATTTATTCAGTATTATGAGATCAACCAAGAAGACACTGGGAGCCTAATTTGAATGGCTTGGAGCCTCCAACCATCAGAACACTGAAAGAACTAGCATTCTAGCATGCCCGTAAGTAAGTCTTTTGAGGTTCAGCAGTGGGCACAGACATGTTGCTCATTCAGATCTGGGCTACGGTCTCCACAGGAGACCGGTGTGGTTATGGGAGAAGAAGGAGAAAGAGAAAAACAATGGTTTCATCTGCATGGTGGAAAAAAATGTTAGAAATTATTAGGGCATATCTCCAGATATCACTTCTCCAAAAAAATTAATGATTACAGAATTTTGGAGTGGAAATAGGACATATTACATTTGCATCTTCAATTCAGCCCTCTCTTCTGGACTCCAACTTCCTACTAAATGGCTCCACTTCTTCGTGTTTTTCAAACTCAACCTTTACTACACTGATACCACTTTCTTCACAAAAGTACTTTTTCTACAATGTTTCCTGACCTCAGAGAATGGTGACAGCAACCATCCGGCTGCATAGACCAGAAATCAGGACTGCCCTTTCTCCCTCCTCACTCTAAAACTTCCGGTAAGTATTAAGCTCATTCTATTTTTCTATGATTTTCTTTAATTCCTCCCCTTGTATCCATCCCTTTTCCAGAAACCAGTACAAGCTATAACTGGCCATCACCCCAACTACTAATACAGCTCTTCTTTGCTCTCTCTCTATATACTCTCCTTATACCATTTTCCACAATACAACCCTAGTTATCCTTATAAAAAAGAAATGTGATCATGCCATGCATGGATTGAACATTTTTCTGTGACTTTACATTGCTCTAAGATAAAGTCCAACATCACTTGCATGGCTTACAAAGCCCTCCGCAATCCTGTTGTCGACTAACCCCTCTGCCAATTTTCCCTATGTTTATTACCATCAAGCTCTGCTGGACTTTCATCCACTTCCTCAAATATGCCACACTTTCACTTATGACAAAGGATGATAGACCATTATTCAATATCTGGGGGAATAAAAAACTAGATGTTTTGCTTTCTTTAGTGAGGGAGAGCTATGCTGCTAGGCATGATTTCTCTGAGCAGAACAGATCACTGATATTGTATATGGTTTTAGGAATATGTAGAGTTCAGGAATTGGTGGATTTTCAGGGACCCGTATTAGAACAAATTGGCTGATTGGATTTTCAGGGAATTATACATATTTAAATACTTGAATGGAGGTATTTTTGATTGGTTGGAACTTAGAAGAGTTTTTACTGGAGTATTTCCATTCCTGATTGACTGACTTAAATGTGAGGAACTGTCACAGATTCATCAACTTGTAAGAACATGTTCACTGAGGTGAGTTGCCCTTGTTGACTTATTGAAAGAGTTTAAAACATGTTTTGGGTGGCTACTTGTTACTAGGGCTATAGAAAAATGAGTCTTTTTTTCTAGGAGTGTGAGGACGAGTTTTATTCTCATCTGCCCACTACTTTTCCTTATTTGCTTAGCATCTGCTTATCTTCAGTATTCAGCTTATTTGTCACTTCCTTAGGGATGGCTTTCGTGACATACGCCCCACTAAACATCACTGCTTCATCCTACCCTTCCTGTTCCTGACACAAGTACTACTTCTCTTTCTATCTTGCCTGCTAGACTCTTTCTCCATAACGAGAGGAGCCTTATCTTTCTTGTTTACTAATGTATATTTCTTCCTACCCATAGGAAATTAAGGTTGGAAAAAGACTACAGTTAGCCTACAATTATGCTCCAGGTCACATAGACTGTATGAGACAGAACCCTCATTCAATCTTACATTTTCTGGCACTAAAACCAATGCTTCTGCCGCCATCCTCCAGGTGCCTCCCACAAGCAATAATAAGAAAATGACAGGAGTCCCTGAAACCTTGTTTAAAAAGTCACCCTCATTTTTCTACTGTGGCTTGGGTAATTTTTCTTAATTCTGTAACAAACCTTCTTTAGAGCAGAAGAAAAGCATCCCTTGTAAAACTTTCAGCAGGGAGTAGCCACTATATCTCTCTAATACACTGTGCCATTAAATTATTATCACATTATTATAGCAACAATGAGATATGCCAGGGAGTGATGGAATGTCAACCAGTTTCTACAAACAAGAGATATATTCTGTGAAAGAAGTCAGTCAAGCAGAGACTTTCCAAATAACTGGCAGTGTACCAACTCTCACAGAAAACCAACTGATAGAATTGTGATATAATTTAGAGGGTAGCGTGTATGTATTTTCACCTTTATTATTTTCATTTTTGGTAAGGGAATTTAGGCCTAAAAGATATAAATACATTGTGTGTTATTTGAACATCTATTAAGCATCTCCACCTACTATGGCTAACACTGATAACGAAGTCAAGGCTCTGTCCATGGTGGATTTGTTTTTATCAAATACAACTTTGTTTTCCTTTTTTTAAATGCAGGGCTCCATTTTATTTCATTTTAGGATAGCTAAATACGTCATCCAGAATTGCTCAAAACCCCCTTATCTGAATATTTCTGGTCTCAAGATGCAGGCTTCAGCTCCTACACAATACAGGTTTTGATATGCTAAAGCTCAAGTTGAAGTACGCAGACATAAATTGCAAAACAGCCCAAGAAGCCTCATCCAAAAAAAAAAAAAAAAAATCAATCCTTGCAGAATAGTGGACCAAGAAAATAAGCTTAGAATAAAAGTAGGTTTTGCTATGAAGAGAGAAAAGAGATTTTATTTTTTTGAGATGGAATTTTTGGTGATGACTGTGCAAAAACTGCAAAATTATATGATAAGAATGTTTTATTATGTTTCAGGTTTTTGTTCCCAGAGCCCTAATTCCATCCAATGGTAGGTAATTTTAGGGAAATTATTTTTGTATTAAAACAACATCATCATGTTGAAGAGCATGAGATATCTTATAAATGTCTGGGTAAGGTGTGCTTTCACACTTCTCTGCTATATTACCTGGCTGTAGCTCTTTGAAAAGCAGTGAAGTACAGGTCGGTGTTTGCTCTTCTTCTTTTCCTATTCTTTGTTTTTCCCTCCAGCCTATCTTCTCTATGATCTTGAATTTTAAGTGGAAAGATCTATATTTCTAAAGTCTCAAAGAGACCAGGGACACAAGAAAACATTTTGTTAGACTGGAAATAGATAGAATTTTTGGCATTAAGGACTGTTAGAATCTGTTGAAACACTTTTTGAAAATACCTGGTACTGAACAATAAAATGATACTTTCACAGAAACCGGAAATGAAAGAAAGCAATTTACCAATGGTTGTTAAAATGACAGGTGTCAATAATAGCCAGAAACATTTTGGGCCACAGTGAAGGAGAAACTCCATAACGATTTTCTGAGCTGACTATGGAAAGATTTGAGTTTCTCTAAATCTGTAGTTGAGAATCACGTCAGAGCAAAACTTCTTTTTCGTTCAGCTTTATTGAGATATAATTGACATATAAAATTGTAAGACATTTAATGTACATTGTAGCGATTTGATATATGTATACATTGTGAAGGGATTCCCCCCACTGAGTAAATTAACAAATCCCATCTCCTCACATATTTCTCTCTTTTTTTGTTTTTTTTTTTTTGGTGAGAACATTTAACTTCTACTCTCTTAGCAAATTTCTATTGTACCATACAGTATTATCAACTATAGTCACCATGTTTTACATTTAATTCTAAGTCCTTTCAAGAACCTTATTTTCCCTACCCCCTAGCCCCTAGCAACCACTTTTCTACTCTTTCTTTCTGAGTTTGTTTTTTTTCTAGAGCAAAGCTTCTCTGTTAAGTTTTTCTTAGGATAGTATGTCTGGCGGGGGGAGGGATGAAGGAAATGTTATACATATAGATTGAAGAATATGAAATACTATCTGTTTTGTAGAAAACTATGAACATAACAATGTGACTAGTGCTAAGTTAGATACAGGCGCCTGGTTCTATGGAAACATGAATGATTTTGGGTATTTAACTCATATTAGTGGGAACATGGAATTCTTAAAAAGGAACAACAGTTCAAAAGAGAGAGTGTGTGTTAAGATACTTTAAAGAAGAAGGATGCTCCATACCAGAAGCATAACATTTAAGAAATTATGGATGACCACAAGAATGGGAAATATTTGGGGGATTACAGATAGTTTAGTATGATGACCAGTGCTTTTGAAAGATTAGTAAAGAGGATGTATTAGCTATTTATTACCGCATAACAAATTACCCCAAACTTAGTGGTTTAAAACAACAGATATTTATTATCTCATGGCTTCTGAGGATCAGAAGTTTGGGAGCAGTTTAGCTGAGTGATTCTGGCTCAGGGTCTCTCATAAGACTGTAATGAAGCTGCATCATTTAAAGCTCGGACTGGGGCTGGAGAATTCCCATGGAGACTCGCTCACATGGCTGTTATCTGGAGTCCTCACTTCCTTACTAGCTGTAGGCTGGAAACCTAAGTTTTTCACTATGTAGTCCTTTCCAAAGGAGTAAGAGTAGGAGAGAGAAAACTCAAGATGGAAGCTTAGAAACCTCAGGCTTTATACCCTAATTTCAGAAGTGAATTTCCATTACTTCTGCCATATTCACACAGATTACTTATGCCAGATTCACAAATCTGCTTATCTGTGCAAAGAGATAAAAGGAGGTTGTGAATTGCAGGAATTGGGGATCACTGAAAGTCATTTTGGAGGTTGCTGTTACAGAAGGTAACAGACAATAAAGGGAAGGCAATAAAAGACAATTACAAAGTCAGGTATACATAAATTACTATTTTGAAAATAAACAGCTTTCACCAAGTGTACACATTTGCCTTCCCTTTCTCAACCTGCCCAAAATACACATTCTTGGCTTTCATATCTCAAATTCACACTTAGAGTAATTTTATAAGAAGAATAGAGGAATTCATAATAAGAATTAATGAAACAACGAGGAAAATAAGCCTTTTTTAAAAATATAAATTTATTTAATTTATTTTTGGCTGCATTGGGTCTTCATTGCTGCGCGCAGGCTTTGTCTAGTTGTGGCGAGCCAGGCTACTCTTCCTTATGGTGCGTGGGCTTCCCATTGCGGTGGCTTCTCTTGCTGTGGAGCACGGGCCCTGAAGCACGGGCCCTAGAGCATGCAGGCTTCAGTAGTTGTGGCTCATGGGCTCTAGAGTGCAGGCTCAGTAGCTGTGGTGCGCGGTCTTAGCTGCTCCGTGGCATCTTCCCAGACCAGGGATTGAACCTGTGTCCCCTGCAATGGCAGGCAGATTCTTAACCACTGCACCACCAGGGAAGTCCCAAGCCATTTTCTTAAATGCTATGTTATTTAGTCGAATTGTGACAGATTGCTTTTATTTCTATAGAAACATGACGCCTAAATGGCTAATCACTTGCCAGTATGTGTGAAGATACCAACGTCTATGTGTGAACTGATTTCTCCAAGTTGTCACAGCTTACTAACCAGTTGTGTTGAGAATAAATTTCATCCCCAGTCTCCACCCTCTTCTTCCCCTGCTGCCTCTCACTGCCTTCTCCACACTAGACATTGCAGTATTGTCCTACTGAACCTGCACATTTCTCATGGTCTGTAGCTCTGCTCTCCAATATGGTAACCACTAGCTTCATGTGATTATTTAAATTTGTATTTAAATTAATTACTATTAAATAAAAATATAAAATATTAAAAGTTCAGTTCCTTAGTTATACGAGGTCCATTTCAAATGCTCATTAGCCATATACGAGTAGAAGTGAGTATATTAGACAGCATCTATATAGAAACTTTTCATCATCACCGAAAGCTTTATTGAAAAACACTGGTCTGTAATATATCTCTGATTGCTTTTTGTTTTCCCTATGAGATACGAATATAGGCTAGATACTATGGTTCACCCAAATCCAAACATTATTTTTCCCTTATGTCTAAATATCTGTGATATAGGTTAGTCTGTGACATTTAACTGTTAATTAATTTTGAAAGGCCACAATGAAAATTTTAATTGGTTGTTCCACATCCTTTACAAAGATCACTACAACTATTTAATTAAATATCTATCAGAGAGCAATTAATTAATTAGGCCACAGATGTAGGGAAACACCTCATCAGTCACAGAACTCTGTTTTTTTCCATATTCGTTTTTTTTCTTCTTTTTTAGGTGAAAAACCTAATTACTAAGAGAAATTATATGCTACGTTTTCTTCAGTCTAGACATTTATATCTGTCACCTAAGCTTTTATAAAAGCCACTTATTTGTTTTCCCTGCTTTCATATCATCTCACTACCAATCACCCTCACCCTTATCAGATTTCTTCTTTCTAAACACTGATTTAATCAAGTTCTTCCCCTTCTTAAAGATATTTTTAATCCTTGACAAATCCCAACTCCTTAACATGTTACACTAAGGCCTGTGTATTCTGTGATCAACCCACCTCCCTATATTTTTCTCCTGCCATATTTTCTCCATTTCCTAAACTTATAAAGCCCTTTCTTTCTTTTAAGGCTTTGCACATGTTATTTTTTCCCTCCCTTTTCTTCTTGAAACTCCTATGTATCCTTTAAGGCTCAGCTCAAATATTACCCCTTACAGATTTTATTGGTCAAAGTTAATAAGCTGTCCTTTGTGCTCTGACAGCTCGAAGACATATACCAATAAATTATTATAGCACTTTCTAACTTGTACCAAAATGTTTATACCCCCCTGCCAGTCTGTATTCTTTTAAATGACCAAGGTTATGTCTTGATGATTATAGATAGCATTCATGACAGTTTCAGCCATCAAACATAGTTTGAGAGTGAATAAATGAATGAATAGATGATTGGCTGTATAAGTGAATGAAGGAATGAATGAATGGATACATAAATGTTTACAAAAAAGCAATCCAAGATAAATCTGGGGTTTTTCATACCTCTTTCTGAGTGTAGCAGTGAACATCAATTGGAATTACTTCTGCCCACATTTTTCTGTGAACAGCATCTATCTCAAACTTCATGGTGACAGCTGTGAATTCTTAAAAGCAATGTTCTAAAAACATGATTGAACCTCCTTGGTCCAGCTAAATAAATGTAAGTGGACATCTTGTTTATGTTGGCTAAATTGGCTCTTCCCAATAAATTTGGATCTGAAATTAAGAGAGCTCATCCTTGATCAGGCTGTTCTTTAAAAACAAAAAAGGAAGATAGATACATTATCAAATGAAGCTAGAATTGGTTTTATTAGAAGTAATCAAAATAGTCCCATGTAACATGGCTTCCGTTTAAATCGATCCATTTAAAGAGATGAAGCACTACCATAAAAAGCTTCTGCTTGTACTTTAAAAGATCCTCAAGAACATTCTACAAAATATCTCCTCTCTATTGTTTCACATCAGCAATCTCAAATTCAATCTCCTGTCTTACATTTTCTTCCTTTAAAGCAACATTATTTCTTTCTAATTATTTTCCTACATTATTTCTGTCCCATCTTCCACCTCTTAGTGCCTTTCTTATCCCCAGCCTTATCTGTAAGTGGTCTGTAACTCTATTTAAGAAACTTATCTGCTCAATCTTGTATTAATGTAACAATTTGTGCTCTTTATTTATATCCTTGCATGTATCTGACAAACCATTATAATATTAACCACCCAAAAGTGCTGAATTATTATAATTACATGTATTTATAATAATTATAAATAATAATAAAAATCATATATTGCCCGATTGAACATGGTTTGCAACAAATTTCTTTCAACCTACTGATATACTGGTCAATATTCAGTTTATAACATATATTGCTTAGATTTTCTCTGTGTGTGTGAGCTCATCTTGGCCTGTCAACTCTCCCAAAATATCAGTATAGTTCATTTTAGTTTAATGAGCATTTATTGAGAGATTATTATTTTCTAGCCCTTCTGTTAGTTGTCTTTTCTCAAGTGGTCAAAACTTGCAAAGAGAGCTGTATATACAAATAGGCAATTACAATAAGGTGTATCACAGAGGTATGCATTATAGGCAGATCAATGAGCATGAACGAAAACATCAGTCGAAAGATATGATTAATGGGAACTACAATCATTCTCTATAACTTGAGAATTTGTGGCAATATGGATAATGATAGAAGATACTGGACAGGTAGGGAAGTATATAGTTTATGAAGGTCTTGGCCTTTACCCTGTAAGTAATGAGTATTAGTTAAAAGGTTGTCACTAGTACTATAAACTACATGTTTGTGTCCCCCTTCCCATCCCCACCAAAATTCATATGTTTAATTCTAACATTCAACATGTTGATATTTGGATGGGTGGTCTTTTGGAGGTGATTAGGTCATGAAGGTGGAAAGCTCATGAATGGGATTAGTGCCCTTATAAAAGAGACCCCAGAGAGATTCCTGTTCTCTCCAGTCATGTGAGGACAGAACAAAAAGACATTCATCTATGAACCAGGAAGCAGGGTATTGAATTGGCCAGTGCCTTGATCTTGGACTTCCTGGCCTGCAGAACTGTGAAAAATAAATTTCTGTTGTTTATAAGCCACCCAATCTATGTTATTTTATTTTAACAGCCTGTATGGACTAAGACAAATAGAAATATTATATATTATCAGATATGTATTTATTGACATTTTTGCTACATAAGTAATATTTTTGTTTAAAAAATTACAGAAATATGATACTTATAAAGGGAAATGTTCTGTAATTCCACTCTTCAGTATAATCACTGGTTAATAGTTTAGGATCAGTATTCAATATTTCCCTATATGCTTACTATATAATAAAAATGTTAAATCTTGATGCACATACACTTCTGCAATTTGCTTTTGTCAGTTAACATATTATAGTATGTATAGAATGTTGGTACAGATCTTTCTGCATTCTTTTATAACAGCTGCAGAGTATGTATTTCTTTGTATGCTACATAATTTATTTAAGCATCTTTTTTTTAGTAAACATTTAAATGTTTCTGTTCATTTATTCAGATTATTCTTACACACACAACTCCCTATACATCTCTGGTCTGTTTGCACTTTTTTTCTTTGGGATACATTCTTGAAATTCTGGTTAAAGCCAGGGCTACCACACTGAATGATTCCAGAAGACACCATTCTCATCATGATCTGTGGGTTGGAGGTCCCTGAAATTGTGTAGTGCATAACCTCCAACTTCACAACCCACACTTTGAATGCTATTTTACATTGCCCCTTGCTATGTACCAGATGATGTTCTAAGTACTTCACATGCAAAAACTCATTTATTTCTAACAACAACCTCATGAAGTAGATATTTTATCCCCATTTTACAGGTGAGAAAATGGATGCTTACAGAGGTCCAATGATTTGTGCATGGTCTTGTAAACCTTCAGTGAATGACGTGTGAACTTAGGTAGATAAATACAGTGGAATGCCAATTTTGGAAAATCAGGGATTACAAAGTGGCCTTCAAAATTCAGAGTTAGAGCACTTCTCTAAAGGCAAGGGAATCAACACTGAGTCTACAAAAATTTATTGTAAAGAAAGAAAAAAAGGCTGATGAAATTCCCTTCTGCAACTCCCCTGAATTCACTGTATCAGAGAAGTGGAATGGAACTCTCTGGCCAACAGTGGAAGCTGTAAATCTCAAGCTTGTGCCATGGCATTAAATTATAGTGTCAGGAATAAGAATCTAAAGCCCGTCAGTGGTATAAATAACTGAAAAGAGATTACAGTCTAAAACAGGCTGCATACATATTTAAACAGTGCTGTGTATACCACTTGGGAAAATATATGATACTAAATCTAATAGCCCCATCTTACTTCCTAGCTCTTGAGCAGTAATTTAAAGCCCCAGCATTTTGAAGGAAGAAGGACTATGAATATCGTGAACACATGTAAGTTAAAGTGCACTAATGACTGCCATGGTATAAATGAAGGGCTATCAGATCCATGCTATTCTTTATTTTGTAATAAATGCTATTTTTAAATTAAATAAACAAGATGATCCTGCAGTTCTCAGATTTTAAGAATGATGTTTTGTATTGTGTGTGTTTCTACCCTCTTCCTACCTTTTTTGGGGGTGTAAGGGGGGATGGAGGAGACACTTAAAGTTCATTTCAGGCTTAGCTGGACAATATAAAAACATATCCACATAGACTTTTAAAAAAAATTTTTACAATACATGATAACAGATTAACTTATTGGTAAAATATTAGCCCATAATATCATCGTATTTTATTATGCAGAAAAAAATATGTTTTAATTAGTTGCTTTTGGCATGAAAATGATAAAGATGTCCTTTTCAATATTAAAAAAAGTCAGAATCATGAAGTATTAATTCCATCTTGTTTATTGGTGTTTGTTAAAAATTTCTGAAAGTATATTTTTAAGAGAAATTGAGAGAAGCCTTATCAGTAAAGAGGATTCATTTTAAATGTTCTGTATTTCTCATGTGAAATATGACATTTTTATCAGCAGTTGAATTGTAGATACTCTTAGTTGATAAGTTACAAACTTCTAAATGTCATCTTTAAACATTCAAAAATTATTTAGTTACTGTTATCATAAATAGATTTGTTGCTGAGTACTCTGGGGAAAATTACGTTAAATGGAAGAGCTCTGAATCTTCCTAAAACATCACTTCCCTAATATCTTCCCTTTGTTAAGAATTAAAAATACTTCCCTTGTATTTATCAAACTATGCTCAGGATCCTCACTGCATCATTGGAGACTCTCACATCAATATATAAGCCCTATCAAGAGACTAGAAGAAATTGGAATGAATGTGGGCATATACTGGATTTCAGCAAGTAGAGGGAAGTGGATAATTTATGTCAGTCAGGCCAGAAGATAGATATATGTGTAGAACTCTGTTCACTTGAAATGTGGTATAAATGGTTAAGAAGGGATATATACTGGGGACCAAACTCTTGGCCCAGGTCTTTTCTTCCCCTATACCATGCTTGCCTTCTCTACTGCCAGTTCTGATTGTATTATTTGTCATTTGTCAGTCCTCTAAAAATGGTCCCTGTTGAATCAGGTAGGACCCTGGAAAGAAAAATATGGCACACTCAAAAAATTAATTGCAAAGGTTTAAAGATGGAACTGTTTATAAAGATGTGGAGAGAGAAAAGGAGGTCAATAAGGGCTGGTTAAGCATTCAAGAACTAGCTACATTAAGGTGCATTGTCACCCAACTGGATGACCAGAAGGATAGTGGAAGGGAACAGATTTTCTCCAGTCTGATGATATCTGTGGCCATGGGAGTGTATGCATCTGCTAGGAACTGTGGTCATACAGAGGAACACATCCACTGTCTGTGTACCCATGGTCAAGCAGGGTATCTGCACCCCTACGCTCATTGCAGCATTATTTACAAGAGCCAAGACCTGGAAACAACCTACATGTCCATCCATAGATGACATATGAAGGAAAACAAAAGGAAATGTTTTATATCTAACATATATATTATTAGGCCTTAAAAAAAGAAGAAAATTATGTCATTTGCAAAAATGTAGATGGATCTCAAGGACATTATTCTAAGTGAAATAAGTCAGAGAGAGAAAAATAAATACTGTATGAGCTCACTTACATGTGGAATCTAAAAGAAAAAAAAAACTCATAGAAACAGAGGTGAGATTGGTGTTTCCCAGAGATGGGGGTGGGAGGTGGAATAATTGGGTAAAGTAGTCATAAAACACAAACTTGCAGTTATAAGATAAATAACTTCTAGGGATATAACATACATGATAACTAAAGTTAACAATTACTGTATTGTGTATTTGAAAGCTGCTGTGTATTTGAAAGTTCTCATCATAAAGAAAAAACAATTGGTAGCTATGTGAGTTTTTGGTAATCATTTTATAATGTATACATATATCATTAGATTGTACACCTTAAACTTATGTAGTGTTATATGTCAATTATATCTCAATAAAACTGGGGAAAAAAGAATTGTGAAAAATGGAACTGGATCAACAAATCCATTTTCCCACTCAGTAACCATTCTTGTCATTCTTTTAGATATGAAAAAACAAGCTAAGAACACTGTGTCACTACCAGGGGAATCAGAGAGTCCTATCAGCTACTGTATCATTGTAGGGTGATCAGTTCAGTCATACCATTATTGGAATTCCCATTGTAAAACTAGGTACCATCTGTGCTCTACATATGGGGAAGCAGGAGAGGAGATTGTGTGTGGGAATGGGGTGGGAGTGGGGACAATAAACCCACGTGTGGTCTCTGCTTTTGTAGCTGGTTACAAAAATTAGACTGATAATCATAGAGCCTTATTCCACTTACTTTTCTCTGTTCTTTTTACATTTTGCTAGATCTTAGCTGGTAGAAGTTTTTAACCTGATAGGATAAATTTCATTGCTTGCAGCTCAAAGTCCTCTATGGTGTTCTCTTTTTTGTATTGTAGTTTTTCATGTACCATTATTTTTGGTTATGGAAGTACTGAGTTGTGAACCAATGATCCTATGGATTCCAGGTGTAGCTTTCATTCCTCTATTGAAGAACAATCATCAGCTTTCCCTTGGACAAGAGGATTCGTTTCTCCCTTGGGCACTAGGACCTATAAAGTCACCAAGTCTAAGATTTTAAGAATTGGAAGCAAAACTTCCTTATGTGAGTCTTTAGAAAATACTGTTAAATGCATTGTTGAAATGCCTCTGGGTCTCAGTGGTTCTGGGTAACATCCCAACATCCCCTGACTTGCCTGGGTGACATTAGCAAGTTGCAGTGGGTCTCTGAACCTCAGGTTTTCCATCTATAAACACGAATATAATCTTGAAGACCCTTTTAATCTCTGATTCTTTCAATATATGATTATATAATGCTAATTCATTTTAATTAGAGACATCTAAATTTATTAGGTCTTTCAACAGAGAAGGTAAAGAAAGATGAAATAGTAAAAATAATATTGATATTAGCCAATACTCAGAGAGAACTTATTTTGTGCACTGTACCATGTCAAATCATTTGCATGTGTTATCTGAATCCTCAAAACTCCCTTGCATAAGTACTACTTTTATCCTATTTCACTTGGGTTAACCAGCCTAAAGTGCCCAGTTAATAATTTAAATTCAGACAATGGAATCTAGTAATCAACCACAAAATGTTTTGGCATTAAAATAAATTGCCTACTGTGGACAAAAAGGTAGGGAAGGATTAACAACTCAGCAATCTTTATGTCCATTAAGATATCCAAAATATTATTACAAATAGTAAACTATTCAACCACACTTAACCAAATGAGAAATGAGCCTGGCTTCTTTTTTTTTTTTAACTGATCCAGGTTCCTCTTTTCTAGATACTATAAAGCAAATGATAGTTAACCAAAATTTCAGAAGTGGAGACCTGATTGAAATAAAAGGTGTTTATTTGGGGTTTGTTAGGACTGCAGCCCAGGTGACACAGATTCAAAAAGCACCTGAATTGTGTTCTGCCTGACTGCAAAATGAGGGAGACATAAAGCAAAAAACGTAAGGTCGCTGTTAGTTGCATGGATTGTCTATCAAGAATTATAATTGGAGCTGGCAAAAAGTAAGGGTGCTTGTTAAGTAAGGTTGGGGTTTGAAAGGGGGTTTGAAATGGTTGTGTAGTTACATGGTGAAATCTTGAGACCATTATTGCCTTTGGCAAGTGTTATTCTGAATACAGCTGGTGGTGTCCTTGGGTCTGGTGCAGTTCAAAGAAAGTTCAAGTTCTCAGTGGTACAGAGACATGACTGGGACAAGATCCTAAATGGCTGCCTAACTACAATTTTGTATGCCTGATTTGTGATTACTTCATTATAATTTCAATGTGTCATATCATAATATATACTAGGGAATGTCCTTGTAGTGTCGCTCATATCACGTATGGCAGTTCTATGGAATAGCGATCATCAGCTCCATTTTACACACAAACTACTCAGACTTGTAGGAGATTAATAACTTGCCATAGTTCCCACATCTAGTAAGATTCAGAGTTGTCCCTGAAGTCTAATTTAACCTGAAAGCCTATATTGGTCAGCACTGGACTTTCCTCCATTCTCATATAGTATCTACCATTGAGCTATCACTGGAAGGAAAGTAAGCTCTGCCTTTGTAAATTCAAGGTTTACCTTCAAGCAGGATTGGAGTGACTCCTGCAAACAACTCCATCCTGGACTAATAATGTCAGACCCCTTCCTTATCCACATCTAGGTTTAAGTATTATACAGTCATGGTGGTGATTTCATCACTACCTCTAAAACATCCCTAAATGCCTTTATGTTTCAGTGATCTAAAACAGTGACAATCCAGACTGGAGGTTGTACAAAATAGTCTTTATATTGTTGGCACTTAGCCACAGAAGCATCCTCGTGCTTTTGAAGTAAATATGGCTACTGTCTTTTCAGTGGAATGCCACTTACAAATCTTGTAGATTTTGACATAATAGCTTAGTTGTTGTGTGCAAGGTCTGGGGCCATAGACCTTGGTCATTCACTGGTTACAGTAACTTAGTCAAGTTACTCAAACTCTCTGTGTCTCATTTTCTCCTCTCCATGTGTAAGATGTGGGCAATGACTGTACCTACCTGACAAAATGTTTTAATATCAAATACATCCATTTACGTGCATTGCTTAGCACAGTGCCTGGCATGTAGTAGATGCTATGTAAATGATGATTCTTGCTAAGGGTAAGCAGTTTGTCTTGCCTTTGGAGAACAATCTGTTCTTTTCACGGCAAGGTTAACATGTATGACTTCATTTAATCCTAACCATCCTGTAAAGCATTTCATATTTCATATGTGGAAACTGAAGCACAGAGACTAAACAACTTCTACAAGGTCACAACTCTTAACTACCAGGTCTTCTGACTATTAGCGGAATGTTATTTCATCCATCCTTATTTCTAAAACTTTCAGGAATTTCATGCAAATGTGGCTTCAGAGGGCAACATAGTACTTCACTCAGAAAAGAGCTTGTAGATTTACTCACTCACAGGGCCCACAGATCACACAAAGAGTTCTCAGCCTTCAGCATGTTTAAGGAACTTCCAATAATTAGTAGTCTGCATCTATGTTTCCTAGTTGAGGTATCTAAGCAATTTCCTCTCCCCAGGTCTTTTGATATGGTAATGTATCAGGAGATTTCCAGCTGAATTTTCATGGATATAATTACCTGCAAACACAGATGAAGTACTTTCCGCTTTCCTACCTGATTTACAAATCAAAGCTTTGGCTCAACTTGGACATCAAAGATGTAATTTAGGGGCTTCCCTGGTGGGGCAGTGGTTGGGAGTCCACCTGCCGATGCAGGGGACACGGGTTTGTGCCCTAGTCCGGGAGGATCCCACATGCCGCGGAGCGGCTGGGCCCAGAAAAAAAAAAAAAAGATGTAATTTAACCTTTCAAATATTATCTTTTATTCTTAAAAGAGAAAACCTCATAGAAATCAGTTTTTAAATTACCTCATTATTAAATTTCATTAAGCTTTTGCAACAGAATTTTTTTTTAATTCAGTCACTTGGCTGAACAGTTTAATGAGCAAGCCTTACCTGCAGATGTTCGCGAAATTAGTGAGAACACAGTATTATGTGAATCCATCTAAAAATTCAGCCAAGCGTTTTGAGTGTGGTAACACCTAGATCTACTCTTCCAACTGACCTGTCTCCTCTCTGATTCCCATGGAAACGACCAAAGGATTATAAGTACCAAAGACAACTTGAATTCACTTGAGAAATGTGGTTTATTCAATAAATACTGCTATGACAGCCAGTTAATCATTATTCAATAAAAAAAGTTGATCCCTACCTCATTCCATAAAACAATAAATTCCAAGTGAAGTTAAGAATTAAATCATTTAATAAAACAATAAAGAAGACAATAAAAGTAAGTTTGTATTGGTATGGCCTAGACAGAAATATTTCTGAGCTTTAAAGGAAAAGATTAAATCATGAAGAAAAGGTGAAAAAAAATGTAAAGCTTCTGAGCCAAAAATATACTGTAAATAAAATTTTAAGATAAAGAACAATATAAACACACACAATTATAAATATATAGCAAAATTCAGTATCTTAAAACAAACAAAACGAAACGAAATGCCTCCAATAAAAACATGTAAAGACAGCAATAAAAAGTGAACAGAGGAAGAAAGGAAATACAAATGTTCAAAAAGTTATGAAAAAGTTCGACTTTATTAGTACCAAATGAATACCATTTAAAGCAATATTGAGAAATATTTTCACCTATTGTGATAGTAAGTGGAATAAAGGCAGCATAAAAATGGAACTACTCTGTTATTATATTTGGAAAATGATAAGAATGTGATCTCAGGTTAGTGATATTGATTTTAATTTTTCATACAAGTTTGTGTTTTAAAATAACTGACAGATATTTTAATAATCAAAAAACACATGTGTTATTATAAACTTTCATACAGATAACACTTGAGTATTTTCACTAAGGCCAAATGCATGTTTTATTTATTTATTTATTTATTTATGGCTGCGTTGGGTCTTCGTTGCTGCGCGCAGGGTTTCTCTAGTTGCGGCAAGCAGGAGCTACTCTTCGTGTGGTGCATGGGCTTCTCATCGTGGTGGCTTCTCTTGTTGCGGAGCACGGGCTCTAGGCACACGGGCTCCAGTAGTTGTGGCTCACAGGCTCTAGAGTGCAGGCTCAGTAGTCGCGGCTCGGGGGCTTGGTTGCTCTGCGGCATGTGGTATCTTCCCGGACCAGGGCTCAAACTCATGTCCCCTGCATTGGCACGCACATTCTTAACCACTGCACCACCAGGAAAGTCCCAAAATGCATGTTTTCTTGACGATCTCAGTGATCAGCAAGATGCAGATTCGTGTGAAACCAACAGTTGATGAGACATTGGTGGGCACATGCAACAGCTCTGACATCAGGGTTTTATCAACAGCATCATACAGAAGAGAACAAGAAATGGAAAGTGAGAAAAGGGTGGATCTGGCTTCAGGGCTATGTTAGCTATCTCCAGAGGAAATACTTTAATGTGGCTGCTGAAAGCTTACCTACTACACCTGAGACCCTCTGGCTGAATTTAGCTCTAGAACTCACATTTGGCCAGCTGGTTTTCTATAAACATATTAGTATAAGCTGTATGAGTTCAGAACTAGCTCAAGGCCACAACTTTTTCATTAAACTCTCCTGGCTACCCCATCCCACTGTTGATTTAGGTGAACCTCTCCTAGGCTCACAGGGCACACTGTTTCTCCCTCTACCCTAACACATACAGAATCATCTCATTCATCATTTATCTTTTTTCTTATGAGATGGTTATGACTTTGAGTATAAGGTTATGTTTTATTGTCTTAATTATCTTTGTATACTTAACATATATTAGAGCATGACATCTGTAGTAGTTGAATTATTATTTGTTCTCCCAAGAATGTCTTATCACCAAAGAAAGTTAAAAAAGCTTCTGTCTAGAGACCAGGATTGCCTTAAAAGGGCATAATATATATTTGAGTAAATTTTCAGCCAGATTCTCTCCTTAGAGCTCTCGACTTTTTTTTAACTCGTTCAAACATATATTCTTGAATGAAATTTAAAATCTCAAAGACTTAATATTTACTGATATGACTAATATGTTGTCAGTTATGGGATAGTCTAGTCAAGAGCATTGTGTGTATAGGGGCTGGAAAAACTGTGTGATAAGAATACTGTACAATGGAAACTAATAAATAAGCAAATATGTGCTATATTAAATGGACATATACGTGGGCATCTATTAAATAAAGCAGGCAAGGAGGTGAGCAACTTTAAAAGTGGAGGGTGGCTTGTTTATTTAGGTTTATTTGGGTTTTCTTAGATTTCTTATGATGAGGTATATCAGGCAAGGCCTACTGATACTTCACATTTGAACAGAGGACAGAGGGAGTAAAATAATAATCACAAAGATATTACGTAAATGTTCCAAGATGAAGGTCCTTACACCCGATGCACTTCAATAGTCTTCTGTCTTTCTAAGAATAGGGACATTTCAATAAAAGTCTCCTAGGAATGAAAGGCTATTTTTGCTCCTTTCATCAAGGCCTAGATTCATCATAGGCCCTATATCAGTAACAAGCCTTAAACCCTCAGCAGCACATTGTTATTTTTTCTTAGTCACTTATTTTGGCTCTGAGCTACATGTACCGTCGTCCTAGTACATCAGCCCTAAGTATCATCTCTGAGAAGCCTCGTGGGGCTAGGGCCAGAGTACCTTACTGTTAAGACCACCTAAGAGCCATTTGCAGGAAATAGGACCTCAGATTCTAGTTTGTACTCCACTCCTGGCCTGAACTTGGCCTGTACCAAGTGTCCTATTTTTGGACTTTGCCTCTGGAGGCAGCTTCTCAGAGAGGAAAAATTGAGAGTTGTGGAATCAGGCAGACCTGAGACTGGATCCCATTTTCATCCTTGGTCGTATGCTATTTCAGGCAGTGACTAAGCCTCTCTGGACCCTGATCTTCTTCAGCTGATAATAATGATTGTGATATTTACTTTTAGAGCCTCAGAATCATCTGGAGTGCTGGTTCAAATGCAGATTGCTTGACCCATTCCCCGGAGTTTCTAGTTAAGTAGATCTGAGGGTGGAGTGCAAAATTCACATCTATAACAATCTGCTAGATTGTACTGCTGCTGCTCAGGAGGCCGCACTTTGAAAATCACTGATAAAAGACCATGAATATTAAACTAGGTCATATATTTATTTCCACAGACCCTATACAGAGACAGTGCCTGTTGAAGTGGCTTTCCTCCTATGACCAGTACTAGGCCATGATGACTCAGCACCCAAGTCTGTGAACTCAGCTTGGGACCTGTGTCCAGCTTCCTTACACCTTTGTTAGAGCTCACAGCTTAAAGGAACCACTGAGCACTAAATTGGGAGGCAGATTGGTTATGTGAGCCTCTGGGCTATAACAGGCTCCCTCTCAACATTCTTATTAATGCTTTTATATTCTTTGACCTTCAGTTGTCATATTTGTTTTCCTTATAATATAGATGTTTTTATAAACAGACTTGGCTCTTAATGAAACTACCTTTTCTAAAGGACAGCAAGCCACAAACCTATGCACAGTTTTCAAGCTGTTGGCATCATTTTATATTAAATAGCTAATTGTTATTAATCACCTTGGCATTTCTGGGAAGAACATTAATCTTGGCAGAGTCATTTTGTATTTCGATAGGGGCATCGTTGCCTCCCATCAGAAGGAATTTCTTTCTTGAGGGCTATTCATAAATGTGTCATTTATTGTAAATCACCACTTATGGGGACGAAATCTAACATCTGGAGGAACATTGGTAAGGTCAGAGATGTCAGGGCTAATATCAGCCCCCTTATGTTTAGATCAATTACACTGTTCCCTTGCAGCCCCATTAGAGGAAGGAATGCTGTTAGAAGAAGAGAGTAAAGTATTCCAATACTGGAAAAGTAAACAGGCATTAATGCTATCAACAACAATAGTAATAGCAATTGCTAAAGGCATTGATTCTTAACATATGCCTGACAATATGATTAGTGCTTTACGTGCATGATCACTTTTAATCTTTACAGTACAATGAAGTGGGTATTATTATTAATCCGATTTTATAGATGACGAAATTGAAGTTTAGAGTAAATAATTTGTTCAGGATGGATCACCTGGTAAAGGAAAAGGCTGGGACTTAAATTCAGGTCAGATTTGAATTTGTCCATTTTGGTGACAGAACCTGAGTTATTAACTGCAAATGTGACATGGTCCCTGCCTTTGAAAACTTAGTTTCAATATAGGAGATGATAGACACACATGGTAAAGTGCAAGGTTGATTGTAAAATTGATATGGTATTCAAAAGATAAGTAATAGCTGAAACCAGGGGAAAAAGATTACATGAGAAAAATCTGAGAAAATCTAGGATTTAAGCAGACGCAGTTGAGTGTAATTTTCCAGCACAACCTTATTTAGCCCTTACTTGGTAATTGCCTTAGAAGTGGCACTTCACTGTGCCTTGCTTTGTCTAAAAATGTGCATTGATTATATATTTTGTACACTGTGTGGTGAGGCTGTATGACCAGGCCACCCAAGATGGCTGTTCTCTTGCTCTCTGTACATTCCATGCTCAACCAGCGTCTGCTTTACCGAAACACTACTCACATGACTAACCTTCCTACATATTTGCCCCTGCTTCAGCTAGTGATTGTTCTAACCTTTAGATCAGAACATTTCCACCTGGAGAGCTTATCAAAGGGGCGGTGAGGGGCGTGCCCCTCTGCTGGTTTCCCTGGTAACCAATGAGCCCACCTGATGTCAATTCCCTCTATAACTGGTAACCTCCCCCTGACGCTGGGAGCCAAGACTGCCACCGAGTCCTGCCTGCTGTCCGCACTACGTGATGGGGTGTTGCTCCAGGACCTTGCTTTAGACATGTAAGCTCCCCCATCCGTTAACCATTGACATCTCTGTTGCTGACTCCGGGCTCTTTCTTTGGTCTTGAAGCTGGGCAAGTACAGGGTTTGCAGGCCTGAGGGGTGCAGCCCAGCAATGTGACAGAGCAGCCAGGAGACCAAGGAAACTCCCGTGAGTGCCAAGCTGTCGGGAAATAAGGACGGGGGTGGAAAATTGTGGGGCCATCCACTAACATGTGGGGCCTGAAAATTACAGGTGTAATCTCAGGGTGGCCGTCCACTAAAGCAGGGCCTGAAAGTTGCAGGGGTGATCCTGAAAGTTGCAGAGGAAATGCCGGGGTGGCTGTCCACTAGTACGTGGGGCTCTGTGGTGGCAGTCCTTGATGAATGGGGGCTGCCAAGAGAGTACAGAGAACTTACAGTCACACCTAAGGCTGTTGAGAAGTTGGCTGCCACTGCAATGGGAAAAAAGAAATTAGACAGTAAGGCAGTGGCCACAGCTGTGGGCTGGCCAGTTTTATGTTAAAGGCCACAGAGGCTGAGCTAACAGCTGAGGCAAAGGTTAACTTGAATGCTGGTTCATGTTCCTATGAAAGGGAGGCATGTGAATGTGAGTGAAATGTATTACTGCCTATCATTGTTATTTGTTTAAACTGAATTGGCTATTTATTTTTTATTGAAGTATAGTTGATTTACAGTTTTTCAGGTGTACAACAAAGTGATTGTTTTATGTTTCTGTATATATATATATTCTTTTTCAGATTCTTTCCCATTATAGGTTATTACAAGATATAGAATATATTCAATAGTTCCCTGCACTGTATAGTTAAGTCCTTGTTGGTTATCTATTTTATATATCTGTTAATCCCAAATTCCTAATTTATCCCTCCTTCCCCTTCCCCTTTGGTACCTTCCCCTTTTCTATGTTTGTGAGCTTATTTCTGTTGTGTAAATAAGTTCATTTGTATCATTTTTTAGATTCCACATATAAGTGATATCATGATATTTGTCTTTCTCTGTCTGACTTCACTTAATATGATAATCTCTAGGTCCATCCATGTTGCTATAAATGGCATTATTTCATTTTTTATGGCTGACTAATATTACATTGTATATATATACCAATTCTTCTTTATCCATCTGTTGATGGACATTTAGGTTGTTGTTTCTTTGTCTTGGCTGTGGTAAATAGTGCTGCTGTGAACACTGGGTGCATGTATCTTTTCGAATTAGAATTTTCTTCTTTCCCAGATATATCCCCAGGAGTGGGATTGCTGGATCATATGGAAACTCTATTTTTAGATTTTTAAGGTACCTCCATACTGTTTTCCACAGTGGCTGCACCAATTTATATTCCCACCAACAGTGTAGAGGGTTCCCTTTTCTCTACAACCTCTCCAGCATTTATTATCTGTAGACTTTTTGGTGATGGCCATTCTGACCAGTGTGAGGTGATACCTTATTGTAGTTTTATTTCGCATTTCTCTAATCATTAGCAATGTTGAGCATCTTTTCATGTGCCTATTGGCCATCTGTATGTTTTCTTTGGAGAAATGTCTATTTAGGTCTTCTGCCCATTTTTTTGATTTGGTTGGTTGTTTTTTGGTACTGAGCTGTATGAGCTGTTTGTATATTTTGGAAATTAATCCCTTGTCTGTCATATCATTTGCAAATATTTTCTTCCATTCCGTAGGTTGCCTTTTCATTTTGTTGATGATTTTCTTTGCTGTACCAAAGCTTTTAAGTTTAATCAGGTTCCTTTTTTAAAATTTTTTTTTATTTTCATTACTCTTCATGTGGATCAAAGAAGATACTGCTGCGATTTATGTCAGTGTTCTGCCTATGTTTTCCTCTAGGAGTCTTATACTGTCTGGCCTTAGATTTAAGTCTTTGATCCATTTTGAGTTTATTTTTGTGTATGGTGTTAGAGAATGTTCTAATTTCCTTCTTTTACATGTAGCTGTCCAGTTTTCCCAGCACCAGAGTGTGATTCCTCCAACTCCACATTCTTCTTTCTCAAGATTGTTTTGGCTCTGAGGGGTTTTTTGTGTTGCCACACAAATTTCAAAAAATTTTATCCCAGTTTTGTGAAAAATGCCACTGGTAATTTGATAGGGACTGTATTGAATCTGTAGATTGCTTTGGGTAGTATGGTCATTTTAACAATATTGCTTTTTCCAATCCAAGAACATGGTATATCTTTCTATCTGTTTGTGAATTGGCTATTTAGAAACTGGAAAAAATCCCTGAAAATGGCCAACATGGGAATCTTCTGACATTCTAAAACTGCTCTTTGCATATGCCATTAGAGGAGCTTAGCTTTCTAGAAGGAATTGGTATTTCTTTTATTGTGCCTTTGAGATGTAAATGATCTACCTGGGATCTCAGGAACTTAAACCCCTGAGAGTGAAGGAAAAAAAAGAATTTTTTAATAACTCTATCAGGAAAACTGTGAGATCTCTGTGTCTAAATGGATGTATGTATGTCTCTGTGTACCTTATAAGTATGAGGTATCTCTGCTTCCAAATGGCATTGCCAAGATTGGTTTGTGGGTGAGTGCTGTTTAATTGACTTAAAAGAAATTAAGCGTTCATATGAATTCTTATAAATGTAAAAGAAACTGGCCCGAATGACTTTCAGGTTTAGGTGATCTGGGAAAAATATTCAGTACTGAATAGATATCTGGTATTGAAGCTACCTAAGATTGTTGGTTTGATTAATATAAACATGACTTTAGAGTCATCAGCGTTAAATATAACACTCCTGTTGTACCTAGGTTTATTAGAGGTCAAATACAACCTCATATCTGCTGCAAATTTGTCAGCAAGGAAAATAACTTGCTATAGATGAAACTTTAAGTAAATGTGAGATAAGAGCTTTTAGGTAAACTCTATAGGAATAATTGTTTTGGGAATGTCTATCTAAAATAGTCTCACCAGATTTTGGCAACTTGAAACTAAACTAAGTTAAATGAAGAGAATTCATTGAATATCTGGGTCATTTCAAATGAGAATAAATTGGAACATTAATTGCTGGGAAGGTCTAAGTTTACCTACCTTTGCCTTCTTAGGGGAGGAAGACTAAAGCGTAAGTTTTCCAATCAGGAAATGCTGATATGACAAACAGTTCACAATTACTTCTTGGTTTTTGCCAGAGATTAAAGTTTTAAGGGCTAAGATTATAATCAGTCATAATTCTAGCTATTGTACCCAAGTTTATTTATAGATTACATTGTGATCAGGTGCTTAACTGTGCCTTTTTAAGCCTTTTGTCATTTATGTAGACAGTTATTGTTGTACACTGATTCTTTTTCAAAAGTGCTTCATCTTCAAGAAGATTCATAGGAAGGTCCTTTTGAAAAGTACAGGTCTCTGATAAATTTCAGATCATACTGCTTCTGAATGGGTTAAGAAATTAAAGAATCCTAATGGAAAACCTGATGGCTTCATAAAAAGTTAACAAAAGAATTGGTTACTGAGTAAACTGGTGAATATGCTTATAATTTTTACGGTTTTTTGTCTGGAGTATTACTGGCTTGCTCTGTGTTTTCCAGATATAGGGAAGCCCTTCCCCTTAAGTTAGTTATGACTTACAGCAATTTGGTAAACTACACCTGTGGGTAGAATTGAGACATTTTTCTGTCTGATCCCTCCAGAAATTGGAGACTCTTGGCTTCTGAGCAGCCTTATCAGGCAAATGGGAAAAACTTTCTCTTGGCATGTACAGGAATCTCGATATTTTAGGGACCTCTAGAAGAGAGAAATCCATTGAAGCAGAGCCTGATAGCAGATCTTTGGCATGGCTTTCCGGGCTTTGAGAGGCCTTTTGGGAATTCAGTCTGAGACTCCTTCTGAGGAATTCCATCTCAGACAGTTTGGAAGAACCTATGTGGTCGATTGACCCGACTTATTTTGCATACAAATTAGCCTTGATTTGGCTATGTTTGGTGGAGATGCAGGTCTTTTAGAGAGAAAAATTTTATATTTCAGTGGATATTAATTTCTAGATCTGTTAATTGAGGTCTGTATTTATGAAAGTTATTGTGTTAGCTATACTTTTGCCCTGATGTTCAGGTGGAAAAGAAAATTAGCGAAATCACAGTGTAACTACTCATGACATGATGTATTACTGCTTTCTTTAAGTCTGAGGCTAAAAGTACAATGTTTGTGTAACAATTCAGTATAAGTGATAAAATGTATAGCCTATAAAATGTTTCCCCTTAACATACCTCTGAGCTTGTTCACAATATCTGATCAGGTTTCCCCGAACATGGATATCTAGGCAAATATAAAGGAAGTCTAGTACCAAGGGACATGATCTTGACCCAGGGCAGGCCACATTCACTGTGGCTTCAAGGTACATACACTTTGGTCTATCAAAAGATTTGCAATCAAAATGGGAAATGATGGAAAAAATCTTCATATGTGGAGGTATGGTGTAAGTTGTTCTGGCCTATACATGGTGTAACTTAAACTTTACTGACCACAGTGGCCTGTTTTGTGGACTATGGAACATATATTGTATATCTGCTTTGGCCATTGTGGAGTGGAATGCATTTAAAAGTCAAAATGGAGTAGCTGTCAGAGGGCTGGTGTGATGGGGAACTGTCACTGCACATGCAGTCAGCCAGTCCAATGGAATTACCCCGTTACCTGATCAAGCACTGGATTTTCAAAATATGGTTGTTGGTACGGTTTCCTCTTCCTGGAATGTCCCTGCCTCCCCTATCTTATCCTCCTGAAATCCTCCCCATCCTTCATGACTTCAGCCTTCTCTGACTTTCCTCCCACACTCATTCCCCACAGATGAACCTCTCGAATCCATCTCACTTCCCTCATCACATGCCAGTGCATCCTGGCTTGTCCCAGGTTTGCTCATACACTTATGTCAACCAGACTGTAGGCTCCACGAAAGCAGCCTTAATCATTCTTTTGATTCCCAGACCTAGTGCACTACCTAGCCCATCAAAAGTGCTCAATAAAGACTTATTTAATTGTACTGATTGAAAAAAATGCAGTAGCTGTGGTTCAGATATCCAGGGTAAAACTAGGTGGTCATTGTAGATGTGATTTTGTACAATTCCTGTATTACTGAAAACTTGAGTTTTCTGAACTGTATTGCAGACCAGGACAAAAGCCATAGGCAGGTGTGGTATCATCTCTGAATGTGGATACTGCTTGTAATTTGCTTAATTGTCATGCTCTCCCCTGTGTTGTGCCTGTTAAATGTCTTACATTTCATCCCTAGCTTGAGTGAAAGAAATCCATTTGAGGACTGGGCAGCAACAATGGCCTCACTGTGAAATGAGTCTAGTTGCTGGGTCTACAGCGAGATGCCATTGTCATCTTCCTCTGGACTTCCATGATAAATAGACCTGGCTAATGTGACCATTTGGGGACAACTGACAATGGGAGGGGGTGAAGGAAGAGTCTTACCATCTTCCTGTTCCGAATGCCAGTACATAAGAAGGATCCCATCGGTAAACATTACCGTACAACACATCATACACTTTGCCAGGGTAACTGCCAGTGAGCCCCCTGGGCTATGCTGTGTGGAGTGGAATAGGCTGGCTTCTGGACACACAAGTCCACCTAGGGGGATTAACTGTTTCTGTTTAGAAAGACCTAATGAGTCCACCCCTATTGGCACTCAACGCAACATGAGGTAGCAGACCTGTGTGGTGACTGCTGACTCCTGGCCAGACCATCAGAATGTTTCATTTAGAGCCAGGGCTTTCACCTCCCCATGGGGGTGGCTCTGGGTTTGTGAAAACTAGGGATGGCCTTACCTTCCTTATAACTGTACAAGAGGCTGCTGCCACTGACTCCCTCTCCATTGACCTGGTAAGCACTTGGCTCCAAAATGTGCCCATTTCCTGGCAAATGACTGTTCTTAGTATATACTAAGTATCTTGTTGCTCTTCGGTTGCTGCCATCTGTATTGTATTTGTGGTATCTGGTTGCAGTGCCCTCCTACATACCTGACCCCAGGGATATCGTGGAAGAAGGGCAGACCAAGATCATAAGGGTTGTGCAGGGTACATAGGGGTGGAATGTATGATCAGGCCACCCAAGATAGCTGTTCTCTTGCTCTCTGCTTGACCAGTGCCTGCTTCACCTGAACCCTACTCACCTGACTGACCTTCCTACATACTTGGCTCTGGTTCCATCTAGTCATTGTTCTAATCTTTAGATCAGAACCTCTCCACCATGAGAGCTTATCAAAGGGGTGGTGAGGGCCATGACCCTCTGCTAACTTCCCTGGTAACCAATGAGCCAAACTGACATCAGTTCCTCATATTACTGATAAGCCCCCGCCAACCGGCAGCAAAGGCTGCTGCCACGTCCTGCCCCACCCTCTGCCGTACAAGTTGGGTTGTCACTTCAGGACTTTGCTTCACATGTGTAAGCTCCCCCTATCCATTAAACCATTGATGTCTCTATTGCTGACTCTGGGCCCTTTCTTAGTTCTTGAAGCTGGACGTGTACAGGGCTTGTAGGCCTGTGGGGTGCAACCCAACAATATCAGATAAAATAATATTTTGAGAATAATGGTTGATACATCATGAAAATTATGTAAATGGTAGCTGTTATTTGAGGAGGCTTACAAGCAATGGGATAAATTTGATAGATAGATAGTAGTGAGAAAATTCCAGGAGATTATAGCTTGACCAACAAGGTCAAGGTAAAGGCTACCATGCATGTTTGAGAAGGATTGCCCAGAATGAATGGAGCCTAGAGTGCATTGGGGTATGAGGGAGGAGGTAGGTGGAAAGAAAGACAGTGACCATCTGGAAGGAACCTGTATGCCAAGTAAGAGAACTTGCAGTTTATTTTGTATTTAAAATTGAACAATTAAAGGGTTCTAAAAGTGATGTGTCATGATTAGGGCTATTCTATCAGAATGTGGGCTCAAATTTAATGCATAAATTGGTGCAGAGAAATTCGTTAGGCAGCTGCTCTAGTATTACACAGGAGAGAGGAAGTGGTCATTAATGAATTTGAAATGAAGATAGGGGCAGTTGGAGTACAAAGCCTGGACGAGGTGCTGGAATTTTGTGAAATGATTGGAAGTGAAGCACTGGGGATAGGAAAGGGGCAAAAATGACTGAGGTTTGGTATCTGAGTACTGAGCTTTGATTAAAAAAGAATATATTCCTTTTGAATGGAACTGGGTCCACATAGCCTCTTTAATGGAATTGTGACAGCATTCTAGAATAACTTCTATTGGATGCTTACAATGAACCATTTCATACATATTATAGCATTTTTTCCTTATAAAAACCTGACAAAGTTGATATTACTCTTCTCATTTTAGATATTAGAAAACTGAGTTGTATAATAACTTCCTCAAGAACACACAACAGCAAAGTCTGAGTGTAGTCTAGAATTACTTGATATCGGAGCCTAATACTCTTTCTAATACTCCATTGTGCCTCTCAAAGAATAAAGTGTAGCATTTTACGGGTAAGTGGTTCCCTACAGGTCTGAGTGAATATGTCAAGGAGACCATCCTCAGGACAAAAAAGTGAGCCATAATTTTTTTTATGGTATTTCAAGTTTAAGTTCCCCCAAAGCATAATTGACATAATTTAAATAACTCCTATATTGGTATAATACTTGGTAATTTAAACTATTATTTATATTTATAATCTCAATGTATTCTTATATTAGTCCTCTAAGGTAAGCAAGGCAGGTGCTATTATCAACATTTTGCAGGGGGATGACACTGGGACTTGTAGACAGATTACAACATCCAAGCTCATGCATTCAGAAAATGGTAATGTTGAATCCAGAAGCCAGTCTCCAAACCACTCTGAGTGTTGCTTTCTGTACTTCAAATAGTTGTAAGTAAAAGACAGTAACTTACCCAGTCACAAAAAAATTGGCTATAAAAGATAGAATGAATATCAGAAAGCATAGCTATTCTTTATACATAGCATTTTAACAGTAGGTTGAAGGCGGGGATATGGTGTGAGACATTTTTCCTTTCTGTATTGCAGTAGTCAGACCCCAAAACAAAGTGTTCTTGGTATCACTGGTTACTCCCATTATATAAATAGCTACATGGGGAGATTTCTCCTTCCAGTCAAAATGGGGTAACAAAATTGGATTTACATTTTTTCTTGAAACAACAAAGACATTTTCAAAACACTGGAAATAAGACAAAGAAGGATAGTGATATCTGAAAAATAGAAATAAATGATATGAGTTCTATGATTGCCTCAGCTTAAAACCTTGAGATAATTGTCAAGCTTCTGAGTAGAGGAAGGAAACTGAGGCACAACCCAGGAGACTCCCTGAGTTGAGGAGATTGGAATGAGAGTGTAAATTCACAGGATAAAGTATGAAAGAGGAGAAAACTGCAGATAGAGAAATATAGATATCTCACAGGGTAACTCTCAAGAAGTCAGTTGAGTACTGATTAGTGCAAAAGTTGTGAGAAAATACACAAAACTGGGAAAAAATTATCCAAAAATCCTAGTACCTGGCGCTGACAGAGGACCAGGAATAATGCTAGTTTCCACCAGATGCATTTGGTATTGGGCAGAGTACACAAAAGAGACTTGGCTCAGTAGTAGGGAAAAATTAGCCACAAGATTGGCACTGTTTCAGTCCTACCTAAAAAATTGTAACAGGATGTAAAAGGATAAAACTACTTACAGTCTAATTAGATGTGTTGCAGAACAAAGCTCAAGGATACTCATTTGAATATAAAAATTATCCAACACCAAAAAGGTAAAATGTTTGGCATCCAATTAAAAATCATCAGTTATGCAAAAAAGCAAGAAAATAGAATCTTTCATGAATAACTAAATCGTAACTTACATAGCTATTAGAATTGAGAGAAGGGCATTCAAAGGGTTTTATAATCGTGTCGCATATGTTTGAAAGGTTAGGAGACATGAAAGATAAAAATTACCAATATTGAATTTCTGGTCATGAAAACTTCAATGTCTGAGATGGAAAATTTTATGTGTAAGATTAATGGTAGATTAAATATTGAAGAGAAGATTAGTGAACTTGAAGACATAAAATAAACTATCCAAAATAAAGCAGAGAAAAAGGAATAATGAAAGCAAATGAGCAGACCATCAGTTAGCTGTGGGATGATATGAAGTAGCCTAATGTATGTGTAATTAGAATTCCTTATGGAAATGCAAAAAAAATTTGAAAATATAATGGTCCAAAATTATACTCCCATAAATGCAAAAAGCTCAATGAACCCCAAACACAAGAATATTAGGAAAAATTATACCAATATATATCATAACCAAATTAACCAAAACCACTGATAAAAAGAAAAATCTTAAAAGCTTAAAATATATTTAAGTATAGAGAACCAAGATAAGGATTACAACATATTTTCTTGTCAGAAACAATGGAAGTGAGAGAGAGTGGAGCAACATCTTTATAAAATACTAAAAGAAAAAAAATAAAGCACAAACTAACAATAACTTTTGGAAATTCTAGCCATTTAATAAGGATATTTTAAAAGGCATACAAATTGAAGCAGAAGAATTAAAAACTGTCTTTGTTCACAGATGACATCAGTGTCTATGTAAGGAATCCAATAAAAGCCACAAAAATCTAGTAGACTTAAAAAATCAATTTACCAAGGTTGTAGAATAGAAGATCAATATTAAAAACTCAGGTATATTCCTATATAGCAGCAAAAACAATCAGTAACTGAAAAACTTTAAAATACAATTTACAGTAGCATTAGAAATTTGGACCACTTACAGATAAAAAGAAAAAAGATATGGAAAACCTTCTCAAATGGACTCTCTAAAACTTTGCTAAGAGAAGCTGAATAAGATATAAGTTGAAGGAGAGCTATATCATCTTCATGGGCTTAAAGACTCAATATTGTTAAGATGTCAGTTCCGCCCAAATTGACCTAAAGATTCCGTACAAGCCCAATCAAAATTCTGGTACTGTTTTAGAAATTTATAAACTAACTTTTAAATTCATATGAAGATTCAGAGGACCTAGATTAGTGAAAACAACTCTAGTCAAAACAGCAGAGTCCAGAAACACTCTCATCTATGTGTATAACTTATTCTCAAGAAAGTTTTTGGTTGTGGTGGTGTGTATGTTCACCACACTGGTTGTCATTACAGTTTTTCAGTGTCAGATTTATCAAATTAAGCACGTTAGTTATGCACAACCTACTTGGTGTCAATTATACCTCAATAAAGCTGTTAAAAGTATATTTCTCTCTGTACATAAGGGAGATAACATAAACGTTAATTTCATGGCTGCATCCTTATTTTTCTATGCTTCTCCTTTTATGCCTCCTTCACTCCTTTCTTCTTTTGAATCCTTCACCCTCCACGTATTTCCTCCTTCCTCCCTGAAACTTCTTTTTCTTATTCTATAAAATAGCTTCTGAAAAAGTTGAAGGGAACTTTTCATTTGATTCCTGCATGTTGCTACTGTAGGTGGTTGTTCCCAGAGTTAACATGGCCAAATGGAATGAGCACAGGCTTTGGGATTAGATGGCAGTAAATTCAAACCCCTGCTTTATCTTTTTCCATCTGTGTGATTTGAACTAAGTCACTTATTCTCAATTAACCTCAATTTCCTCATCTGCAAAAGAAAAATAATTATAGCTATTCTGTAAGGATAATATATGGTTTAAAATTAGATAATATGTCAGTTGAAGAAAATTCTTTATCTCCTTGCTCCTCAATTTCCTAATCTGAAAAAAAAAAGAAATTAGGGAAAATTGCAGCTATTCTCTTAAAGATAATATAGGGATTAAATACAGATAATGTATGCTAATGTTTCTGGCCCTTAATTCTAAATATCATAATTTATCTTCCTCTTTATAAAGAAAGGTCTCCCCATTGTCTCCCTCCAAGAAGATATAGCACTAGTGTTCTCTTTTGTGCAAGGGTAGAATTATACTTCTAATAATGTTAGAGTTGAAAGGTACCTTAAAGATAATTTGGTGTCAAAACTCATATTTCCATGATGGTAGAAGGCTGCAGTACAAAAACCCAGAAAAGAAATTTGGCAATTCAAGCCTGCCTAGAAATTTGTGTGGCTCTCAAACTACTATTTTTTGTGCCATGAATTGTGTACGATTGAGTAGAAACATCCTTGGGTCTCCAGCAGTGCAACTTCCTGATTCTTCAGGAAAGTTGGTGATGACTGTTCTTCCTAGGCTTAGTTCATTATCGTTGCTTGCCTTGAGAAGCCAATTCTGTCTCCCCTGCTGCTCTTTTCCAGTCTGACTGCTCAGAGTAATGAGGTCCAACTGGAAGCCCGAGTTATTCCTCATTGATTGTAACTTTTTATTTATGCCCTTGCCTGCACTACCTTCTGTCAATAGAAACTAAGTTAAGAGCCATAGTTTTCAAGCAGCCCAGCCAGGCTCTGCATTTTTAACATCATTTCACCAGGAATTGAACAGATCTCTGGTTGGGCTGAATAAATTGTCAAAATAGAGTTGAAATATGTCACAAGCTGATGAAACCAGCTGGGGCGCTCACGAGGGGAGAACAGGAAATGTGCTTCCTACAGGGATCCAGAGTTGGGTGTAGAGAACGGCAAGCCTTGGTCTCCCTTCTCCTGGAGTTAGGATCTGCACAACCCCCTGGGGCCTCTCACCAACTGGAATTACATAGGCATCTTCAGCTTTGCACAACCTAAAGAAAGCATATTATCTTTCCCTTCAAACTTGTTTTACGACATCTCATTACCACTATCTCGAGTCCAATAACGTGGAAAGAAGGGATGCTGAAGTCTGCCTGGGCAAATGTAAGGGGAAGAAGCCATGTAAGGGAAAAGTGAAAGTGTCTTCTCTGAATTAAGACTGGCCTGGAGACTTAACAATTAAGATCTCCTTTAATCATCAAACAGTACTTGGAGATATCGTTATCCCTATTCCTCAGATAAGGAAACTGAGTTTTAGAGAACTTCGTGACACACTGAAAGGCACAGACCACGTGAAAGTGGAAATAATTGAATTTTTGTCTGATGAATGACAATATAAATATATATTCATTGCCAAATACATGTTTATCAAAATGTACATTAGGAAACATTGTTAAATACTGTGAAGGACAAATGTTAGCATGAAGTTATTCTGTATTTAAATTGTCTTTCTAGATATGATCATTGTAATATATTTAACACTTTAACAACTTGACTGTTTTTTACCAATTTAGTATTCCACTAGTTTTGTTTAAGGGTTTTCATGTCCCTTTACTCTACCAAGCTTTAGATTTCCAGTTGCTTCAAAAGATCAAAACAATATCAAATAAAGCTGAGTTCAAGGATTAACAGGGGGGACTGAAATAAAAACTCTTATTAATTGAAATAACCAACATTTATGTAGCACATTACAGATTATCAGACCTGTCCTTCTGGATAACGTCATTCATCCTTACAAAAGAAATGGTATGAAAGAATATATTTAGTCTTTTTTATAGTTGAAACTGCAGCATTAAAAAAGGAAAAGCGCCTTGTAATATATCTAACCCTTATTTTTATCAAATTGGGAATGGATGCTTACAGAACTTAAGCAGACTTAGTCACTCAGCCAATAGATAACTGGATAAGACACCTACCAGCTTTATCTGTCTCTATCCATGTCCTTTCTGCTAAAAACATTTTACCTCTTTTAAAGTAATCAGTTGACTCATACACAACTATTAACCTCTAAGCTCTCTACAGACTTTACAAAACGTGGACTACATCCCCTTTGGATTCTTTTCATCATTGGAATCGTTCTTGCCTCTTAAATTTATCTAGTATTGGTAGCTGATGTATTTCAGTTATGATCAACATTTGTGATAAGGATTAATAAGACTGCAGAACTGACCACAAATTATCCCTCACCTTCCATGGCCTTTGGAAGCGCTCTCTCACATTGATTCTGGGCTGGCCTGTCATCTGCTTTGTCTGGTGAGACATTAGCAAAGTGAGCAAACAGACTTAAAAAGCTCTTACGTGAGGCTTACTGCTGTTGGGACTCTGCTACCACCACAATACGAAGAAGGCTGGTTAGCCTGTGAATTATGAAATATGATGTGTCCCAGGAGCCTCTTTCATCCTGGCTGAGTGTCTGAGTTCCAGACTGAAGCGAGGTCATCCCTAATCATCTAGCCACCAGCCAACTGCCAGTTGGCTTGAAATAGATGAGCAAGCCCAGAAGAGATCTGCCAAGCCAGACCAGACCAGAACTGCCCACATGTCTCACAGATCATGATTTAAGTGGAACTTGTTTTCAGCCACTAAATTTCAGAGTGTTTGTTACACATCAAAAGTGAACTAATATGAAAGGTCTCTACTTAGATCCCAGCAGATATTTGCTACTAAAGGGTGCTGTATTTTGAAGCCCTCTCAAGTGTGAAGCACAGGCTAAACGGGTCACTGGTCTCCTCCTTCTAACAAATTCTTCTTATAATTCTTCAGATAGAATATAAATTTGTTGATTCTAGCCTCATCTAGTTTCATTGTCATGGAAACCTAGACTGTGCTACATTGATCTAAACCTTGCCACAGTGCCCTTAATCATTGACTTTGCTGTTGTATGGTGTTTCTTTGTGTGTCACCTCAAAGCCTTTGACTTCAAATAATATGCACTCATACCGCTATATAAACTGCTCTTTGTTTATGTATCATGTGAAAATATATGAGCATGTTTTGTGAGGTTTGTCTGACACGTTGTCTCAAAAGTTAGTGGTTTTGGTCTATCATCGATTTATTTGCATGGGCACTGAGGGGTACCTCGAACAAACCAGAGTTCATCTCTTAGAAAAATTGCTATTAAGCTATTTCTTACTTAGGCTACCCTATATAGTTTGCTCCATGATGATTTTTAGCACTTATTTATGTTTTGGGCAGGCTAGCTAATATAGTCAGTGTCTTCTTTCAACTCCAGAATAAGGTCTTTATTCTCAAAACTCCAAAAGCAGCATGAAATGTCATCGGTAGCCTAGCATTGTGGTTAAGGATGTGACACTTTTAAGTCTGCCTAGGATCAAGCTAGTACCACCACCTCCCTGGAGATTTACTTAATATTTATAACTACCCCCTAGAGTTGTTTTGAGTGTTAAATCAGACAGTGATTATAAGGTGCTTTGTCTGCATCTAGTAAAAAGTAAATTCTCAAGGATGCATTAGTTGTATTCATTTATCTATTCTAGTTGAGGACATTGGAAGAAAGTAAATCAGTGGAAATGATGATCTGAAGCGCTCTTTCACTAGCAATCTCAATTCCCTTTCATCCCACCTGTCAGACAAAAGTCCAGATTTGGCCTGTGTTTAGTCTGTAGTCTCTGACCAGTATCCAGCCCTTGATGTGGACTGAGCAGTATAGGGTAGAGATTAACACCACAGGCTCTGAAGTCAGACCACTTAGGTTTAAATACTTACTCAAGCACTTATTCATTATACACTCTGGGAAAATTAAACTATCTGTCATAACTTCTTTATCCACAAAATGGAGGTATAATAGTATGTTCATGTTATTCTTGTAAAAATTAAATAAAAATATAAATGTGAAGTATTAAAATCAGTGCTTGACACACAGTAAGCACTAAGTTGCTATGAATATGATTAGACCCAGGTTGCTGAGTGGTGAAATTAACTAATGTATATATTGGAACTGCTGCAAAGCCGCGCCTTCCAAATTCAACTGGATTAGAAAGATTCTTCTCGTTTTACTTAACTTTCTCTAATTTTCTAAGGATTAATCCAATAGCATCATGAAAAAATATGGATTAGTCAGCTATCCATGGGTTTACATCCAAGCTCTCTCATTTGCTGGATGTGTAAATTTGAACAATGTAACCTCCGTGTGTCCTAGTTTATTCATCTGTAAAACTGAGTAATAAAATATAAGTCCTTGGATTGTCATTAAGGATTAAATTAAAAAGCACATATAAAATGTCTGGGACAGATATTCTCAACAAATATGATGCCTTCAATTTTAGTTAGACCATTTTTGATACTCAACAATTTAAAAAATTTAATAAAGTGATAAACTGATAAAGCTTTATTTTAATAATAAGACTCTTCACAAGTTTGTGGAAAATGGCTTTCTGTTAGTGGGAATCAGATTGGTAGTATTAAGGACTATTGTCATAGTAACCATAGCCTAGCAAAAGAAAAAGAGACGGGAATACCTGTCATGCCATCATGATGCCGCTACATTTACATTTTCACCCAGTAATATTTCAAGATCTCTACTGACTAGATCACAGTGGTGATTGGAATTAAGACGATACTGCTTGTTAGCCATAGTGAATTGTTCTAGTGATTACAATTCTCTGTTCACCCTGACTTTATTTTAGTAGTGGCTTCTATAGTACTAGTGCTCAACAGCCCCTTTCCAGAAGCACCTGGATATTCTATGTCACATGCAGAGTGCTGAGCTCTGGGGACAGGTAGTAACTTCTTTAAATATAAATATCAGAGCAATGAAGGCCAAAGGTAACTGAAAAGTCTGTGAGGTCTTTTGATCAGCAAGGGAAAAAAAGAATGTTGCTATCTAAAAATTATAAAGAGGTATAAAAGGCATGCTTTTCCTGCTTGGAATATATCCATTTTCATCCTTGTCACCCTTAGTACATGGGCTCCAGTATCAAACAGAGTCTTTGGTCTTAGTCATTAATCTCTTCATTCTACCCAGAATCTACTATTTTGCAGACAGTTAGCTGGACTTCTGTTAAAAAGAGATTGATAAAAATATTCAAATTATAATTCTGTCATTCTTTAAAAATAATCAAGAAACTCAGAAGTATATTTTTTCAATTATAAAAGAGCATGTATCACTATGAAGATTCAAATACACACATATAATAGTTAATATTATTGTGTGCACATATGAAAACTACTAAGCACCTCATGAATTAACTCATTAATCCTCCTAAAGATTACAAGATGGGTACTATTTAAGCCTACTTTATAGAATAATGAGTATTATAACTATCCCCATTTTATAGGTGAGAAAACCAGAGAGATTAGATAACTTACCTAGAGTCACACATCTAGTAAAATAGTAAAAACGGGGTAATAACCCAGGTGGTCTGACCACAGGGCTCACATGCTTTATATTAGTCAATATAAATCCTAGAATATAGGAGTTATGCAATCAGTGGCCCTCATCCCCTAGTTTAATGCCCAATCTCTAGTTACATAGGAGCATTTAATTTTCAAACTGTAAAAAATCCAGAGAACACCTAGTCTTACCAATTTACTTTACACATGAAGAAACAGACACCAACAAATGTGTTTTGTTCAAAGTCACAACAGGGTAGCAAAGCTATAGCCCCAATTCTGGTCTCCAGACCTCCAGACTGTACTGTTTCCATTATATGATACCCCACTGCTACACTCAGTCATATCCATTGATTTCTTACGTAAAATTCAGCAAAAGTCATGAGTCCAGAAGAAAGGCTAAAACATCATCTTTCTTATTTTCAACATATGTTTATCCTTGCAAATGCATCAAATGATCTATCTCAACTGCCAAGTACATTGCTTTTAAGTGGTGACAATTTCAACCAGAATCAAATTTTAATGGCATTATTTTCAAACCAAGAAAATGAATTATATAGAAGGGAATGACCATGGGATCCTTAACTACCACACAGCCTCCAAGTATCCGTGTATGTCAGCCTTCTGAGCACACCCTTATCCATCAGTGGAGAACAAACTGGTCACAAGTGTTATTCTATGGTTCTTTACTATACCACCGCTTTTTCATTTTTGTTTTTGTTTTGTTTTCATTTTAATTTGAGAGGATACTTCATTCTTCTCTCATTCTGCCTTTACAAGATCTTCACCTTCTGTGCAACCAACTCAAAACTGGAAATCCCTATGGTCTTTATTTGCCCTCCCTCCTAGGGTACCAATAAATTCTCCATCTGTATTTTAAAAAATTAATATTGGTGTGCAGATTGAGTATAAAAATATTCCTAGGCAAGTTTCAAATAAGTCTTAGTGATTCCATTAAGTCTTTTTAACACCCCCTGTCAAGCCAAACCCCATGTTCTCAGAGAAAGTGATTTGCAATAGTTTTTCCAAATAAGTATTTGATTTTTTTAGGAAATAGCCTAAAGCTAAAACAATAGAAAATTAGTTTGCTTAAGACCAAATTAATTAAAACTCACCGGCTAAGTTTCTTTGTGTAACATTTAATAAATGTGAATGTTTCAACACAGAACAAGGAATCTAACTTTGGAGACTTGTGCAAATCATTGGTTCACAAGAGAATCCTGTTTCCTGGCTCAAGGGTGATTTTAAAAGTTGAAAGTCTGGAAAGAATTGATAACCTGGCATTGGAACTCTGCTGTCTTGTGATTGTAATTGGAATCCTCTAGCAGATCTGTCAATAATCTATAGATATCTGGACTGCTAAGAATATTCATGGGTTATTCACAGTTTTTCCACAATGTGTGCATCTAATCAATGGATGAATTGAGCCTTCCTTATCTAGGTTTTAGTGTGTGAAATATTTTAAATATACTTTTGTAAAAGGTTTTAGTGTGTGAAATATTTTAAACATACTCTTGTAAAAAGTTATCAATAATTCACCTGAATAAGGTTAGGTAGTAAGTGTCAAGGTAGTTTTGCCCAGTTAATATTTTAGACTAAAATGTGAAGATGGGCCCAAAGGGGAGTGATGATAACTGGAAAAAGATTTAAAATTCACTCTGAAAGTTTCTGGCACTCCTTCCATGAGGATATGAAAGATTTTTTTTTAAAGTAGAAGCAAAATCATTGAAATAATGTATGTAAAAAATGGAGAAAAGATGAAATAAAGAAAAACAAACTAGAGTGGAGAAGGGTGAGTGCAGATCAGTTCAAGAAAAATTTACTTGGCATTTATTTTGCATCTGGCACAATTCTCTGTGTTAGGCATAGAGAATATACAAGTAGTGAGGGCAATAGATGTGAATAATTATGATCGATGTGATAAGTACTATGATGAGGAAGATGTATATAAAGTGCTAAGGGAACACATAAAGAAAGGAACTCACTCTACCATGATAGAGCTCAAGAGAAGAAGTAACATTTTAGATCCTCTTTTAAAACATTTTTACTTTTAGCAAGTCCTTTAGTTACCATCCTTACTTTGAAGTTGTTTCCTAGGGGCTTTCAAATCTTTCAACTGTTTCCTGTTACTGATGTCATTGTTCTAAATTCTGTTAATACCATTTTGTGTGTGTTTTTTATTTTTGATATCAATTGAAAGGTTTCTGTTCACACCTCTCTCCCTATTTTATTTTTCCCAATATAGTTAAAACAAATTTTTATGACTCTAAATGTCTGAAAGATACTGAGGAATCAAACTGAAAGCTGTGTTTACATTTCTTTTGTTTATTTTGGGGGGTTCAATTTTCATCAACAAATACTATTCTAGATTTTGCATTTCTTTTTTGTTTATTTTGCACTTATCAACTTATTGTGAAATTCTTTGAAATGCCCCCTAAGAACTGTAAAACATTTGTCAATATTATTTTCTAGACGCTCAATTCTTCAGATAGGCAACCAGTTTATTTTTGGTCGTTGTTTTTGTTGGGTTGTGTTTGTTTGTTGCCTACAACTCTCCCAGAATTCTCTATCTTCATCCTCCATTGTAGACTTCCTGTTGTGTATACAGCCATCCTTCTGATTTTCTCTGTATCTTCACCCTAAGACTTTTCTTCTCTGCTTTCTACTAGTTCCCACGTGTAGTGAACATTTGTGTTTCTCTTGGGTGCCCAGTATCTAAACCCTTCCTATGTAGGTAAAATCTTATGTTTACTTCATGAGCCGGACTGCCATTACAGAAGTTGAAATTGTTAGATAAATGATTTTTTAGCCTCTCTTGCAATAAGGATATGAACACTTCATCTGTTTTCCGTGAATCAGTTCCATCTCCTCTGGACTTTGGATCACAAGCTTTGACAAAAATAAACAGGGACCAGGCAGCTCAATCCAGTTGTGGCAGCAGTGGCAGGAGTTGTAGCTATAACAAATCCTGTCTATGCTGATGGTCTTAGCAGTACAATCTGTAGTTTTTTTATGCCCAACTAGCAGTAGCATCATGTCTTCGCAGATCAGCTTGGATGACTGGTCATAGGTGTTATTTTTGGCTTCGGCTTACCTTTCTGGAACTTCTATTAGTATAAGGGTGGATCACCTAATTTTCTTCTTTCTTTCCAATTTTTAAATTTCTTTTTTCAGTGTTGTGGGGGAGGTTCTACTTTCACAGAGATTTTCTCAGCTTCATCTTTTAACCCTTCTATGATTTCTTCTTTAAATTTCACCATTTATATTTTTATTTTCAAACGATGCTTTCTTGGTCTCCCATTTTTCCTTTATTACCTTGGTATTGGTACCATGGTATTGGTTTATGGATATGACATCTTCCCTTAACTCTCTAATAAGCATTTTATTTATAGATTGTTTTCATTAAAAGTTTTTCTGCTCCCCTACATTGTGGGTGAGTAGGCCTGGTACCAAGGTCCACGGGTGGGCTCAGTGCTAGGGTCTACAAGCTGGCAGGTCCAGGTCCACAGACCCTGGCAGGCCTGGTATGAGAGTCTATAGCAAAGTCAGACAGTCACTTGGCTTTCTTTCCTCCACAGGAGAACTTCTGGGTTGAGGGGATCTGTCCTAGCACTGCACTGAACAGGCCTGGAGGAAGCATGATGCAGATTAAGTGAAACTGGCCTTCCTACTCTCTTTAACATGTCTTTTCTCATTTCTGTGCTACTCTTGAATGCTGTAATCTCTTATCTGGATTCCTGTGCTCTCGTGAAGGTATTTTCCTCTATGGATGGTTGTCAAATTTGTGTTCCTTAGGGGCAGTGAAGGCTGGAGCATCCTATTCCGCCATCTTGCCAACATCACTAGCTGATCCATTTCTTTAGTGATATCTTATTTAAGTAAATATTTCATACCTTCTCTTTCAGTTTTCTTCCCATCTTTCTCATCTTCAGATATCATATCTCATTATTTAAATAGAAAAGTATATAAACAAAACATAAATGTGTGTGTGTATATATATGTATGATACATATGCATGTATATATTTTGTCTTTGCCATCCTTTCTTTACTATAAACCTTCTAAATATTATGTTTCTAAATGCTAATTGCTCTCTGTTCTTTCTTACACTAGCTAGATTTCCTGTTTAGTATGGCAGTCAATAGCTACATGAAGTTATTTAAATTTTAATTAAAGAAAGTTAAAAATGGGACTTCCCTGGTGGCACAGTGGTTAAGAATCAGCCTGCCAATGTAGGGGACACAGGTTCGATCCCTGGTCTGGGAAGATCCCACGTACTGCAGAGCAACCAAGCCTGTGCGCCACAACTACTAGGCCTGCGCTCTAGAGCCTGTGAGCCACAACTACTGAAGCCCGTGTGCCTAGGGCCCATGCTCTGCAAAGGAGAAGCCACCACAATGAGAAGCCCATGCACCACAACAGAGTAGCCCCCACTCACCGCAACCAGAGAAAGCCCGCGCACAGCAATGGAGACCCAATGCAGCCAAAAATAAATAAATAAATTTATAAAAAATAAAGAAAGTTAAAAATTAAGTCCCTCAGTCACATTAGGTATATTTCAAGGACTCAACAGCCACATGTGGCCAGTAGCTACTGTATTAAACAGCAGAGAAATAGAACAATTTAATAATTGCAGAAGGGTGTATTCAAAAGCACTGATCTAGATTAATGGATCTCATTCACTCCCATAACTTTAAATATCATATGCTGAAGATGCCCAAATCTGTTTCTTCAGTTACGGAGATCGTATGGGTGGGCTCACTCAACTCAAAATTCCATTTCCTTTCTGTCCTGTCTAGCTCTATTTTAGAGGCTATAGAAGTAAATATTTACTTTCCAACCTCCCATGTGACTACAGTAATGGGGAAGGCATTGTGTTCTGGTTTTGGCCAATGAGAAAAACCTAATGTGTACTTTCACTCTTCCCTTTTTTATCCCCTGCTTTGTCAGTAGGTCATGGTTGGAGCTGGGGCCACCATCTTGTATTCATGAAGAAAGATAATAAATCACATACATGCAGACCCTGAACCAAAGTTGAAAGTTAGCTACTTGCATAATTTTGTTGTATGAGAAATAAGCCACTATTTAAGCACTGTTATTTTGTTGTCTGAAGCCAAAGAAAATTTCCAGTGGATACTCCAGCTAAATCTGTTATAGGATAATAGGTATTATTCAGAAAAAAACCTATCGTCTTCCTCAGTCCTACTACCTAAAAAACATTTTTGTACACCACCTCAATGATTACCAGTGACAGAACTGGCACTGTCTCTGTCCTCTCTGGAATGTAGGCTGCATGAGGTCACAAACCTGATCTGTTTTCTCCATCACTGTATATGCAATGTCTAGAATAATACCTGCAGTATAGTTAGTACTCAATAAATATATGCTTAATAAAAGCTAAGCAAGATGCATATTCTACTTAGGAGACAAAATAAATCCAGACATAAAGACCCTGAGGAACATAGACTGTAAAATGAACTCAGATGATGAGTCACCCAGCTAAAACTATTTAAAGAAAATAGGAATGTCCTATCTCTTTTAGACTGGGAGATGACGGTTGTACCTATGAAGGAGAGTGGTGAGACAGAGATTTCTTTCATGCCTTTGTAAATTCCAGGAGATGTGCTTGTATTTATTTATTTTTAATTTGTTTGACTTAACTGTATGGTATAAATAATAGAGGCTGTTCTAATAATGATAATGTCTAATGGAATCTCTGCCATATAAATGCCCCGACTCTACCTTCCATAACATTTTGACTATGATTAAAACAGTAATTTTCCTCATTTCATAAGCACATTGAAGTGTTGAGAATTTGCACTATTTTTGTAATATTTACAGCCCTCTAGAAGCTGTGCCAATCCTGGGACAAATCATTGCCCATAGGATGCAGTTTTATTAGTCTCATGACATCAAAATATGCATTATAAATTGTTCTTTATGACTACAATAAATTTCACATCTTCCCTCAGAGGCTGAAATTTTTTTGATGATCAGTGTTCTAGAGAGATACACAGTTGGAAATGTTTGTCCTGTTGTACTCTGATTCATAGTAAATTATTTATAGTTTGCCAGGTAGTCATAATTTTGCAATTTGTATGATATAGTGAAACTATTTAGTTCTCTGTGATGGAGAAGTGATCTACTGCTAAACGTTAGCCGTCCCCCGAGTTTCTCAGTTTATCCATTATTAGTCAACCTGTGTGTGCTGGCACATGGCTCAAAATCTAGTTCACACAAAAATTTAAAATATTTCTTAGACAGTAATCTTATCATGTATTGTATTTAAATGTATTATATGTACCTTACTGTCTACCTATCAAGATAGGAAGAAATATAATTCAATGGAAATACAATTAATTTGGTACTTACCATGTGAAAGACACTGCATGAAGTGTTGCAACAGGAAATCAAAATTTAAGAAGTGCTCCCTACCCACAAAAGCCTCTTAATCCAGCAGAAGGAATTATTTAGCAAAAAATAAAACTATGCTACAATGTAGAATCCTACACTCAAATAAATATAATAATTTATTTCTATTGTATTATAGTAATATATATGATTTTTCTTCCATGAAAACTTTTGATGGTTTATTTCAAAGTTTTTGTGGAAGAGAAACTATAAAAGTAGGCATTAAAAGATATGATACATCAAATTGTAAGAGGTAGAAATGATGGGGAAAGGTATAGCCCTGTAGTTAAATAACTCTGGATTTAAATATAAGATGTGCCTCTTACTGGTTGGGTGATCTTGGGTACAATACTCGATCCCTGTGATGCTGTTTCTTTACCTTGCAAAATGAGAGAGAGTACTTATCAAACAAAGTAGTAAATATGCTAAGTTGTGAGAAATTTATAAGACAGGTCATAATACTGTTGTTTTCAGTAAACGGTAAAAAGACTGTTTCCAGAGAAATATTGGGCAGAGATATAAAAGTTTGCAAAACATGGGATGTCATTTTATTCAAGTTTAACTTATGTGAAAAAGTACATATTTCATTGTATAAGTAAAATTCAAATTATTCATCTATTCCCACTTGGGTTGCTTTCACCGTTTTGCTCTGGCAAACACTGGTGCTCTGAACATCCATGGACTTCTGGTGCACACATCCCAGTGTTTTGCTAAGAGGGGAATAGCAAAGTTACTGAAAATGCATGTCTTCCACTTCACAAGATAATGTTAAATTGATTTCAAAGTGGTTTAATGATTAGTATTTCTGTCATTAGTATCTAAAGTTTATATTTGTTTCTTAGTTTCACAAGTATTTTGTTTTTGTCTTAATCTTTAATTTTGGCCACTCAGGTGGGTATAAAGTGCTATTATATTTGGTTTTCACTTTTATTTTCTTGATTACAGTTTCATTAAAATGTTATATTTATTGGATATTAAGGCTTCTCCTTCTGTGGAAAACACTGTGCATGACCTTTGGCCATTTTTCTGTGAGGTTATTTTGCCTTTTTTTGAAAATTGACATTTAGAAGATAGGTATGTATCTAGATACTAATCCTTTGACAGTTCTGTTTCTATAGACTGAATGTTTGTGTCCCCTTAAAATTTATATTTGAAACCTAATCCCCAATGCAATGTTGATTGGAGATGGGGCCTTTGTGAGGTGATTAGATAGCATGGGTGGAGCCCTCATGAATGAGATTAGTGCCCTTATAAAAGAGACCCAGAGAGTTCTCTCATCCCTTCTGCCATGTGAGGATACAGTGAAAAGACAGTCATCTATGAAACAGGAAGCATGCTGGCACCAGACACTGAATCTGTCAGTGCCTTGATCTTGGATTTTCCAGCCTCCAGAGCTGTGAGGAATAAATTTCTGTTGTTTTAAGCCATTCAGTCTATGGTATTTTGTTATAGCAGCACAAATGGACTGAGACACATGTATTGCAAATATCTAACTAGAAAGTAAACTCTACAAGGGGAAAAAAAAATGTTTGTTTTGTTCAGTGATGTATCCATAGCCCCTAGCACAATGCCTGGAATGCAGAGTAGTCAATGAAAATTTGTTGAATTAATAAACAGAATTTAAAATTTACTGCATCCCTTTATGGGTTGCACATTTGAAATCTTAGAATGAGAAGTCCTTCATTAGCCTGAGGACATATAAATAGTTTCATATATTCTCTTTTAAAAAGTTCACTTTTCTTCTTCATATAAGGTTTTTTCTTTAATCCACCTAGAATTGAATCTTGCATATGATGTGATAATTTTCCAAGCATACTTAATTCATAAACCTATCTTTCCCCAGTGATTGGCAAAAGAGACTTTTTTTATATATCAAGTTTTTATATAACAGTGAAAATATTCCTGTGTTCTCTACTGTTTTATATGGCTCTTTTCTATTCCCAAGCCAATTATTTCTAATTTTTAGCTAATATTTTAGTTATTGTAATCTTTGAGTTATTCTTGATACCATGCAGGATATATATCCTTCCACTTTCCTCTTCATTTCCTTCAGAAGTGGTTTGGTGTTTCTTGTGTCATTCTTATTATATAATTCTTAAATGACCCTCAGGTTTCTTTTTAAAAAAAAGAAACTTTGGGGGATTTTATTAGAATTTTATTGACACTGATGGTTCTGAATGTAAAGAAAAAATTATCTCTGGAATATTGAGACTTTTTATCCAAGAGCAAAGTATATTTCCACACTTATTTCGGTCTCTTCATAAATACCCTTCAATATTTGTTTTTCAATTTTGTGGTTCAATCTTGTACTTCCTTGATTAGTTATATTGCTATGAATCTTACATTTTGTTACTATTTTGTAAATTGTATCATTTTACAAACTATAATTTGCATTTGTGGCTGTGTAAAATTTCCACTGATTTTTTTGTATATTGGTTATACCTCTAGTTTCCTTGGTAAACATTCTTCTTCATTCCAATAACTTGTAGAGTCTTTGAAGTGTTTCTTATTTCAGATAATTTTATCTGCAAATATTGGTGGTTTTGTTTCTTGCTTCCTGATCTGTAAACATTTAAGTAAGTTTTTTTCCCTTGTGTTTACTCTAATGACAAGAATTTCTGGCAAATTGTCCAACAGAAACAGTTCATGAGCATCTTCTTTATTTTAGTAAACAACTTTGCTGTAGGTTTTTGTTAGATAATATCTAGAAGACTAAGGAAATCCTTTTTATTTTTATTAACTAAGACATCTTGAATGTATGTTTCCTATTACCAGATACTTTTCTCTGCATCTATGGAGATAAATCTTTTTTTTCCTCTTTCAATCAGTTAGTGTGATAATCTTCACCATCAGATTTTTCAGTGTTAAACCCACCTTGCTTGCCACAGATAAGCTTTACTTGCTCATGAGTTATGGTCTCTTTTCTATACGTTGCTGAATTTAGCTGGCTCATATTTTTACTGAGGGCTTTACAAATTTATTTAGGAGATGATTTACTTGTAACATTCCTCTTTTATACTACCCTGACAAGGTTTGGTTATCAAGATTATATTAGCTTCATAGATTTAATTGAAGACAGTCCTTCTTTTTTCTATACCTTAGGAGATTTGTATAAAATTGCAATGATCCATTTTGTTAATGTTTTGTCATATAGTCCTTTAAATCATAAAGCCTGGTGTTTCTCTTTGAAGAATATTTTGAACATCTGAATTAAACTTAATTTAATTAATGGAATTTTGGTTTTCTCCTTTTTTAAGAGTGTTTCTAGGAATTTGTCATGTGTATGTCAAATGTGTATATATACATATTTACACACACATATATATAATATATGGTATTATATAAATATGTAAAATATTGGCACATGTTTCTTAAAGGTATGCTCTTATTTTTAAAAATTTCTGTCATATGTATGATAATGTTACTACCATTTTCATTTTCTAATATACTTTTATTTGAGTATCTATTTTCTTCAATTTGTCTTGCCAGAACTTGGCATACTTATCTCTCTTTTAAAGAAAAATTTCCATTTATTTTTCATCTTTACTTTCATTTCTATTCTTACCACTATTTCCTACTTTTTCATTCTTAAATTTGATTACTGGCTTATTAATTTTCAGTAGTTTATTTCCTTCTTAATATAATGATTTAAGGCTATATATTTATCTTGAATTATTGTCTCATCTTCATGCTAAAAAAATAAGTTTAAATGTTAGTCAATTTCAGTTCTAAGCATTTAAAATTTTATTATGATTTCTCTTATGAACTATAAATATTAATAAATTAGAAGTGTTTGTGATAATTTTCAGATTGATTGGGGGGTAAAGGTATCCCATACCTGCTGATTTCTGATTTAACTGCATATTGTGTTCTTAAAAAGTGGAATATGTAATAAAAATGTTTTGCTCTGTTGAGACTTGACTTTATGGCTGGGAACACAAATTGCTTTGTATATGTTTTATTGTACTTCATAAGAATGCATTTTCTCTAATTTGTTATACAGCATTCATATATTTCCATTAAATAAAGTATGTTAATTGTTACTAAATTTTTAATAACTTCACTAGCATTTCATCTGTTTTATCAATAATTAAGAAAATTATGTTGCACAGGGTTTGTATAATTCTCCCTCTGCCTTCAATGTATACATATTAGATTATATACGTATATGCACATATCTATAAAATATACATTATAATTGTATTAGATGTGTATATTTTATATATACTAGCAGTAGTTCTATCATACATATATGAATATATTTATAAATAAATTTATGTATATATTTGAGTATTTTATTAGGTTCATAAAATTAATACTTGCTATTCATCCTGGCAATTGAATTTGCTTTTTTTTCATACTAAATTTCTTAGTCCCTAGTGATGTTTCTTCTTTTAATAAGCATCATTTTAGAATATTTTAGATGTCCAGAAAAATTTTGAAGATGATATAAGAGTTCCTGTATTCTATACCCACTTTCTCCTATTAGTAACATCTTGCATTAGTATGGTATATTTTTTTATAATTAATGATCCAGTATTTATACAATATTATTACCTGAAGTCCATTCATTTTTCAGATTTCCTTATAGTTTGCCTAATGTCTTTTTTTCCCCTGTTCCATGATTCCATCCAATATACCACATAATATTTTGATGGCACATCTCCTTAGGCTACTTTTGGCTGTGATAGTTTCTTGATTTTCCTTGTTTGTGATGACCTTGAGAGATTTGAGGAATACTTGTCAGATATTTTGGGTCTATTGGCATTTGATGATTTTATATCAACATGATTAGACTGGGGTTATGAGTGATTGGGAGGAAGACCAGAGATAGAAAGTGCCATTTTCATCATATAATATCACGGGTAGATACTATCAACACAGCTCATCATTGTTGACCTTGATTATCTGGATGAGGTAGTATTTGTCAGTTTTCTCCATTCTAAAGGTACTGTCCTCTGCCCTTTCCATAGTGTCCTCTTTGAAAGGAATTTACTTTGCGCAGCCCAGAGAGGAGATATGCTCCACCTCTTTAAGGACAGAGTATCTGTGTAAACTTTTTGGAATTTTTCTGCACAGATTTGTGCCTACTCCCCCCACTTCTTTAGTCACTCATGTGTTTTTAATTAGTATGAACTCTGGATATTTATTTTTTACATTGGGTTATAATTCAATACTGCTTTATTAGAAATATTTGCTCAATTTTTTTCAGCCTTGACCTTTACAAGCTCTTTCAGTTATCTTCTGTGTCTTTTGGACATACCTCCATCATTGTGGATATATTTTTTTTGATTGATTAATTATATTTTTGAATACTTCCCTACTTTATTACATTATGAGATGTCCCAGGCTCATATTATATATTTCTTGCCCCAGTCCTAGAATCAGCCTTTTCTTCAAGCAGCCCTCTTTCCTTTTATTGAAGAATGGTATTAAATTGTCATGTTCATTGCTTCTTAGTGTCACTGCTCTAGGCCTTCTGAACTGACAGGGCAAGGAAACCCATGTTTTTACTAACCAATGACTATATATCAGCACATATCTATACATATTTCTATATATAACTATTAAGCTAAATGTGAGTTTATACTGATATCTCTAACTCTAATCCACTACCACATTGATCACTGTAGCCTCTTCTCTTGCTTATTTGTAACATCCTGCTCCAACAATGAGACTCCTGGCTCACACCATTAGTTATCCATTTATTTAATTGTTCAATTCCAGGATACATGAATAGTAACATTAAAATAGTTAATCCATACCCCAACCTTAATACAGTGCTATCTGTGTACAGTTTCTTTTACTTCTACTTTTATAGACTCCACTCATTGCCTAGTTTGCTTAGTTCAGCATTTCTCCCCAGCCCCTTCTGTGAAATACTAAATATATTTGTAATACAGTTCAGTTCTTTGGTCATAGTCTGCACTCCATGCTGGTATCCACTGACCTCCTAAATAATACTTATAAAATTGTATAACTAAGGTTCACACTTTTTACTAGAAAGTTCTATGAATTTTGGAAAATATTTAGTGTGATATATCCACCAGTGTAATATCATACATAATAGTTTCACTGCCCCAAAATCCCCTGTGCATCACCTATTCAATCCTCCCCCCAGGAGGAGATGTGTGCAAGTGAGTGATTTCAGTGACTACAAATGGAATTTAAGTCTGTTTCTAACTTCTCACGCATATTTTAAATTTTATTTTATTTTTTAGCATTTGAAACTTCATTATTCTATATTCTGTGTCTGACAATTTCAATGCCTGTAATCTTTGGTGATCTAAAACTGTTGTTCACTGTTTCTATTTACTCTTATGCAGAATAGTTTATTTCCTCATAAATAAAGTAATTATTATTATTTTGTATTGTTATAGTTGGTTGAAGTTTATCTGTGGGATCCTGAGGAGCTTGAGTTGCAGATACTTTCCTCCTGAGAAGTTCTGCATTTGTTTGTTTTGCCAGCAGATGCTACATAACTGGGACTATTTCAATACGATGAATTTGTTGGAGATTTCCCTGAATGCATGGGCAATGCATGTTTGACTTCCGTATCCATTTTAGACCAGGTCAATGATCGCAATTCTCAACAGATGATAGTTATTATTATATCATGTACTATTCACTGCTCTCATTTTATTAAGATTCCTTTTGGAGGGAATACTTGGTTTTTTTCTTATTTTGTTCACCACAGGTAAATGATTTTAGAGTTGGGGTGTTTTTCATTTGTTTTGTTTGTTTTTGCATTTACCTAGGATCGAATTATATTAAATTAGGGGAGATATTTAGAATATATTTAATGACACATTTCCAGAAGATATCCCATTAGTTCAGTTTTAGCCATGCAGATGATAATGAATCCATGGAACATTTAAGCTGTCATATCTAGCAGGCACAGAGAAATAAGAATCAGCCTCAAGCTCTAGTTTTGAGAGTCATCAGCACACAGATGAGAAATGGAACTATAGAGTTAAAAGTGATCATTCGAGGACCATTCAAACTATAGAAAAGTGCAGAGACTATTACAATTCAGTGTCACACATACAACTAAACATATGTGCTAGGTAAAATGGGGACATAAAAAGGTTTGTTTACCCTTTTTTCCAGGGAGAGGAAAGCTTTTGTTTGTTTGTTTTTTATAGATGACAACAAACCTCTATCAGTATATGTTAGTTAATAATGCTCAAAAGGGCAGGTTGTGATAATGCTCATATGTCAGTTAATAATGCTCATTTTCAAAAGGGCAGGTTGTGATAATAGTCCTCAAACTGACATAAAACTATGTGCATCTTTTCCAGTTTTGTATGACTTTTTTTTTTTTTTTTTTTTTTTTTTTAATTTTATTTATTTATTTATTTTTGCGGTACGCGGGCCTCTCACTGTTGTGGCCTCTCCCGTTGCGGAGCACAGGCTCCGGACGCGCAGGCTCAGCGGCCACGGCTCACGGGCCCAGCCGCTCCGCGGCACGTGGGATCTTCCCGGACCGGGGCACGAACCCGTGTCCCCTGCATCGGCAGGCGGACTCTCAACCGCTGCGCCACCAGGGAAGCCCCTTGTATGACTTTTAACATTACTTCTAAGAATTAATTTTACTGTTGAAAAAAATCCACGTTGTCTTCCATATTAAGTTGTTATTTGGTCCCACTATACGTTTCCAGCCTTATTTTTTTACAAGCTTTTCCTTTACCAGTATACTTCATGCATTCATTTGTCCCTGGAGATTTGGGATTGTTCTTCTTAACTATTTATGTGGATATTCCAACTCATCTTCCAGAAATAAACCCTTCAGTATCCTCTCAGGTAGTGAGCTTCCACATTTCCTTTGCTTAATTCCGTTGTATTCTACATGAGTAAATTCTGCTTCTATTCTGTTTGTATATTTTCTACTCTGTGAACTTATTCTCCAGTGGCCAGGACAGTATACAGGAACAATATTAAGCAATAAATACTTGTGGGTTTAAATGAATGTATGAATGGATATGTATATGATTAAATTTTGATCATACCACTTACCTGTAGTGCTAAAGAAGCTCAGGATAAAACAAAGGCAGTTAATGTAGGGTTGAACTATACAAATTGAGTGACATCAAGTACTTGGTGGTCAGAAAGTAACAGCTGAATGCCAAATGTGGTTCCAGTAACAATAGGAAATAGATATGTTCAGGAGGTCTAAGCCAAAATCTCAAAGGGTTTAATTAGGGACTGCTTTCAGGAAAGTAACCATGGAAAGAAACTAATGTCCTGAAACTGGGAAAACAGATTATGCAATAACACTTGGAGCCATATGTAGCAAATGTTTGTTAGCAATTTAGGTGGACACAGTTTATCTGCCCATGAGGTGTTTTTATTTACTTATTATTCTTTTTTTTAATAAATTTATTTATTTTTGGTCGTGTTGGGTCTTCACTGCTGCGTATGGGCTTTCTCTAGTTGTGGTGAGCAGGGGCTACTCTTCATTGAGGTGAGCGGGCTTCTCATTGCGGTGGCTTCTTGCTGTGGAGCATGGGCTGTAGGCATGTGGGCTTTAGTAGTTGTGGCACGCAGGCTCAGTAGTTGTGGCTCATGGGCTCTAGGGCACAGGCTCAGTAGTTGTGGCGCATGGGCTGAGTTGTTCCGTGGCATGTGGGATCTTTCCGGACCAGGGCTCGAACCTGTGTCCCATGCATTGGCAGGTGGATTCTTCATCACAGTGCCACCTGGGAAGTCCCTCTTTTTTTTTTTTTTTTTTTTTTTAATATTTATTCGGTTGTGCCCTGTCTTAGTTGTGGCAGGTGGCCTCCTTAGTTGAAGCATGCAAACTCTTAGTTGCGGCATGCATGTGGGATCTAGTTCCCTGGCTAGGGATCGAACCCCGGCCCCCTGCGTTGGGAGCGTGGATTCTTAACCACTGCACCACCAGGGAAGTCCCGAGGTGTTTTTAAAGGGCTGTGCTTTCTTGCTAGTTTGAGTTACATTTCATCTAAAAAGTGCACATAGTGCCTAACATAACCTTACTGGCAAAGTTTCCCCTGTGGTAACATAAAAACTTAACTTCTCCCAAAGGAGAAAGAACTTAATATTCAGTTTGCACTCTACAAATGTTGAGTTATATTACACACTTCTTGAGCAGCCAGCCTTAATGAATGAATCCACATTATAAGAGCATTTGAAAAAGGAAAAACTATCCTTATTACTTTGTGTGAGTCACTATAATGCTCATAACAGTATAACAGATATTTGAATAAAAGTAAAGCAAGGTGTTTAACTTATTAACAGACCAAGATGGATTGAGAGATGCTATCACCCTGTGCAATCCTACCCTGGGAAACATATCTAACATTCATTTAATTCTCAACGCTACACTACAAGATGGTTCAAAAAACCATTTTTATCGACTAGAAAATAAACCTTAGACAGTTTGGTTACATACCCAAGGATACACAGCTTGCAAGTACCTTAAATTAGAACCAATTTTCGGACTTTTTTCCAAAGCCCATGATCGTTCCTGCAAATGTTGACAAAGCCAGTTGCTGCTGAGAGATAAAGATGGGAACTAAAAAGAGATCAATGCATTCAGTGATCAGAAGCCCTCTAGCCACCTTGGAGAGCCTAGTTACACTACAGAAGAAAGGATAGTAAAACATATTTCAAAAGATCATAGAGGGCTTCCCTGGTGGCGCAGTGGTTGAGAGTCTGCCTGCCGATGCAGGGGACACGGGTTCGTTCCCCGGTCTGGTGAAGGTCCCACATGCCACGGAGCGGCTGGGCCCGTGAGCTATGGCCGCTGAGCCTGCACGTCCGGAGCCTGTGCTCTGCAACGGGATAGGTCACAACAGTGAGAGGCCCGCGTACCAAAAAAAAGATTATAGACCGTTTTGCAGAAAGAAATTGTCCCTGGCCCAAATATATAATAATGATGAGTCAGTTCTTCCAGCATTTGAAATCCTTTTTATTTTTTGAGAAAATATTTTATTGTTTTAGAAACCACTAGATCACTATCCTGAAACCAAGGGATTTGTTTAACACTTTGAGACATCCAGAAGAAGCAAGAAGATGTTAAAAGTGTTCAGTGAGGGGATCCTGGCCCCCAAATCTGGCCTTGGGTCTAAGGTTTGAACTCTGAAGGTGTTAAGCATGAAACAAACCAGCCTGATAAATGGTAAAACAGGCAACTTGAGTTATGAAGACAGCCGGGTCTTGAAAAGTTTGTAGAACCAAGAATAGGCAAAGGAGTCGAGGGATATTGTCTACAGAAGGAGCAAGCCATCAAATGAGGAAGACAATCATAGACCAGTGCGTTAAAAATGGTAGCCCTGGAGACCAAATGGGAAAGGATTCATGTGTCATCTCTGCACAATCAGATGGACTCTGACAAGTGGAAGATAGATGTCTTAAACTTTTATTCATCCATAGATGTGAGTTTTGCTTCCATCTTCTAAGCCAGAAATGTAGCCTGCTCTCTAGATAGACTGTTTTACCTATATCGATTACAGTTGTAAGCTGCTTTTTCAGCATGTTTTATGAATCTTATTTCTGCCATAGCTGTCCAGGATCACTGGACTCTGAAAGTACTACAGTACTGTTAGACTCTGCAAGGTATGTGACCTATGACAAGTTCCTTCCCTTTTTGTCATCTATCAAATGGAGGTCATGACAGGTACTGTGCTCAACATGTAATAAATGCTTGATAAATATTTTTGAATGGATACTTTCGTAAGTGATTTTATGAAACCCTGTATGTAAAGTGAATAGCACAATGTCTTGTGCTTACTAAGTGGTCAAAAATGATAGTTGTTAGGGTTAATATTTTAAATATCATAATGCAGTAAGATAAATGGCATTATGACAATAGAAAACTGCCTCTTTAGGCAGTTTTTAAAATTATAAAAAGATGAAGAAATATTTATGTACGTATGAAAGTAGAAAGGAAGAAGTTATATCAACATCTGATTTTGCATCCAAAATAAGCCGTTCTTCCTTCTGTAATTTATATAGACCTGACTGTAGGCCCATACTCTTCTCTAACCCTCCCGTAGATACGGGAAACTTGCAGATCAAAGGAAACTAGGAAATGGCTAATCAGGTATGTTATCCTTCATATTGCCCAAGAAGAAATGCACACCCGAAGATACTGAATAATGGTCCTCATGTGACACGGCCAGTTAGAGTTTTCTTCTAAATAAGTCCAGGGCACCTTACCACTGCTCTCTAAGCTTGCATAGTTGATAACATCTTTCAGCTTTCAAATATTCCAATCCAGTGAAACTGCCATTAATTCAGTGGTCTTAAAATCAGCTGAAAATACCTCTGGCCTATCCTTTGATGATGCATGCAGCATTTTCAAAGTGATTCTTCTCCTTGATTATGTTTTTGGAGATTATTTTGGATATATAAATCCATTCTCTCAAAGAGAGGGAGATTGCATTGTGCATTTGACTGACAAGAAGTGATTTTAAATTGTTTCACAACAAGCAGTTTATAAGGAGTATTTTGAATGCAAAAGCTTTTCAATAAGGGTTCAGTGGTATATGAATGAAAAGAGAAGCCGTGAATAGATTACATATAGGATAAAGAAAAATCAGGTATGAAAAACATACCTGATGTCCTTGAAAGAATGATCTTATTTTAAAAATACTCACTATTTTGTTGTTATTTTTAATATGAAAGTCACTCAACTATCTGTCATGTTAGTGGTCTACATAAACAACTCCAAGGGGCACCTTGTTAATATTTTTACTGTTGTCTCTCTTACCAGCCCCCACCACCAATCCTGTAGTATGTATTTTCCCTGGATTTCTTAAGAAAATGCAGTACAGTTCAATGACTAGAGTCTTATATGTAATAAATTAAAAAAAAACAAGAATTCTAGATTGAGATAATCTGTGTTTGTGCCCCAGAATCGCCATTTTTCTTTACTCTTTTTTTAATGAGATATAATTGACATATAACATTGTTAGTTTCAGGTGTACAGTATAATGATTTGATATTTGTATATATTGCAAAATGATCACCACAATAAGTTGCTATTAACTAAGTCAGAAAGTGAAAAGTAAAACAGAAGTGGGGGAAAAATGAATTACTTTGGAAGCATTTTCTATTGGAAGAGCTTTGGGACATTAGGGTGACATATAAAATGGAAAACTTAAAATTATGAGTGCAACATAAATTTGTGACTACTAAAATCACTGAACAAAGGGAATCGATGATTAGACTTCCATCTTAATTCCTGTGTACTTGGGAGAGACTAAACTGGCAGCAGAATTCAGGAGGCAAAGTGATGGTTGGCATCATCCAGATGACTGATGCAGATGGCTTCAGTGTGGTAGTGGCAGTGGAGACGGAGATGGAGAGAAAAATTAGGAGTTATTAAGATGTCAATATTAAAGTCTTACACATTAAGATGTTACAGTCACCGTTTCACTAACAAAGGTGAACAAAAGAACGCTGAATGGCCTGTCTCCAAATTGCTACTTTAGAAACCTGGGCAGGGATGGTACTATAGAAAAAAGCAAAATAGGAGAGGGAGAATCAACTAGTCAGAATATTTAGTTGCATGTACAGAAATCTCCCTTCAAATTAGCTTACACACGTGAACAAGATAATGCACTGGAAATGTACTGAAGTCTTTCACAAAACCAAAGGAAAAGCTATGGGAAACATGGAATCTCGAGATACTTCAAAGATTAGATCTGGGGGGATTCAGACACTTGTCTCAACTTGATTCCTGCTGTATTTGTTCCTACCGAACATTTTTTTTAAATGTGATTAAAAACATAACTCCTGGCATCTCAGGTGCAAATATATCTCCTTCAGTGATTCAACGGGCAAGGAATTTTCCTTTCCCAGTTTCTGGTTGAACCAGCCTTGCTTACATGCCTGCTCTTTGAACACGTTTCTGGAACTAAAGATAATTACAAATAATGCTGCATGGGTTGAATGGCCAAACCTCTAGTTGGGGTGAAGGGTGTGTGGTACAGAGTGAGTGAGTGTTGGGCAGACAAAACAAAGATTGTCAACTGTAAGGTTTGTGAAATAGAATCATGAATTCTGATTGAGAAATACTGAAACTGAAGTAATAGTGAGGTAATTGAATAGAATTGTCTAGTGATAGTGGAAAGAGGAAGTAAATGCTAGCCTTGCACTCAGGGGAAAAAATGGCTTAAGATAGAGTCGCCTGAATGCACCGATAACATCCTTGATGATTTCTATGTAGTGGACGGCCTGTCAAAACTGTGCCTTAAGAACATGGATCCCTCTGTCAGGTGTTAGAAGGGTTATATGAGGCAGTGAATGGAGGCAATTGAGGAAGAATTAGGAGGCTGTCCATGGTGCTTTTTAGCAGGCAGTATGCTGATCTAGCAAATTCATATCTTCAAAGCATATCATCAAGAGTCCTTTCCCCAAATGGAAAGGCACATGCAGGTCACCTCTGAAATCTGCTTGCAAGAAACCTCTATTGTTTCCACATCACATGAAACCAGGAATCGCAGACCTGTTCTTTGTGAAGGTGTTCTAAAGGAGTGTATAAAGTGCTAAATTTTGCTTGAAATTTGACGAGTTTATTTTCTTCCACTTTCATTTTCAAGACCCTCAATTCATCATTTTTGACAGGTGTCTTTTACTCTTTATTTTACCCCCATTTAAAAAAAAATAAGCTCTAGGCTGGGGTTGTAAATTCATTGTCTGTTTCACACTTTGCTAGGAATGTTATTTCTACACAACTGCTACTCTCTCAGTAGTGTCTTCTTCAAGGCGTCCTTTGAACCCTGTGGTCTGATACAGTGGAATTTCTAGCTCCATCACTGACCTCTTTCATATGGCAGTACCGAACAGGAGGACTTGTCAACTAACTCTTTCTGTCCAGTGTGGATAAAATGTCAATTTTTCTTATAGATGTTGTGTGAGAAACATCCCACAAATATGTGAGAAGATTGACTTGCCCTGTGTGAAAATCCTTCTAATACTATTTCAGCCTGCTAACCAAAATCTAGCCAGCTTCCCGTCATAGACAAATATCTTGGTACTCAGTATACAAGGAAAAATTACCACAGTAATATTTTTCTGCACTTCTATATTTTCCATATATCAGTCTGCTGGAAGACTCTGGAGACCAGCACATACTAGTTCATCTTGAAAACGCAACATATAGTTTGAAATTTAAGGAAAGACTCTTGCATCAAAATTACAGAACAACAACAACAAAAGGAATGTGGGAAGGAGAGAGTTAGTCAAGCAAAGAATTACTCAGACCTAAGGAAATAGGTAAAGAATGAGACCCACACTTTAAAAGAGATATGGGAAATTCAGAGTGAGCCCAGAATTTTTAAGCCTTTCATAAAAGTGGAGTTATAGAGTATAGCAAACCAAAATCACAATAAATTAAATAGTGATACAATTCTAAAACTGAAATCTCTATGAAATGAATGGTACTAATAGATTTCCTACACTATTGTCTTTCCAAATACTGATAAATGTTTTTTATTCAGTATTCATGGATTCATTTTATAGGCTTCATGTGATTGAAGCAAAATCTCCTGAGATGTGATGTTCAAATAATAATTATAACATTCTAAAGCAAGGAAAAGAAATGGTGATAGTTTCCGAAAACACCATTATTGGAAAACAACTGACTTCTTTCTAGGCATGCAAGAATATGAAAAACCCAACAGTAATTTTCCAAATGCTGACTGCAATCTGAAAACTAAAAAAGTTATTTTACTAAAATGATACATCTTCTTATTTCTTTGCAGACCTAAATATTCAAACCAATAGTTACTACCACATTTATAATTAACTTGAAAGTAATACAAATGTATACTTATGTAAAGGAGATACCATTTTATGACAGAAGAGTTAATTTAGAGCATCCAGGTACTACATGACTCTCTTTAATCACAATAAAAAAATAAAATATCAATAAATCATGTTGTCATTTCTAATTATATTAATTATATGAGTACCAAAAAGTCTTCTTTAAATTCTGAGAAAATTAATATTTTCTTACATCTTAATTTATATTATGTTAAATTTTGTTCTTTACTAAGTTCTTGTTTGAAAGTGTATTTGTTTACTTAAATTGAAGTCCAATTAAACTGGTGTTAGATTTTTACCCAAAGAGAAAAGATTTAAAGAGGATAGTGCAGGATATACCAATGTCAAAATTATCTCAGATTTGAAAGAGCTCTGGAATTTTAAAAAATTACAATAAAACTTTTAGTATTTGAACATTGATGTTTCCAGATAAATTTATTTTTTATTGAAGTATAGTTGATTTACAATGTTGTGTTAGTTTCAAGTATACAGCAAAGTGAATCAATTTATATATATATACATACTTTTATATATATATAAATATATATATACTCTTTCAGATTCTTTTCCCTTATAGATTATTACAAGATATTGAGTATAGTTCCCAGTGCTATACAGTAGGTCCTTGTTGTTTATCTATTTTATATATAGTAGTGTGTATATGTATAATCTCAAATTCCTAAATTTATCCCTCCCCACTGTTTCCCCTTTGGTAACCATAAGTTTGTTTTCTATGTGAGTCTATTTCTGTTTTGTAAATAAGTTTGTTTGTATCATTTTTTTAGATTCCACATATAAGTGATATCATATGATATTTGGCTTTATCTGGCTTACTTCACTTAGTATGATCATCTCTAGGTCCATCCATATTGCTGCAAATGGCATTCTTTTATTGTTTTTTACAGCCGAGTAATATTTCATTGTATATATATACCACATCTCCTTTATCCATTCATCTGTCAATGGACATTTAGGTTACTTCCATGTCTTGTCTATGGTAAAGAGTGCTGCTATGAACACTGGGGTGCAGGTATCTTTTCAAATTACAGTTTTCTCCAGGTATATGCCCGAGTGGGATCACTGGATCATGTGGTAACTCTAGTTTTAGTTTTTTAAGAAACTTCCATACTGTTCTCCATAGTGGCTGTACCAATTTGCATTCCCACCAACAGTGTAGGAGGATTCCTTTTTCTCCACACCCTCTCCAGCATTTATTATTTGTAGACTTTTTGATGATGGCCATTCTGACCAGTTTAAGGTGATACCTCATTGTAGTTTTGATGTGTATTTCCCTAATTAATAGCAATGTTGAGCATGTTTTCATGTGCCTGTTGGCCATCTGTAAATCTTCGCTGGAGAAATGTCTTTCTAGATTTTCTGCCCAGTTTTTGGATTGGGTTGTTTGTTTTCTTGACATTGAGCTGTATAAGCTGTTTGTATATTTTGGAAGTGAATCCCTTGTCAGTAGCATAGTTTCTCCCATTCTGTAGGTTGTCTTTTTGTTTTGTTTACGTTTTCCTTTGCTGTACAAACTTAAGTTTAATTAGGTCCCATTTTTAAAATTTTTGTTTTTATTTCCATTACTCTAGGAGACAAATGCAAAATATTGCTGTGATTTATGTCAAAGAGTGTTCCGCCTATGTTTCCCTCTAAGAGTTTTATAGTATCTGGTCTTACATTAATCCATTTTGAGTTTATTTTGTATATGGTGTTAGAGAATATTCTAGTTTAATTCTTTTACATGTAGCTGTCCAGTTTTCCCAGCATCACTTATTGAAGAGAACATCCTTTCTCCATTTGTATATTCTTGCCTTCTTTGATGTAGACTAATTGACCATAAGCGTGTGGGTTTATTTCTCGGCTTTCTATCCTGTTCCATCGATCAGTATGTCTGGTTTTGTGCCAGTACCATACTATTTTGATTAATGTATCTTTGTAGTATAGTCTGAAGACAGGGAGCCTGATTCCTCCCACTCTGTTTTTCTTTCTCAAGAATGCTTTGGCTATTCAGGGTCTTTTGTGTTTCCATAAAAATTAAAAATTTTTTTGTTCTAGTTCTGTGAAAAATGCCATTGGTAATTTAATAGGGATTGCATTGAATCTGTTGATTACTTTGGGTAGTATGGTCATTTTAACAATATTGATTCTTCCAATCCAAGACCACAGTATATCTTTTCATCCATTTGTGATGTCTTCAGTTTCTTTCATCAGTGTCTTACAGTTTTCCAAATACAAGTCTTTTGCCTCCTTAGGTAGGTTTATTCCTGGGTATTTTATTCTTTTTGATGCAAGATAAATTAATTTTAAGTGTGCAAAATTTTTTTAAATTGTAGGAATTATGATCATCACACATTAAATTTGCAAAACGCTTTAGGCTTTTCAAAGGAATGAGGAATGTTTTTCATTGTACTCAGGAACATTAGTTATTTAGAAATGTTCTTAGATTATGCAAGAGTTAACAGGAAGAGTTAACAGGTGAGGAAATAGCTTGTATTGGTTAGCTGACAAACCAAAGATGCTGACAAGTTCTGCAACTGTGAATTAGTATTTCCTTCTACTGTATGTTTATATATAACTCTTGGTTTCTTTTAAGATTTTTTAAGTTTGATCTGAATTATATTACTACTAAAGATACAATGTACTCTTTGTTATTCCTGAACATTCTTATTTTCAAAAAAATTGCAAAATATTTCCTGTCTCAAAAATGTGGTCAATTCCCTCTTTTGTCTTCCACCATAATCTGTGCTTTACTTTGTGGCCACATTCAAACTGGATAACGATTAGTTGTTTACACAATATTTCTCTTGCTAAAAAGTAAGATATAAAAGACTACAGCCAAATCCCCACCAAAATCATGGGATATGTGAAAAACAGGAAAATGTCACGTATACTTAAAAAATATCAGTCAATAGTAATCAAACCCAAGATGACCTTGATATTATAACAATAGACATGGATTTAAAAACAGGTATTATAAATATAGTCATAAACTTAAAATAAGCATAATGAGTTAATGGATAGGGAATTTCAGCATAGAAATAGAAACCATAAAAAGGGCAAATGAAAAATCTAAAACTGGGAGGTACAACAACTGAAAAGTAAATCACTAGATAAGGATTAATGGAAGATAGAAGACAGAAGAAATTCAGTATACTTGAAGATAGACCCATAGAAAATTATAAATCTGAGGAAAACAAAGAGAAAAAGACTAAACAGTGAACATAATCTCAGAAACATGGGACATGATATCAAGTAAATTAACATAAATACAATCAGAGTCTCAGAAGGAGACAGGAAAAAGAATAGGGAAGAAAAAAATAGGAAAAATAAAGGCCCTAAATTTTCTGAATTTCAAGAAGGAAATCAACTTCCAGATGCAGAAACCTAGATGATACCCAAGCAGGAGAGAGAGAAAGAAAAAACCACACTCAGGCACATCATATACAAATCATGGTTTTGATGGGCTATTGTAATCGATATCTAGGTAAGGTCATTATAGAACTGCAAGACAGTAGAATGGTACTTAAAAATCTGTTATTGACCCAATGTAAAGGTAACATAAGTTCAGTGGTAGAATCTGAAAATAAATGTATCAAGAAAAGAGATGAGTTTTACATTTGGTAGTGTATATATGTCCATGCCACTCTCACTTTGTCACAGCTTACCCTTCCCCCTCCCAGTGTCCTCAAGTCCATTCTCTAGTAGGTCTGTGTCTTTATTGCTGTCTTACCCCTAGGTTCTTCATGACTTTTTTTTTTTTTTTTTTAGAATCCATATATATGTGTTAGCATACGGTATTTGTTTTTCTCTTCACTCTGTATGACAGACTCTAGGTCCATCCACCTCACTACAAATAGCTAGTGGGAAGCAGCCGCATAGCACAGGGAGATCAGCTTGGTGCTTTGTGACCACCTAGAGGGGTGGGACAGGGAGGGTGGGAGGGAGACGCAAGAGGGAGGAGATATGGGGATATACGTATACGTATAGCTGATTCACTTTGTTATAAAGCAGAAACTAACACACCAATGTAAAGCAATTATACGCCAATAAGGATGTTAAAAAAAAAAAAAGGAGAGATGAGGACGTATCAGACATCACTATTTTAAGAAGGAAGAAATGTTAACACAGGGAATTAGGCCCTTAAAAATCACTCCAAGGCTTGGAGGAGTAGACACAAGGAAAACCCAGTGGATGTCACAAAGCATCAGAAGAGTTAACATATAGTGGAAACAGTCTTCTGAGATCAGATCTAAAAAGAATCCAGGTTATACAATAAATACGTTTAACAAAGTTAGTCAACTGTTCCCTATGGTAGGAAGCTAATTCACTTTAGAGCAAATTATGCCATTCTCACTACTGTGATGGAAAAATAAATTCAACTTCATTAATCAGTATGTTAATTGCTACCCATGAAAAGAACATACTGATCTGGGAGGCAATATAGTGTTAGGTTAAAGTACAGGTTTTGGTTACAGACATAGATTTAAACCTCTGCAATATCACTTTCCAGCCCAATGATGTGGTACAACAAAAACATCATAACACTACAGAAAATAATAATCATTTCTTGAGTAAGGCACTGTTCTAAGTATTTATGTATATTAGTTTCTTTCGTTTTGTCAGGGAAGGGGAAATTCCCCACCTCTACCAATCTTGTGGTTAGACTGATAATTAACTTGATACAAAACAGATTAACATTAGGAAAAACAGTTTATAGGAAGGTCTCATGGAAGTAGGACCTAAGAAGTGGCCAAAGCTGGCAGCTTTTACATTTTTTAGACAAAGAAACAATAAATTTGAGAGGAATTGACAAGACAAAGAAACTTATGTTTGGGTGTTTAGTTAGTAAGGAATTTAAGCAAAGTTTGGGCTTGGGTAGTAAATTAATATAGAAGTAACAAGGTTTGTTTATGTAGGCCTCTCAGCCCTGACTTCCCTCTCTCTGGTGATGTCTTTCTACCTCCCAATACAGGGAGGGCATCTTTCACATGGGAGATTTATTTCCTGCTTTCAGGGAGAGAGAGAAGAGAGTCAAAATGTCCCTCTTTCATCAGCCATTTCTTAAGTAATTTTAATCCAAAATAATCAATATGTATTGAAGCATATTTTGAGGTGGCTGCCCTTGGCCCCATTAGTTCTCATGAAAACCCTATGAGATTTTATTTTGTTCTCAGAGTATTCTTGTTATTTCCATTTTGCTGTTGAGAAACAGATACAATTTAAAATTAATTCTGTTAAATTTAGGGCCCTTTATCCATCATTTCTACAACAAGGTTAATATTAGGGAAACATGAGGTGTTACCACCAATGCACCAATATTACTACCACCATCCTACCTATATCCTTTAATAATATTCCTCTACTACTATTTTTGCTCTAACTGTAACAACTACTACAGCAATCACTATGCTTACCATGTGCTAGGCACTGTGACACATACTTTTATAATTTCAATCATTTAGTCTTTATAAAAACTCAATACATAAGTTCTATTGTTATTCTCATAATTGAAGACCTGACTTTGTAACTGCTCAATGTTTTGCAGATAATAAGTTCTAGAGTCAAGGTTAAACCTAGATATAAATTCACCTAGGATCTTATTAATGACAGGTATCTGTGGTGATTATAATGATAATAATGAAGATGATGATGAAGATTCTGACAATTCTTTAGTCATGACAGAATTTTCCTACAACAATCACTTACTGACCATAAAGTCAGGAATCTAACAATCTCACCCATCCAGTATGGAATTAATAGTTGAGACATTGATTTTAAAAAGTAATGAAATCCATGCCATAACTTTAAAAAAAAATATTAACAGATTTTTATTAATTATGTGAGCAATCAGATTGTGGTAAATGTATCAGAAGGACATACTATAGATGGGGTTGTCAGAAGAGGAGGTAACTTTTGGATTGAGATCTGGAAAATAAGGTGGAATCAGTTATGCAAATAGTTGAGGAGAGGTATGTTCCACAGCTAGGGTACAGCAGATGCAAAGTACTTACTTACAAAGTCACACACTTGGCATGTTCTTGAAAGTATAGAAGGCTTATGAAATAAAAGCATAAAGGAAAAGAGGAAAAAGGGCATTAGGTAAGATGGCAAAGTTGTGCAGAGATCAAATTGATCAGGCTATGATAATGAGCAGATTTTATTCTAAGTCATTCCATAACTTTTATTTTTTTCTTTTAACGTCTTTATTGGGGTATAATTGCTTCTCAATGGTGTGTTAGTTTCTGCTTTCTAACAAAGTGAATCAGCTATACATATACATATATCCCCATATCTCCTCCCTCTTGCGTCTCCCTCCCACCCTCCCTATCCCACATAACTTTTAAACGCTATTATCAAACTGTATTCAATGCTTATTCACTACATATTATTCTAACAAACTGAACTATAACATTTCCCTATACACATAATGGGTTAAATTAGTACTTTGTTGTAAGCATTTGTATTGGAGCAATTATCCTAACAGCAACAGAAAAAGAAGATGACAACCTCACAGAAATAAAAATATGTAGTTGCCAAAATTTATGAAACATCACAATGTATAAAGCAAATATCTTCAATTAATTCAACCATCAATTAGGTCATCACAATAAACCAATGAACATGCATAGTGTCCATGGTGAGTTTTCCCAGTCTAAAATATGTTTTGAACACATTTTTTAAGAGTAAGATTCACGTAAAACACTCAAAGATTTATCTTTCAATTGGTTATGTTAACATTAAATCTTAACACAGTTTTAACACAGACAGAATGCTATATTGGGCAAAGAGTGAAAAACTGAGTCTCGGGCTGTACTTGCATCTTTGCCAACAACTATTACTATAACTTTGGCCAAAAATACTTTAACAATCTTGGGCCTAGATTAAACTCGCTTTAAAGTGTCTTCTATCTCTTATATTTTATATTTCTATTGTACTTTTAGAAAATATGTTGAGATAGTATATTTTAGTTAGATAAACCAGGAATCCATGTCATGGACAGTAAGATAATGGGTATACTCTAATGCATTACTATTGTGGATACAATAAAATAACCCCATATATTTTGAGTTATTCATCCATAAAAATTTACACATACAGGAAATAACAGTTTACTAATCACCCCAGAAGAAGGGGTTAAAAATACATTTTTTCAACCTTGTCTTGTAACATTATGTGTTTTTTTTTTGTTTTTTTTTTGTTTTTTTTGTAACATTATGTTTTAATGTCAAGGTTATTATGATTATCCACCTATTTATTTACTTATTTATCTGCTGTTTTCTTTGTAAATATAGGCCTGTTGTACAGCCTCCATACTCATTTATAGAAAAGATTAAAACTATAAATCATCACAACTCATAATCTGCCTACTTGGAGCTGAACAGCCAGCACAGCACCAAAACTGATGGAGATTTATGATTCTCCAACAGCTCCTCTCACCCAACTTCATGAAGATAAAGGGAAAGGAAAGCTATCCAATTAATTTGGTGTGCATAGATGACACTTATGTAAAGAGATGGGATCTGCTACGAGGAAAAAACCTCTAGGAACACAAGGAGGGTACATGAGGAGAGTGTGTATTGACCCTTGTCTCTTCTACATGTTGAAATCCCAGCTATGTATGAGGCCTAATTGAAGACACCTGCTTTTTTGAGCTTTATCCAGCCAATCATGATAGTCTACTCTTCTAAACTCTGGTAGGTCTTATGCCTTATGCCACGTTCAGGTATATATAACTGCTGTTGCAGTCAAATCATATCTTATTTGATGTATAAATAAAATTTCAAGGTTTTTAGTAAGAATTATGGTTTTTACTTTATTTGTATAGCACACACTGTCTTGTTTCTCCATTTTCTAGTCTTGATGAGTCTTGCAGAGATGAGATGACTGTTAGAAACAAGTCACTCAATTATTTTCTATTGCCTAGCAAAGTGATTTGTAAAATTTTCCTCATGTAGAAAATTTTTCTCTGAAAAAATCCCTTAGAAAACACCCATTATATGAAGTAGATAAAATTATACTAAAATAAATAAACTTGAAATTTTAAAACACTCAATAGCTACAATTTGTATTCATGCAATTTGTAAAAAGACTTAGAAAACAGAGACAGTCTCCATCAGCAGTTGATCAGAGCTTCTTTAGTTTATGTGAAACAAAGAATTTAGCTCAAGACAGAGAAGAAAAAAAAAGAAATAACAAGTTGATTTAAGTTGAAAAAGAAATAAGTTAGTGCTAAGTCATAAAATAGGCATAAATTATGAACTATACTATTTACCATATTTGTTACATTTATTACCAAGCATATCTTGTGCTTACCTATGTGCTTATACCTATATATATATTTTTTTTTAAATTTCAGAGTAGAAAATAGATGTTCAGTTTCATAACAGCTTGAAAACAGAAGAATTCTTATCATTTTATGATAGATATTGAGAGAGAAAATACAAGGCCTGTTAATTATTATAGAGTAAATTTATTATAATTTAATAATTTTGCTTCAACTTGATCAACCAGCTTTGTCTGTCCTACTGGGTTGTAAGTATTCTGCAGTTTTCAACATTGTTAACAACAGAGAACAGATGTATAACAGAGTATCTGAATAAACAAAATATATCTAAGGTCATGGATATTGTAGATGGGATTAGATATTTTAGAGAAAAATTTATGACATCCGGTTATCCTGATTAAAAAAAAAAGATGGCAAAATAACCTGCTTATTATTTCTAAAGGTGCATGAAATTGGCTTCCCTGCTGAAAATGACATTTAAAAGTTGTCAGATTTTAGTAAAGACGTGATTAGGGAAACAAATGTTCTTCCTCAGGCCAGAGTAAGAGAATGCCACAGACTCCTACTGTAAATGGTATGCTTTCTCAGATGTAAAAATGAAGTATGAGGTAAACATTCATGGAAGAATCTTGGCATAACATGATATAAAATGTGGCACTGTAAAATGTTAATCCCATAGTACAGAGTTTGTCTCATGTCATAGTCACAATATTGTTCAATAGTGTCTCCTGATACAATGTAATATGTACAAACAATCATCCATGTGGCATTCTTGCCAAAATATTTATGCTGAATCTATTCAGAAGTAAACATCAGACAGAGCCAGAATGTGCCAAGATAACTAATATGACTTCATTAGAACTTAGAGACATAATAGCTAAACACAAATGGGTAAACACTAATTAGGTTCTATCGATAGATTTTTTTTTTAAGGCTATAGAAGACACATTTGAGAGAATTGGCAAAAAGTGAAGGTTTCAAAAATGGATTGCACTTAGATAATATTATCAAATTGTTAATTTTCTTACATCTGATTATGATATTGTCGCTGTGCAGGAGAATGCCTTTACTGTTAGAAAGTGAGTTTTGAAGTATTTAGTGATGAAATGTTATGAAATTTGAAATTTTGAATGGTTCTGAGGGAAAAATGAGAGAGAGAGAAAGAGGGGAAAAGGGAGGGAGGAAAGAATGAATAAGGAAAGGATGGATGGGGAAGGGAGACATGTGGCAATATGGAATTATGCTCATTGGTAAATCTAAGTAAAGGTAAAGAATATATTGATGTTCATTTAACTTTTCTGTCTAATTTTACTAGGTTTGAAAAATTTGCCAAATAATATCGAGGAAAATAATGAAATGAGACATTAAAATTTTTCCCCTTAGTTTTCTCTATCCCTAGTAAAAGGTGGGGTAAATGTGGTGTGAAAATTTATGAAATTATTGTTCGACTAATCAGAAAGGAGTGATTATTTTGTTTCTAAGTGAATTTCTCAGTTCAGTAGTATTAAATATGCTTCTCTTTTGGAGGGGCAGGACTGGGTGGAGTAAAGGAACTTGGAATTAAATACTTCAGCGGTGACCTTAATAATCAAAATTAATATTTACTATGTACTTATTAGGAACTTATTGGTTCTGGGTTTTTTGTTTGTTTTAAAAACTCTTACCTGTACAGATTTGGTACCAAGAGTGGCTCTCAAGGAACAGAGTTTTAAGATGGGTTTCCTGAATTTGTCCTGGGGGCTCTGGAATTGACTCTCAAATCTGACTAGAGTTAAAGATGCTAATGATTCTATTTCCAGTAGTAAAGAGAGCACTGGTAGTCCATGGAGTGATCTGGCTATAGAGATATAAATATCACCGTCAGTTACTCCTAATCAACCACTTATAAGAGGCAAGTAGCAGGGTGACTGCGAATATAATATTTTTGAACATTTTGTCACACTGATGAATATGAGATTGGATGGTTGCTCCTAAAGTTGCTGAACAATGTGGGAAAAGTAAAGAATGAGCTCAAGGATTTGAATTTGCAGCTCAAGCACTGCACACATAACCTAAAAGCTTCTGTGTGTCTAGAAGGAGAACCCATCTCCTGTAGCCAAAGCACCAAGATTGCCGGAAATCAAACTGAGAATCTCATCCTGTGACTGGCTGAATTTCAATGCAAGTTGAACTCCCAGCCTTTCAGGGTGTCTACTGTTCAAGTGAGGCCACTGATTAGAAAGCAGTGGGATCCTGAAAGTTGTAATGAGATGTGTGGGAAGACCCTAATGAAGCTGGGGACATTGATCCCCTGATTTCTGGAGCCTTCTTTACCAGTGGAAGCTGCCTCTCCACCCCCAGTGGAAGCCTGGTTCTATTTCTCTGAAGAACCCTGACTAATACAGTACCAAAATTTTTTATTGAATTCAGTGGAATACCTTTCTTAACTTCTGTAGAAATGATGAAGCAGTTTTCCACATATAACCCAGATGTTAGGTAGGTTTCCTTGACTTTGGGAGATGTGGTTAAAGTTGGCCAATGACCCAACTCTGTGCTTTCACGGTTTATTTCTCTTTACTTCTATCTCCCTCCTTGCTTCAGTTTTTTCTCACAGTATCTTAATTTACATTTGTGATAACCCAAATGCAAAACACAGTACATTTGCTTTTTTCCGTGAGAAATTTTACTCACACCTAGTAATTAAAGAGTGGTAAGATTACGGGGAGAGGAAACAGCTTTTCTAACATTTCTACCTTTTTCATGTGTGTGCTTTTTTCACATTCCTTTCCATTTATTTCTTATTCTGTTCCTCCCCAGTTGGTCCTAAAGAATGCACAAATAAAAAGTCTCCTCTATGATTAAGTGTGGCTTCTTCCTTCTTTAGAAGCCTTGGCATCAGTGTCCTTCCAGGCACCAGGGGAATCACTTGCCAGCCAAAGCATCTTTTAACAAAAGCAGCCTTCTCCCTAAAAAGGATTCTGCTACCAGGGATTAAAGTATAATAATGGTAGCGGCAGTGCTTAGTTTGTTTGTGATGTGTTAATATGAGCCATTATGTTAATAGATAGCCTCATATTCACTATTCATTCTTTGCTGGGATAAGCTCTTCTTTTTCCCTGTTAATCTTTCAACTTAAGGCTGAACTATATTCAGTGATATTTGACTGAAGACTTTTTTGTGCTATCTTTCTTGGGGTTTTATGTCAATTATGATAATTTTACACAATGAATTGGATAGCTATTCTCAGTTCTCCATGCTGTTCAACAGTTTATATAACATCTTCTTTTCAAGAGATTAAAATACCATAAAATTACTGCTTGGAGATATTGTGACTATTTTATATATATACAACAAAAACTGCATATGACTATAGTACTATATAAATATAACTTCAATATCAAGTTTAGCATTGCTATATTCAGATACAATATTTCTTCTAAGATAAATATTTTTCTAGGAAATAATTCATTTCACCTAAGTTTAATGCAATTATATGCATTATATGCAATCATATGCAGTATTCTTTAAGAAAGTCTCATTGTGTTCATTACTATGCCTTTTATATTTACTTCTCTCCTTTTAAAAATGTTGTAATACTTTGTAAAACAAACCATTTAATGTCTCTAAATATTTGCTTGCAGATATATACAATTTGACACAAATACAAAATGTGATCCTATACATGTAGCTTTTTGTGCCCTTTTTGTACTTAGCTTCTTCCTCTCCCCTACTCCATTTTTTTTTTTTACATCTTTATTGGAGTATAATTGCTTTACAATGGTGTGTTATTTTCTGCTTTATAACAAAGTGATTCAGTTATACATACACATATGTTCCCATATCTCTTCCCTCTTGCGTCTCCCTCCCTCCCACCCTCCCTATCCCACCCCTCCAGGCGGTCACAAAGCACTGAGCTGATCTCCCTGTGCTATGCGGCTACTTCCCACTAGCTATCTATTTTACGTTTGGTAGTGTATATATGTCCATGCCACTCTCTCGCTTTGTCACAGCTTACCCTTACCCCTCCCCATATCCTCAAGTCCATTCTCTAGTAGGTCTGTGTCTTTATTCCTGTCTTACCCCTAGGTTCTTCATGACATTATTTTTTCTTAAATTCCATATATATGTGTTAGCATACGGTATTTGTCTTTCTCTTTCTGACTTCACTCTGTATGACAGACTCTAGGTCCATCCACCTCATTACAAATAGCTCAATTTTGTTTCTTTTTATGCTGAGTAATATTCCATTGTATATATGTGCCACATCTTCTTTATCCATTCATCCGATGATGAACACTTAGGTTGTTTCCATGTCTGGGCTATTGTAAATAGAGCTGCAATGAACATTTTGGTACATGACTCTTTGAATTATCCCCTACTCCATTTAGGTACTTTGATCAACTCCTCACTAAGAAAATAAAGAACAATTCATTTGCTTTTATAAAATATCACAATAATCCTCCATTATTGTTATAAGCATATGCACATATTTATAGAGTCATTTAGCACAGCTCTGATTATTTTAATGGCTACGTATTTTATAATTTTGAAATTCTTCTAATTATTAATGGGCATCCACTGTGTTTCCAGTATTTTGCCACTGCAAATAAACCTGAAATAAGCATCCTTTCACACATGTTTTTATTTACTGGTGTATTTTCTTTAGGAGTCAAGTTTAGGAAAGGAATTTCTGGGTAAAACAATGTTTATATGTTTAATTTTGGTAAATATTGCCAGATTACATTATCAAAAATGTGTAACATTTTATATACTAATCCAAACTGTAATCTATCTTCCTATTTGTTCTGGTCTTGTTTTGTGTGCTTCAATACTATTTTCTAGTCTTATTCACATTTGTTTTATGACTTTCTTGTTAAATATATCTTCCTAATAAGTATTGCAAATTTTTGTCACTATTTATTTGAAATATTTTTCTTATCTCTTTATGTGGTTACTCTTGGAGTAGGAAAAGATATATATATATATATATATACACACACACACATACATATATATATTTAATTAATTATATGTCAGTAATTCTAGCCTTTATTTCTCTTTGCTCTATTTCCTAGTTGTTTTGTGTTGTTTTGTTTTACTTGAACCTGTGTCCCCTGCATCAGCAGGCAGACTCTCAACTACTGCACCACCAGGGAAGCCTCGGTTTTTTCTTTTTTTAATATTAACTTTTTATTAGTGAAGGCATTTGGGGGCAAAACATTTTCCTCTCAGAATAGCTTTTTCTGCACCCTGAAGGTTTTTATATTAAGCACTCTGATTTTTGTTTTGTTTTGTTTTTAACATAATATATGACATTCTCTTTGAAACAAGCATTATCAAGAATTATTGATGTAATTTTAAAGTAGTTCTCTTATTTTTCTCAACTTTTTATAATGTGTTTCTTATTTTATTGAACAATTCTAGTATGAACCCCCCACAGTTTGTAGATAACGTACTCCCTTTTGCCTAAGTTCAGGAATAGTCCCCAGATGCACTAAATGTATATTTTTGTTCCTCTTGTTTTCCTAGAAATAGGCCAATGTTTTCAATCTGCAAAATGAAGCATTTCCTCAACTGATAGAAATAATCTTTTTTATGAGTTAATTTTCTTTCTTTCATGCATTACTATGATTCACAGATTGTATCTTCTGAATATATTCTCAAAACCTCCTATATTTGGTTTTACGACTTTTTTCCCTCTGTGTATTTTCTCTGTGCATTGAAATATGCCTTACACCTGATTTTCCTGGTCACTAACTTGGTTTTTTTTTTTTTTTTTTTTTTTATGCGGTACGCGGGCGTCTCACTGTTGTGGCCTCTCCCGTTGCGGAGCACAGGCTCCGGACGCGCAGGCTCAGCGGCCGTGGTTCATGGGCCCAGCCGCTCCACGGCATGTGGGATCTTCCCGGACCGGGGCATGAACCCGTGTCCCCTGCATCGGCAGGCGGACTCTCAACCACTGTGCCACCAGGGAAGCCCCTAACTTGGTTTTTAATAGTGATCATTCTCTCTTTCGTCTACTGAATTTCCTAATCAGTGTGACAGAAACTTCTGCCTCTTCAATGTGTTTTCTCCTCTGTCTTGCTTACAGAATTAGTATTCTTTAGAGTCTGGCAATCTAACCAACTGAAATATTCACCTGCCCAGACTCTTGCATTTAATGGTGGCCAATGGGCTCAGTTCTTTTCCAATAAAGTAGAAATAAATATTGTTGTATGTGAGTGGTGTCCGGAAACTTTTAAAAAATGAACAAACTTATCTGCCATGCCCTTTTACTCTTTGTCCTTCCTAACTTGTTCTAGCTGACAATGGATGCGATGCTTATTGGTACAGAAATCATGTTAGGACCATAAGGACAAGTGTTTTAAACTAAAAAGCATGGATCAGGCAAAGGGGAAAAACTCGGGACATTGATGAAATCCTATAATCACTTGTACCAGTCATTGTCTATTTAATTCATGACTTCTCAAATTGTAAAAAAAAATTAACCTTTTCTTGATATGCCACTGTATGCCAAATTTTATGTTAAGTTCAGCTGAATCCATTTGTAATTGATACAACTGGAAGTCTGGCTTTTGGTTTTAGTTTCCATTTCAGTAAAGTGTGTGTGTGTATGTAAGGGGAGGGGATGTCCCATTGTTATTTTATTAATCTCTTTGATCTTTTTTTAAAATTTAACTTTATATATCTCTACTGCAGTAGTTCTATTATACAGAGCATACATTCTGGTTGACCTATCATCTTCCTCCTTCTGCATCTGGATGTCTTCCATTGGATGCAGTTTTTCTTTGTTGGCTCATGGCTGGTAGGGTCAAGTGAAAGGAATGCCATTAGGATTGGGATCTCTTAGAAAATGGCAGCTGGTGGGCTTCCCTGGTGGAGCAGTGGTTGAGAGTCCGCCTGCTGATGCAGGGGACACGGGTTCGTGCCCTGGTCCGGGAAGATCCCACATGCCGTGGAGCGGCTGGGCCCGTGAGCCATGGCTGCTGAGCCTGCGCGTCCGGAGCCTGTGCTCCGCAACGGGAGAGGCCACAACAGTGAGAGGCCCGCGTACCGCAAAAAAAAAAAAAAAAAAAAAAAGAAAATGGCAGGTGGAATGTGTGCTAAAGCCCTGCAGTTATGGTACAGGAGCAGCAAAGTTGCCAGGCTCCTGGGTAGCTCCCCTGATCTCTGCTCTCCAGGCTTCTTGCATTCTCTTTCTCTCAAGGCCGATGAGATTCAGTGCGCTCATTCAGCAGTTTCTTTTCTTCTGAGAGTCAGGATGACCTGGCAAAGTCAATCAACTTTGATGATGAATTGTAATACTTTAGGATTTCAGAGATTTTTGAAGTGCAATTTTATGTTTTTATTTGTTGCCATGGTGCTAACTTTCCATCTCTTGCCTGGCCCTCAGGATTAAAAATCCTGGATTATTTCTTTTTTACCAAGAGCCCAACAAAGCCTCATTTCATATACATATAAATTGTTTCTCTGTCTATGGCTGCCAAGCACCCCCTTACATATGGAGGGAAATAATTTGAGATTGGCTTGAAAGGTAACAAAGGCATTAAATTTGTCTTTTTTTTATGTTTTGTTTTTGGTTCACTGATTATCTTTAGAATCAATTTTCAGATTTTTATAACATTCATACCATTTTCCTTTTGACAACTTTTCTTCCACCTTTATTTGAATTACCTGATTCTTCATACTTTCTCTAGGACATCTTTGTTTATTAAAGAAAATTGTTTGAGCATGATATTTAGTTTACTTTTTAAAATTATTTTTCAATAAAAATAAAAACTTTATCAAACTATTGGCAGAATCTGTTACAATATTTTGTTCATTTATTAACACTATTTATAGTCACTTTGTATTTTGCTTTAAATTTTAATGTTGTTATATTTCAGTATAAACATTGCTAGTGATTTCCAGCTTTTAGGAAAGGATGTAGCTAGAATAATTGTCATGTTTTAGAATCTGTGGATCATTTTAACTAAGCAGGGATAATTTTTCCTCCCAAATATTGTTCGCCTATTTAAAATGAAGTGATAATCCCTGTGAAAGCTTTGATTGATACATATTAATTAAAATATTAATGTACTTATACATTATAAATATCTGTATATTTATGTGTTTTATCAGTATAATTACCTATTATGAATTTATTGTTTTATTTCTTAGCTTTTATTTTATATATTTTGATATTACATGTTTAATACACAAGGATTTAATACCATTTAGTTTGCACCATTGAGTGCCAGTTTTAGAATTATTAAATGATCCTGTTCATTTTAGCTAATGCTCTTTGTCTTAAGTTCTTCCTTGTTTTCTATTAGCATTTCCATGCTCAATTGCTTTCTTTTTGTCCATGCGTGATAAATTTTATGTATCCTTTTACTTGAAATCTCTCTATGTCATATTTTAGGTGTTTTAAAATTACATTTAGTTTTGTGATTCTTCCTGAAAATATTTCCTTCCTAATAACAAAATAGGTTAAGGCAATTTCCTTTACTGTTATCACTGTTATGTGTAGCTTTAATTCTGTCACTTTTTTTTTATGTTCTCAGTTTTGCTTTTTATATTTCTTTTTTGTTGCCTTTGCTTCTTGTCATTTGTCAAGTAGAATCTATATTTGCTTTTAACCTTCTGTAGTGATGTGAAAGGTAATTATCATTTTTAATTGTACTAGTGGATTTTTATACTTTTCAAAATGAAATTTGATTTATTTCCTAACATAAAAATCAAGACCAATAACACTTTTTAAAAATTATCTTGTTCCAAGTCCAACCTTTGCAAAAATTAATTCCTGTTTATGGAATGCTCTTTCTTAATAGCATTGTAGGGGAGGAAGAGATTTTCCTCTACCGTTTTGAGTTCTTCTGGCTGGTCTAATAATTTAATTGACATAAGACATATTAACAGGAGAAAATCAAACAAAAGTTTAATAACATGTATATGTGGGAGAGACCCAGGAAAACTGAGTAACTCACTAAAATGGTTGAAGTTCTCACCTTCAATACCATCTTCAGCTAAAGACAAAAGTAATGTTGGAGGTAGTGGTTTGGGACTTTAAACTGGAGGATTCACATGGAGATAGAAAAGCAAATGTTTAGTAAACAAATGTTTGCTGGGTTATGCAGAGACCATGAGACTCAGAGTTCACTCTTATCTCTAAAGTTCCCCCCACCACAACTAGCCCATATTCTTCACAGGTACCTCTGATAATAGCTCTATTCTGAGAACAGGCTCTTTATATAAATTATTTTAGGCAGTTAAGGGGGAGGTAGCAAGACAAACTTAGATTTTCTGTTTCTTAAAAATATTCAGCCTAAATTAATCCTCATGCCAAAGAGACATTTTGGGGTGGCAACTGTTGCTTCCCCACAGTATCAATATTGGATTTTACATATTTACTACATTTATATTCAACTTTATGATAATTATTTACATTATTGGTTTCCCTTTAGTGCTTTATGTTTAATGTGTTCATAATCCGATAGTCTTTCATACAAAGATACAGCTAGGCTCTGTTTTCTATTAATTTTGATTTATATAATAGGCTCAAATATGTATCAATGTGTTTTTTCCCATAAGTGTATACTGGTGACACATTTTTTGAAATTTTACATGTTAGAAAGTATCTTTTAGTGTCACATATGAAAGAATTTTGGTTCTAAATAGAATTTTGGAGAAACCACATTTTTCTTCCAAAATTCACTAACAACTTCTCTATTATTTTTTTCACACACTACCTTTGAAAAAAATTCTTTGCTGGTAAGAACACTTAAAATGATATCTACCCTTTTAACAAATTTTGAAGTGCAAAATACTGTATTGTTAAAGGGAGTATGTCGTATAGCATATCTATTTCTAGTTTATTTAGCAGAAACTTTATGTCCATTGAATAATAACTCCTCCTTTCTTCACCCACCAGTCCCTGGCACCATCTTTCTAGTCTCTTGATTCTATGCATTTGACCCTTTCAGATATCTCGTATAGTTAGACTCAGGCAGTTTTTGTCCTCCTGTGACTGGCTTATTTCATCTAGCATAAGGTCCTTCAACTCCCTTGTGTTGTCACAAATGGCAGGATTTTCTTTTTTAAAGCTGAGTGACATTTTAATGTTTGTATATATGCCACATATCTTTATCCATTCATCTGTTGATGGACACTTAGGTTGTTTTCTTATCTTGCTTATTGTGAATGATGCTGCAGTGAACACAGGACTGCATATATTTCTTTGAGATCCTGATTTCAATTATTTTGGATATATACTGAGAAATTGTTGGATCATATAGTAGTTCTATTTTTTTTTTTTGAGAAATCTCCATGATGTGCTCCATAGTTGCTGCATTATTTTACATTTCCACCAACAGTGCACAGGGGCACAAATTTCTCCACATCCTCTCTAACAGTTACTGTCTTTTGGGTTTTTTTGGTTTATTTATTTATTTATTTGTTTTGCTTTGTTTTTTTGATAATAGCTATCTTAACAGGTTTGAAGTTATATCTCATTGTTTTGATTTGAATTTTCCTGATGATTAGTTGAGCAACTTTTCATATACTTGCTGCCCATTTTTATATCTTCTTTAGAAAAATGTCTGTTCAGTGTTCTTTCCCCATTTTTCAATATGGTTATTGGTTTCTTGCTATTGAGTTGTAGTTCAACCAAAATAATTGAACTACAACAAAATTGAATCAAAATTGAATTGTAAAGACAGCATGTAGAATTGGAAAAAATATTTGCAAATCCTATCTGATAAGGGATTAATCGCCTTCAGTGTTAAAAAAAATTTCCTTCCTCAATCTCCACCATTTGCTAGTATTTAGTGGGAGAGAAATACAGGGGATGTTAAAAGTTATCATGACTTTAAGCTCCTGGATATGAATTTATAAGGTCATTATTTCCTCCTATTATGAGCTGCTACTAATTCCTTGTCTCTGTTCTTCCTTGCAGCACTTCCCACTATAACAACTTTCCTCTACCTATCTCTTTCCTGCTACTGTAATCCCAAATCTAACCCTAATTCGAATATAACTGCTTTTCAGGGAAGGCAACAGCTTCCTGGCACATTATAGCCTAAGGGTGTTCCTTTTCTGGGTTTTTTTTTTTTTTTAAGGAGAAGGGTACACCATCAATCAGAGACAAATGTAGAGAACATTCTAACTGCTAGGATGTTGTCCTATTTCAGGTGAGCTTATGGGGTAAGGGGTAGAATCTTTCTTAAAAGGGTGGATGAGTGAATGGCAGGAGCCAATTTTTACTCAGATGTAAGTGTGGAGGAATAAATGGATATATTGGGAAAGGCATAATGCTAGAGTTGGGGTGTTAACCTAAGGGCTTGAAGGAAGGAGTTTTGTTCTTTAAATGTCTAAGATCCTTTCCTGACGACAATTCAGTTCTTAGTACTGGCAGTCAAATAACAATAAAGATAGAATCTATGGTAGAAGCACTTGGTCACGTGTCCCCAAAGGAAAGCCAAGTATAATATGCTATTTTACAGGAGGTCCTAAGGTTGTGTGTGTGTGTGTGTGTGAAGTTTCTTAATTGCTCATGAATTCCAAGATGCTTGGAGCAATTTACCTTATCCTCTAGTGTGGTTCTAACTTGTGAGTTATTCTGTCTTTTAGCAATAATATTGAATAGCAATGATTTATGAACTATGCATTTTGTGCATGGTTGTATATGTGTGCATATGTGTTATTTTACAGGAAGAATATTCATCAGACACTAGCTGAGATAGAACGTAGAGGCTACCAATTGTAACTGATAGATCATCATGACTGATTATTAGAAATAAGAAAACATGAAAGTCACATGTGTTTCTATGTTCATGATTGGGTTCCCGAAAGGATAATGCACAGTTAAATACAGTATAATGAGTCAGGAAAGAACGCAGGTTTATGGAAAATGACAGAGTATAGACTTGGAGCATTTCTAGTCACCATGTATAATTATGTCAATCATTACCTCAAAAGAAGTTCTCTTAGTCAATCTCCTTTTAATACATCCATCAGAATAACTGTTCTCTCCATAAAGCATTTAACAGATGTCCAAACTACCACTGAATGTGTGTAACAACAGGTTACTCTCCAGTTCACCCCTATACTTCTCCCAACACATAAGCCAAACAAGGATTCTCAGGTGAGAGTAAGTTGCATTTGTTTCCAACCTCACTCTTGCCACTTGTACTCACCATTGAGTAAGTAATATATTAAAATATGGGTGCAGAAATAGACACATTATTTCTATATCAATGGATGACTTAAATTAAGCAACTAAAAATGCTGGGGAATATGTTGTAGAAATGTTAATTAAAAATCTTGAAATATTCTGCATTTAGATTTATTTTATGCTGTAGTATCATTTTAAAGAATTAAAATGAAACTAGACAGGATTCACAGACAAAAAAACAGACCACAGTCCAATTGCGTGACCCATATTTCATGAAAAGTCCTTGGCCTTATAGAAAAAAGAGTGTGAATAAAGGTGCATTTATATATTTGAAGTTAAAAGGTTTGTGTTCTGTATATGATTCCTCATTTATTCAGTCTTTTCAATTAATGGGCCAACTACTGTACTTGATCATAGTGATTAGAAGGTCTTCCATGTAATTAAATCATCTTTGTTTGAGGAAATTGCTGCCCAGAGTCATTATGCCTCAGAAAAGATTTATTCTCTTCTTGTCAGCTCCATATTTGTTATTCATGTGGAGAAGGTTTCTAACCTATGAATTGTTTTTCTTTAAGTCGTATTCCATTGTGGAAAATGTTTGCAAAAAGAAGGCCGTATTTCTACTCCTAACTTCCCTCCCCCATGTCTCCCAGTCTGCTGTGTTGTTTTCGACAGCTTTGATACAAGAGTACAAGAAATGGGCTTCCCTGGTGGCGCAGTGGTTGAGAGTCCGCCTGCCGAAGCAGGGGACACGAGTTCGTGCCACGGTCCGGGAAGATCCCGCATATTGTAGAGCGGCTGGGCCCGTGAGCCATGGCCGCTGAGCCTGCGTGTCCAGAGCCTGTGATCCACAACGGGAGAGGCCACAACAGTGAGAGGCCCGCGTACCACACACACAAAAAAAAAAGAGTACAAGAAATAACATTAAAATCAAAAACATCTCTCTGACTCATATCAATGTTGAGATTGGCTAGCAATATTGAAAGCTGCTGGTGAATTGTCATCTGTAGGTTGAAATCTAATTTCTTGATCTGAACTGTTCTTGATATTATATCTCACGTTTGGAAAGGGTACTTTTGTCCCCCAAACATTCACTAATTGTTATCTTGGTTACTAAAAGGATGGAACTAAAGAAAAGCTCAAAAATTCTTTACAGTGTTTGGACATTAAATTAACATTTGGTCATCTTGCTTGAAAAAGATAATGCTTTCTAAACATCTAAGAAAATTTAGAAACTGAATATATTTTATTTTTAAATCTCCACTTCATTTTTAGAAAGGACAAGTAAAAGAAATATGTATCCTTTGTAGAATCAGAGCATCTTAGAATTTGAGAGTTTTTTTTTTTTTTAGGTATCTTCTACATACACAAAGCTCAGATCTTAAGTGTATTCTTTAATCAGTTTTGATGAATGATGTGAGGACACATCAGTTTCATTTTGATGAATAATATGAAGACACATAACATTTCACATGCCTCTTCCTAGATAATCCTCCTCCTAGAAAGACCAATAATATGATTTCACTCACCATAAATTAATTTTGCCTATTCTTCAATTTAATATTAATGGGGAAATATAGCATGTATATTTTGTGTCCTATTTCACTCAGTATAATATTTTGAATGTTCATTCATGTTTTGTCATTAATCAGAAGTCTGTTCCTTTTTATAAATTCACACACACCATTTCTTTTCTTCATTCTCATACTGATGGACATTGGGATCTTTCAAGTTTAAGGCTAGTATGAACAACATTTTGTGAACTTTTTTTGTATAAGGTTTTTTGTGGACATGGGTTTTTCTTTGGTTATATACTTAGAAGCAGAATTTCTAGGTTATAAGGCAGATGAGTATGTAACTTTTTCAGAAAATAAATGAATTTTTGAAGTGATTGTACTTTTTGTGGTAGGGTAGGATAAAGCCTGCTCAAAGAGATCTAGAACCTAACCCTGAGAACTGGTGAATAAGTACCTAATATGGCAAATATGACTTTGCCAATGTGATTAGGTTAAGTATATTGAGATGGGGAGATTATTCAGTGTTATCCTGGTGGTCCAAACATAATCATATAAAATCTTAAAAGTGGAAGAGAGGAAGGCAGAGTCGGTCAGAAATGTGGCAATGGAAATAGAGGCAGGAAAGATTACAAGCATGAGAGAAACTTGATCTACTTTTGCTGGATTTGAGATGGAAGAAGAGGTTCACAAGGCAAGGAGTATGAGCTGCTTCGAGAAACTGAGGATAGCTCTCAATTCATAGCCAGCATGGAAATAGTGACCTCATTCATAAGCAACAAGGAGTTGAATTCTTCCAACAACCTAAATAAGAAATGAAATGGATTCTCACCCAGGTCCTCCAGAAAGTAATACAGTCCTCTAACTACATCAGACCTCTGACCTACAAAACTGTAAGATAATAAATTTGTGGGGTTTTTTTGTTTTTTTTTTTTTTGCGGTATGTGGGCCTCTCACTGTTGTGGCCTCTCCCATTGCGGAGCACAGGCTCCGGACGCACAGGCTCAGCGGCCATGGCTCATGGGCCCAGCCGCTCCGCGGCATGTGGGATCCTCCCGGACCGGGGCATGAACCCGTGTCCCTTGCATTGGCAGATGGACTCTCAACCACTGCGCCACCAGGGAAGCCCAAATTTGTGTTATTTTAATCCCAAAGTGTATAGTAATTTGTTACACAAACAATAGAAAAACATCAGACTATTTTCAAAATCCCACCAATAATGTACAAGAGGTCCAGTTGCTACAGATTTTCTCCAACATTTGGTGGTTTCCTTCTATTTCATTTTAGCTATTCTAGTGAATGTATATTGGCATCTCATCTGATTTTAACTTGCATTTTCCTGATGTCTAATAACATTAATATTTTCATGTGCTTATTTCACATGTATCTTTTTTTGTGAGACATGTTCAAGCTCAAAACATTTATTATTTTTATTGCATGATTCATATTTTTATTATTGAGGTATATTTCTGTAAATATTGTGGATTCAAGTTCTTTATCAGATATGTTTTACAAAAGTTTTTCCCAGGCTGTGAGTTATCTTTCATTTCCACAACAGAATCTTTAGAAGAGTAGTGGCACATAAAAACAAATCTGGATTTAAAGAAAGACACACTTTACTCGGGATAGAGACTATTGCAATAGGGAAAACTCTGATCTTAGAGATCTGCAAGGAACTCAAAATCAAAAAAAAAAAAAAAGGCTTTTCTTTTATAGAGTGGGGTTAAGAAGTGAGGGAGGAGAAATGAGGCAAAGGAGAGAAAATGATCAGCAGTACCTGACAGGGAACTTATCTTGCTTCAATAAGCCACTTCTTGGGATTAGTTAATAAGGGGCTATGTTCTCTGTTAATATTTTCTCAGACTTGGGATAAGCAGAGTTCAGGGGCCTATCGGGAGGAGAAAGTCTGACTAAAGTTTGGTTATAGCAAAGCAAAAGGTAAGAAATGGTCAATTGTGAACACTTGACCAGTAGAAGATTTTTAAATATTAAGAGGTCCAATTTATTCATTTTCCTTCTGTCAGTAGTGTATCTTCTGTTTTCTCTAAGAAATCTTTGTCTACCCTAACTTAGTGAGAAATCCTTATAAAATTTCTTCTAACATTGTTTTATATTTTACACTTAGGTCTATGATCTATCTCATATTGATGTCATAAATGGTTAATTAGGGGTCAAGTTTTCTTTAATCCATATAAACAGCCAATTTTGCTGCCACCAGTTGTTGAAGAAAGTTCTCTTCTTTGAATAGCTTTGGCAATCCTGTCAAAAATTCTGACTATATTTGTGCAGATTAATTCTGGACTCCTTATTCTGTTCCATTGATTTTTTTCCCCTGCTTTCACCAATATCACATAGCATTACTGTAGATTTAAAGTAAGTCTTGATGTCAGTAAGTGGTTAGTGTAACTCTTATGTTTCTTTCTTTTTATTTTTAAGATTATTTTAGCTAGTCTAGGTTCTTTGCCTCTCCAAATAAATTTTCAAATGAGCTTGTAAATTTCTACAAAATACTTGCTGATATTTTTATTGAGATTGTACCAAATCTGTAGATGAATTTGAGAAAATTTGACCATTCATCACACTGAATATTCTGATCAGTGGTTTATTGTATAACTCAGTTTTTTTACATCTTGTTTTGATCTTGTCCACAATGTAGGAAGAAATTTAATATTTCATGATAGTCTATGATATCAGCTTTAGGTTTTTCCACTATTTATCAGACTGAGGAAATTTCTTTCCATTCAGGTTTACTGAAAGTTTTATATCATGAGTTTGTGTTGTTTCTTGCAGAAAGCTTTCTCTGCAAAATTTTTTATTGACATATAGTTGATTTATAATGTATTAATTACTACCATACAGCAAAGTGATTCAGTTATACATATATACATATACATTTTTTAATATTCTTTTTCATTATGGCTTCTAATAGGATATTGACTATAGTTCTCTGTTCTATATAGTAGGACCTTGTTGTTTATCCAGTCTATATATAAAAGCTTATATCTGCTAACCCCAAACTCCCACTCCATCCCTCCCCCAAGCCCCTCCCTCTTCACAACCACCAGTTTGTTCTCTGTGTCCCTGATTCTCTTTCTGTTTCATAGATAGGTTCATTTGTGTCATATTTTAGAGTCCATATATAAGTGAAATAATATGGTATTTGTCTTTCTCTTTCTGACTTCACTTAGCATGATAATATCTAGTTACATCCATGTTGCTGCAAATGGAATTATTTCATTCTTTTTTTATGGCTGAGTAATATTCCATTGTATTTATGTACCACATCTTTATCCATTCATCTGTCAATGGAAATTTAGGTTGTTTCCACGTCTTGGCTATTGTGAATAGTGCTGCTATGAACATAGGGGTGCATGTTTCTTTTTGAATTATAGTTTTGTCAGGATAAATGCCCAGGAGTGGTATTGCTGGATCATATGGGTATTTTATTTTTAGTTTTCTGAGGAATCTCCATACTGTTTTCCACAGTGACTGCACCAATTTGCATTCCCACCAACAGTGTAGGAAGGTACCCTTTTCTCCACACACGCTCCGCATTTATTATTTGTAGACTTTTTAAATGATGGCCGTTCTGACTGGTGATGTGAGGTACCTCATTGTAGTTTTGATTTGCATTTCTCTAATAATTAGCGATGTTGAGCATCTTTTCATGTGCCTATTGGCCATCTGAATGTCTTCTTTGGAGAAATGTCTATTTAGGTTTTCTGCCCATTTTTGGATTGGGTTGTTTGTTTTTTTCATTGTTGAGTTGTGTGAGCTGTTTGTACATTTTGAAAATTAATCCCTTGTCAGTTGCATCATTTGCAAATATTTTATCCAATTCTGTAGGTTGTCTTTTCATTTTATTTATGGTTACCTTTGCTGTGCAAAAGCTTGTAAGTGTGAGTAGGTCCCATTTGTTTATTTTATTTTTTTAATTTCTATTGCTTTGGGAGACTGACCTAAGAAAACATTGGTACAATTTATACAAAGATTATTTTGCCTATGTTCTCTTCTAGGAGTTTTATGGTGTCATGTCTTATGTTTAAGTCTTTAAAGCATTTTGAGTTTATTTTTCTGTAGGGTGTGAGGGTGTGTTCTAACTTCATTGATTTACATGCAGCTGCCCAACTTTCCCAATACCACTTGCTGAAGAGACTGTCTTTTTCCCATCGTATATTCTTGCCTCTTTTGTCATAGATTAATTGACTGCATGTGTTTGGGTTTATTTCTGGACTCTATTCTGTTCCATTGATCCATATGTCTGTTTTTGTGCCAATACCATGCTGTTTTGATTACTGTAGCTTTGTAGTATTGTCTGAAGTCTGGGAGGGTTATGCTTCCTGCTCTGTTCTTTTTCTTCAGCATTGCTTTGGCAATTCTGGGCTTTTATGGTTGCATATGAGCTTTAGGGTTATTTGTTCTAGTTCTGTGAAAAATGTCATGGGTGATTTTATAGGGACTGCATTAAATCTGTAGACTGCTTTGGGCAGTGTGGTCATTTTTAACGATATTAATTCTTCCAATCCAAGAGCATGGGATGTCTTTCTATCTCTTTCAATCATCTTCAGTATCCTTTAAGTCTTTCACCTCCTTGGTCAGGTTTATTCCTAAATATTTTTTTTTACATTCCCTTTCTAATATTTCATTGTTGGTATAAAGAAATGCAACCAATAGTATGTGTTAATCTTGTATCTGCTACCGTACTGAATTTATCAGTCTAGTAGTTTATGTGTGGTGTCTTTAGGGATTTCTATATAAAGTAGCATATCATCTGCAGATAATGACAATTTTACCTCTTCCCTTCCAATTTGGATAACTTTTATTTCTTTTTCTTGTCTGACTGTTGTGGCTAAGACTTCCAATACTCTGTTGAATAGAAGAGGTGAGAGTGGTCATTTTATCTTCTTCCAGATTTTAACAGGAAGCTTTTCAGCTTTTCACCATTGAGTATTATATTGGCTGGGGGGTTGTCATAAATAGCTTTTATTATCTTGAGATATGTTCCCTCTATACTCACTTTGGTAAGAGTTTTTATCATGCATGGATGTTGAATTTTGTCAAATGCTTTTTTTGGACCTATTGAGATGATCATGTGGTTTTTGCTTTTCTTTTGTTTATGTGGTATATCACATTGTTTGATTTGTGTATGTTGAACCATCCTTATGAACTTGAGATGAATTGCACTTGGTCATGGTGTATGATCTTTTTTTATGTGCTGTTGGATTTCATTTGCTAATATTTGTTGAGGATCCTTGTACCTATATTCATCAAAGACACCAGCCTGTAATTATCTTTTTTGGTGGTGTCTGTCTGGTTTTGATTTCAGGGTGATTATGGCTTCATAGATTGTCTTTGGAAGTGTTCCCTCCTCTTCAATCTTTTGGAAGAGTTTGAGAAGAATCAGTATAACTTCTTTGTATGTTTGGTAGAATTTGCCTGTGAAGACATCTGGTCCTGTTATTTTGTTTATAGGGGGTTTTTATTTATTTTATTTATTTATTTTTTGCGGTACGCGGGCCTTTCACTGTTGTGGCCTCTCCCATTGAGGAGCACAGGCTCCGGATGTGCAGGCTCAGCGGCCATGGCTCACGGGCCCAGCCACTCCGCGGCATGTGGGATCTTCCTGGACCAGGGCACGAACCCATGTCCCCTGCATCATCAGGCAGACTTTCAACCACTGCGCCACCAGGGAAGCCCAAGGAGAGTTTTTAAATTACAGATTCTATTTCATTTCTAGTGATTGGTTTGTTCAAATTATCTATTTCTTCATGATTCAATTTTGGTGAGCTGTATGTTTCTAGAAACTTGTTCATTTCTTCTAGATTGTCAAATTTGTTGACATATAATTGTTCATAGTATTTCATTTTTTTTGGTATTTCTGCAGTATCAGTTGTTATGTTTCCTTTTTCACTTCTTATTTTGTTTATTTGGGTTCTCTCTCTTTTCTTCTTGGTGAGCTGGCCAGAGGTTTGTCAATCTTGTTTATCCTTTCAAAGAACCTGCTCTTGGTTTTATTGATTTTTGTCTATTGTTTTTTAATTTCTATTTTATTTCCTTTGTAATCTTTATTATTTCCCTCCTTATGCTGACTTTAGGTTTTGTTTGTTCTTCTTTTTCTAATTATTTTAAGTGGTAGGTTACGTTGTTTATTTTAGATTTTTCTTACTTTTCGAGGAAAGCCGGTATCGATATGAATTTCCCTCTAAGAATTGCTTTTGCTGCATCTCAAAGATTTTGTATGGTTGTGTTTTCATTGTCATTAGTCTCAAGGTATTTTTTAATTTCCTCTTTGATTTCATCATTAACCCATTGGGTTTTTAGTAGCATGTTGTTTAGTTTCTATGTAATCATTTTTTTCTCATTTTTTTTTCCTATGGTTAATTTCTAGTTTCATTCCATTGTGGTCAGAAAAGACACTTGAGATGATTTCTACACTCTTAAATTGTTGAGGTTTGTTCTGTGCCCTAGTATGTGGTCAATCCGAGAGTATGTTCCATGTGAACTTGAAAAGAATGTGTATTATGGCTTTTTGGATATAATGTCCTGAAAATATTAAGTCTAACTGTTCCAACGTATCATTTAGGATCTCTGTTGCCTTATTGCTTCTCTGTCTGGAAGATCTGTCCATTGTTGTGAGTGGGGTGTTAAAGTCTCCTACTATTATTTTATTCCTTGCAATTTCTCCCTTTATGTCTGTTAGTAATTGTTTTATGTATTTGGGTGCTTCTATATTAGGCACATATTTGTTGATGTGTGTAAAATCCTCTTGTATTGATCCTTTTATCATTATATAGTGCACTTTTTTATCTTTCTTTATGGCCTTTGTTTTAAAGTGTATTTTGTCTGATATGAGTATTGCAATCCCTGCTTTCTTGTCATTTCCATTTGCATGAAATACACTTTTCCATCCCCTCACTTTCAATCTATGTGTGTCCTTTGACCTAAAGTGGGTCTCTTGTAGGCAGCATATTGTAGGCTCTTGTTTCTTTATCCAGTCTGCCACTCACTGTCTTTTGATTGGGGCATTTAGCCCATTGACATTTAAGGTATTTATTGATATATACGTATTTATTGCCATTTTAAATCTTGTTTTCCTGCTGAGTTTATATTTCTTCTTTGTGCCTTTATTTTCTTTTTGTTTTTCCTTTTGTGGTCTGATGATTTTCTTTTGTATTATACTTATTTTCTCTTCTTTTTGGTTTTTATGAGTCTATTGTATGTTTTTGATTTGTGGTTACCCTGTTTTTCAACTATGTTAACCCCTTCCTGTATCTGCTTGCCTTAGATTGGTAGTCATATAGGATGACACACATTCCAAGAAAATAATCTTACTCTCCTTCCCCACATTTTATGATTTTGATGTCCTCATATACATCTTTATGCTCATCCTTTTGCTGTTCATTTTGGTTTTCATTTCTTTCATAGAAATTGATTTTTTTTTAAATCTGTGTACTGGCTTATTTAAGTGAATTACTTTCCAATTGTGATTTTCTCCTTCCTATAGATTCTTCTTTTCTATTTAGAGAAGGCCTTTCACTATTTCCTTTAGGGTAGGTTTAGTATTGCTATATTCTTTTAATTTTTTGCTTGTGTGAGAAATTCTTTCTGTCTCCTTCTATTCTAAATGATGATCTTGCTGAGTAGAGTATCCTAGGTTGCAGATTTTTCCCTTTCAGGACTTTAAATATATCTTGCCACTCCCTTCTGGCCTGCAACTTTTCTATAGAGAAATCAGCTTATAGCCTTATGCGGGTTCTCTTGTAGTTAACTCTTTGTTTTTCCTCTAGATGCCTTTAGAATCCTCTCTTTATCTTTAACTTTTGCCATAGTTATTATATGTCTTGGTATAGGTCTATTTGGGGCTATCTTGTTTGGGACCCTCTGTGCTTCCTGTACCTTTATATCTGTTTCCTTCTTTAGGTTTGGGAAGTTTTCAGCCCAATTTTTTCAAATACACTTTCGATCCCCTTTTCTCTTTCTTCCCCTTCTGGAATCTCTCTTATGCATAGGTTGGCACGCTTTATATTATCCCATAATATAAAAGTCTTTTATATTGCTTTCTTTTTTTTTTTTAATTTGGCTTTCTGTCTGCTGTCCTGATTGGGTGATTTCCATTATTCTCTCTTCCAGGTCCCTTATTCTTTCTTCTGTATTATTCATTTTGCTATTCAATGCCTTTAGCTCAGCTTTCGTCTCTGCAAATGAGTTTTCTAATTTTTCTTGGTTCCTCTTTATAGTTTCAAGTTTCTTTTTACAGTACTGTGCATTTCTATTGATAGGATTTCTTAATTCCTTCAGTATTTTTATTATCTCCTTTTTGAAATTGGTGTCTATTAGAGTGAACAGATTTGTCTCACTGTTTGCTCTTTCAGGGGAATTCTCTTGGCCTTTTATCTGGGAATGTTTCCTCTCCTTCTTCATTTTACTTCTATTTCTCTTACTCTGTGAGTTTAGGAGAAACAATTATGTACTGTGGTCTTGGAGGGCTATTTATATGTCAGAGCGTCCCTGTGTAGCTTGTTTTCATTTAATATATTTGGTGTGAGGGCAGTTTTTAGTATAGATGCCTGTCGCCTCTTTCCTCAATGTGTGCTGGTCATTACCCCCTTGATAGGGGGTGTACAGATGTGATGACTGGTGCCTGGTCCTGGGGTTTGTGGCAATGGTAGCAGCTCAGGAGCAACCCAAAGCACATGATGGGAGTGGAGGCACCTTGCGACCACTCCTGAAGTCTAGGTGGAGGATGGCAAGGGCTCGTGACCACTTCCCAGTGTCAGGGAGGGAGGCAGTGGTGGCTCATGAACTCTTTGGGAGGGAGGTGGCAGAGGCTCACAACAATTCCTAGGGTCCAAGAGGGAGGTGGCAGGGGCTCATGACCAGTCCTGGGGTCTAGGAGGAATGCAACGGGGGCTCATGACTGCTTCTAGGGTCTGGAAGGGATGCAGCAGTAGCTCCCGACTGCTACTGGTCTCTGGGCGGGTGGAGGTTTTCTGAAAATTTTACAAGTATATGTGTTCTTCTCGTTTATCTCTTAATGTGGTAAATAAAATGGATTTTCTTTCATACATAGACCAACCTTGATTTCCTGGAGTAAAACCCACTTGACCACCTTGTTCATTCTTTCTATACATTGGTGGATTTGATTTGCTAATACTATATGAAAACTTCTGGCTTTGTAATCTTCTCTTAATGTAATGTTCTTATTTGTTTTGACATCCAGATAAGTGACTCAGTAAAATGAGTTGAAGTGTATTCTTTTCTCAGCTTGCATTGTATTCTCCTTATATGCTTGTATGCTTGATGGAATTAATCAGTGAAGCCATTTGGGCTTGGAGTTATCTTTGTGGAAATTTGTTAAACTAAAATTTCATTTTCTTTCCTGGCTATTTCTATTGACTATTTTATTTCTTTTTTTTTTTTTTTTTTTTTTTGCGTTACGCGGGCCTCTCACTGCTGTGGCTTCTCCCGTCGCGGAGCACAGGCTCCGGACGCGCAGGCTCAGCGGCCATGGCTCACGGGCCCAGCCACTCCGCGGCATGTGGGATCTTCCCGGACCGGGGCACGAACCCGCATCCCCTGCATCGGCAGGCGGACTCTCAAGCACTGCGCCACCAGGGAAGCCCTATTTTATTTCTTGATGGTAGATCACATCTAACTTTTTTGTGCATAGAGTTTTGTGGGTTTTTTTGTAAATGATGCTGACTGTGGCAATTAATATTCAAGTCCTGAAATAAGCACACTGCCAGGCCTTTCTTTTGTGAGGCCATGGGGAATGGGAGTTGAGTCCATTTATTTTACACTAAACCTGTGTTTGATCTTTGTTACTGCTTTAGTTACATTCAGTGCTTCAATGTGATAGACTACTTAGTATAAGCCCTGCAGTGCTGGAGAGTTTCTTATGGTTCTGCTTTATCTTAAGATTTCAACAGGCCCTCCCTATCTGTGCCACAGAAAGGATCTCTTGGTGCTGATACACCTTTCTCCACTGGGAGTTATCTTCTGCCTGGTACTTGATGCAAGAATATGAAGTCTTAGGTAGCAAAAATTTTTATTGAAATATAGTTGATTTACAATGTTGTGTTATTTTCAGGTGTACAGTAAAGTGATTCAGGTTTATATATATATATATATTTGGAGTGAGGTTCTTAACTTCCTGCTCTGGCCTTTAATTTAAGCATGTTCTATGTCCCTTTGCCTCAGGGTAGGGCTCTCTCAGCATTCCTGCCTGCTCTCTAGTAGCAGATGATCCCAGACTCATACTCAGTGGAGGGTTCAGGGAGCAGGCAGTTGTTCTTTTTCCCCTTCCAGAAGCAAATTCCCTCTGTCTTCCACTCAGTGCAGCGTCCAGATGAGGATTACTTTTCTGGTGTTTTTGCAGATGCAGATGGTCAATATATTGCATATATGCAGTGCCCTGACTGTGGACAAGTTTCTATTGATTTTCCTGCTTCACCCTCAAAGTTTGGAAGTACTGCCATGCTTATAACAAACAAGCATGTCTAATAATCTGCCCCACTCTTTCTCATGACAGGTTGCAATAGATTTTTATTGTGTTTGGGAATCCAAAGAATTCCAAATTGTCACACCAACTACACTTGCTCTTTAGGAATTTGCTGAAGTTTTAGCTGTTTTTTTCTTATGCAATTCTATGTTAGCTACCACCGTTCTGTCAAAGAGGAATCAGTTCATGTGTACCACTCTCTATTGGAGGGACTTAAAACTCTGGATGTATGTCATTATCTTGCCACCTCAGGCTTCTAGTGGACTCAAAAGATACCATTTTGTGGGCTATTTGCCATTTTCTTGTTGGAAAGGGCGCAATGTGCTCCTGAGACTCTTAATATTTTAAACTGGAACCTCTTGATGATCATAAACTTTTATAAAGTTCAAATCTATTTTATAGTGCAAAACATGAAGCCAAAAGAGTATGTGACCTCCTCCTGGTCACACAGTATGTCCCTAAGAGCTTATTTCAGTACCCAGATCTCCAAATCAACTCGGTGTTCTTTTTCTTAAATGCGACTTACCTAAAGATACTGTTTTTGGCTTTGTTTTCTGTTTTTCCTCCAAGCCTTTTGTCTTAGTACGCAAAACCCATTTCACTTCCTGGGCATTCATAGATACAGAGAAATTACAGCACAGAAACCTAGTTTTAACTCCTCACTTTGCCACCCAGCCACATAGTGTCCATATGGGAAAAAGTTTCAAGTAACAAGAAACAAGGAAGGGGTTGCTTTTGAAAATCGTGTTTCTTCCATGAGTAGAGGACATACTTGCATTTTTCAAAGAATGCTGCTTTAAATCTGAAACATCTGATAATAAATTGCTTATATGATCATGTTCTCTCAGTGATATAGTGGATCTTCCTTGTGCTAAATATAATTAAACCAGTTTAAATGCTGTCAGTGATATTATTTACTTCCCTACAAAGCTATTTCAGTTTTCCTTTTAATAAATATTGCCTTAAAATTAGAAATAGGAAAATATAATATGTAAAAGCGATAGTAATCTCCTAAAAGAGACATAGTTATTTAAGACAAATATATATATAACATTTAGCTTATAAAATAGAATAACACATTTAATTATTCTATACTAATAGATTTTTAAAATTTTCTACATCTTGCATAATCTTCCTCACAGGCTTACAACTCACTTGGTAGCATAGATAACTTAGACTTGCCAAATGAAAATGCTTGTTTCCAGTTTAATCACTGTCCCTTTTAGTTAAAGTACTTTTTCACTTCAAATTTCATCTGCTTATTAGTCTTACGTTAAATCTTTGGTATGAGTCAGTCTCTTAATTAAAATGTAAGTCTTTAAAATTGTCCTCATCTTGTCATTTTTCTCCTCAAGTTTGCTTTAGTATAGAAGAAGTAGAATTTTTCTTTCTCTATGACAGTGGGGAAGAAGGATTTGTTAGATTTACCTGGTAGAGAAAAAGAGATCTACCTGGTAGAGAATGAAAGTAAGGAAGGAAGAAAAAAACTGCATGAAATAAAGTGTAAAATATAGGATGAGCAATATAAATGAATACAGATAGATCTATTTAACTCAGAGTCATGCAGAAGGCATTAACATAATATAAGGCCCTTAAATTTTGTTGCTGGAAATCATCAAGAATACGTACTAACCTGACGCTATCGAATGGACAAAAGTATATAAACAGTGGAAATGTTACTATTAATGAAAAACATTTATAAAATGCTTGTTTTTAATGTGAACAGGCAATGAGATTTCCAGTTTCACCTCTACCATGTAAAGGGCTTGAGAGCCAACATTACATTCTCACAACAGCAAAAGCAGAAGAAACTGAAAATCAATGACTTTTTGTGAACCCATCAAAATACTGAGATTGCAGGGAAAACTGTCACGTGAAAATCTAGAGAAGTCACTGGAGACAAAATGGGAGGAACACTTAAATGGCAAATTTGACAAACAGATGTTATCTGCGTATGGGCTACATGAGAAACTCTTGGAGGCTTTAGTGTTAAAGGGACCCTACATTGTCATGGCTTTTATTTCCAGGAATCTCACCAGATACTCACAATAAATATCACCTTGTGAAGGAGAGGGAAAGAATCCTTACGAATTATGTCCAAGGCATTCTCCATTAAAAAAAAAAAAAGGTTTATTTTCAAGGGGAAAATGCTTTACCATAGACTTTTCCCAAAGCCATAGTACAAGAGCATTTATTTTATTCCAGTCATTCTAGCAAGTCTGGCTCCTAAGGAGAGGAGGGATAATTGAGAAACACTTACAAAGATCACAGTCCTGCTCCACAGGACAACTAAAAGACTGAGATTGAACCCTAAGATTATAGAACATTTTCCCTTTCCCATATTTTGAAACCACCATTCAGTAGCAGTAGATGACAGCTAAAAGAGCTACAAGGTACAGAATCTATCTCAGGAGTAGTTCTTAGGGAAATCCAATGACAACAGCAAACATAAAAATTGACATTAGAGGAATTTGAGGCCTTTGGCACCTAGAGTTATAGAAAATATAAAATAAAACTCAATGCATGGCCAGATTTCATATAATCTAACACTAGAGACCCATTAGCTCAGTTCTTATTATTCAATACACCATGCATGGCTTTCAACAAAAAGTTACAAAGCATGCTAGAAGGCAAAAAAAAAAAAAAAAAAATCACTTTCTGAAGAGAAAAAGCCTCACAACCAGACTCAGATGTAACAAGACTGACAGAGAGCTTAAAACAACTATGAGTTATATGTTAAGGGATATAATGGTAAAAACTATAAACGCAATACCAGCCAGATGGGTAATATAATCAGGGAGATGGAAATGTACTAGAGAATCAAAAGGAAATGATAGAAATCCAAAGCATATTAACATAAATGAAGACACAATTTCTTCTCTTATTCATAATTGAACTATAGATAATTGATGTTTAAAGTCCTAATAGGAACAATGTATTTGGTGGTTTTAGCATATGGATAAATGAATAACAGATTTCACAGGGAGGAATGGAGGAACTGGAAATGTTCTGTCATAAGGTACCTCCGTTACCTCCACTATGCTACATATATAATATTATTAGGTAGTGGACACAGGTTTATCAAAGATTTATATTATAAATTTTAGGACAACCACAAAATAATGTAAAATAAGCATAATTGATATGCTAAGAGAGTAGATAAAATATAATTATATAAAATGTTAATTTAAAACTAGAGAAGGCATAAATGAAAAGAAACAAGAAAAAATGCAATGAATAGAACATACTTAAAAATACGGTAGTATTAATCCAACTACATCAAAAATCAGTTTAATGTGACTGATCTAAAAATGACAGTCAAAAGACAGAGATTGTCAAAGTGGATAAGAAAGAGCAAAACCTCATTATAGGTTCACTATAAGAAATTCAATTTAAATATAAAGACTCATAGGTTAAAAGTAAAGTGATAGAGCAAGAATAGACTGTGTTAACACTAATAGAAAGCTGCAGGAGCTCTATTAAATTCAGATAAAGCAGGCTTCAAAACAAGAAATCAGGGGGGGAAAATGCATTACATAATGGTATAGGGTTCAATTTTCCATGAAGGCATAACTGTCCTAAATGTCTATGCACCTAAGAACAGAACATAAAATTATATGTGACAGGATCTGATAGAACAGAAAAGAGAAACAGACAAATCCACTATCATTGTCAAAAATGTCAAGCCTCCTTTGTCATTAATTGATAGGTCAAGCTAGCTGAAAACCACTAAGGATGTAATTGAGTTGAACAGCTTTATCAATCAACTTGACTAATCGACATTCATAGAATAATCTATCCACAAGAGCAGAATATATATTCTTCTTAAGCTCCGTGAAATATTCACCAACATAGACCACATTCTGGTTTTAAAAACTTCTTAGGTTCATAAGAATAGAAATCAGACAAATTATGTTCTCAGACCGCAATGAAATTAAACAAAAAACCAATAAATAGAGTGGAAAATCTCCAAATATTTGGTGATTGAACAGCACACTTCTAAGTAACAATTGACAAGATGTGGCAAGAGAACTTAAAAACTTTAAATAAATGAAAATAAAATACAACTTATGAAAATTTGAGGGATGCAACCTAAACAGTGATTAGAGGGAAATTTATAGCTTGAATGTATACCTTAGATAAAAAGAAAAATCAAAAATCAGTAATATAAGATTCTACCATAATAAACCACAGAAAGAATAATAATTTAAGCTTGAAGTAGAAGAAAAGAAATAGTAAAAATTATAGCAGACAGCAATAATTTTGAAAATGAAAAAAATTCACAAACCAATAGCTGCATCTTTGGAAAAATGTCAATAAATTTTATAAACATCTAGTCAAGCTAATAAGAATGAGAAAAAAGAAGTATCAGTATCAGGAATGAAATCAGGATCATGATTACTGTTCATGTGGACATTAAAAGGATAATTAAGAAATACTATGAATAATGCTATACTGATAAATCGATAACTTAAAAGAAATGAACCAAAGCATTGAAAGATACAAACTACCACAACTCACACAAAGAGAAATATATAATGTAAATAGGTCTATATCTATTAAATAAAATGAATCAATAATTTTTTACATGTGTACATATTCTTTTTCAGATTATTTTCCATTGTAGGTTACTACAAGATAATACAATTCCCTGTGCTATACTGTAGGTCCTTGTTGTTTACATATTTTATATATAGTGGTGTATATGTTAATCCCAAACTCCTAATTTATTCCCCCCCACCTCTATCCCCTTTGGTAATCATAAGCTTGTTTTCTATGTCTGTGGGCCTATTTCTGTTTTGTAAATAAGTTCATTTGTATCATTTTTTTAGATTCTGCATATAAGTGATATTGTATGATATTTGTCTTTCTCTGACTTACTCCACTTAATATGATAATCTTTAGGTCCATTCATGTTGCTGCAAACAGCATTATTTCATTTTTTATGGCTGAGTAGTATTCCATTGTGTATATATACCACATCTTCTTTATCCGTCCATCAGTTGATGGACATTTAGGTTGCTTCCATGTCTTGGCTATTGTAAGTAGTGCTGCTGTGAACATTGGGGTGCATGTACCTTTTTGAATTATAGTTTTCTCTGGATATATGCCCAGGAATGGGATTGAAGGATCATATGATAGCTCTATTTTTTAGTTTTTTTAGATGTAAAATATAAAATGATTCAATAACTAATAATCTAAAAAAGAAAGCACCAGGACCACTGGTGAATTCTACCAAATATTTAGGAAGAAATGATGTCAATTCTGCACAAATCCTTCTAGAAAATAACAGCAGGAAAATACTTTCTATCTCATTCTATGAAGGCTATATTACCCCCAAATCATATAAACACATTAGAAAAAGGAATGCTACAGACCAATATTTCTCATTAATATTGATGCAAAAATGCTCAAGAAAATAATAACATATCATATCCAAACAGGTATAAAAGGAACTATGCACCAACAGCAAGTGAGATTTATTAAAGGTAGGCAAAGCTTGTTCAATATTTGTAAAATCATCAGGGAAATCCACATAAAGAAGAAAAATCATATGAACATATCAATTAATATAGAAAAAGGATTTGATATACTCCAATACCATTAATGATTTTTTTAAGAAACCTCAGAAACTAGGACTTAAAGCAAATTTACTTTGGTAAAGAACATCTGCAAAACCTGCAGCTAACGTCAGATTTCATAGAAGAAACTGGAGGCTTTGCCCCTGGGATCAAGAAAACGGTAATGCCCTCTCTCATCATTCCTATTCAGCATCCAGTTAATAATTTTAGTTAGTGCAATAATACAATTTTTTAAAAAATATATAGACTGGAAAGGAAGAAATAAAACTGTCTCTATTCATAGATGTCATAATTATCTATGTAGAAATGGTCAAATAATTGAAAATAAAAGTTTCTGGAACTAATAAGCAAAGCCAAGTGCTACAAGGTTAATTACTTCCCTATATACTAGCAATGAACAATTGGAAATTGAAATTAAAAGAAATACCACTTGAATAGCACAAAAAATAAAATGCATAGGTAAAAATTTATCAAAATATATGAGTTTTATATGAAGAAAACTACACTTGATGCAAGAAATAAAAGATCTAAATAAATGGGAACATATATTCCAGGTTTATAAATCAGAAGACTCAATATTGCTAAGATGTAAATTCTCCACAACTTGATCTACAGATTTGATGCATTCCTAAATATCCCAGATAGCTAATTTACAAATATTGGCTATCAAGTAATATAAAGGAAAAGGAGAGGGAAAAAACTCAGAATAGCCAGAACAAATATGAAAAAAACATTAGAGAAATCATATTATTAGATTCCAAGATTTACTAAAAAACTACAATAATCAACATAGTGAGGTATTGGTGAATGAGTAGACATGTAAATCAATGAAACAGAATACCAAGTACAGAAACAGATCCACACAAATATAGCAGCTACTTTATAGAAAGAAAGCAATTCAATGGAAAAGCAGTTTTTTCAACATATTATTCTGGAAGAATAGGATATCCATATGCCAAAAAGAAAAAAAAAAAGTAAAATGTCTGATAGACCTATACATAAAATAGATTAGGAACCAGGATTTACTGTATAGCACAAGGACTTATGCCCAATATTTTGTAATAACCTATAATGGAATATAATCTGCAAAAAAAAAACTGAATGACCATGATGTACACCTGAAACTAATTCAATACTGTAAATCAACTATACTTCAATAAAAAATAAGCATAAAATAAAAAATTAAACTTTTTGAAGAAAACACAAGAGAAAACCTAGGTGATCTTAGATTGGTGATGAGTTTTTAGGTACAACACTAAAAGCATGATGCATGAAAGGCAAACATTAAGTTGGACTTCATTAAAAAACAAATAAACATTATGTTCAGTAAAAGACACTGTGAAGAGAATCAGAAGACAAGCCACAGACTGGGAAAACAATTTGTAAGACACATATATGATAAAGGGCTTGTATCTAAAATATGCAAAGAACTCTTAAAATTCAACCATAAGAAAACTCAGAACTCAATTTATATAAAGTCATTTCACCAAAGAAGATATACAGATGGCAAGTAAGCATGTGGAAAAATGTTCAACATAATTCAATGTTACAAATCAAAATAACAGTGAGAGCCATTGTATATCTATTAGAATTACTAAAATCCAAAACCTGAGCACACCAAATGCTGGTGAGGATGAGGAGCAACAGGAGCTCTCATTCGTTGCTGGTGGGAATGCAAAAAGTTTTAGCCACTTTGGAAGGCAGTCTGGCAGTTGTTTACAAAGCTAGTCTTACCATATGATTCAGAAATCATGCTCCTAGGTATTTATCCAAATATATTGGAAACTACATTCACACAATGTTTATTGTAGCTTTATTCATAATTGCTGAAAACTGGAGGCAAACAAAATGTACTTCACAGGTGAATGGGTAAACAAACTGTGGCATATCTGTACAATGGAATACTATTCAGTGATTAAAATAAATGATCTAACAAGCCACAAAAGACATGGAGGAAACTTAAATGCATATTGCTGAGTGAAAGAAGCCAGTCTGAAAAGGCTACTTACTGCAAAGTTGAATTCACACCACCATCCATATTTTGTTTTTGTTTTTGTTTTTGTTTTTTGGAGTTTTTTTTGCAGTATGCGGGCCTCTCACTGTTGTGGCCTCTCCCGTTGCGGAGCACAGGTTCCGGGCGCGCAAGCTCAGCGGCCATGGCTCATGGGCCCAGCTGCTACGCGGCATGTGGAATCTTCCTGGACCGGGGCACGAACCTGTGTCCGCTGCATTGGCAGGCGGACTCTCAACCACTGTGCCACCAGGGAAGCCCCACCATTAATTTTTAATACCTATGAACTTTTACAGCACAAAGGAAAGGCCTTAACTTAGGCAAATTTTTAAAAAAATCATTTAGGAGGTCAAAATATCCCAGGATGAAATTTAAAATGTGAAAAAATATCTAAATGAGTGTTTTTAAATTGTGAAACAACCTCACTGAAGGAGATGAGGTAAAAAATTGCTGTCTCAACTAGCTTTGGAGAAGAATCTGTAAGACTAAAGGCAAAAAGTACTGTTGATAACCAGTGTACCCTAGTGGATAAACTTATTTTCCATGCATATATTGATTAATAATTCTGATATCACTAGACAAGTACACTGGAATTGGACAATTAAATAATATGATAGCAGATGTTAGGAGCCTAGATTTTCACTGTTGAAGTGGAAGGTTATAGATAAGGAAGGAGTGGAGGCGAGAATGAACCATGTAGTAATGACTTGGAGGTTTCAGTGCGATATACTGAATCAATACTTATACAGATGGTTACACATAAAAATATTTATAGGTAAGTGAAGATACACCAGTTAATATACATACAAACATTCCTTTGCTTTCCTTGCTCTGTCAACTAAGAGGGTCTAGAAACAATGGCACCGAGTAGCAATGAGTATATACAGTGCTCAGATCTTGTTTTTTTGGTTTTTGTTTGTTTGTTTTTGCGGTACGCGGGCCTCTCACTGTTGTGGCCTCTCCCATTGCGGAGCACAGGCTCCGGACGCGCAGGCTCAGTGGCCATGGCTCACGGGCCCAGCCGCTCTGCGGCATGTGGGATCTTTCCAGACCAGGGCACGAACCTGTGTCCCCTGCATCGGCAGGTGGACTCTCAACCACTGCGCCACCAGGGAAGCCCCAGATCTTGGTTTTTAATAGCAATCTGCAATAGGAGGGATTCTTAGAAAAACGATTCTCGGACTACTGCAGGAAATATACAAAATGGGCCCAAAACATTTTGTAGTGGCAGAAAGCTAGGAAGTGCTCAACACATGCACACACACACACACACACACAATAATGGGGGTATGTCAGAGAGATAGGAAACAACCAAAGAACTCTGGGCAAAGTTGGGACACTTCGGGCATCAAAATTAAGTCATGTTGGATTATAACTCAAAATATAAGTATCTGTGTCCACACTGATAGAAATAAATGAATAAATAAATGGAAGAGACAGATCCTCCATGAAGCATTCCAAATAATTTAAGAACATGTCCCATCCTCAAGGAGTGGAGCATCGCTCCCCACTCCTTAAGTGTGGGCAATACATAATGATTTGTTCCAAACTATGAGAAATCGAGAAGAAAAGAATACAGTGAAGAAGTTTGACAAACACTATCTTTACTGGGCCTTAAAGTCAACATCAACAGTAATAAGTCAGGTTGATAGTACATACCCTTGATATGATGTGATGAAAATAGAACGTTACCTTTCTGATCTTCCTGAAACCCATAACCCACCTCTAACCATGGGAAAGACATCAGGCAAATTGTAGTTGAGAGACATTCTGCAAAATATCTGACCAGTATTCCCTAAAACCATCAAGGTCATTAAAAAAAAGTCAATCAAATTTTCACAGCTAAGAGGACCCTAAGGAGACATGACAATTAAATGTAATGTAATGTGATAAGTTGGACATTATCAGAAAAAGAACATTAGGTAAAATCTAAGTAAATCTCAATAAACTGTGGACTTCAGTTAATAATAATGTATCAACATTGGTTACTTGATTTTAACAATATATCAGATTAATGTAAGATGTTAATGAGGAAAACTAAACATAGTGTATACTCTCTCTACTATCTTTAAAATTATTCTCTAAATCTAAAACAGTTCTAAAAAATAAAAATTTATTTAAAATAATACAGCAATGAAGCACATAGTATTACAGAAATGCAATGTAATTTTGTGGCAAGATCCCTGGACTAGGAGTCATGAGACTTATAGAATGATCCCTATCATGCAGTAATTTCTCTGTGTAACCTTGAGTATATCACTTAACCTCTCTGGGCTTTTGATTTCTCACCTGCAAAAATATGAGTTTTGTAACAAAAAGTTTCTCTTGTTTTTAAATTATGTTTCTAATCTAATAATTCAGTTCAATAAATCTTTATACTACTTGTTTTGATTTTTTTCCAAGAGGATTTGTGTCAGGAGGAAAATTCCATTACCTTTATTTCACATGTGGGGTTCTTTTTCTGTTTGTACCCAATGTATAAATAATATACAATGACAGGGCAATTTCAACCCAATTTCACTGTTCCTGAAAGTGTTGATAGGAATCCAAAATGTGAAGCTTGTTACCAACTGGACATTTTTGAAATAATTTCTAATTCTTTAATACCTTTAATACCCTTTTTTTCCCCATTGTTATTGTTGTTAAGATTGTGATAATAGGACACTGGCAGATCATAGGGCATTAAATTCCTCTGAAAGATAGCTTTACAAATATAATTTTATTATATTTCCAAATTAGATGTTTAACAACATATTTGTGTGTCTCATTTGATATTCACAACACTGTAACCATTGTTTTATAGAGAAGAAAATGGAAGCACAGATGGCTCTTAACTAGCCAAGAATCAGTTTACAGCAAGTAAGAGACAGAGCTTTAATCAGGCCTGAGGCTTCTTACTCCGAGTGGAGAGATACTTCTATTCAGATCACAAAATTCCAATTAGCGTAGGATTTGGCACATGGTAGGAGCTCAAAAATATCAATATTTGTGGCATAAATAATTGATGTCACTTCTCTTCCCATTTAGGATATGGGCAACCAAAAAAGAATATTACTCCCAAAGAAGCAATGATTAAAAAGCCAGACAATGTACAAAATTGTTGTCTTTTTTTAAGGTATCAGAGATCTGAGATTATAAAACAACCAGGATTCCAAAATGTAACAAGTCTCTTTGAGGAGAGACAAAACCCACAGACTGATTTTGTCTTCAGTAGAACTTGAGAAGAAAAGATGGCGGACATAAAAGAATTAAGAACATTGAAATTTAAACGAATTCTTGAAGTGCAATTGTGGGCTTAGAGTGACAGTTCAGAATCCCTAGTGCCCCAGACAGAATGGTAGTCTGCATCCTCTTAACATTTCCTTTTCATGGATATCCACAAATGCTCACTGAAAAAGACTGGCGGTGGGGCCAGAGAAGTGAGAAAATCCCCCTCAGGTGCACAGGCTCAAAATACTGCCAATTTCTGTTACCCTTCTCATGCGCAGCACAAGATTCTCAACCTGATAAAAGAATATCTGCAAAAATCCTCCAGCTTACATCATACTTAATGGACAAAGACTGAATCCCCCCTCCTACAATTAGGGAGAAAGCAAGGATGTCCACGCCTCAAACCTTTCTTCAACATTGTACTAGAGCTCCTAGCAAGAACAAGTAAGACAGTACATGCAGACTGGAAAGAAATAAGTAAAACTGTCTTTTTTTAAAGTCCACATGACCCCATCTACATAGTGAATACCAAAATATTTTCAAAGATCAACTAGAACAAATTTATATCAATGTTGCAGAACACAATTTTTTATGCTAATAATAATTGGAAATTAATTTTAAAAACACAACCATTTACCTAAGTGCAGGTAATGGCTTCCTAACTAAGATTCAAAATCCAGATGCAATACAATTAAATATTGATACATTTGACATAATAATTAAAAAATAAAACTTTGTGGTTAAAAACAAAATTAAATCACAAGACAGTTGACAGGAAATATTTCTAACACATATCACATGTAAAAGTCTAATATCATGAGTATGTAAATTAAGGAAATATTATAGAAATGATAGAAAACACATAGTTCATTCTAGCTTCCTCTCCTTGCTTATCTATAAAAACTTTCACTCAAAATGAAAAATTTGGCTGCCAGCATCCACCATTTTCTTACTTAATTGTTCATTTTTAGTATAATAGTTTCAAATTGTTAATGTACTACCCCCATGAGGTAAATTTATTAACTGGAGTACAGTACTGATGTACAGTTCCTTTTGCCTTTAGTTTAACAAATTCCATTAATTTTCAAATGTGATTGGACAACACCTTTTCCTCCATCCACTTAAGTTCTTCATGCATTTGCAATTCATTTAGATTGTTCTGTCACATTCTGCATCACATTATGTGATCTCTCAGTCTTCTAATTTTTTTTTCTTTTTACTTTGCAAATATTAAGGTCCATACTTCGTGCAGTAATGTTCTATGGGTTTTGAGAAATTTATAAAGTCTTATATCCACCATTACAAGATCAAAATTCACAACCCTAAAAAATGCCCTGTGCTTCAACACTTCCTCTTTCACTCCCCCCACCCAGCCTCAATCTTCTAGCAATCATTCATCTATTTACTGTCTCTGGACTTTTGCCTGTTCCATTTTGTCACATAAATGGAATCATACAGTATATAGCTTTTTAAGACATGTTTTTTTCCACATGTGTTTAAGATTCATTGATATTCGTATGCCTAGACGGCTCATTCCATTATTCAGTGAATGTAATTTCATTGGATGTATATACCACAGATTGTTTTTCCATTCAGGTATTGAAGGACATTTTGGTTGCTTTATTCCTGGCCACTATGAATAAGGATGCTGTAAGTAAAAGATTGCATATTTTTGTAAGGAAATAAGCTTTCCAATCATTTGAATAAATACTTAGAATGTAACTGTGGGATCATTGGTAAGATTATGTTTAGCTTTGTAAGAAAGCTGTTTTCATGGGTGTTCCCAACAAAATGAAGAAGACATCCTCCTGCTTTACATTTTTGCCAGTAACTGGCATTGTCAAGGTTTTTTTTTTTTTTTTAACAATCTTATTGGAGTATAATTGCTTTACAATGGTGTGTTAGTTTCTGCTTTACAACAAAGTGAATCAGTTATACATATACATATGTTCCCATATCTCTTCCCTCTTGCATCTCCCTCCCTCCCACCCTCCATATCCTACCCCTCTAGGTGCTCACAAAGCACCGAGCTGATCTCCCTGTGCTCTGCGGCTGCTTCCCACTAGCTATCTATTTTATGTTTGGTAGTGTATATATGTCCATGCCACCCTCTCACTTTGTCACAGCTTACGCTTCCCCCTCCCCACATCCTCAAGTCCATTCTCTAGTAGGTCTGCGTCTTTATTCCTGTCCTGCCCCTAGGTTCTTCATAACCTTTTTTTTTTTCCTTAGATTCCATATATATGTGTTAGCATATGGTATTTGTTTTTCTCTTTCTGACTTACTTCACTCTGTATGACAGTCGCTAGGTCCATCCACCTCACTACAAATATCTCAATTTCATTTCTTTTTATGGCTGAGTAATATTTCATTGTATATATGTGTCACATCTTCTTTATCCATTCATCAGATGATGGACACTTAGGTTGCTTATATTTCCTGGCTATTGTAAATAAAGCTGCAATGAATATTTTGGTACATGACTCTTTTTGAATTATGGTTTTCTCAGGGTATATGCCCAGTAGTGGGATTGCTGGGTCATACGGTAGTTCTATTTTTAGTTTTTTAAGGAACGTCCATACTGTTCTCCATAGTGGCTGTATCAATTCACAATCCACCAACAGTGCAAGAGGGTTCCCTTTTCTCCACACCCACTCCAGCATTTGTTGTTTCCAGAGTTTTTGATGATGGCCATTCTGACCGGTGTGAGATGATATCTCATTGTAGTTTTGATTTACATTTCTCTAATGATTCATGATGTTGAGCATTCTTTCATGTGTTCATTGGCAATCTGTATATCTTCTTTGGAGAAATGTCTATTTAGGTCTTCTGCCCATTTTTGGATTGGGTTGTTTGTTTTTTGTTACTGAGCTGCATGAGCTGCTTATAAAACTTGCACATTAATCCTTTGTCAGTGGCTTCATTTGCAAATATTTTTTCGAATTCTGAGGTTGTCTTTTTGTCTTGTTTATGGTTTCCTTTGCTGTGCAAAAGCTTTGAAGTTACATTAGGTCCCATTTGTTTATTTTTGGTTTTATTTCCATTTCTCTAGGAGGTGGGTCAAAAAGGATCTTGCTGTGATGTATGTCATGGAGTGTTCTGCCTATGATTTCTTCTAAGAGATTGATAGTGTCTGACCTTACATTTAGGTCTTTAATCCATTTTGAGTTTATTTTTGTGTATGGTGTTAGGGAGTGTTCTAATCTCATACTTTTACATGTACCTGTCCAGTTTTCCCAGCACCACTTATTGAAGAGACTGTCTTTTCTCCACTGTATATTATTGCCTCCTTTATCAAAGATAAGGTGACCATATGTGCGTGGGTCTATCTCTGAGCTTTCTATCCTATTGCATTGATCTATCTTTCTGTTTTTGTGCCAGTACCATCCTGTCTTGATTACTGTAGCTTTGTAGTATAGTCTGAAGTCAGGGAGCCTGATTCCTCCAGTTCCGTTTTTCATTCTCAAGATTGCTTTGGCTATTCAGGGTCTTTTGTGTTTCCATACAAATTGTGAAACTTTTTGTTCTAGTTCTGTGAAAAATGCCAGTGGTAGTTTGATAGGGATTGCATTAAATCTGTAGATTGGGTAGTATAGTCATTTTCACAATGTTGATTCTTCCAATCCAAGAACATGGTGTATCTCTCCATCTATTTGTATCATCTTTAATTTTTTTATCAGTGTCTTATAATTTTCTGCATACATGTCTTTTGTCTCCTTAAGTAGGTTTATTCCTAGATATTTTATTCTTTTTGTTGCAGTGGTAAATGGGAGTGTTTTCTTAATTTCACTTTCAGATTTTTCATCATTAATGTATAAGAATGCCAGAGATTTCTGTGCATTAATTTTGTATCCTGCTAATATACCAAATTCATTGATTAGTTCTAGTAGTTTTCTGGTAGCATCTTTAGGATTCTCTATGTATAGTATCATGTCATCTGCAAACAGTGACAGCTTTACTTCTTCTTTTCCAATTTGGATTCCTTTTATTTCTTTTTCCTCTCTGCTTGCTGTGGCTAAAACTTCCAAAACTATGTTGAATAATAGTGGTGAGAGTGGGCAACCTTGTTTTGTTCCTGATCTTAGTGGAAATGGTTTCAGTTTTTCACCATTGAAGACAATGTTGGCTGTGCGTTTGTAATATATGGCCATTATTATGTGGAGGAAAGTTCCCTCTTTGCCTACTTTCTGCAGGGTTTTTGTCATAAATGGGTGTTGAATTTTGTCGAAAGATTTCACTGCATCTATTGAGATGATCATATGGTTTTATCCTTCGGTGTGTTAATATGGTGTATCACATTGATTTGAGTTTATTGAAGAATCCTTGCATTCCTGGAATAAACCCCACTTGATCATGGTGTATGATCCTTTTAATGTGCTGTTGGATTCTGCTTGCTAGTATTTTGTTGAGGATTTTCGCATCTATGTTCATCAGTGATATTGGCCTGTAGTTTTCTTTTTTTGTGACACCTTTGTCTGTTTTTGGTATCAGGGTGATGGTGACCTCATAGAATGAGTTTGGGAGTGCTCCTCCCTCTGCTATATTTTGGAAGAGTTTGAGAAGGATACGTGTTAGCTCTTCTCTAAATGTTTGATAGAATTTGCCTGTGAAGCCATCTGATCCTGGGCTTTTGTTTGTTGGAAGATTTTTAATCACAGTTTCAATTTCAGTGCTTGTGATTGGTCTGTTCATATTTTCTATTTCTTCCTGATTCAGTCTCGGCAGGTTGTGCATTTCTAAGAATTTGTCCATTTCTTCCAGGTTGTCCATTTTATTGGCATAGAGTTGCTTGTAGTAATCGCTCATGATCCTTTGTATTTCTGCAGTATCAATTGTTACTTCTCCTTTTTCATTTCTAATTCTATTGATTTGAGTTTTCTCCCTTTTTTTCTTGCTGAGTCTGGCTAATGGTTTATCAATTTTGTTTATCTTCTCGAAGAACCAACTTTTAGTTTTATTGATCTATGCTATCATTTCCTTCATTTATTTTTCATTTATTTCTGATCTGATCTTTATGATTTCTTTCCTGCTGCTCACTTTGGGGTTTTTTTGTTCTTCTTTCTCTAATTGCTTTAGGTGCAAGGTTAGGTTGTCTATTCGAGATGTTTCCTGTTTCTTAATGTAGGATTGTATTGCTATAAACTTCCCTCTTAGAACGGCTTTTGCTGCATCCCATAGGTTTTGGGTCATTGTGTCTCCAGTGTCATTTTTGTCTAGGTATTTTTTTATTTCCTCTTTGATTTCTTCAGTGATCACTTGGTTATTAAGTAGTGTATAGTTTAGCCTCCATGTGTTTGTATTTTTTACAGATCTTTTCCTGTAATTGATATCTAGTCTCATAGCATTGTGGTCGGACAAGATACTTGATAAGATTTGTTTTCTTAAATTTACCAAGGCTTGATTTGTGACCCAAGATATGATCTATCCTGGAGAATGTTCCATGAGCACTTGAGAAAAATGTGTATTCTGTTGTTTTTCAATGGAATGTCCTATAAATATCAATTAAGTCCATCTTGTTTAATGTATCATTTAAAGCTTGTGTTTCCTTATTTATTTTCATTTTGGATGATCTGTGCATTGGTGAAAGTGGGGTGTTAAAGTCCCCTACTATGATTGTGTTACTGTCGATTTCCCCTTTTATGGCTGTTAGCATTTGCCTTATGTATTGAGATGCTCCTATGTTGGGTGCATAAATATTTTCAATTGTTATATCTTCTTCTTGGATCGATCCCTTGATCATTATGTAGTGTCCTTCTTTGTCTCTTGTAATAATCTTTGTTTTAAAGTCTATTTTGTCTGATATGAGCATTGCTACTCCATCTTTCTTTCTTTCTTTTTTTTTTTTTGGTACGTGGGCCTCTCACTGTTGTGGCCTCTCCCATTGCGGAGCACAGCCTCTGGATGCACAGGCTCAGCGGCCATGGCTCATGGGCCCAGGCACTCTGTGGCACGTGGGATCTTCCCAGACCGGGCCATGAACCCATGTCCCCTGCATTGGCAGGCGGACTCTCAATTTATGAGCCACCAGGGAAGCCCCTCCATCTTTCTTTGATTTCCACTTACATTGAATATCTTTTTCCATCCCCTCACTTTCAGTCTGTATGTGTTCCTAGGGCTGAAGTGGGTGTCTTGTAGACAGCATATATACGGGTCTTGTTTTTGTATCCATTCAGCCAGTCTGTGTCTTTTGGTAGGAGCATTTAATCCATTTACATTTAAGGTAATTATCGATATGTATGTTCCTTTTCCCATTTTATTAATTGTTTTGGGTTTGTTATTGTAGGTCTTTTCCTTCTCTTGTGTTTCTTGCCTAGAGAAGTTCCTTTAGCATTTGTTGTAAAACTGGTTTGGTGGTGCTGAACTCCTCAGCTTTTGCTTGTCTGTAAAGGTTTTAATATCTCCATCAAATCTGAATGGGGTAGAGTAATCTTGGTTGTAGGTTTTTCTTCTTCGTCACTTTATATATGTCCTGCCACTCCCTTCTGGCTTGCAGTTTCTGCTGAAAGATCAGCTGTTAAACTTATGGGGATTCCCTTGTGTGTTATTTGTTGTTTTTCCCTTGCTGCTCTTAATATGTTTTCTTTGTATTTAATTTTTGATAGTTTGATTAATATGTGTCTTGGCATGTTTCTCCTTGGATTTACCCTGTATGGGACTCTCTGTGCTTCCTAGACTTGATTAACTATTTCCTTTCCCATATTAGGGAAGTTTTCAACTATAACCTCCTCAAATATTTTCTCAGTCCCTTTTTCTCTTCTTCTTCTGGGACCCCAATAATTCGAATGTTGGTGTGTTTAATGTTGTCCCAGAGGTCTCTGAAACTGTCCTCAGTTCTTTTCATTCTTTTTTCTTTATTCTACTCTGCAGTAGTTATTTCCAGTATTTTATCTTCCAGGTCACTTATCTATTCTTCTGCCTCAGTTATTCTGCTATTGATCCCTTCTAGAGTATTTTCAATTTCATTTATTGTGTTGTTCATCATTGCTTGTTTCCTCTTTAGTTCTTCCAGGTCCTTGTTAAATGTTTCTTGCATTTTCTGTATTCTATTTCCAAGATTTTAGATCATCTTTACTATCATTATTCTGAATTCTTTTTCAGGTAGACTGCCTATTTCCTCTTCATTTGTTAGGTCTGGTGGGTTTTTACCTTGCTCCTTCATCTGCTGTGTGTTTCTCTGTCTTCTCATTTTGCTTATCTTACTGTTTGGGGTCTCCTTTTTGCAGGCTGCAGGTTCGTAGTTCCTGTTGTTTTTGTTGTCTGTCCCCAGTGGCTAAGGTTGGTTCAGTTGGTTGTGTAGGCTTCCTGGTGGAGGGGACTAATGAGGCTGGATCTTGTCTTTCTGGTGGGCAGGTCCACGTCTGGTGGTGTGTTTTGGGTTGTCTGTGGCCTTATTATGATTTTAGGTAGCCTCTCTGCTAATGGGTGGGGTTGTGTTCCTGTCTTGCTAGTTGTTTGGCATAGGGTATCCAGCACTGTAGCTTGCTGGTCATTGAGTAAATCTGGGTCTTGGTGTTGAGACGGAGATCTCTGGGAGATTTTCGCCATTTGATATTACGTGGAGCTGGGAGGTCTCTTGTGGACCAGTGTCCTGATGTTGGCTTTCCCACTTCAGAGGCACAGCATTGACTCCTGGCAGGAGCACCAAGAACCTTTCATCCACATGGCTCAGAATAAAAGGGGGAAAAAATAGAAAGCAGGAAAGAAAGAGGATAAAATAAAATAAAGTAAGATCAAATAAAATAATGTTATTAAAAAAATAATTATTAAGAAAAAAGTTTTGAAAAGTAAAAATGAAAACAATAAAAAAAAACAGACGAACAGAACCCTAGGACAAATGGTGAAAGCAAAGCTATACAGACAAAATCTCACACAGAAGCATACATATACACATTCACAAAAAGAGGAAAAGGGGATAAAAATAATATATCTTGCTCCCAAAGTCCACCTCCTCAATTTGGGATGATTCGTTGTCTATTCAGGTATTCCACAGATGCAGGGTACATCAAGTTGATTTTGGAGGTTTAATCTGCTGCTCCTGAGGCTGCTGGGAGGGATTTCCCTTTCTCTTCTTTGTTGTCACAGCTCCAGGTGTTCAGCTTTGGATTTGGCCCTGCCTCTGCGTGTAGGTCACCTGAGGGCGTCTGTTCTTCACTCAGAAAGGACGGGGTTAAAGGAGTAGCTGCTTCGGGGGCTCTGGCTCACTCAGGCCGGGGGGAAGGAGGGTTACAGATGTGGGGCGAGCCTGCAGCGGCAGAGGCAGACATGACGTTGCAGTAGCCTGAGGTGCGCCGTGCATTCTCCCGGGGAAGTTGTCCCTGATCACGGGACCCTGGCAGTGGTGGGCTGCACAGGCTCCCGGGAAGGGAGGTGTGGAGAGTTACCTGTGTTTGCACACAGGCTTCTTGGTGCCGCAGCCTTAACATCTCATGCCTGTGTCTGGAGTCCGTGCTGATAGCCACGGCCTGCTGTAATGCTCATTTAACATTTGTGTACCATCTTTGGTGAGGTGCCTGTTCAAATCTTTAGCTCATTTAAATAATTGTATTTTTTTCTTTTTTCTCCAGTTTTGTGGAAATATGGTTGATGAATAAGAATTGGATATATTGAGGTTGTGCAATGTAATTTTTAAAGTGTATATTGTGATGATTTAATATATATGTATATTGTAAAATGATTACAAAAATCAGGTTAATTAAGATATCCATCAACTCACCTAGTTACCATTTCTTTGCATATACTGAGAGCAGTTATCATCTATTGTCCTAGAGAATTTGAAGTATACAATATGTTACTAATTATAATAATTGTGATGTACATTAGATCTGTAGCACTTATTCATCTTATAATTGAAAGTTTGTACCTTTGACCAACATCTTCCCAATTTCTCCAACTCCAATCCCTGGTAACCATGTTCTATTCTTTAGTTCTATGAGTTTTATAGGTGTAACATACAAGTGATATCATACAGTATTTGTCTTGCTGTGTATCACTCTTCCACTTAGCATAATGCCCTCCATGTTGTTGCAAATTACAGAATTTCCTTCTTTTTTATGGATGAAAAATATTCCATTGTATGTGTATACCACATTTTCTTTATCCATTTATCTATCCATGAAATCTTAGGTTGTTTCCCTAACTTGCCTATTATAAATAGTGCTGAGATGGATATGGGATTGCATATATCTCCAGGAGTTGCTGATTTCATTTCATTCAATTCAGAAGTTGGATTGTTGAATCATAGAGTAATTCTATTTCTAATATTTTAAGGAAACTCCATACTGTCTTCCATAATGAGTGTACTAATTTATATTCCCAACAGTAGTGTACTAAATACACTTTTCTCCTTACCCTCACCAACACTTATTACCCCTTGCATTTTTAATAATACCCATTCTAGCAGGTGTGAGGTGATCTTTCATTATGCCTTTAATTTGCATTTCCCTGGTGATTAGTGATCTTGAGCACCTTTTCATATACCCATTAGACATATGTATGTCTTTTGTGGAAAACTGTGTACTCAAGTCCTTTGTCTGTTTTTTTAAATCAGATTATTTGGGGTTTTTTTCCTATTAAGTTGTATGAATTTTTACATATTTTGGATTTTAACCACTCATCATATATAGTGTTTGCAAATATTTTCCAATTCCATAGATTGCTTTTTCATTTTGTTGATTGTTTCTTTTGGTGTGCAGAAGCCCTTTAGTTTGATGTAGTCCCACTTGTTTATTTTTGCTTTTGTTGCTATACTTTTTGCTGTCATATTGAAAAATAAACATAGTCAAGGCCAATATGAAGTTTTCCCCCTGTTTACTTCTAGGAGTTTTACAGTTTCAGGTGTTACATTTAAGTCTTTAATCCATTTTTAGTTAATTTTTATGTGTGTTATAAGATAAAGGTCCAATTTCATTCTTTTGCTTGTATATATCCAGTTTTCCCAGCACCATTTATTAAAGAGACTATACTTTCCTCATTGTGTATCCTTGGCATTCTTCTCAAAAATTAGTTGGCTGAATATGCATGGATTTATTTCTGGGCTCTAAATTTTGTTCCATTGATCTATGTGTCTCTTTTTATGCCAGTAACATACTGTTTTGATTATTATAGCTTTGGAATATAATTTGAAATCAAGTAGTGTGATGCATACAGATTTGTTCTTCTCAAGATTTGTTTTTTGGTTATTCAGGGTTGTTCTGTGGTTCTAATGAACTTTAGGATTGCTTTTACTATTTCTTTGAAAATGCCATGGAATTTTATTAGGGATTGTATTGAACTTATAGATTGGTTTGGGTAATATGGACATTCTAACAGTATTAATTCTTCCAGTTCATGAATACATAAATCTTTGCATTTATCTGTGTTGTTTTCAATTTCTTTCATCAATGTCTTATAGTTTTAATGTACAGATCTTATACCTTGTTTAAATTTATCACTAAGTATTTTATTATTTTTAATGTTATTGTAAATAGGATTGTTTTCTTAATATATTTTTCAGAAAGTTTGTTGTTAGTATGTAGATATGAACAAGGTTTCTGTATATTTTGTATCCTGCAACTTTACTGAATCCATTTATTAGGTGACAATTTTTGGTGAAGACTTGAAGGGTTTCTATATATAAGATCATAAACAGAATCAATTTAACTTTTTCTTTTCTAATTTGGATGGGTTTTATTTCTTTTCCTTGCCTAGTTGCTCTGGCTAGGACTTCCTGTACTGTTTTGAATAAAGTAGAAAAATTGAGCACCCTCATCTTATTCCTGATCTCAAAGTAAACGTTTTCCCCTTCTCAGTTTTAAATATAATGTTAGCTGTGGGCTTGACATATATGGTCTTTATCATATTGAAATACATTCCTTCTATACCTAAATTGTTGAGAGTTCTTATCATGAAAGTATATTGAATTTTGTCAAATCCTTTTTCTGCATCTTTTGAAATGATCATATGTTTTTTGACTTTGATTCTGTTAAAGTGGTATACTGAAGTCCCCCACTTATATTGTATTGCCGTTTATTTTTCTTTCAGTTTTGTTAATATTTGCTTTATGTATTTAGGTGCTCTGATGTTTTAAGTGCCTATATATTTACAATTTTTATATCCTTTGGTGAATTGACTCCTTTATAATTATTTAGTGGCCTTCTTTGTCCTTTGTGACAGATTTTCACTGAAAGTTTATTTTGCCTAATATAAGTACAGCTACCCTGCTTTCTTTTGGTTACCCAAAACAGTATCTTTTTCCATTCCTTCACTTTTAGCCTATATGTGTCTTTAAGACCAAAGTGAGTCTCTTGTAGGCAGCATATTATTTGATTCTTTTATTTTTTTCCAGTTCGACCACTGTGTGGATTTTTTTTGGTGAATTTAATCCATTTACATTTAATTTAATTGGTAGGTAAGGACTTACTACTCTCATTTTGTTAAATGTTTTCTGACTGTTTTGTTATTCCCTTGTTCATTTTTTCTTCTTTTTCTGTCTTTATGATTTTTTGGTCAGGGTATACTTTGATTCATTTCTGTATTTTTTTAAAACCAATTTTACCTTAAGTATGATGTTAGATTTACATTTTATATATATACCTTTTATTTCATTAGAAATAGAAAGCTCCCTGCTAGTCCTAGTTTTTTTGGGAAGTTTTTTCCTATGAGTGCATATTTAGTTTTCTTAAATGCTTTTTTTATATCTATTGAAATAGTCATGTGGTTTTTCTTATTCAATATGCTAATAGGATAATTACACTGATGGACTTAATGTTGAACTTGTTTTCCATTCATGGAATGAGCACCATTTTATAATGAAATATGATTTATTTTTATATATCACTTCGATTTTCTAATATTTTGTCAAGGAGTATTTTCTCTCTGTTTACAAGAGATTTATTGGTCTGTATTATTCTAGTTATCTCCTTATCTGGTTTTGGTATTCAAGTAATACTTGGCACATAGAATGAGTTATTAAGTTACCCCTGTGCTTCTATTTTCTGGAAAATATTGTGAAATTTTCCATCATTTCTTACTTAAATGTTTGGTAAACTTCAATGGTAAAACCATCTGGGGCTGTAGCTTTACAAAATTATTAGTCTTTTATTCATTGTCCTTAATAGATTTAAGGCTATTTAGGTTATCTATTTTTCCTCATGTAAATTCTAGTAGTTTGTATCTTTCAAGGGTTTGATACTTTTTATTCTAATTTATGAAATTTGATGGGATAGAGTTGTTCCAAGTATTTATTTATAATCCTATTAATGGCCATGGGATCAGTAGAAATCCTCTCATTCATTTATGATATTGGTATTTTTCATCTTCTCTCTTTAAATCTTAATTAACCTGTCTAGTGTTTTATCAATTTTATTGCTCTGTTTAAGAAGCACTTTTGCTTTTGTTGATTTTCTCCATTGTTTTTTGGGTTTTAGCTTCATTAATTTCTGCTATAATTTGTATTATTTTTCTTTGCTTGCTTTAGGCCTAAATTGATCTTCTGTTTCTAGTTTTCCTATAGACTGTATTTGTCTTTTCTTGCCTCTTTGCATGCATACACATTTTTCCTGATGTTTAGAACAATAATTTACATAATAAGAGACTTTATTTCCCAAACAGTCCCTTTAGGTAGTTATCATCTACATTTTACTAGTGACAAAATTGATAGAGAAGTTATTACTTCTTCCAGGCCACAGAGCCAGTGATTGAGAATACTTGATTATAGTTCTAAACGTTTCTAAAGGCATTGTTTGTAAATATACTCTTTCCCTGTGAAAATATGTGGAGTTACTTAAGCTTGTGCACAAGTTTATCATCCTTCATAGTCTCTCATATCTTGAAAATGGGATAGCAATACTTACTTGTTTATATCCTTCAAGGAAATGTAATTTTAATATATATTTAATTGCTTTTATAAAATAAAATGAAAAATAGCATTTCTAATTTTTGTAAATATCTTTGGATATGTTTTAGGCAGCAAGTTTTATGGGAAATGACTGTCAAAATTATCAGGTTTTCAATTCTGCTTCTCATTTACTAATTAGACAAGTTTTTAAAATTCTCTCAATCTTAATTTTATTTTTTGAACAATGTGGATAACACCATCAACCTCCCAGTGCTCTTGGGAATATCAAATAATGAATGGGTCTAGAAATGTATTATAAATTGTAAAAAACTCTACACAATAGCAAAAATTGTTATTTTTTATTAGGAAGAGTCTCTTCTATTCCAGCATTTCAAAGAGACACTTGTAAATTTTGCTCACATTTTAAAATGTTATCTTAATTTTCATTCAAGAAGTGTTTAGTTTCAGGGCTATGGGATTCACTAGGAAAAACTGGCAAAGCACTTATTCTATAACATGAATACATTTAGTCATAAAGTGAATTTGACAGTTGGTGATAATCTGTATTTCAATGATGAATAATATTAATAAATGAAACAGAAAGAATTTTTAAATCCATCTCCAGTTTCCTCTGTGTTTGTCTCCCTCTTTTTCATGTTTAATTTTTTGCTATTCATGAGAAAATGAAAACACCATTGTGTGGAATGATTCTGATAAAGTGAGGAATGGATAGGATAGATTTGAGGGATGGTATAAAAGGAAGTTTCAAAAGAACTTTATCAACTTTGTAGGCATTCAACAAATCAGAGTGCCAAACCCAAGATAATTTGTATGTATATTTTTTATTGAATGAAATATTATTTAAATTCCATAGTGCTTTATAATTTTCAAAAGTTTCACACAGATGATTTCACATAGTCCCATAATAACTCTTTTTTTCTGCCTACCCCTATACTGCTTCTCCCCACTTCCCTCTCCCCACTGGTAATCTCTAGTTCATTCGCTATATGTGTGAGAACTTTTTTGTTGTATTCACTAGTTTGTCTTATTTTTTAAATTCCACATATAAGTGCAATACTTTGTAGGTATTCAACAAATCAACATGCCAAGCCCAAGAAATTTTATAGTTTTAATCTAAATGAGACAACAAGAGAGAATGATGAAGAATTCTGATTACTCTAGAAAATTAGAGGATGTTCTAAAAATTTGGTAGGCATTGAGAGCAAAGCACTTTTATTTGACAACTTCAATTTTGTTTTGTTTTGTTTTTAGAGATATTTATTCAGGGCCTACTGGTTGTCATAAATAATGGTAGCATCTTTGAGTAATATACATATATGAGTAAATGTCAATGAATATATAACTACCCTGTGCCAGACAGTGTTTTAATCATTTTATGTGGGCCTTTCATTTACTCCTCAGAAAATCCCAAATTTAACAGTTGAGAAAAATAAAGGACAGAACAGTGAAATAATATTTTTTTAAGTTCTGGTAGATAATGAATGGAAGAGCTTGGGTTCTAATTCATATCTTTCTGCTTTCAGATCTTTACTATTTCTAATGACTTTCTAATGATGTTTCAATCAATTAGAGAAGAAATAATAAACCAAAATTTATTATATTTATGGCAATATGAATGTAACATAAGATACTGATGACACTCAGGTTGGATCTCAAGGAGAACCCAAATTTGGTTGAAAACTTACAGGAAAAAAAATCTTTAGGGAGGAGATGACATTGAGATATTTAACAGGAACTTAGGAAAGACAGGAAATCTAGGAAGTGTAAAATAACTGAATTTGACCTCAATATCAGAAATGGGGCTTTAGTTATCAAAGACAGTAATTTTAATAGTCACATCATCAGAGAGGAGGAAAAGAAGATAATGTGTACATACTCTTCATCGAAATAAGGATGGTGTACCGAACATCTTGCATTTGGCTCTCAAGATCTGCTCTCCTCTCTTCTCATATTGTCACCTACTCCATGTTTCTTTGCCTTCCAGCTGGATTTGTCTAAGCAGATGACTTTACAGGGCTCTCTTTCTGGATATTGGTACCAATACCTTCCACTTATCCCTTTAGGCCTCGAGTTGGTAAGTCCTTTGTAGTACAATATTTTTACAGTACTCCAACACTCACATCCTGTAAATAACCCCCTTTTAAATAAACACTCCTCAAATAATCCAATTTCAAGTAGGCCACCTGTTTCTTATTGGAACCCTTCCTGACACAGATGGCTTTATGGAAAAAGTATTCAAACTGAAGAAAGTACAGAATTCAATAAATTGGGGTAAGAAGAGGAAAGTCTATATATGAATACATAACCAGGACCAGAATAAATGTGACTTAGTGAAAGCACTTTGAAAACTAAAATTACTATGCAAACAATGAAGATGGTCATGACAACAGTGATGACAGGGACTATCTTGAGTTACCAGAAGCTGTGATCAGGGAAGGAAATGGTAAATCTAAAATCAAGTTTGGAACCAGAAAAGGAGCAGGATTTAAAACAGGGACTTTGACAAAGTTGATACAAGGTTACTGATAAAACATGTATCACAGAACCAAGAGGGAATGTTGTTAGAGATGATATAGGGGGGACATTTCTGGGTAGGAAATGTGAAATAAAATTCATATTTTGTGGCAAGGCAAGAAAAATTTAAACATAAAAATTTTTCGGTGCCCTTTGGCCTCCTTTCCCCATTCTACTTTGTATTGCATAGCTGCATTATGCATCAGCCAAACCTCCCTATCAGCAAAAATACCTGCTCAACCATGATGAGCGACATTCTACTAGCAGCAGTAAGACAACTCCTTAAAAGATAACATTCCTTCTTGATCTTGTAAGAGGCCACAATGACGCTTAGATCTGGATTGTGTAGACTGTTAATAATACATCATCTAATGTACAGCCCTCAGTCTCAAAAAACTTATATAACTGTGTGTTGACTTCTAATGGCTGGAACAGTTCTTGGTGCTTTCTGAGATGCTGTTCCTGAGTTTTAATACTGAATTTGGCTCTAATAAAATTTTCCATTTCTTTCTTAGATCGACTGATTAATTTTTTTGTCAACAGATGTCAATATTTCATACTGGCTTTTTAGAAATACTTTATGAGACTGGGCTTCCTGTTAGCTGAGGCCTGTTGTCACCTTAGTCATGCACCTATTTTATGGCACAGAATTGTGATGGTAAAAGCTGATTGGTAGAAAATAAATGTGATACTGTGGTGGTGATGGGGTGATAGTGGTGGTACGATTCAGAATGATGGTGAAGAAAGCTGTAGTGTCAGGGATGAAAGATGTGGCAAGACTGGATTAAAACTTTAGAGAGAGAGAATTAGGAGAGGTATTCAGATAGTTGATGTGGAACCAGGTTACAGAACCAAAAAAAGTGCTTGAGTCATTTCTATTTCTTTATAATTATAGAATGATAGAAATACAAGTTGAGCATTCAGTTGAGAATGTACAACTGATGAGCACAGTGACACTGAACTAAGATTACAGCCGTCACTAAAGTGAATAAACGAATTTGATAAAATTGCCAACACCTTATCATGTTATCTGGGTCTGTAATTTCCTGCCTCTTCACTCGATAGTGATAAGACACATCACACACTGCATTAATGCTACTAAATGTGCTCTTTTTCATTTTGCTGATTCAGTAGCTCAGAAAACTATTACTCTCCCTAGCTATGTCTTGCTCAGAGAAACTAAGCCCTCCTTGGAAGAATTCGTTTTTGAACATAAAATTCACAATCTTATACAAGAATACTCAGAGTTATGACTAGGTTTTATCTGTAATATTTTTTATAAGGTGATAGTTTAGAGTTTGAACACACAATTTTCTCCAAGAAAGAGAAATAAAATTAGCATTCATTAAGCACTTATAATATGCATTGTTATGGGCTAGGTACACTACTTGTACTATTTTATTTTAATCTTTCTAATACTTTAATCATGTAATATTCATCAATGGGACAGCCGTTCAGATTGCATAATGCCCATACTGTACTGGCCATTAAATAATTTGACTGTTAGCTCAAGCCTTTGGAGATAGATATTAGCTTTATCTCATTCTAATGATAGTGAAGTACAGAGAAGTTTAAAAATATATACTTGTCATACAGAGAGAAATTGATGATTGAAGGAATCATTAAACATTGAGGCCAGCCCACAAAACTTACCTATCCTATAGTGTGGCTGAAATTAGTTGAAACATTAGGCATTTACTCCATTTCAGACACAATGCTAGGTGGGATAAACATAAGACAGAGAGAAACTCTGGCCTTAGAAAAATATAAAGTCCTTAAGACCAAAAGCAATTATATAATTTTCAGCTGTAGAACAGATTAAATAGGCTTTGGAGTCTATCCTGGAATAGTTATCCAACATCTCAGGTTTTATTTTCTTCAAATCTCAGGCAGCACTTCAGGAGAGGAAAGGACTAGGAAAATAACATTTACTAAGTGTGGCAAACAGTTTTATAATTTTATAATCATATGAATTGAAAGGATAGTTTATGACAGTGCTTCCCATACATGTTCACATTGTGGCACATAGGAAAAAAAACAATATTTGTACAGCATATTTGAGAAAACTGGAAGGCATGTGAGGGCATTACATGAGGCTTGATTTTTTAATTAATATATATTACATTAATAGGAACAGAAAATAAAATATTATAAAATATTAGATATTAAACCTCAACATTTTTCACATTTTGACAAGAAACTTGAATTTATTACTGTGAATATAACTGTAGCAGGTATTTTTATATATAAAATTTTATAACTTTTAATTAAATCATTACATAAAATTCCAGATCAAGCTATTTTAAAATTAATTTAAAAAGCTAAAGAATGTACTTGGTTTAGTTAATCAAATGATGCAAAATTGTTATAAAAATATACAGTTGTTTTCTAACCCATATATTCCTAATACATTGATTAGCGCTCCCAAAGGCAAGCTCTTTCAACTCTTTTAAAATAATGTGTTTACAGTGCTTTATTTTCATTCACGAACTTTCCATTCACTATCTTTTGGATTCCTATTGAAGTACATGTGAATTTATCTCTCTTAAAACTGCATCCTTTTCGTTTCCCATCTCCCATTGTTCCAATAACATTATTAATTTCTTATTTATATCATAGAGGTGGTATTTACAATATTATCCTTATGAAAGATTATTCATAAACTGAGCATTTAGTATATTTGATTATATTTCCTTTCTTTTTGTTTTTTTGAAAGCAAATATTTGTCTTCTTATTTACTTGGTTATTTTGTTTGTCCTCTTCCTATATGTTCTAAAGCCTCTCACTACAATTTTCCACAAAGTCAATCTTATGTAATCCATCATTTCCTGTTTTTTCTTGGAAACTTTCCTCTTAGAGATTCTCTTCTCAGGACCAAGTGCTCACTAGTCCTGCCACACAGCTTGGCTGTCTTTTGATCACATTGAGGTTGTCTGCACTGGCCTCAGTTTGCACTGGGCTTATGTTTGTCTCTTGTCTTATACAATTAGTATCAAGTAGGATTCAAATATGTATTTTTTATTGAGATAAAAAACATAACAAAATTTAACATCTTAATAATTTTGAGTGTACAGTACGGTTGTGCTAACTATGTGCACACTGTTGTGCAACAGATCTCTAGAATTTTTCATCTTGCAGAACTGAAATTCTATACCCATAGAACAACACCTTCCCTTTTTATCTTCCCCCAGCCCCTGGAAACCATTATACTTTCTATTTCTAAGAGTTTGATTTTTCTAAAACCCTCATATAAGTGGAATCATGCAGTATTTGTCTTTTTGTGACTGGCTTACTTCACTTAGCGTAATGTACTCAAGCTTCATCCATGCTGTAGCATATGACAGGATTTCCTTGTTTGTAAGGATAAATAATATGCCTTTGTATGAATATACCACATATTCTTTATCCTTTTATCCATGGATGGACAATTATTTTGCTTCCACATCATGTTTATTGTGAATCATCTGTTACTGAGTCCAAGCTCCTACTGTTTGTTGCACAACAGGTCAATAAATCAAGAAAAAAATTGTTGGGGCAAGGAATAGCAACTTTATTTGGAAAGCCAGCAGACTGAGAGAATGGTGGACTAGTGTCCCTAAGAACCATCCTGCTGGGGTTTGGATGCTAGTTTCTTTTATAGAACAAAGAAGGGGTAGATGAGGAGAAGAAGTAAAAAAGACCATAAATTGCTGCATATTTTTGCTGGTTCTAGCTAGTCTCCTGAGGGGATATGTTAATGTCTTCTTTCCTGCAGCCATTCACAGATGGGCTTAGTCATGATGTTTCCTGTGAGCTTAAACAAAGGTATTTTAGTTTAACACTCAGGCATGGGAGGCAGGGTTCCTGGAGATAGGCCATTATGTATACTTTAAGCTATAGGCAACATCCATTTAGTGATTAACTTGTAGCAAAAGCAATAGAATACATGGGTTAAAGTAAAAGAAATAGATCCAGTGTGGAGTCAGTTTTATTCTTCTCTATTACACATGCTACATTGAACATGGGTGTGCAAATATCTTTTCAAGATCCTGTTTTCAATTCTTCTGGATGTATACTGAGAAGTGGGGTTGTTTTATCATATGGTAATTTTATTTTTAGTTTTCTGAGGAACCTACATATTGTTTTCCATAATGGTTTCACCATTTTAAAATCCCACTGACATTGCACAAGGGTTCTAATTTCTCCACATCCTTGTCATCACTTGTTATTTTATTTCATCGTGGCCATCTTCAGGGTATAAGCTTATGTCTCATTGTGGTTTTGATTTGCATTTCCCTAATGATTAATAATGTTGAGTATCTATTCATATATTTGTTGGCCATTTGCATATCTTCTTTGGAGAAGTGTCTAATCAAGTCCTTTGCCCATTTTTTCAGTCAGATTATCTTGTTTTTGTTTAGTTATAGGTGTTCTTTTTGTATTCTGGATATAAATCCCTTATCAGATAAACAGCTTACAAATATTTCCTACAATCTCATAGGTTGCCTTTTTACTCTGCTGATTGTTTCCTTTTTTTTTTTACATAATTCTTTTTTTAAAATTAATTAATTTATTTTTTGGCTGCATTGGGTCTTCATTGCTATGTGTGGGCTTTCTCTAGTTGCGGTGAGCGGGGTCTACTCTTCATTGCAATGCGTGGGCTTCTTATTGCAGTGGCTTCTCATTGCGGAGCACTGGCTCTAGGCACGTGGGCTTCAGTAGTTGCAGCATGCAGGCTCAGTAGTTGTGGCTCATGGGCTTGAGAGCACAGGCTCAGTAGTTGTGGCTCACAGGCTTAGTTGCTCCACAGCATGTGGGATCTTCCGGACCAGGGATCGAACCCTTGTCCCCTGCATTGGCAGGTGGATTCTTAACCACTGCACCACTAGGGAAGTCCTGATTGTTTCCTTTGCTATGCAGTTTTTAATTTGGTATAATCCAATTAGTCTACTTTCTTTTGTGGCCTGTGCTTTAGGTATTGTATCCAAGAAATCAATGTCAAATCTAATGTCAGGAAGCCTCTCCCCTATGTTATCTTCTAAGAGTTGTATAGTTTCAGGTATTACATTTAGGTCGCATACATTTTGAGGGAATTTTTGTTTATGGTGTAAGGTAAAGATCAAATCTCATTCTTTTGCAATTAGATACCTGGATTTCCCACTTCATTTGTTAAAGAGACTGTTCTTTCCCCACTGTGTAGCTTTGGCACCCTTTATAAAGATCATTTGAACACTTGATTGTTTGAGGGCTTATTTCTGGGCTCTCTATTCTGTTCCATTAATCTATATGTTTGTCTTTATGCCAGTACCATACTGTTATTTTTTACTGAAGTATAGTTGATTTAAAATTTTTTGTCAGTTACTGGTGTACAGCAAAGTACACCATATATATATTCATATTTATATACAGTAGTTTATATCTGCTAATCTCAAACTTCTCACTTATCCCTCCCCTGCTTTCCCATTTGGTAACCATAAGTTTGTTTCTCTGTCTGTGAGTCTGTTTCTGTTTAGTAAATAAGATCATTTGTATCATTTTTTTGGATTCCACATATAAGCAATATCATATGATATTTGTCATTCTGTTTGACTTACTTCACTTAGTATGATAATCTCTAGGACCATCCAAGTTGCTACACATGGCATTATTTCATTCTTTTTTATGGCTGAGTAGTATTCCATTGTATAGATGTACCACATCTTGTTTACCCACTCATCTATCAACGGACACTTAGGTTGCTTCCATGTCTTGACAATTGTAAATAGTACTGCACTGAACGCTGGGGTGCAGTATCTTTTTGAATTATAGTTTTCTCTTGATATATACACAGGAGTGGGATTGCTAGATAATATGGTAGCTCTATTTTAGTTTTTGAAGGAACCTCCATACTGTTTTCCATAGAGGCTGTATGAATTTACATTCTCACCAACAATGTAGGAGGGTACCCTTTTCTCCACACCCTTTCCAACATTTATTGTTTGTAGACTTTTTGATGATGGCCATTTTGACCAGTTTAAGGTGACATCTCTTTGTAGTTTTGATTTGCATTTCTCTAATAAGTAGCAATGTTGAGCATCTTCTCATGTACCTCTTGGCCATCAGTATGTCTTCTTTGGAGAAATGTCTATTTAGGTCTTCTGACCATTTTTTGATTGAGTTGGGTTTTTTGTTTGTTTGTGATATTGAACTGTATGAGCTGTTTGTATATTTTGGAAATTAAGCCCTTGTCAGTCACATTGTTTGCAAATATTTTCTCTCATTCCATAGGTTGTCTTTTCATTTTATTTTTGATTTCCTTTGCTGTGTAGAAGCTTATAAGTTTGATAAGGTCTTGTTTATTTTTGCTTTTATTTCTATTGGCTTGGGAGACTGACCTAAGAAAACATTGCTACATAGCAATTTATGCCAGAGAATGTTTTGTCTATGTTTTCTGATAGGAATTTTATGATGTTATGTCTTATATCTAAGTTTTTAAGCCATTTTGAGTTTATTTTTGTGTATTGGGTGAGTGTTCTAACTTCACTGATTTACATGCAGCTGTGCAGCTTTCCCAACACCACTTGCTGAAGAGAATGTCTTTTCTCCAATGTATATTCTTGCCTCCTTTGTTGAAGATTGATTGATCCTAAGTGTGTGGGTTTATTTCTGGGCTCTCTATTATTTTCCATTGATCCATATGTCTCTTTTTGTGCCAATACCACACTGTTTTGATTACTGTAGCTTTTTAGTATTGTCTGAAGTCTGGGAGGATTATGCCTCCTGCTTTGTTCTTTTTTCTCAGGATTGCTTTGGCAATTTTGGGTCTTTTGTGGTTCCATATAAATTTTAGGATTATTTGTCCCAATTCTGTGGAAAATGTTATGGGTAATTTGATAGGGATTGCATTAAATCTGTAGATTGCTTTGGGTAGTATGGCCATTTTAACAATATTAATTTTTCCAATCCAAGAGCATCGGATATCTTTCCATTTCTTTGAATCATCTTCAATTTCCTTTATCAGTGTTTTATAGTCTTGAGCACTTAAGTCTTTTACTTCCTTGGTTGGTTTTATTCCTAAGTGTTTTATTTTTGATGTGATTTTAAAGGAATTTTTTTCTTTCCTTTTCTGATACGTCATCATTAGTGTAAAGAAATGCAACTGATTTCTGTATGTTAATCTTATATCCTGCTGCCTTGCTGAGTTCGTTTATCAGTTCTAGTAGTTTTTGTGTGGAGTCTTTAGGATTTTCTATATATAGTATCATGTCATCTGCATATAATGACAATTTTACCTCTTCTCTTCCAATTTGGATATGTTTTATTTCTTTGTCTTGTCTGAATGTTGTGGCTAGGACTTCCAATATTGTGTTGAATAGAAATGGCAAAATGGGCATCTTTGTCTTGTTCCAGATTTTAGTGAAAAGTCTTTCAGCTTTTCACCATTGAGTAGTCTGTTGGCTGTGGGTTTGTCATAAATAGCTTTTATCATGTTGAGATATGTCCCCTCTATACCCACTTTGGTAGGAGTTTTTATAATGAATGGATGTTGAATTTTATCAAATGCTTTTTTCTGCATCTATTGAGATGATCGTGTGGTTTTTGTCTTTTGTTGATGTGGTGTATCACATGGATTTGCACATGTTGAATCATCCTTGTGACTCTGGGATGAATTCAACTTGATCACGGTGTATGATCCTATTTATGTGTTGTTGCATTTGGTTTGCTAATATTTTGTTGAGGATTTTTGCATCTATATTCATCAAAGATATTGGCTTGTAACTTTCTTTTTTGGTAGTGTCTTTGTCTGGTTTTGGTATCAAGGTGATGGTGGCTTCACAGAGTGACTTTGGGAGTGTTCACTCCTCTTCAATCTTTTGGAAGAGTTCTTCATTGTATGTTTGGTAGAACTCCCCAGTGAAGCCGTTTGGTCCTGGACTTCTGTTTGCTGGGAGTTTGTTCTTTTTTTTTTTTTTTTTTTTTTAAATTACAGATTCTATTTCACTTCTGGTGATCAGTCTGCAAATTATCAATTTCTTCTTGATTCAGTTTTGGTGGGCTGTATATTTCTAGATACTTGTGCATTTCTTCTAGGTTGTCCAATTTGTTGGCCTATAATTGTTCATAGTATTGTCTTATGGTATTTGTGTATTTCTGTGGTATCAGTTGTTATTCTACTCTTTAATTTCTTGCTTTGTTTATTTGGGTCTTTTCTTCTTGGTGAGCCTGGCCAGAGGTTTGCCAATTCAGCTGATGTTTGCCAACATCAGCTCTTGGTTTTATTGATTTTTTCTATTGTTTGTTAATCTCTATTTTATTTATTTCCTCTCCAACCCTTATTATTTTCTTCCTTCTGCTGACATTAGGTTTTGTTTGTTTTTCTTTTTCTAATTCTTTTAGATAGTAGTTTAGGTCATTTATCTGAGATTTTTCTTGTTTTTTGAGGAAGGCCTATACAGGCATTTTAGATGTGAAATTTTTTATGGTAATTCTGGGACAAAAACTACTTCTGTCTTACAGTTCTACCATTCTTTAAATCAGGGGTCAGAGGACAAATCACAGCCACCACCTGTTTTTAGATGACTTATGAGTTAATAATGGGTTTTATTAGGAATTCCCTGATGGTCCAGTGGTTAGGACTCAGCACTTTCACTGTCAGGGCCTGGGTTTAATCCCTGGTTGGGGAACTAAATCCCACAAGCTACACAGCATGGCCAAAAAAAAAAAAAAGAAAAGTGATTAAAAATGGGATTTACCTAAGTAGTTGAAAAAATTCAAAATAAGAATAACATTTTGATGAAATTATGACATTTTTTAATGTCAATAAATAAAGCTTTATTAGATAACCAATTTGTTACATATTTTCTATGGCTTCTTTTACACTAAAATGAGAGTTTAGTCATTATGACAGAGATTGACCCTCAAATGCTAAAAGATTTCTCTTTGGTCTTTTACAGAAAATATTTATTAGTCATTCAGAGGTTTAGAAATTCAGAAGCTAGCCTAGAACAGCTCAATTTCAGATTGAATTGGGATGATCAAGCCCTCACAATATCTGCCTAATAAAGGAAAAAGAAAAATCTTTTGGGGAGTAGATAGTTGATCTTTCACTTCCCAGAAAACCTTGGCCTCTTTAAGCAAATTAATGTATTTCCTTCTAAATGACAATATTTTCATAACAGGGATTTTAGGCAACAGAAACTTGCATTAAGTCAAAAAGTACATTTTATCCCTAATCAAGGTGTCAGCTTATTTATCTAAGGGACTTATTTTCTGAGGTGTGAGATCTGCATTAGTAGGAAATATGCTTTATGCAGCTGTGTTATTCTCCCTGGGTAGGTCAAGTTTACTGTTAAATATTGATGAAGATATGTTTGATAGTATTGAGCAGTCCTTTGAAGAATGTAAGGGAGATTTTATATATAAACCATATAAACCATTTATATATATAAACCATTTATATATATATATAAACCATAAACCATTTATATATATATATAAACCATACCCCATAGAAGCTGAGAACAACTAATGCATTCAAAGACTTTAGACACTGGATTCAGATGAGTCTGAATTCCAACCTTGCCTGTGATTAAATATATGGCTTTGGACCAATTTCTTAAAATCTCTGAACTTTATTTGTCAAAAGAACAAAGTTCTTGGCTTCCTTTGGAGCTACTGTGAGGGTTAAATAAAATTATATAAATGTATACTATAACACAGTACTTAGCACTTAATACATGTTTAATTTTTTTTTTTTTTACTTCCCTTCCATGGACTAGAACCTATTTCCACCTACCTTTAGCCCTATTATTATTTTAGTGAACCCTAGCAGAAGTCTTGAATTGGTCAAGTCCCTGAATTAGCCACACAATTGGAAGCATAATGGAACCTCACAAAATGGATCTCAGATGCTAAAAAGAAAATTTCTGGGTTTGGACTCATCCAGGATGAAAAAAGACTCAGGACACAAGGGTACTCAAATGCACACAAATGTACTCAAAATTAGGGCCAAGACAAGACCAGCACTTTGGTTCATAAGTTCTAAAAGTCTGAATAGCTGCCTGGAGGAACCAGAGTAATTGGAAGTAAATTTGACAGGGAGCTTGTGAAACAAGTTTTTTAAGACAGCTGTGTTAAAGAATCCCCTGTGAGAAGCAACTACCTCTATACTTACAGATTTCAGAATTTAACCAACACCTCTGACAGGTTCTGTGACTTGCAAAATCTATCCAGACCAAGAAAAGTTGCTGGACTTTTTCCTTTTCTTAATTGTACATTCTCATATTTTTACTCTTAAATGATAGCAATATTTTTATAAAATTCAACCAAACAGCCTATAGCTCTAGAAAAATTATGGAAGACAAAAAAGATCATAAAATAAAATACAATGAATTATTATTTGTGCAGAGAAATAAAATTCACAAAGCACTTTGCATATTTAGAATCTATCTCTTGGAAAGTATACAATAGCCCCATCATTGTCATAATTTATATTTTAAATAAGGAGACAAACATAGAGAAGTTGAGGAAATTGACAAACTAGTAAGTGACAACTAGAATTCAAACGAAATCTAATTAATTCAGACTTTGGGCTCTTTGTCCATTTAACAATTAATTCAAGAAATTTTTATTGATATTTTACTATGTGCCAGGTTTTATGCTGGGTGTTTGGTATATACAAATAAAAAAGACATAGTCCTGCTTTTCAAAGAATTCATATTTTAATATGGGGATAGAGTTGGAAACAGAATTCCAATAATGTATGACAGTTTAAATGAAAGATTAGGTAATTGAGAAATGAGATAAATTAAATGAAAAAAAGATTAACTTTACTTAGACTATCAGGCAAAAGCAAGAATATTTTTTATAAAGGATGTTTAATATGGTACAGAGTTCTTCATAGGTATTATCGCATGTAATCCTAATTATATCCTACAAATTAGGGACTCTTATCCCATTTTTATAAATGATCAAACTAAGGTTCAGAGCAGTGATAGCAAGCCCATGTTTATACAGCTAGTAAGTAATAGGGACCAAATCTGTTGTTCTCCAAGCTCCATCTCATAACCATTATATACATTATCTCTGAGATAGCCTCCCAGGAGGAGATGTTTCATCTTGGTGCTCAAGACTATAGGTGTTCATCCATTAGACTACTTGGGGAAGGTATTTCTGAAGAAGAGAGTAGCAAAGCCTAGAGGTAAGAGACAAGATGTTGAGCCTGGAGAACCATGTGTAATTCAGTGTTAGTGATACAGTGCCAGCTTTGGAGAGGGCTAAGCTGTGAGGCTGGAGAGAGAGCCACTGAGCAGAGCCCAGTCTATCCTAGGTACCCTGCTAGGGAGGATGGCAGTGATTCATAATCACTAAAGAAGGTTCAGCCACAAAACTACATAGTAAGATTACCATTTTGGAAGAATGAAATTATAACACTGTGATCCATTTTGCCATTCTGTAGCTAACCAGTAATTCATCTAATTAAGTATGCCCTCCTACCTTTCTTAAACATGTCTTTGGGGAGTACAGAGATGAGCAGAACAGGAATTTAGTGGAAAGAGGAGAAGCCAGGCTTAGATTTCAGATAGGTAAGCCTTTTTACCTCCTCTAATCTGTTTCCTCCAGTGTGCAACCTGGGTAATGAATACAACCTGCACTGCTTACAATCAACTGTGAGGATCACATGCGGCTTCATTTTTTTACGATAACTTTATTGAAATATAGTTCACATACAATATAATTTGCCCATTTAAAGTGTACAATTCAGTGGATTTTAGTATATTCACAGAGTAGTGCAACCATCACTATAATCAATTTTAGAATATTTTCATCACCCCAAAAAGAAACTCCACACCCTTTGGCCTTCAATCCCCATTACCCTCCCCCTCCCTGAGCCCTGGCAACCACTAATCCATTTTCTATCTCTATGGATTAGCCTATTCTGAACATTTCATGTAAATGGAATCATACTGCACGTAGCCTTTGTGACTTAGCTTGTTTTATTAAATGAAATCAGCCATTATCTGAACTACTACCCTGGCCATTAGGCAATATAGATACTATCACTAATAATAATAGCATAATAAAATAATACCTAAAATAAATCCCTCCAGTGAAAGTGTATGTGTTCTAATAACCTCTATGTCCTTAGAGTTTAGCCCTATTCTGGGAATATACTAATTAGTCACTCATTTGTTGACTACTGAATGAGTATTAATAAAAAATAATCACACATTTGTACAATTCTTTGTTTTCAAAGCTCATTTTTATTTGACTCTCACAAAATGCTTGGAAAAATGAGTACTATTATTATAATTACTTTACCAAGCAAGCAGAGTCCAGAAAAGTTAAATGACTTATATAAGAACAGAAGCCATTCAGTAGTAGAGCCAGAATTTAATTATAGATTTTCATGTCTCAAAGCTTTATCTTGTGGACCACAAATTCTGAATATGATTGATTTGGAGACTCGTAAGAGTGATACTATCTTAAAATCTTGCCCAGACTGGTTTTCAAAGGGATATATCATTCATACCATTTATAGCCACTTATTATGGCCTATCAGTTTTATCATACATGGAGCTCCTATTGACTGGTGAATCCTTGAGCCCTGGGTTGCAGTGGATTCAGAGGCTCTATCTGGGTATGGCAGAAATGAGTGTCAGAATTAGTGATGTCTGTGGGTGTGAGAGTAAGAAGCGAGTGTAGATTCTGACATGTACTTGCCACCCCTGTGATAAGACACTGTCCTTGGAAGAAGACATAAAAATATATTGTAGTTTTTAACTTACCTATAGTACATTATCACCCATGCCCATATGAGTGTGGCATTTGATGAATGATTAAAAGATCACAGCATAATTGTTGTTGGCTTTTCAGGGAGATATGGAGTACACACTGTGCTATAAAACCTTATAAAAGATCACAGCATAATTGTTGTTGGCTTTTTAGGGAGATATGGAGTACACACTGTGCTATAAAACCTTATTCAGAAAAATACTGATTGAGCACAGATGATCCAATAATGTTATTTTTCTAATTTCAATGATTATAAATAATATTTTATTCAACATTTTTGTATATAAAACCTTTTTGGCATTTTAGAATTTTTCCTTTTGGATAAATTATTGTGTAGTAGCAACCTGATACATAGGAAAATGCTTTCCAAAGGCTTTTATGTTAAACTAGAGACATCATTAGAAGATGATAATATAATTGAAAGAACTAATTTAACAGAAAAAGTAAAAAGTATAAAGCTTCTTTGTGGCAGAAATATGGAAATGTATCTGTATAGAGAGTGCTGTAAAAAGTAGGAAGCAGTGCTATATGCTCTTTTTAAAAATTTATTTATTAAGGTATAGTCGATGTACAATATTATGTTTTAGGTGTACAACACAGTGATTAACAATTTTTAAGGTTATACTCAATTTATAGTTATTATAAGCTATTGGCTGTATTCCCTGTGTTGTACAACATATCCTGGTAGCTTATTTTTTTATTGAAGTGTGGTTGATTTACAGTGTTTTAGGTATAATGAAAAGTGATTCAGATATATATAGATATATATGTATTTTTTCAGATTCTTTTCCATTATAGGTTATTACAAGATACTGAATATAGTTCCTGCTGCTATACAGTAGGTCCTTGTTGTTTATCTATTTTATATATAGTAGTGCATATCTGTTAATCCCAAACCCCTAATTTATCCCTACCCCCTTTTCCCCTTTGGTAATGATACGTTTCATTTCTAGATGTGTGTCTCTATTTTGTAAATAAGTTCATTTGTCTCATTTTTTTAGATTCCACGTATGAGTAATTTCATATGATATTTCTCTTTGTCTGACCCATTTCATTTAGTATGATAATCTCTAGGTCCATCCATGTTGCTGCAAATGGCATCGTTTCATTCTTTTTTATGGCTGAGTAGTATTCCATTGTGTATATATAACACATCTTTATCCATTCATCTGTTGATGGACATTTAGCTTGCATCCATTTCTTGGCTGTTGTAAATAGTGTTGCTATGAAGACTAGCGTGTATGTACCTTTTCAAATCAGAGTTTTCAACTTTCTGGATATATGCCCAGGAGTGGGATTGCCATATCATATGGTAACTCTATTTTGCTTTTTTAAAGGAAACTTCATACTGTTTTCCATAGTGGCTGCTCCAATTTACATTCCCACCAACAGTGTAGGAGGGTTCCCTTTTCTCCACAATTTATTATTTGTAGACTTTTTTTTTAGCATCTTTATTGGAATATAATTGTTTACAATGGTGTGTTAGTTTCTGTTGTATAACAAGGTGAATCAGCTATACCTATACATATATCCCCATATCTCCTCCCTCTTGCATCTCCCTCACACCCTCCCTATCCCACCCCTCTAGGTGAACACAAAACACTGAGCTGATCCCCCTGTGCTTCACAGCTGCTTCCCACTAGCTATCTCTTCTACATTTGGTAGTGTATATATGTCCATATCACTCTCTCACTTCTTCCAGCTTACCCTTCTCCCTCCCCATATCCTCAAGTCCATTCTCTACGTCTGAATCTTTATTCCTGTCCTGCCCCTAGGTTCCTCAGAACCTTTTTCTTTTTTTTAGATCCATATATATATATATATATATATATATATATATATATGTGTGTGTGTGTGTGTGTGTGTGTTAGCATATGGTATTTGTTTTTATCGTTCTGACTTACTTCACTCTGTATGACAGACCCTAGATCCATCCACCTCACTACAAATAACTCAATTTTGTTTCCTTTTATGGTCGAGTAATATTCCATTGTATATATGTGCCACATCTTCTTTATCCATTCATCTGTCGATGGACACTCAGGTTGCTTCCATGTCCTGGCTATTGTAAATGGTGCTGCAATGAATATTGTGGTACATGACTCTTTTTGAATTATGGTTTTCTCAGGGTATATGCTGAGTAGTAGGATTGCTGGATCGTATGGTAGTTCTATTTTTAGTTTTTTAAGGAACCTCCATACTGTTCTCCATAGTGGCTGTATCAATTTATATTCCCACCAACAGTGTAAGAAGGTTCCCTTTTCTCCAGACCCTCTCCAGCATTTATTTTTTGTAGATTTTTTGATGATGGCCATTCTGACCGGTGTGGGGTGATACCTCATTGTAGTTTTGATTTGCATTTCTCTAATGATTAGTGATGTTGAGCATCTTTTCACGTGTTTGTTGCCAATCTATATATCTTCTTTGGAGAAATGTCTAATTAGATCTTCTGCCCATTCTTGAATTGGGTTTTTTGTGTTTTTGATATTGAGATACATGAGCTGCTTGTATATACTGGCAATTAATCCTCTGCCAGTTGCTTCGTTTGCAAATATTTTCTCCGATTCTGAGGGTTGTCTTTTCATCTTGCTTATGGTTTCCTTTGCTGTGCAAAAGCTTTGAAGTTTCATTAGGTCCCATTTGTTTATTTTTGGTTTTATTGCCATTTGTCTAGGAGCAGGGTCAAAAAGGATCTTGCTGTGATTTATGTCATAAATAAATAAATAGTGTTCTGCCTATATTTTCCTCTAAGAGTTATATAGCATGTGGCCTTATATTTAGATCTTTAATCCATTTTGAGTTTATATTTGTGTATGGTGTTAGGGAGTGTTCTAATTTTATTCATTTACATGTAGCTGTCCAGTTTTCCCAGCACCACTTACTGAAGAGGCTCTCTTTTCCCCATTGTATATTCTTGCTTCCTTTATCAAAGATAAGGTGACCATACATGCATGGGTTTATCTCTGGGCTTTCTATCCTGTTCCATTGATTTATATTTCTGTTTTTGTGCCAGTACTGTACTGTCTTGATGACTGTAGCCTTGTGGTAAAGTCTGAAGTCCGGAAGCCTGATTCTTCCAGCTCTGTTTTTCCTTCTCAAGATTGCTTTGGCTATTCAGGGTCTTTTGTGTTTCCATAAAAATCGTGAAATTTTTTGTTCTAATTCTGTGAAAAATGCCAGTGGTAGTTTGATAGGGATTGCATTGAATCTGTAGATTGCTTTGGGGTGTATAGTCATTTTCACAATATTGATTCTTCCAATCCAAGGACATAGTATTTTTATCCATGTTTGCATCATCTTTAATTTTATTCATCAGTGTCTTATAGTTTTCTGCATATAGGTCTTTTGTCTCCTTAGGTGGGTTTATTCCTAGGTATTTTATTCTTTCTGTTGCAATGGTAAATGGGAGTGTTTCCTTAATTTCAGTTTCAGACTTTTCATCATTAGTGTATAGGAATGCATGAGATATCTGTGCATTAATTTTGTATCCTGCTACTTTACCAAATTCATTGATTAGCTCTAGAAGTTTTCTGGTGGCATCTTTAGGATTCTCTATGTATAGTATCACGTCATCTGCAAACAGTGACAGCTTTACTTCTTCTTTTACGATTTGGATTCCTTTTATTTCTTTTTCTTCTCTGATTGCTGTTGCTAAAACTTCCAAAACTATGTTGAATAATAGTGGTAAGCGTGGGCAACCTTGTTTTGTTCCTGATCTTAGTGGAAATGCTTTCAGTTTTTCACCATTGAGAACGATGTTGGCTGTGGATTTGTTATATACGGCCTTTATTATGTTGAGGTAAGTTCCCTCTAGGCCTACTTTCTGGAGAGTTTTTATCATAAATGGGTTTTGAAATATATCAAAAGCTTTTTCTGGGGCTTCCCTGGTGGTGCAGTGGTTGGGGGTCCGCCTGCCGATGCAGGGGACATGGGTTTGTGCCCTGGTCTGGGAAGATCCCACATGCCGCGGAGCGGCTGAGCCCGTGGGCCATGGCCGCTGAGCCTGCACGTCTGGAGCCTATGCTCTGCAGTGGGAGAGGGCATGGCAGTGAGATGCCCACGTACCCCCCCAAAAAAAATAAATAAAAGCTTTTTCTGTGTGTACTGAGATGATCATATGATTTTTACCCTTTAATTTGTTAATATGGTGTATCACATTGATTGATTTGCATATATTGAAGAATCCTTGCATTCCTTGGATAAACCCATCTTGATCATGGTGTGTGATCCTTTTAATGTGCTGTTGGATTCTGTTTGCTAGTATTTTGTTGAGGAGTTTTGCATCTATGTTCATCAGTGATATTGGCCTGTAGTTTTCTTTTTTTGTGACATCTTTGTCTGGTTTTGGTATCAGGGTGATGGTGGCCTCACAGAATGAGTTTGGGAGTGTTTCTCCCTCTCCTGTATTTTGGAAGAGTTTGAGGATAGGTGTTAGCTCTTCTGTAAATGTTTGCTAGAATGCGCCTTTTAAGCTATCTGGTCCTGGGCTTTTGTGTGTTGGAAGATTTTTAATCAGTGTTTCAATTTCAGTCCTTGTGATTGGTCTGTTTATATTTTCTATTGCTTCCTGATTCAGTCTCGGAAGGTGGTGCTTTTCTAAGAATTTGTCCATTTCTTTCAGGTTGTCCGTTTAATTGGCATATAGTTGCTTGTAGTAATCTCTCATGATCATTTGTGTTTCTGCAGTGTCCATTGTTACTTCTCCTTTTTCATTTCTAATTCTGTTGATTTCAGTCATTTCCCTTTTTTTCTTGATGAGTCTGGCTAATAGCTTATTAATTTTATCTCCTCAAAGAAGCAACTTTTATTTTATTGATCTTTGCTATTGTTTCCTTCATTTCTTTTTCATTTATTTATGATCTGATTTTTATGATTTCTTTCCTTCTGCTAACATTGTTTTTTTATTTGTTCTACTTTCTCTAAGTGCTTTAGGTGTAAGGTTAGGTTATTTGAGATTTTTCTTGTTTCTTGAGATAGGATTGAATTGCTATACTCTTCCCTCTTAGAACTTCTTTTGCTGCATTCCATAGGTTTGGGGTCATCGTGTTTTCATTGTTTTTCATTGTTCATTGTTTCTAGGTATTTTTTGATTTCCCCTTGGATTTCTTCAGTGATCTCTTGGTTATTTAGTAGTGTATTGTTTAGCCTCCATGTGTTTGTATTTTTTACAGTTATTCTTCCTGTAATTGATACCTAGTCTCATAGTGTTGTGGTCATAAAAGATACATGATCTGATTTCAATTTCCTTAAATTTACCAAGGCTTGATTTGTGACCCAAGATATGATCTATCCTGGAGAATGTTCCATTAGCACTTGAGAAGAAAGTATATTCTGTTGTTTTTGGATGAAATTTCCTATAAATATCAATTAAGTCCATCTTGCTAATGTGTCATTTAAAGCTTGCGTGCCCTTATTTTCATTTTGGATGATCTGTGCATTGGTGAAAGTGGGGTGTTAAAGTCCCCTACTATTATTGTGTTACTGTCAATTTCCTCTTTTATGGCTGTTAACATTTGCCTTATATATTGAGGTGCTCCTATGCTGGGTACATAAATATTTACAATTGTTGTATCTTCTTCTTGGATTGATCCCTTGATCATTATGTAGTGTCCTTCTTTGTCTCTTGTAATAGTCTTTCTTTTAAAGTCTACTTTGTCTGCTATGAGAATTGCTACTCCAGCTTTCTTTTGATTCCCATTTGCATGGAATATCTTCTTCCATCCCCTCACTTACAGTCTATATGTGTCCCTAGGTCTGAAATGGGTCTCTTGTAGCGAGCATATATATGAGTCTTGTTTTTGTATCCTTTCAGTCAATGTTTTTGGTTGGAGCATTTAATCCATTTACATTTAAGGTAATTATTGATATGTACCTGTTACTATTTTCTTAATTGTTTTGTCTTTGTAGAGGTTTTCCTTCTCATGTTTTTCCCACCTAGAGAAGTTTCTTTCGCATTTGTTGTAAAGCTGGTTTGGTGGTGCTGAATTCTCTTAGCTTTTGCTTGTCTGTAAAGGTTTTCATTTCTCCATCAAATCTTAATGAAATCCTTACTAGAGTAATCTTGGTTGTAGGTTTTTTCCTTTCATCACTTTAAATATGTCCTGCCACACCCTTCAGGCTTGCAGAGTTTCTGCTGTGAAATCAGGTGTTAATCTTATGGGGATTCCCTTGTATGTCATTTGTTGCTTTTCCCTTGCTGCTTTTAATATTTTTTCTTTGTATTTATTTTTTGATAGTTTAAAATGTTTCATGGCGTGTATCTCCTGGATTTATCCTGTATGGGACTCTCTGTGCTTCCCGGACTTGATTAACTATTTCCTTTCCCATATTAGGGAAGTTTTCAACTATAATCTCTTCAAATATTTTCTCAGTCCCTTTCTTTTTCTCTTCTTCTTCTGGGACCCCTATAATTTGAATATTGGTGTGTTTATTGTTGTCCCAGAGGTCTCTGAGACTGTCCTCAATTCTTTTCATTCTTTTTTCTTTATTCTGCTCTGCGGTAGTTATTTCCACTATTTTATCTTCCAGGTCACTTATCCGTTCTTCTGCCTCAGTTATTCTGCTATTGATTCCTTCTAGAGAAATTTTAATTTCATTTATTTTGTTGTTCATCATTGTGTGTTCGCTCTTTAATTCTTCTAGGTCCTTGTTAAGCGTTTCTTGTGTTTTCTCCATTCTGCTTCCAAGATTTTGGATCATCTTTACTATCATTACTCTGAATTCTTTTTCAGGAAAACTGCCTATTTCCTCTTTGTTCGGTCTCGTGGGTTTTTACCTTGCTCCTTCATCTGCTATGTATTTCTCTGTCTTCTCATTTTAGTTAACTTACTGCATTTGAGGTCTCCTGTTGTCAGGCTGCATGTTCACAGTTCCTGTTGCTTTTGGTGTCTGCCCCCAGTGGGTAAGGTTGGTTCAGTGGGTTGTGTAGGCTTCTTGGTGGAGTGGACTGGTGCCTCTGTTCTGGTGGATGAGTTTGGATCTTGTCTTTCTGATGGGCAGGACCACGTCCTTCGTTGTGTTTGGCTTATCTTTGAACATTTTATGATTTTTGGCAGCCTCTCTGCTAATGGGTGGGATTGTGTTCCTTGTCTTGCTAGTATTTTGGCATGTGGTGTCCAGAAGTATAGTTTTCTGGTCGTTGAGTGGAGCTGGGTCTTAGCATTGAGATGGAGATCTCTGGGAGCGCTTTCTCCTTTTAATATTATGTGGGCGTGGGAGATCTCTGGTGGACCAATGTCCTGGACTGGCTCCCCCATCTAACAGGCTCAGTCCTGACAACCAGCCAGAGCCCCAAGACCCTGTCAGCCACACAGTTCAGAAGAAAAAGGAGAAAAAAAAAAGGAAGAAAAATAAAGTAAAAGAAATAAAGTTATTAAAATAAAAGTTAAAAAATTATTATTAAAAATAAATTAATAAAAAAAGAAAGAGAGAGCAACCAAACCAATAAGCATGTCTACCAATGATAACAAGCACTAAAAACTATACTAAAAAAAAAAAAGGACAGACAGAACCCTAGGATAAAAGGTAAAGCAAAGCTATACAGACAAAAGCACACAAAGAAGCATGCACATACACACTCACAAAAAGAGATAAAGGGAAAAAATATATATATATATATGTAAAAAGGAAGAGAGCAACCAAATCAATAAACAAATCTACCAATGATAATAAGCTCTAAATACTAAGATAAACATATAACCAGAAACAAAGTAGATGCAGAAAGCAAACCCCAAGTCTACAGTTGCTCCCGAAGTCCACCACCTCAATTTTGGGATGATTTGTTGTCTATTCAGGTATTCCACAGATGCAGGGTACATCAAGTTGATTGTGGAGATTTAACCTGCTGTTCCTGAGGCTGCTGGGAGAAATTTCAATTTCTGTTCTTTGTTCACACAGCTCCTGTGGTTCAGTTTTGGAATTGGCCTCACCTCTGAGTGTAGGTTGCCTGAGGGCGCCTGTTCCCTACCCAGACAGGATGGGGTTAAAGTAGCAGCTGATTAGTGGGCTATGGCTCACTCAAGGAGGCATATGGAAAACAGGGCGAGCTGAGGGAGCAGAAATGGGCATGACATTGCAACAGCCTGAGGCACGCTCTGTGTTCTCCCAGGGAAGTTGTCCCTGGATCATGGCACCCTGGCCATGGTGGGCTGCACAGGCTCCCGGGAGGGGAGGTATGGATAGTGACCTGTGCTTGCACACAGGCTTCTTGGTGGCGGCAGCAGCAGCCTTAGCATTTCATGCCCACCTCTGGTGTCTGCGCTGATAGCTTCACTCGCGCCTATCTCTGGAGCTTGTTTAGGCCGTGCTCTGAATCCCCTTTCCTTGTGCACCCCGAAACAATGGTCTCTTGCCTCTTTGGCAGTTCCAGAATTTTTCCCGGATTTCCTCCCAGCTAGCTTTGGCACACTAGCCCCCTTCAGTCTGTCTCCACGCAGCCAACCCCAATCCTCTCCCTGGGATCTGAACTCCAACGCCTGAGCCTCAGCTCCCAGCCCCAACCTGCCAGGCATGTGTGCAGACAAGCCTCTCGGGCTGGTGAGTGCTGGTCGACACCAATCCTCTGTGCGGGAATCTCTCTGCTTTTCCCTCTGCACCCCTGTTGCTGCGCTGCCTTCTGTGGCTCCGAAGCGTCCACCTCACCCAACCCCTGTCTCCACCAGTGAAGGGGCTTCCTAGTGTGTGGAAACTTTTCCTCCTTCACAGCTCCCTCCCAGAGGTGCAGGTCCCATCCCTATTCTTTTGTCTCTGTTTTTCATTTTTTCTTTTACCCTACCCAGGTACATGGGGAGTTTCTTGCCTTTTGGGAAGTCTGAGGTCTTCTGCCGGCATTCAGTAGGTATTCTTTAGGAGTTGTTCCACATGTAGATGTATTTTTGATGTATTTGTGGGGAGGAAGGTGATCTGCACGTCTTACTGCTCTGCCATCTTGAAGGTCCTCCTGTAGACTTTTTAAATGATGGCAATTCTGACTGGTGCTGTGAGGTGGTACCTCATTATAGTTTTGATCTACATTTTTATAATAATTAGCATTCTTGAGCACCTTTTCCTGTGTTTAGTAGCCATATTTAAGTCTTCTTTGGAGAAATGTCTGTTTAGGTCTTCTGCCCATTTTTCGATTGGGTTGTTTTTTTTTGGCAGTACGCGTGCCTCTCACTGTTGTGGCCTCTCCTGCTGCGGAGCACAGGCTCTGGACACGCAGGCTCAGCGGCCATGGCTCATGGGCCCAGCCGCTCTGCGGCACGTGGGATCTTCCCGGACCGGGGCACAAACCCGTGTCTCCTGCTTCAGCAGGCGGACTCTCAACCACTGCGACACCAGGGAAGCCCCTGGGTTGTTGTTTTTCATGGTTGTTGTTTTGAGCTGTATAACCTGTTTGTATATTTTTGGAAATTAATTGCTTGTTGGTAGCATTGTTCCCAAGTATTTTGTCCAGTTCCATAGGTTATCTTTTCTTTTTGTTGATGTTTTCCTTTGCTGTGCGAAAGCTTTTAAGTTTAATTAGGTCACTTTTAAAATTTTTGCTCTTGTTTCCATTACTCTAGGAGGTAGAATTTTGTATATTAATTTTGTATCCTGCAACTTTACTGAATTCACTGATGAACTCTAGTAGTTTTCTTTTGGCCTCTTTAGGGTTTTCTATGTATAGTATCATGTCATCTGCAAATGGTGACAGTTATACTTCTTCATTTCCAATTCTGATTCCTTTTATATTCTTTTCTTCTCTGATTGCTGTAGCTAGGAGTTCCAAAACTGTGATGAATAAAAGTGGCAAGAGTGGGCATCTTTTTGTTCCTGATCTTAGAGGGAATGCTTTCAGCTTTTCACTACTGAGTATGAAGTTAGCTGTCATATAAGGCCTTTATTATGTTGAGATATGTTCCTTCTTTGCCCATTTTCTGTAGAGTTTTTAATCATAAATCCACATTGAATTTTATCAAATGCTTTTTCTGCATCTATTGAGTTGATCATATGGTTTTTATTCTTCAATTTGTTAATGTGGTGTATCACATTGATTGGTTTGCAGATATTGAAAAATCCTTGCATCCCTGGGATAAATCCCACTTGATCATGGTGTATGATCCTTTTAATGTATTGTTGGAGTTTGCTAGTATTTTGTTGAGGATTTTGGCATCTATAATCATCAGTGATACTGACCTGTAAGTTTCTTGTTATGTGCTATCTTTGTTTGGTTTTAGTAACAAAGTTACTGTGCCCTCGTAGAATGATTTAAAAAGTATTCCTTCCTCTTGAATTTTTTTGCATATTTTGAGTAGGATAGGTGTTAACTCTTCTCTAAATGTTTGGTAGAATTGACCTGTGAAGCCACCTGGACTTTTGTTTGTAGGGAGTTTTTTAACTACTGATTCAATTTTGGTACTGGTAATGTGTCTGTTCATATTTTGTATTTCCTTCTGGTTCAGTCTTAGTAGATTGTAGCTTTCTAAGAATTTGTCCACTTATTCTTAGCTGTCTGTTTTATTGGTCATATATTGGTGTATATTTGGTGTGTAGTTCTCATAATAGTCTTTTATTTTCCTTTGTGTTTCTATGGTGTTAATTGTAACTTCTTTTTCATTTCTGATTTTATTGATTTGGGCACTCTCCCTTTTTTTCTTAATGCATCTGACTAAAGGTTTTTCAATGTTGTTTACCTTTTCAAAGAACCAGCTTTTAGTTTCATCAACCTTTTCTATTTTTTTTTTCTGTCTCTGTTTCATTTATTTCTGCTCTGATCTTTGTGATTACTTTCCTTCTACTAACTTTGGATTTTGTTTGTCCTTCTTTCTCTAGTTGCTTTAGGTGTATGGTTAGTTTGTTTATTTGAGATTTTTCTTGTTTCCTGATGTAGTCTTGTATCACTATAAACTTCCCTGTTGCGACTGCTTTTGCTACATCCCATAGGCTTTGGATCATCGTGTTTTTGTTTTCATTTGTCTCTAGGTATTTTTTTATTTCCCCTTAGATTTCTTCAGTGATCCACTGGTTGTTTAGTAGCATATTGTTTAGCCTCCATGTGTTTGTGTTTTTTGCACTTTTTTCTTGTAAGTGATAGACTCATAGCATTGTAGTCAGAAAAGATGCTTGATATGATTTCAATTTTCTTAAATTTACCAAGGTGTGGTTTTTGGCCAAGCATGTGATCTGTCCTAGAGAATATTCCATGTGCACTTGGAAAGAATGTGGATTCTGCTGCTTTAGGGTGGAATGCTCTATAAATATCAATTAAGTCCATTTGTTTTAATGTGTTATTTAAGACCTGTGTTTCCTTATTGGTTTTCTGTCTGGATTATCTGTCCATTGATGTAAGTGGGGTGTTAAAGTCCAGTACCATTATTGTGTTACTGTGGACTTCTCCTTTTATGTCTGTTTATATTTGCCTTATATATTGAGTTGCTCTTATGTTGGGTGGATATATATTTACAATTGCTATATATTTTTCTTGGATTGATTCCTTGACCATGACATAGTATCCTTCTTCTCTTGTAACAGTCTTTATTTTAAAGTCTATTTTGTCTGATATAAGTATTGCTCTTCTGGCTTTCTTTTGATTTCCATTTGGTGAAATATCTTTTTCCATCCCCTCACTTTCAGTCTGTGTTTGTCTCTAGATCTGAAGTGAGTCTCTTATAGGCAGCATATATATGGGTCATGTTTTTGTATCCATTCAGCTAGTCTGTGTCTTTTGGTTGAAGCATTTAGTCCATAAATATTTAAGGTAATTGTCAATATGTATGTTCTTGTTGGCATTTAATTGTTTTGGATTTGTTTTTGTATGTCTTTTTCTTTTTTCCATTTCTTCTTTTGTTCTCTTGTGATTTGATGAGTATCTTCAGTGTTGTTTGGATTCCTTTTTTTTGTGTGTATATATATTATAGATTTTTGGCTTGTGGTTACCTTGAGGTTTTTGTATAGCAGTCTACATATATATATGATCGTTTTAAGTTGCTGATCCCTTCATTTCAAATACATTTTAAATACCCTGCATTGGTACTCTTCTCACCTCACAATTACTGTTTTTTGATGTCATATTTTACAACTAATTGTTTTCTGTATCCCTTAACTGCTTATTGTGGATACAGACGATTTTACTCCTTTTTTCTTTTAACCTCCCTACCAACTTTGTGTGTGGATAATTTCCTACTATTACTGTATGGTTGCCTTTACCAGTGAGCTTTTTCATTCTGTAATTTTCTTGTCTCTAATTGTGGCCTTTTCTTTTTTATCCAGAGAAGTTCCTTTAATATTTGGTGTTAACGCTGGTTTGGTGGTTTGAAGTCTTTTAGCTTTTGCGTGTCTGTAAAGCTTTTGATTTCTCCATCAAATCTGAATGAGAGACTTGCTGGGTAGAGTATTCTTGGTTGTGGGTTTTTCCCTTTCATTTCTTTAAATATATCATGCCACTCACTTCTTGCCTACAGAGTTTTTGCTGAAAAATCAACTGATAGTTTTATGGGAGTTCCCTTATATGTTATTTGTTGATTTTCCCTTGAGGCTTTTAGTATCTTTATCTTTAATTTTTGTCATTTTGATTACAGTGTGTCTTGGTGTATTCTTCTTTGGGTTAATTCTGTATGGGACTCTGTACTTCCTGAACCTGGGTGACTCTTTCCTTTTCCAGGTTAGGGAAATTTTCAGCTATGATCTCTTCAAATATTTTCTTAGGCACTTTTTCTCTTCTCCTTCTGTGCCACCTCTAATGCAAATATTAGTGTGCTTGATGTTGTCCCAGAGGCCTCCAGAGTTGTGAGAAATAAGTTCTGTTGTTTATAAGCTACCCAGTCTATGGTACTGCTATGTTATAGCAGCCTGAATGGCCTAAGACACCATATATGCCAAAGTTACCCATTGGGACATAGGTGACATAAATATGGTCTACCTAGAGTAAATATTCAGCCAAATATGAGACACTCAAATCCACTTTTTCAGTCTCCTTGCCGCTTCCAGCTGTGCCAGCTTAGTCAGAAGGTTTAAGTATCTAAGATGACAAAAAAGACATGTTTTGCAGATTCCTGAGTTACCTGTGAGAAAAGATGAAATGAAGTTTACCAAAGGTCCATTTCTAAACTACACTTGTACTGTTGTAAAGCTATGTCATACACACACACGTAAACGATAAACAACTAGTTGTTTGATGCGTTACAGGTAACTCAAATAGACTGCTGTACATGCAGAAGGGCAAGTCAGAGAGAGGCTTAATCCTGGAATGTTACAACCAGATGGTTGATTGTACTGAAAGAAAATGGGGAGCAATAAGGGTAAAATTCACATATAAATCAGCAAAATTTAAGCTCTAAAATAAACTTATTATTTTAAAAAAAATTTTATTGGCGTATAGTTGATTCACAATGTGTTAGTTTCAGGTGTACAGCAAAGTGATTCAGTTATACATATACATATATCTATTATTTTTAAGATTCTTTTCCATTATAGGTTACTACAAGATATTGAGTGAAGTTCCCTGTGCTCTACAGTAGGTCTTTGATGGTTATCTATCTTATATATAGTAGTGTGTGTGTGTTAATCCCAAGCTTCTGATTTACCCCTCCTCCCACCCACACATTTCCCCTTTGGTAACCATAAGTTTGTTTTTGATATCTGTAAGTCTGTTTCTGTTTTGTAAATAAGTTCATTTGTCTCATTTTAAAGAAAATTAGATTCCACATGAGTGATATCATATGATATTTGTCTTTCTCTGACTTGCTTCATTTAGTATGATAATCTCTAGGTCCATCCATGTTGCTGTAAATGACATTATTTCATTCTTTTTTATGGCTGAGTGGTATTCCATTGTATGTATGTGCCACATCTTTATCCATTCCTCTGTTGATGTACATTTAGGTTGCTTCCATGTCTTAGCTATTGTAAACAGTGCTGCAATGAACATTGAGGTGCATGCATCTTTTCAAATTATGGTTTTCTCTTGATATATACCCAGGGGTGGGATTGCTGGATCATATGGTAGCTCTATTTTTAGTTTAAGGAAGCTCCATACTGTTCTCCATAGTGGCTGTATCAATTTACATTCCCACCAGCAGTGTAGCAGAGTTCCCTTTTCTCCACAGCCTCTCCAGCATTTATTGTGTGCAGGCTTTTTGATGATGGCTTTTCTGACTGGTGTGAGCTGATACCGCATTGTGGTTTTGATTTGCCTTTCTCTAATAACTAGCTATGTTGAGCATCTTTTCATGTCCCTATTGGCCATCTGCATGTTTTCTTTGAAAAAATATCTATTTAGATCTTCTGCCCACTTTTTGATTGGGTTGTTTGTTTGTTTTTGATATAGAGCTGCATGAGCAGTTTGTATATTTTGGAGATTACTCCCTTGTTGGTCACTTCATTTGCAAATATTCTATCCCATTCTGTGGGTTGTAGTTTTTCTTTTTCAGGATTGCTTTGGCTATTTGAGGTCTTTTGTGTTTCCATACAAATTTTTACATTTTTAGTTCTAATTCTGTAAAAAATGCCATTGGTAATTTGATAGGGATTGCAAGGCAATCTACACATTCCGTGCAATCCCTACCAAATTATCAATGGCATTTTTCAAAGAACTAGAACCAAAAATTTAAAAAATTTTATGTTTCCACACAAATTTTAAAATTCTCAAGAGCCTACAGATGGTGGTAGTGGGTATACTAAAGTGGTGGCAGTACTAGGATCTATTGTCAGATGATCTAAACAATTTTCATGAGTCACCCTCTCACCACATGAAGTTGAATACCTCACTTGAATCTGGGCAACAATCACTTCATCTAACAGATTAAACAATTCTCTACCTTCCCCCAAGTCATGACATTTTATTAAGAACTTAAATTATGTTAAAGCTCTCTGTCAGCTATTAGTTGAACATTGTGTAAATATTTAGGATTGTTGTCTCTATCTATCTAATCACTGGAAAGTTTAGAAGTTTGGATAATTTTTATTTTAACTGTTGATCATCAGTACACTTTGCTAAGTCTTCAAACCCTTACTCCTGTCTTCCTCTGCAGCTTCCTCTCCCTCTTGTCCTTTCTATACACAGAACTACCCATTCAAATCACAACTTACATACATTCAACCATGCCATAGTTTGTTTCCATACCTGGAATTCCCCTTGCTTTTTGCTATATTGGCTAACTCCTAATTTTCTTTCAAGTTACAATTCAAATATCCACTATTCCGTGAAACCTGCTCTGACTCATTTTACCAATTTTAGTAATTTCTTCTTTGTGCCTCTCTCCTACCTTGTAAAAACATATACCTATTATCCAACCTATGATGGAGCACTCATCATTGACTAGATTATTCATGCTTCCTAGCTTGTGAGCTCATCAAAGAAATGCCCCATGCCTTATTTATACAAGTGAATAAATGCCAACAAACAAATGAAAAAGTGATAATACTTTAGCTAATTATTTTTTTTTTTTTTTGTGGTATGCGGGCCTCTCACTGTTGTGGCCTCTCCCGTTGCGGAGCACAGGCTCCGGACGCGCAGGCTCAGCGGCCATGGCTCACGGGCACAGCTGCTCCGCGGCATGTGGGATCTTCCCGGACCGGGGCACGAACCCGTGTCCCCTGCATCGGCAGGCGGACTCTCAACCACTGCGCCACCAGGGAAGCCCCTACTTTAGCTAATTATTGAATAAATAAGTAAAAATGATATTCAGCTGCCCTATCTACTTTCTTGGTCACAGGTTACCAAGCACCCTTCATACCTTCCAGTTATCCACTATATGTCAATTTTATTGTTGTGATAACCTCATGCATCTGAAATGAAAAAAAAAAAAACATTAACAATGGGACGTTGTAACAAATGAGACTTGTCCAGAAAATTCCTGTTTTTATTCTCTCTGGATTTTTAAAGTGGGTGGCATGCTTTCAGCCAAATATGATAAACTCCAAGATCTTTAAGATTCCATTCACATATATCCCATAACCAGAAGATTTCTTCTTGATCATGCAATCAATATTGCAGACTCATTTAAGGATCTTTTCCCTAAGTGCTCATATAAGGATGTTTCTTGTGTTGGGGCCTGGTTGTACAAGAATTGTTGAATCACATTTTTGTCTTCCTGTTGATCTTTTCCTTTTTCTTAAGTGAAGTATAGGTGAGATTGTGATAGTTTCAGGTGTACATTCAGATATACAAACATGTATAAATAAAAAGTGATTCAGGTATACAAACATGTATTTTTTTCATATTCTTTTCCCTTATTGGTTGTTACAAAATATTGAGTATAGTCCCTTGTGCTATATAGTAGGTCCTTGTTGGTTATCTGTCTTTCTTTTTGAGTTATACTATTTTACTTTTTTTTTCTTTTTGCACATTTGTCATTATTGACATTATCAAGTATATTATCAGTTCCTCTTGGCTATTGATTCTTGATCCCTCTGCTAATTTTGGCAGTGGCCATTCTAGATATGTCTAAAAGTTTGTAGTCTTTCTTTTATCTATGGTCCTTCTATTGGCAAGACCAACTCTGCTGTGGGCCTAGATTAATGAATATATGTCATCCTGAAATATCTAACAGAACTAATTATGCTCATTTTGATTCCATACTCACCAAACAGATTGCTGGTTTTGACCTGGCTTCTGTTCTATGTCTGTCTGCATGGGCAAGTGCCCATCCATATTGACCTCTTCTTTTATATTAGAACTTTTAAATTAACGTTATGAGCTTAGTGACTGGGAATCAGTCCCAGTGAGATGGCTTTGTTCACACTGTGCTGGCAAAAGAAGGGTTCTGAGCCTAGAAGATAATGGAGAGAACACAGTGACTTTTCACCTAGGTATGTTGAAGTGTATATTCATGCTAGAATAAGTTTTTGAAAAATAATACTAATTTTGTGGTTAAACTAGAAAATCAATATGAACTCATGACCTTAATGATCATTATTTTCTAGATCTCTCAATAATGTCTGGCATATGTAGAACAGTATGGTAACTTTTCATAGTATCCTGAAGTTGGTCTTTAAAAATACTTTCCTTTCAAAGGAACTGAGACTTTCTGGAGATGATCTCATGCATTGAAATAGGAAAAAAATCAAGATGAAATAGCTTGCTGTTGCCAGAAATCCAAGACGCTTTTAAAATTTTCTGAGTGGTATCTTAAAAGACAAAGTTTTTAACTAAATGAGGTTTCCAATATATGTTGTAATAATTTAATTTATGCATCCAAAAGATAATTATAATAATAAAATTGAGTTGAATATGTGAAAAAACATGAAATTGTACTTATATCAAGTATGTAAAATTTTAAATAAAATTTAGTATGAAAATTTAAAAGTAGGGCAAGTACATTAAACCATGGTAAGTAATTAGTTTTAATAATTCGGGAATGCTGATTTCATTTAAATACATGTAGTATTTAAAAATTGTAGTATGTATTTTTTATATGTTTTAACAAAAAGGGTGATTTCAAAGAACAGTAAGTCATATAGAAATCCAACAACCTGTGACGAAATGATAGATTTATCTGCATAACCTTAATAGAAAACTGTCTATAGAAACTCATTCCTTAATCTCTTGAGGCATGAAACTTCTGGATATCCTACTAAGTATGCAGTGATAATAGGGCACAGTCAAGTAAACCGTGAACTGAGGTGGATCACTCTGTAACCAATAGATCAGTGACCTGGAGGAAAAGCTGGGTCAGCACCACATTCTAAAGCATAGTCTTGGAACATACCACTTATTTAACAATTAAAGTTTTGTTTGAGAAGAGTCCCAACCCAATAAACACTGACTCAGGTTTCAATCTACTTAGAAGATGTAACCAAATCCCTTGACAAATGAGGAATGAATAGGTTAATGAAATAAAATCTGCAATACCAGCTAGTTTATATTGCTTGACTTTCAGATTGATAAAATTATTGTCCATAAATGAATAAAACCATAACCAGGAATATATTAAATAATTTTATATCAAATAAATTTGTATAGAGATAATAATGTGACAAAACCATGGGATTGATGTTTTGAGGTAGGTTCTCTAATAAATTTTTTTTTTTTAAAGAGACAGAGCTCAACACAGACTCCAGCCTGTGACCTTTTTTTTTTTTTTTTCTGCAGTACATGGGCCTCTCACTGTTGTGGCCTCTCCCGTTGCGGAGCACAGGCTCCAGACGCGCAGGCTCAGTGGCCATGGCTCACGGGCCCAGCCGCTCCGCAGCATGTGGGATCTTCCCGGACCGGGGCACGAACCCGTGTCCCCTGCATCGGCAGGCGGACTTTCTACCACTGCGCCACCAGGGAAGCCCCTAATAAATAACTATAATGTTTTGTGTATATAAGGCATTTGGAGCATTTAAAATAATTTTTTATGCTAGACTTATGACTTTATTGAAATATTTTGAAACTTGACTAATTTTATATTTACTATCTAAATGTTTTATATTTACTATCTAAGTGTTTAAGGGATTTTGATTTATGCAGTTTATATTTAAATTTATGAATTATATGAGCAATGATAACAATGTTCACTAGATATACTATCTTAAAAAAGGATGTACCAAAGAGTGACCTTCTTAAGCCACAGAGCCCCTTAAGCTTCTAAGATTCTACCCTGAGGTCACTGACCCTGATAAACCAAGCATGAGAGATCTTTATAACACACGGAGCTGCTTTTAGACCATCCAGCCTCTCTGGATGATGAGGTAGCTGGGATGAGGAATTGTAATTTGGTCTGACTATTAAATAATGGAAATTTACCTTTCAAACAAAGATTTCCCCCATGTAGTCCTTTCAATGAACTTTTTGTTTGGATTTTTATCCAACTCAAAGTGATAATCAATCATTTATTTCCGGGCTTCCCTGGTGGCGCAGTGGTTGAGAATCTGCCTGCTAATGCAGGGGATATGGGTTTGAGCCCTGGTCTGGGAGGATCCCACATGCCACGGAGCAGCTAGGCCCGTGAGCAACAACTGCTGAGCCTGTGCTTCTGGAGCCTGTGCTCCGCAACAAGAGAGTCTGCGATAGTGAGTGGCCCCCGCTTGCCATAACTAGAGAAAGCCCTTGCACAGAAACGAAGACCCAACAAAGCAAAAATAAATTAATAAACTCCTACCCCCAACATCTTCTAAAAAAATAAATAAAATAAAAAATTTAAAAAATCATTTATTTCCTAGCCAAAAGGAGACTACTAAGTTATGAAACTTTATACTTGTGCCCTCAGTGACACAGATAAAAAAAGGTAAAGCAAAATTTGAAATCCCCTAAGCCTGAATTTCTTATGACACACAACAGGTGCTTCCCAGAGAATGGCAAATCTAGTCTTTTGTACAGCTCATCAAAACAATTTCCTGTGATCCTGTGTCCACTTGAACCAAACTGATTAGTTAAGTCCATAAATCCGGTAAAAATAAGCCATGTAAGTTATCTAGAACAAGCATATTCCCGCTTTGATATCTCCTGTAGTCCATGGACCCCAGGATGTGAAAGATATTGGGGTTTCCAAACCTTCCCTAGTTTGTTTCCACTCAGTTAACTCAATCTCATTTCAGTCATCTCCATCTCTTCTATTTCCATCTCCATCACATCATGCTCACTCTGAGTCCCTTGGTTTTGCTGTCACTTGTCCTTTCACTTGTCCACCCTTGTTTCTTTCTTTAGAAGTTTTCCCACTTGAAGTTCTTCCTCCTTTGTGAAATTTTCCATGCCTGCCCCAACTCTTGCTCTTGTTTAACTTTCTAAAAAGTAACACATGAGTTTTCACAAAATAACTCTATCGAGGGTAAGCAGGCTATTTTCAAATCCTTAAAGACCAATGACTAGGAAGCACTCCCTCCTCAGAAATACGTGTCATAAGCTTTTAAGTCCCAATAATCCTAAACTTTTCCCATTGTTTCACAAGCCTTAGAGCTGGTAGTTGCCTCATTCAGTGATTACCTCTATGTTATCTCTATGAAAAGGCATTTAGAAAAAGAGAAAAGTGGAAGCTAATTGAAAAAGGTAATGGATAAAGGCCGAGATTTATGACCTGTACAAAGTAAGAGGTATTCATGTATGGACTCCCCTGAACATAAATAAAGGTTTCAGAGACTTAATACACAGGGGGCCAATGAGCAGCCTTCCAGCCTGGCAGCCCTGCAATGGGCACAGTAGCTATTACTATTTTCTTTTCAAAGATGAGAAAACTGGGGCTTGGAGAGACCTCAGTTTTCCCTAGTCAGTGTTTCATATTTGCCTTTTCAGTTTTCCATACTTGTTTATCCAATTGTCTATGTTAAATTCTCTCTGCTAAAATAACTTGTATGGTTTCTATAATCTGTCTGGACCCTAACTAATATATACAGTATTTGAAATATTGGATGAAACCAATATACATGTCCCTACCTTGTCAACTTCAAGGGCTTCATGTTTGTGGAATCAACTTTTAACTTAATTCTGGAGATTTTAACCATACAAAGTCCTGAGGAAGAATAAAAGCTTACCAGGAATTGTTTTCATAAGAATTTATGTGCATCTAAGGAAGATGTTTTTAAAGTTTCAAAATTCAAGCTTAACTCTTCAGTACAAGACTGAAATAACACATGTCAAATGCATGCTCAGTAGTATAAATGACCAGGACATAGCCATGATCATCTTGTCAATGAGCCAAGCAGCAGTCTTACGTGTAGCCATCCAAAGTTCTTGCAGGACCAAGTGACTCAATTGTGGGAGGAAAGAATTCAAATCCCACCATTTTTTTATGCTTAAACAAGGGCATGTTCTCACACCTGGGTGTGTTCCCATTTGGGCACATTTCCACCATCACTAATATGTATTTTTACATATATGTGCAGGCTAGACGATTTATGTACATTAACTCATTTAATATTGGTGAACACTCTTGCAAGCTAAATACTGTCAGAAGTTTATAGAAAAGAAAACTGCCTATCAGATTGAGCCAGGTGACTCCCAAATTCACAATTAGTAAGTACCAGAACCAGAAGTCCAACTGAGGTCTGTCTTATTGCTAGTATTTTACACTATATCATTCTGATGAACCACAGGCTTGGGAGTAGGAATAAAGAAGGAATGGTTCATTCGGATCTAGAGAAGAGATTAACAGTCTAGTTGATTATACCCTGAGAAATAAAAGAGTATAAAGCCATAAGCAGTAAAGGTTATAATTACAAAAGATCATGAAGTTGCCATTCCCACTGGGCAAAATGGTATAATATAATACACATGGTCTTTGCCTTCAGAAAAACTTGAATTCAAATTCCATCTTTCCACTGTATATGTCTTACTTTAGACAAGTCACCTAACTCTTAGTCCTCTGTTTTTCCAAAACCATCTCACAGAATTACTGCAAAGAGTAAAAGGAGGTACAAATACAGTAGATGCTCAAGAAATATCAAATCTCTTCTGACTTTATAAACTCTTTCATATTTACTATTTCCTTCATTTATCACCCCTTGTACCTCTGCATAACTAATAACAGAATATCTTTAAAATTAAATGAACCTATCTAAACTAAGACTAAAGAGAGAGGCTTCGAGCATTCTTTGGAACACTTTCTGAACAATTATGGATAAAGAAACACTCAAAAGGATAGAAAGTTAAAAGCAGATTCAAAATTATAATAAATATAGGCTACGTATTTAGTCCTATCCAAAGGAAGAAGTATTCTTAGGCTTCCTTGAGCCTAAAGACTGGTTTCAGAGTCTTGATACAAAAGAATCAATGAGCAGTGATCTAGCAATTCTTCCATTGGGTGAAAGGTGACTCTTACTTTTTTTTTTTTTTCCATAGGTGAGAAAACAGGCTCAGGCAGGCCAGAATTTCCCATAGCTAATAAAGGTTAGAAAGGTAATCTGAACCCAGTTTTTCTAATTCCAAGTCAATACCGTTTCCCATATGGTGCAACATTATAAATCAATCTAATTCCCTATGTTTCTATTCCTGCTTGTGGAGTTGTAAGTTTTCCCATTTTAATAAGAGAAAAATAGCCGTCTTTTATTAGGGAAATTAAGAAGCAGTAAGGAGACATGTACACTACCTCTATATCTCTTCCACATAATCTCTTCTAGAGGTTTGCCAGTTAGAAAAAAAAAAAAAGAAATCAAATGGTCAGAGCATCATTGCTTGCCTAGAGTGCAAGTGATCTCCAAATGCAAACGCCATCTAATAGGCATTTTAGATGCTCTTTGTCAAGCAATCTTATTTTCCGGAACATAATTGCTTTATTCAATCAAAGTGTCTCCAACTGCTGTGGATTAGAGACCTCATGACTTAGTTCTATCAAAACAATCCTGCCCCAAGTGGAGAAACTTGCCTGATTTAAATGAATATCAACAAAAATGATGATTTTACACTTTTCAGAGAAACAACAGTCCCTAAAGTTCTTGTGTATTTCCAGGGACCTTAATGGAGGCTAACAGATTTATGGTTTCATTATTGCCTGAAGCAATGTCTCCCAATAGGTAATTTTTATGCTGTGGGACAGCAGAACATATAGGAATAAATGTTTTTGAATAAAGGAACTGGCTGTCAGCGTTTTCAAATATAGCAGTTACTAAAACAATAGATTTTTCCACAAAGAAATGAGCTTCTTTTCTCCTTAGCGTCTCACCTGTGTTTCACCATTAATCCCATCAGAAACACTTGTCTCTTTAAATAGTGGAAAATATCATTTAAAGAATTGGGAAACAATAATAAAAACCTGTAATACTATATCCAATTAGTATTTTAATAACATTATATAATATTTTGTATTCATAATATAGTATAAATTCTAATAATAATGTGTATTAATAATCTATCCTACTTCAATTAATGATTCTAAACCATATTATGCCTCTCCTATTCCCAGTCTCAAACAAGACACAATGGACCACTGAATAGAAGTTATAAAAAATGTGTTTTCTCTTCAGTGAATATATTAAAACAGAGATTGAATGGCCATGAGTAAGCATGGTTTTGGAATTGAAATAAATGGAAGATTTTAGAATGGATTCGTGTATTAGATAGGAGATGGCACTATATATCATAGAATGTTAGGGACCTGTGAAAACTAAGGAATAAAAAAATTTAGGGAGCCATGAAATTTAAGGACATAAAACGAAGGAAACAAACCTTTGTCAAATATTGGTTTCATGCTAGGCATTTTGCAAGTTAAAGTTTTCCCAAATGTATAAATAAAAAATCTGAGAGTTTGAATAGGAATAGAACAGAACTGGGCATGAGACTACCTAATTTTAAAGAATTTTTTAAAGTGTACTTTCCTAATCCTGCATAAGAAACATCAATAAAGAACAACCAAATTAAAAAGAAACTTACACTATGCCTACATTCAATTTTAATAAATGAAAGGGAATAAAAGTTTTAGTTTACAACAACGAAAACTTATCCAAAAATTAACTTCAGGTTACACTACACGGTTACCAATATCTCAGGGTAGTATTCTCACTCTTCTTCCTTCTAGGCCCTCTCTGTCACATCACCCTGTTGCAATGACCTCATAGCACTTATCACTATACAAAATTATCTTTTTCTTTATTCTGCTACACATTCAGTGTTGTTTCTTCACCTCTACTTTGTTGCTTCAAGTGTTAAAGATAACTGGCCCAATATGGAGTTATTTATGCTAAAACCCATGTCACCAAACCAAGACTTAACTTAATTAGTTTCAGCTATCCCGGAAATGGACTCTTAAACTAGTCAATCAGGAATCTCTTGATTAGCATTAGTTAGGTAATATGCCTGATAAATCCGCCCCATTCCCTATAAGGAAAGTTACTGTACAATAACCAACCTGCTTTTCACCCTAGTACTCTTCCTTGTTCCTGCTCCCTTCTGCCTGTAAAATGTCTTGCCTTGTACAGCTCTTTTGGGCTCCTTTCTATCAGCTAGATTGTATGCTGCCTAATTCATGAATCACTGAAAGCTCTTTTGGGCTCCTTTCTATCTGCTAGATTGTATGCTGCCTAATTCATGAATCACTGAATAAAGCCAATGTGATCTTTAAGATTTACTCAGTTGAAATTTGTTTTTTAACAGAAGCAAAGCAAACTTTTCTGTTTGTTCACTACTATATCCCCAACACCTAAATTAGCACCTGGCACAGAATAGAGCCCCAATGAATATTTGCTGAATCAAAGGAAGTTTTACCACAATAGCGTTAATACAGGCTTCCCACATTAAAAAGGTGATAGTCTATGAAAGAGGCAGGACTGCACAGTGGAAGGAAGGCAGTTTGAAGTCACACAGTTCACTCACCAACGCCAGTCCATTGCCTGATTTAATCTTCACAACTTCAGTGTGAGGTGGACAGAGTTGTCATTCTGAGTGTATGGACGATGATAAGACACCTAGAGAATCAGAGTGAATTTTACAAAAACAGGTAAAAAGCAGAAATGAAACTAAGACACTTATCCTAAGTTTGAGGGTCAGGACATTTTCTTTTACTGTTTTCCTGTATTAAACCAAACAAAATTGCCTAGGAAGGGGATTAAAAATATAACAAGCAAACACAAAAATTGGAAAGGAAATCATGAGAGTGGTCAGGCTACAGTGGAGAGGAGATTTCAAGAAACATTGAAAAGTGAGGATAAGTGGAAAAGCAGTGGTGGCTAATGGAGAACTACATATGTTATGTATATAGGGATAAAATAATTACATTTGATATTATACAAATATATAAATAGCCATGTTTACATATGGCTAATGAGAGTTTTCGAGTTGGAAATCTTGGCCTCTGTCTTACCTTGAACCTTTATAGGGCAAATTTAATCTGCTAAAAAATGGGAACTGAGACAATCAACTTTTCTTCTGCTTTATTAAACTTGGTATAGTGTGGTATATTGTGTATGTGTTGTATATGTGTGTGTGCACGTGCATGTGTTGAAAAGCACTGACTGATTTTGTACCTTCAGCTCAAGCTACAAATTCCCAAATATAGGACATACTTCTGAAAGTCCTCCCTACAGTACTTAGCAAAAAAAGAGCTTATGATCAAATAAAATATGAAGGAAAGAAATGGAGAAGAAAAATAACGAATACAAGAAGGAAATTGGGCAAAATGAAAAAAATTGGGAAAATATAGAGAATTATTTGCAATCAAGAAGGAAATACCGTCTCTCTTTAGTAGATATATATATAAAATGTGGCCATAAAATGTGCCATGGTTAAACATAATGTGATAAACACGAGCTAAACCACCATAAAGGATGTGGCAGACTCCTAATGGGAAACTGGCATGTAAAATTAGAAATGAAATAAAGTGTTGAAGTTTCCATAACAAAAGACTGTACAAACACAGTAGGGGCACAAAAGCAAGAGTGACTTATTTTGTCTCTTTTGGCAATATGTAAATTGCCAGTTAGAACTATCATTATATCAGCTTTGAAGAGGACAATTATACTTTAAAAAAAATGTTATAGAGGTCCAATGCACATAACAAAAATTTCACTGATTTTAAGTATATAAGTCAGTGAGTTTCGACAAACATAGAGTGTATAGTGTTATAACCACCAACACAATCATGATAGACAATATTTCTATTGCCCCATAACATACCCTCATACTCTCCCATTTTTTATTGAGATATAATTGATACATATTAGTTTCGGGTGTACGACATAATAATTCAATAGGACAATTATACTTTGATATTTGATGTTTAAAATATACGTTTGAATGTGGTCCAGATCAGAGTTTATCAGCTCTCTGACAGTACAGAATGTGGTGTTCTCTGTCAAATAGAACAATTCAAGCAACAGAGCTTGCAAACCTGTGTTATTAGTAACTTTCTGGAAGCAAAATTCAAATTACAATGCTGATAGAATCTATGAGGAAGCCAGTTGCTAAAAATTAATTCCAAAACACACACACACACACACACACACACACACACACACACACACACACACATTCAAAATTGCATCACTGTAATCTAATTATTTTAATAGAAGCTAAACCAATTACACATACTTACAACCTTGAGGTTAACAATATTGATGAAAAAGCTCTACAGCTATGTAAATGTACTAATATAATGTTTTAATTATATCCACACATCTATTTAAATCAGCTAATTCCATTTTATACACAAAGCAATTAGTTATCTTTGTATTTGAGCCCCCCAAGTCATATGGTCTCGTTTATTGAAAAATTTTTAAATAAGAGCATCTATTGACAAAATAAGGTTGTGAATGAAAACCACTCCAATGTATTCAAATTTATTTAAATTCAATTTATTCAATTCAATGGGGGGAAAAAGTCCAGCTGGTTATTTGATATAATGGAGAAAAACGAAAACAAACCTTTAGATTGACAGATTTTTTTCTGAGATAAAAATAGCTATATTCTGGTGAAAATTTGTAAAGATTCTGACTTTTACATCTAATGCCTACCTTAGTATAGAGGAAGAGCATTGATTATATTAGGTATCTAGGTTCAAAGTCAACAATTATACTAGACTTTTCTGAAAATACGAATATTTATCTAATTCCAGCATTTGACAACTTATTGAAAAATAGTAGTTACTAGATGGTAGGCATGGGTCTAGGTAGAAGACATGTCCATTAATTTTCCAAATTCATAGAATTATAAACAGATCCCGCTCTGTATATTGTAAAGCACTTCAAACAATGTATTATTGCAATATTTTGCTACTGCCATGTGTCAGTCTTTGGAGTGACACATACCATCTCCAAATTTTTCCCCCTTTAATGTGCTGAGCCTTGATTTCCTCAGCTAAATGATCAGGCATTCCAGAGACATTTCCACAAATCTCTCAAGGACTTAGCACCTGTTAGATTCACCAAGGAGATTGTGTTAGGAGAGTACTGGGGATTCCAGGATGTACCCTCAGCCTTCCAATTTCATGATCTTTCCTTGTCAGGGTCTCAAAAATCCTTCCACCCGCTCACCCCAAGTTAGGAATGACTCCAAACATTTGAAAACAGGATTGACCCAAGGACAGGAGCCAGTTGCCAAAAACAATATATCCAAATCTCATTCCTGTGCAATAGCATATTACAGTACTGGGTGTGTTATTGTTTGAAATAGAATGCCATTTTCTCCCTGTCCCTTTGATTTCTATCAACAAGTCCTATAATAAGATTAGAGGACAAATACACAAGGTCCTACTTTATAGCACAGGGAACTATTGATATATTCAACATCTTAAAATAACCTATAATGGAAAAGAGTCTGAACAAGAATATATATATATATAACTGAATCACTTTGCTGTATACCTGAAACTAACACAACATTGTAAAATCAACTATGCTTCAATGTAAAAAAAAGATTAGAGGACAGATTCCATATGAGATAATTGTAGGTTTATTGAAAAATTGTTCCAGCCTAGACTATCTAAATTGTGAGAACAACAAATGTTTAGTGAGAAATGAGGAAGATTTCTATAAATATAAGTGAAATATTTAAAAAAAACGTATTTTAGCCTCAGCGAAAAAATCCCCAAATTTTCAGAAAGTGTGAAATTTTCACTTCAAATTACATGAAGCTCTCATAAAATATCCCAGAATATGCTGAAATCTTTGCCTCAATTCCTAAGCACATTCTGTTTCCTACATGTAGCATAACCCTGTAATCTACCTCCCAAACCAAGATATTTTGTAAGAGGTGTGATACAATTTCATATTCGATTTATAACCTATTTTCATAACTTTTTCTAAAAAGTAAATAATAAATTCATATAAATTAAAGCAAATATATATTTTAAACACCTATATATTGCTTATCTAAATAATAGTAATAGCAGAGGAATAATTATTTTGGTATATATTCATATACTTTAATCATTTTCTTAGTCATATCTGTTTCTAATACTCTGCAGTAGATATGCTTCTGGGGTAAAATAGAACACTTTTTAATAAGACAGCCTTATTAATTAATCATCTGTCATAAGCTTTCCTACAATCTTCTTTAACACTGCATTTTATAGTTATAATCTTTCCACTTACTTATATTAAGATTTTTGTTTAAATATTAATATAACATGTTTATTTATCATTTGTAGTTATATAATATGAATATAACAATTTTCATTGAAAAATATTTTCTGTGGGTGCTGAGTTACACAGTCAACTGAAAGAAAATTCTGCTAAACAGATGTTCTAGTTTTAAAATTTTGCTAATTGAAAGGTATTAATATATTTGCTCAAATATATTAACAGCTATTGTCTTTTTGCCTTCACTTAAAAACTCTTTGTACTATCATATTTACAAGAAAAACATCATCATATAAGTATTTGTTTATAATTGTTTTTAATGTTTTGTCAAATTTAAAGCATTAATATTGTAGGTTTTTTTATCTTTCTTACATTCTGGCCAAAGTATAAGCATACACAATTAAAATATAATATCCAATTAAAAAAAAACTTCCTCTCAAGTTCATATATTCCCAATTTAATATAAAATTATCATTGTTGATTTATAATTGTTCAACAACTAGTTCAAATTTTTAGTCCCTCCCTTGTTTTTGTACAGATCAACTTCATGTTTTCCCCTTTTCAAATTTTGTCTTCAATAAATGCAATTCCACAAAAGCTTAAAAAGTGGAAGATTTAGAATCTCTACTCACTGAATATTTTGATTAAAGATCCCCAACCGATTTTGTTCAAAATACAAGCAAAATTAAGACCTCAAATTAATTTAATTTATTTATTTATTAAACATCTTTATTGGAGTATAATTGCTTTACAATATTGTGTTAGTTTCTGCTGTACAACAAAGTGAATCAGCCGTATGCATACATATATCCATTTCCTCTCTCTTGTGTCTCCCTCCCACCCTCCCTATCCCACCCCTCTAGGCAGTCACAAAGCACCGAGCTGATCTCCCTGTGCTATACAGCTGCTTCCCACTAGCTATCTATTTTACATTTGGTAGTGTATATATGTCAGTGCTACTCTCTCACTTCGTCCCAGCTTACCCGTCCCCTTCCCCACATCCTCAAGTCCCTTCTCTACCTCTGTGTCTTTATTCCTGTCCTGCCCCTAGGTTCATCAGAACCATATAATTTTTTTTTTTAGATTCTATATATATGTATTAGCATATGGTATTTGTTTTTCACTTTGACTTACTTCACTCTGTATGACAGACTCTAGGTCCATCCGCCTCACTACAAATAACTCAATTTTGTTTCCTTTTATGGTTGAGTAATATCCCATTGTATATATGTGCCACATCTTCTTTATCCATTCATCTGTCGACGGACACTTAGGTTGCTTCCATGTCCTGGCTATTGTAAATAGAGCTGCAACGGACATTGTGATACATGACTCTTTTTGAATTATGGTTTTCTCAGGGTATATGCCCAGTAGTGGGATTGCTGGGTTGTATGGTAGTTCTATTTTTAGTTTTTTAAGGAACCTCCATACTGTTCTCCATAGTGGCTATATCAATTTACATTCCCACCAACACTGCAAGAGGGTTCCCTTTTCTCCACACCCTCTTTAGCACTTATTTTCTGTAGAATTTTGATGATGGCCATTCTGACTGGTGTGAGGTGATACCTCATTGTAGTTTTGATTTGCATTTCTCTAATGATTAGTGATGTTGAGCATCCTTTCATGTGTTTGTTGGCAATCTGTATGTCTTCTTTGGAGAAATGTCTATTTAGGTCTTCTGCCCATTTTTGGATTGGGTTTTTTGTTTTTTTGATATTGAGCTGCATGAACTACTTGTATATTTTGGAGATTAATCCTTTGTCAGTTGCTTCATTTGCAAATATTTTCTCCCATTCTGAGGGTTGTTTTTTTGTCTTGTTTATGGTTTCCTTTGCTGTGCAAAAGCTTTGAAGTTTCATTAGGTCCCATTTGTTTATTTTTATTTCCATTTTTCTAGGAGGTGGGTCAAAAAGGATCTTGCTGTGATTTATGTCATAGAGTGTTCTGCCTATGTTTTCCTCTAAGAGTTTTATAGTGTCTGGCCTTACATTTAGAACACCTCTAATACAAATACCTTGTATTTGTTGATAAATATCAGGAAAGAGATATTATGTACATCACAATCAACGTTGAAGCTTTTTTTAGTCAACATCAGTTTGTCATTAAAATTTTGAAGTTAGTTTATATGTAAACATATTTTAAGTTTTGACATCCCCAGTTTATGCTTTTGTAAATATGGCAGCTTGATTGGATAAATTAATAAATTATTTGTGCACCAACACCAGTGATAAGTACATATCTCTTCCTTAATTTTTTTAATTTAATAATTTAGTGACCTATGGAATCTAGTCCCCAAGTTTTCAAATTTAGTAGTTGAGTGATGTTCAAAGGAATTTTTATATGAAATATCAATGCAGAAACAATTTTATCTTCATGTTTAACTTTTTTTTTTTTTGCGGTACGTGGGCCTCTCACTGTTGTGGCCTCTCCCATTGCGGAGCACAGGCTGCGGACGCACAGGCTCAGCGGCCATGGCTCACGGGCCCAGCCACTCCGTGGCATGTGGGATCCTCCCGGACTGGGGCACGAACCTGTGTCCCCTGCATCAGCAGGCGGACTCTCAACCACTGCGCCACCAGGAAAGCCCCATGTTTAACTTTTTAACCGAATTTACAGAAGAATTCAAAATAGTATCAGTTACTTCCCTTTTAACAGAATGAATTTCAAAAACTTTGTGTTAATTCTATAACTGGATAAAAACCATGACTGGAAACAGATTCATTGATTTTCTATTTGAAGACTTGGACACAAGTGATAAAAAACTGACATCACGTTTAATTATGTATGAGGTTCTTCTGCAAGTAGAACCAATGGATTACTAGCTCTTACTACACTTTATATACATCTACAAGAATACTGAAAAGTGAGCACAATTTAGAAGAACAATTGTCTGAGGTCATCGATAGTTATGCTTCACATTGTGATGTATAAAGGCACCTTCTGCCATTGTATGTATTAAACTGATGTTTTCAAGCTTAATCTTCTAAAATAAAAACAAACTGCTAAAGTAAATGCTGATGCTTCTTCAGCAGTGCTATTGTCTTCTGGCTTTTATGTGGCCATTGGTATTATTACAACTCCCATGACAGTTATTTAGGGCCTCAAAATATTTTGTCCTAATTATATTTCATTATCAGCTTTTTTGAGAAATTATAAATTCTTACACAAATTATTTTGCCTTTTTAAGCTCATTACTGCTGAAAAGATTTATTTAAAATTGTGATGTTATCAAGTAATAAAATGGTTATAAATGTATGTCATTCAGTGGACAACAAAATCACTGTGATAGGAACATCTAGACAAATCTCTATTTTCTCTATGGCAGCAATGACTCAGCCTCAATTTCCTGTGCATACTTAACATTTATTACTCTGTATTTCCTCATAGTTCTCACTTAAGCTACTGACAGCCTGGCAGCCCTGACACTTTCACAATCCATGGTCCAGGCCACTATGTGCCCATCAAAGGCAGTACCATCAAGTATCACTAACTGAGACCAGAAGGAGCTAGCTGTCTACTGAACAAATTTGAATAAGCATGGGCTACTTCTTTCATAGCACTTAACCTATTGTGTTATAGCTGATTTGTTTAACTTTTGTACCCCACTACGTGGTGAATACCATCATGAAAGTGTTCTTGTTCATCTTTCTTATACACCTATTGCTCTGCATATATCAGGGGCTCAATTAACATTTAGTGAAGATGAAAGAGTTCTAGCTTCCTGTCTTCCAGCTGAATAATGTTTGGAACATCATTTCTATTTTTGCATCTCATTTTCTTCATTTTCAAAACATTACTTCTGTGGGGGATGGTTTGGAATAGGAGGGGAAAAAAAAAACCACTGGAGTCTATTTTAATAGAGTCGGACAGCAGTTTCCTAAGTGTGTTCCACAGAACGGTGACTTTTCCTGTGTGAAGCCAGGAGCTTTCTACAATGATGAAAAGCTAATGGTAGAGACAGTGTTCAAAGACACCTGTCCCTGACATTGCTTTATTCTCCTGGAGGAGGATGTGATCTCGCTGATACCTGGATTTCTTATGAACGAGGACAGTCTGAGGTTTGTACACATTCCTGTACACTGAAGTTTGTAAATTAATGGGTTAAGTTCTTCAAGAACAGTAACACTGATTTAGAGAATTAAAAATTGCGGCCCAGCAAGGAGTAAGCTTTCCGACCTGAGAAGGCTCTGCCTTGCTTGGGTGGTGTCACAGGCTGCAGCTCCCCCACCCCAGGCCTGCCCTTTCCCTCTCCCCTCTACCTTCTTAAGGACCAAGAGAAGTTATGCTGAGGTATGCAAACTGGCTGATGTTATGTGTGCACACCAAGTTTCTGATAAATGTCTGTATTATTGGTAAAATTCAGGAAGTTAAGAGTGCAGAATGTTCATACCTAATATATATATTTTTAAGTTTCCATAGTCAAATACAGTTTGGAAACCCAGGCTCTGGCAAGGGTAAAGGTGCGTGTGTATGTTTAACTGCAGGAAAATGCAAAACCTTTATTATGCTAATATGTTCTGTGAATCTCCAATAAGGAAACAGAATTTGCAGGATTTGCCAAATTTATCTGATCACAGAAAATCCTGTAGGCCTAGTATAATGTGAAATGCACTCTGGGAAAAACTGAACTAATCAAGAGATACTCAGAGCCTGAACGATAGTGTTTGCAGCATTTAAGTTAAAATTTAGAGCTAAATTTTCTCCCCTTATTGTGAGACTTCATTTTGTCCAAAGATAGATTCAGATCTTTTAAAATTCATTTAAAAACTTCATTTGCAGTTTCTTTTTGGACAATTACGCACAGAAACATACATATACATATGCATACATATATATAAATGATACATATATATAAATAAATGATTATAAGAAATTTGGAAAAATAATAGAGTTAACTGGTGAAAAATTATTTCATATTCACCTGTTTAAATATAATTCCTGTTACACATCTTTGAACCTCATTTTAGTGCTTTAATTTTTTTTACATATTGGAGAATTTAAATATTTGATTTTAATGGTTGTATAATATCCCGATCCTGCAATTAACATGTTTGAGCAAAATGCTTTTAGATGTGTCAGATTATTTCCTTGGGATATGTTTCAGCAATGGAATCGTTGGGACAAAAAATCTGAAAATATTATGGCTTTTGTTATATATAATTTATATAGAGAGGGATGGGGAGAGGTTAGAAGGGTGCAAGTACTTCTCAGTACTTGTTAAGGAAATCAACTTGTAGCATTCATAGCTGCAAAGCCTGTCATGGATGAAGAATGGCTTATTATGTAAAATAATAATTAATGTAGTGTTATTATCATTAATTAGCAACACTTACTGTATTCTTAACATGTACTGGAAACTATTCTAAGTACTTTACATTTATTATCTCTTAATCTTCAAGAAACTCTGAGGTACTTACTCTCATTATTCTCATTTTAAAGATTAGGATTTGAGGCACAGAGCTATTAAGTAATTTACCCAAAGTCACTCAGCTAGCCAGGAGCAGAGCTCACATACAAATTCAGGCAGTCAAACTTCAGAGCTCCCTTTCTTAATCATTGCTCTTTAGCAATTAACAAAAAATATATACACATACACAGCCCAACCAAATGCGAGTACCTACATTACAGCTCCGAATTTAACCATCCACATTGCATTACCGGAGTATGAAAGAGCCTCAGAATTGTTGCGAATGGTTATATGCCTTTTTCTGTTTCTTCTTCAGTTGTATTTATTCTGATCATTCATTTTCCAATCTACATTAATTACTTCAGCATTAAATCCTTGGCTAGATAGACATTTTCTTTCCTGGGATCTCTGTTAATATTGGCAAATTAAAAGCCAACGTTATTTCTATAAATATGAGATCTCAGGGTAGATATCTTAGGTCAAATATGAGTTACAGGGGAAATATACTTTCAATGGACATATTAATTGGAAAACACAGAGTCACATACACAGATGTACATACATTCCTGTTTACGGCTCTTATGATCCAATCAAAGTGGCAACACTCACAGGCAAACAGAAGCTTTCATGGTTGTTGGAATGGAAAATCTCTCAAAAGTTCCAATTCTGTGTGTCTTTTATCCAGCATTCTAGCAGCTTGCCTAGCTGACAGTTATATTTCCTAGACCTAGATAATCCATTTTCTCAATCGGTGTTTGGCTAGGACCTGTGTATATTTCATCTTAGTGAGAAGAAGCCACTTTGAAATTGTAATTTGGACTTCCTTAAATATCCTCAGTCTTATTACCATCAGATTCATTTTCTAGTAAACATATATAAATTCAGATTTGCCTATAATGTCCTTGTAAAACATTTATTCTTTTCTTTAGTTTTCTTTCCATCTTGAAATATTAGAATGGGTTCAGCATTCCATTAAGTACCAAATATATACTGCTAATTTTTTTCTGGCAATATTTAGGAATATAGTTATTCTTAATTTACTTTAAGAACTGACCAGTGTAGGATAGGATCTGGCACATTGTAGTATTCTTATTTATAAATATATATAAATATATAAATTATAAATATATAATTATATTTACATATAATTATAAAACAAATTATAAATATTACTTTTGTACCCATAATGCCTTCATAACCTCATAATTCAAGGAGAGCTCTCATTTCCTGAAATAGATCCTGTAACTTCCTGTCTCAGCTATGCAAAACTTCCCTTTTTTTTACTTTGAGTTTTTAATTTTGCCTAAATCTTCAGAATTAAAGAACTTAAAACATAAGCTTTATTGTCACTTATTTTATAATTCCTTGTAGCATTTAGTATAATAACACAGTGTCTGGCACATAGTAGTGCTTCAATAATTTTGCCCTGGAATACAGTATCAGTGAAGGAAGGAATTACATATTATTCCATAAGAAATTACATATGGGCCTGAAAACCACATCAACTGTTGCCTTTTTTGTGTGTCATACTTGATACATTCCCAAATTCATCCCTCCCCAGTTTTTCTGGTCACTCACTGGAGTCACAATTCAAAGACTAATACAACCCTTTCACTTTTGTTCACTTACTTATTCAAAGGGCTAGCAGTGCAAAGCTCATTTAGAGTAAGATAACTTGTCTTGACGTTTAGAACATTCTAGTTTTGGTCCCAGTTTACCAACTACTTTAGAGAATTTGTTTAACCTCTTAGAGTCTTGGTTTCCTCATCTATTCAATCTATTCAATTGGAAGAATAGTGTAATCTATTTTTGAGATATCTAATGAAATAAGTTAAAGTTTTAAAATTTGTAAGGTGCTAGGAAAATGTATAATCATTATGGGAAAAAGCTGAAACAAAAGCTCAACATTTTGCCTGGATCTTTCCTAAATCACCCTGCTTTCCAGCTTTGTTTTTTTATTTGTTTGTTTTTGCTTTTAGAACTAATAATCCAAATTTCTAACAGCCATATATGACAGTAGTAAGCGGCTAGCACAGTAGTGGCTAGCATACCATTTAATGGGCATTGGTTTAGGTACTTACCTTTAATTCTTACAATTATGTGAGGTAAATACTATTACTATCTACATAAAAGAGAGGGGGAAACTGAAGCTTAGAAAGGCTCAGTAACTCCAAAGACGAATAAACATTACGTGTGGGAATCCATATTCAAAGCTAGGAATGACTGACCCTGAAGTTCATTTGATTAACCACTTTGCTACCACGCCCCCTTCCTTCCCCTCTAAATGCACATCTTTCTTTACTCCTTTCTCTGCATCTGCCAATATGAAAGTGCCAGGTGTGAAAGCTTCTGAGACCTCTTCATCTGAGAAATTGAGAAGTCAGAGAGAAATGAAAATTAGGCCACAAATTCAATGTAAAACAGAGGTCAGACTTGAGAGGCCTTATCTACTGAATAGCAGCAGCAGTTTAAATAGCTTGAAAGTCCCTTCTCACACAGAATAATCTCTGCAAATTCAATTCAGTTACATCAATATGATTATGAACTATGTAATGGCTTATGGAAATTTAAATTTAGGAGCAAACAGATTGATTTGTGCTTTGCTGACCAGAGCCTATTCAGTAGAGATGGGCACAAATTTTATGTTTATGTAAATCACCTCAAATGCAGTTCTTTCTTCTAAATTATATGAAACTGGCATTTGCCCATGTGCATTATTTCGTGGGCAGCAGGAACGTTGTCTGGCATCGAAAAGCTCAATGTAAATCCAAATGTGGATGTGGGGAAAAGTATCAGGGATAGAAGCAGTTTTCATTGTCAATATCAGAAATTGACAAATGTATTGAGGTTTGATGTCCATTTAGTGTGATTTAGTAGAAAAGTCTGGAATTAGAAAGAGCAGGGTTCTCATTTGATAAGGATGATTTTTGCCCTCCATGAAGCTGGCCTCTCTTACTTCCTATGTCTATATCTTTTTCATTCTTTCAGCAGACATTTACTGAGAACTTCCTACATGTCAGTCACCTGGATAAGACTCTGGAGATGAACTATATAGAATTCCTTCCTAGCATAGTTCCCAGTCTAGACAGGATAATATAAACCTAAGTAAGAATCATAAGCTCTGCAATACTGGAGTAAGATGGTGTGGAGGTGCAGGGAGAGGAACCATTAGAAAGAGTTATCAGGTCTTCCCTGGGCGCGGTGGTTGAGAGTGGTTGGCGCAGCCTGCCGATGCAGGGGACACGGGTTAGTGCCCCGGTCCGGAAAGATCCCACATGCTGCGGAGCGGCTGGGCCCGTGAGCCATGGCCGCTGAGCCTGCGCGTCCGGAGCCTGTGCTCCCCAACAGGAGAGGCCACAACAGTGCGAGGCCCTCGTACCAAAAAAAAAAAAAAAGAGTTACCAATTTTATTTCAATAGGATAGGCTTCCAAGGAAAGATAATGCTTGAGAAATACATCTTTATAGATGGTAAATAAAGATAATTATATGAATTTAGCAGGGCCATTATTAGGAATAAATACAACAATATATGGGAGGACTGGTCCTAGTGGTCTACATCTAAATGATAGTTTTTTATATTACTGCACAAGTGTAAAACCAGGAATTAGCTCATACTTTTCAAAACCTCTTCTTCTGCTGTGTTTAAACAAACAAATGTGTTAATATCAGAGTCAGTCTTATTTTGTGCCCATAACTAATTCTCACCAGCCTGGAACTCCCAAAAAAGGCACGGGAGCATTCAGGACACTATATCCCAATCCAAAATGTGCTTTCTATCTCTAGCAACATACAAACAGTTGAGCCAGTCATTTCTACCTGCCACACACACAAAAAAGCAAGTACTGGAGTTAGATCAGGGCACAAGACATTGCCCATATACTCTTGGATCAATTATACTCACCCTCCTCTCCCCCTGCCCCCTAATCTCCCCAAGCCCCAATCCACAGGCTCTTGCCTCTGTGCTCAGTTTGAGTTTTGTTTTTGTCTCTTTGTTTTGCATAATATCTGAATCATTGCATCTAAAGCCATTTGCTCTGAACTCCACAGAACATAAAGGATTTACCAGACATATTTTCAATTTAAATGAGTCTGAATATTACTAAAGCTTGAGAGAAATAGCTTCCAGACTGTGCTTCTGACTTTAGATGTTGTCTTCCCACCCATTTCCCAGGGATGTACGCACTTCAATCTTTTAAGACTATAATTAATACAAAAAAAAAAAAAGGAAAAACAATCATAAATGTAGAACTTGATGAATTCTCACAAAATGAACATATCCATGTAAACTTTATACACATCAAAAATAGAATGTTGAAAGCACCTCAAGAGCACCTTGCCCTCCTTTTCAAAAGTAATCACTATTCTAATATCTAACACCACAGATAAACTGTGCTGGTATTTAAATTTATAAAAATGAGATTATATAACATATATACTCTCATTTCTGGTCTCTCATACTCAATATTATGAGATTCACCCCTTTTGTTAAATTAGGCAGTTTATTCATTCTCATTACTGCACATCACTGCATTGTAAGAATGCACCAATGTTTTATTTATGAGTTCTACTGTTAATAGATACGTTAGTTCCAGATTTTGTCTGTTACAAATAATGCCACCATGAATATTTTGTACATATATTTGGTGCACATATGTGCACTATTGGAAATGTACCTAGAATTTGAATTGGTGGACTCTTGGATAGACATATGTTCACCTTAAGTAAATACAGACAAATAGTGTTCTAAAATGGTTCTACAATTAAACATACAAAGAGTGGATCAGAGCTTCAGTTGTTCCTTATTCTCAGCAATGTGATACTTTTGGTCTTTTTAATATTAGTCATTGTGATGAGTGTACAGTAGCATTGATTTATGGTTTTAATTTGCATTTTCCTTATCACTAATGAGAACGATTCATTTTTCATAAATTGCTATTGGGATATCCTCATTTGTGATGTTCCTGTTCAACTCACTGGCTCATTTTTCAAACGAGGTTGACTGTTGTGATAGGCAGAAATAAGGGACCCCAAAATGTCCACACCTTAAGCTCCAGAACTTGTAAATATGTTAACTTACATGGAAAAAAATAGCTTTATAGATGTGCATATGGTGAAAGACCTTGAGATGGGAAAATAATCTCGGTTATCTAGGTGGGTCCAGTTTAAGTTCTCACGTGAAATCTTAAAAGTGGAAGTGGAAGGCAGATAAGTAAGGTCAGAGTGATGACAGTGTGAGAATGATTTGACACACCCTGTTGCCACTTCTGAGATGTACACCTAAAAGAACTGGAGAGATCCCTCTAGGAGCTGAGAGTAGTGTCCAGTTGACAGCAATGATATGGAGACCTCAGCCCTACAACTGCACAGAACTGAATTCCAAATGTGAACGAACAAGGAAATGGATTGGTCACCTAGGGCCCGTGGAAAGGAACACAACACTGCCAACACTTTGATTTTAGCCCCCTCAGAGCTATAACAGATTTCTGACCTGCAGTACTGGAGGATATTATGTTAATATTGTTTTAAGCCCTTAAGTTTGTCGTAAGTTTTTAGGCTCATGAAAGAAAATTAATACAGCTGTCTTCTTCTTATTGATTTGCATACCTTTTTATATATTTTGAATACAAATTAAACATTGCAAAGAACATGTCCCAATCTGTATTTTTTTCTTTACTTTTCTTAGTGGAATATTTTGATAAAATGTTCTTAATTCTAATATAGTTCAATTTATCAATCTTTCCTATATAGTTCATTAATTGTGTGTCTTTTATGACATTTATCTGGCTACCCCAAGCTAATTAAGATCTTCTCTCAATCCACTTAGATATATTTTTGCATATGGCATGACACGAGTCCAGTTTCATTTATTTTCATATGGATATCCAAATGGGCACTTCACCAGTTATTTAAAAGATTACTTCCCCCACCCCACTCTCTTCCAGTTCACCTTTGTCATATATCAAATATTTCTATATATGTGTCTCTTTTTGAACTCTTTTTAATTTTTTCTTTCCTTGTGCCATTCCTATACAGTTTAAATCAACAGTACTTTTTAAAGTCTTGATAATAAAATTCACCCAAATTTGTTCATTTCCAAGACTATGTGGGTATTTTTTCTTTGGCCCTCTGCATTTTCATATACATGTTAGAATTGTCCTCTATACCCCTACACACACACACACACACACACACACACACACACACACACAGACTCCTGCTGGAATTTTAACTAGGATTTCATCAAATACATAAATAAATTTGGACAGATTGGCATTTTTATGGTATTACCTGCCAATCCATCAACATGGAATACCATTCCTTTTAGGTCTTTGTTTTCTTTCAATTATATGATGTAGTTCTCTATGAAACTATTTTACACATCATTCACTAGATTTATTACTGTACGTATGATATATTATATTATTAAAACTTGTATCTTTACATTTTATTTTCTAATTGTTCATTGCATACAGAAATTGAATGATATTTTATAAGAACTTTGTAGATAGAAATCTTTCTAAATCACTTAGATGTCTACAAACTATATTGTATTTTCTACATATACAATAGTGGCATTTTTGATTGATAGGAATTTTATTTATTTCTCCCTTTGCAATTATTTTGCCTTTTAGTTATTTTTTTATCTTACTTCTGGATAGAATATCCTGTATCATATTGAATAGAAATGGCAATAGTGGGCTTCCGTGCCTTATTACTGACTCAAAGGAGAATCAGTATTTTATTATTAAGTGTGACATTTACTGTTATATTTTTTTCTATAGATACCTGATATAACAATAAGAAAGTTTCTGCTTATTTCTAGTTTCCTAATAATTTCTATTATGACTGTGAGTTAAATTTTAGCAACTGCTTTTCCTCTATCTATTGAGGTACACTAATCATAGCCTTTTCTCCTTTATTCTGGTAATGTGGTAAACTGCATTGATTGACTTTCAACTGTTAAACTAATGTTGTATTCCTGGGAAAAGAACAAACTTTGTCATAATTTGGGGGCATTATTCTTTTACTTATTGATGAATTTGGCTAATACTAATATATTTAGAATTTTTGTATATATGTTAATGGCTAGATTAGGCAACTAATAACACAGCTTTGAAATACATGAAAAACACCTGACAGAATTGCAAGGAGAAACAATATGATCTCAATAGATGCAGAAAAAGTATTTGCAAAATCAGTCATCCACCCCTGATAAAACCTCATTGAACTATGAATAGAATGGAGCTTCCTTAACTTTATAAAAGGAATCTATAAAAAAATCTATAGTCAAAGATTGAGTTAACCCCCTCCCCAAAGTCAATGATGTTTGTCCTCACCACTTTTATTCATTCAACTTTGTACTAAAGGTTAGCCAATGCTAATATGCAAGGAAATAAATACAAATAGTATTCAGATTGCAAAGAAAGATGGCATAATCATCTGTGTAGAAAAGCCTATGAAATTTACAGAAAAACCTTCTCATAGATTTTACAGAGTTGCAAGATACAAGAAAAATATATAGCAATTATATTTCTGTATACTAGCAGCAAACAATCAAAATTACAATTTAAAAACAATGCCAGCTATAATATCACATTATGAAATATTTTGGGATAATTCTATCAAAAGATATACAAAATATATAAGACTCTGTACTCTGGGTGGTAATGTGTCTTATCTGTTCTCTATTAAGCATTGGAAAAGATTTGTTATGAGCTTACTTTTCCACATCAGTAAACATGGAGTGAATTTTTCACACTCTCAGTGATAATGTAAAGATTGAGGGATTGTTTGTGAGAGTCAATAGCATGATACCACAGAGAAGGAATTCAATAAATGACAATTGTTATTTGAGACTTAGTCTCAAACTTAATTTCACTTAAATTTTCTCCAAAGAAATTATTTTAATGGAGAAACAATTTACAGAGGAGTGTTCAGGGTTTAGAGAGCCTAATCTTGTGAAAAGGGGTATGATGTTGAATGGGCAAGGGAAGGAAGCAGTGTTTCTGGAGCTCAGTGAATGCTGAGCAGTAGTTGGCCAACAAGAGCAGCAGTCATGGAGTGACTTAGCCACTGCTTGCCACAATTGCGGAGATGATTCGGGCAAGGAATAGGGGAAGAAATGCTGTGACTTCTGTTTTCTCTTACCCTGTGCTGACCTGCTGATAAGTCCCACTGAGTGAATCCAATCAGAAGCCAGAAGACAGGGAGATATGGGTGACACACTTCTAGAGGTCAGCTCCTCCACACACACAGCAGAGAAGACAAGGACAGAGAGGACAGAGAATGAATCTAGGGGTATTGAGTGGAGATTAATCTGTATCATTCCTTTCTTCTCTTTCCAGAAAATGTATATTTTAAAAAGAAATACTAACGGTGCCAAAGGTTTTCATCTGCATTTGTCTTTAAGCCACCTGGCCGTGTGGAAGTCCAATACCCTTCAATAATTTGGCCATGACTGTTAAACAAGAGAGGCTGCGGCCTGACTTAATGATACTAGTAGTAAGTTATCATCTAAATGGGTACTCATTTTTCAACATTTGACACAAAGTAATTAAAATACAATGGAGTAACAGGATCTGTCCTAATTTTCTCATTTATTGTGGAGTATTATGAGACAAAAGCAAGTATATCACAGTAACTCATCAATACAGGCAAGTGGTTTAATAGAAAAATTCCTGATGAATAAAACATAACCCATTTTGCATGACGGTACCTGATTGGAACATGTGGCTGAACTGACCAAACAGTGATCCAAATAACTCTTTCCTACATGTGCCCCTTCAAATGGGTGCTTTTGCACATACAGGGTTCCTCTACTTAAAGCACTGTTTGCTCCCATTATTGCCTATTAAAACCTTTCCCATCCATCCATCCATCCTTCACAGGCTGGCTCAAATGAGACCTAGGTGTAGACATTTCTGATTTCCCACCAAATGACACCTTGTCCCTTAGGGGTGCCCTTTATACTGTTCCTCTTTTACATCCTTTTCCATCTTATCAGTAACCCCATCCTATCCACCATACTTCTTTATTTCATATATTCTTTCATATTCCTTCCCACAGTCAATACTTTAAATCTGCCCACACAATCTCTACCCTGGACTCTGCAATATCAGACAGTCCTCAACTTAACATGATTTGACTTATGATTTTTCGATTTTATGATGGTGTGAAAACAATACGCATTCAGTAGAAACCATAGTTTGAATTTTGACCTTTTTCCGGACTAGCGATATGCAGTGCGATGCTCTCTCAGGAGGCTGGGCCACAGTAGCAGCCACAGCTCCCAGTCAGCCACACAATCACGCCAGTAAACAGCAGATACAGCTATAACCATTCTGTACCCATATTATGATTCTGTTTTTCACTTTCAGTACAGTAGTCAATAAATTACATGACATATGCAACCCTTTCTTATAACATAGGCTTTGTGTTAGATAATTTTGCCCAACTGCAGGTTATTGTGTTCTGAGCATGTTTACTGCAGGCCAGGCTAAGTTATGATATTTGGCTAGTTAGGTGTATTAAATGAATTTTCGACTTAACTATGTTTTCAACTTGTGGTGGGTTTATTAGGACATGACCCCATCTTAAGTTGAGGAAGATCTGTGTTCCTAACTGGTCCTGCTCTCCTCATTCACACCTATTTTCAACAGCAGACTGACTCTCCTAAAAAAAAACAACAATAAAACAAAATCCAAAATTTCCCTACTGCAAATCCTTTATTTATTTCTCATTGTCATAAAGGCCTATTTCATTAGAAAGAGATTCAAAGCCTTTCAAGAGTCATCCCTAACTTCCCAGCCTTATCGCCTGCCGCTTCCCAGAAGCTCTTGAGCTCCACTACTGAAGCTACAGTATTTAGTTTCCTCAGTTGGTCAGGTTGTCTCATAGCCCGAGGCCTTTGCCTATGGTGTCTTCCTGACCTGGAAATCTCCACCCACAACCACTCTAACACCTGGCTTTTTATCTTCCCCAATCCCTTTGCATTCTTCTAACTCAGTTCAAATGTTATCTGCTCCATGAATCTTCTTAAATATTTCTTTTCCTCCTCCACATTTTCCAGATCTATGTATACCTTCAGAATTTCCCATTCTAAATTGCAGAAAGCTGCTAGACATTGAGATCGTCCAAGGTCAGAATTGTTTTCTACTCTTTGTATCTGCAGCGTTTATCACATTGCCTGGCATATACAGATGTTCAAAAATGCTTACTGGGGAAAAAAAATGAAATAAAATTCTAACTGAATTTTTATTTGCCCTGTTAAGTTTGTGATTTACAGTGTTAATTCTCTAAAAATGATATTATTTGGTTATATAAGCATATCTTCAATTTGGCTTAATTCACTGTTATAATCTGCTATAAGCATTAAAAAAAATTAAGATTGTAAAAATTATTCTGGTCAGTCAGTATATCTCTATAACAAATATTCTACTTTTATAACAAAACAATGCCTTTATTAGTGATATTGTCTCTTGCTAAATCATCAAATCATTTATTTTGGCTCATCAGTTTAGTCTAAAAACCAGTATGTCATGGCAGTAGGGAGAGCCAAAGTTGCCTCAGACTTACTCATGCAAATGATATTTATTGGTTGGTTCTTGACCTCCTGTGTGCCCACAGCGCTCCTAGTTAAATTAGGATATAATATTAAATAAGGCAGACAAAGCTCGCAGCCTCAAGGGTACAGATGAGGAAATAGATAATATTATAAGGAAACAATAATAATAATTTCAGATTGCAGTATGTTTATGGATAAATACTAAATTAAGGTGATATTATAGAAAATAACAGGCAGGACTACTTTAGGGGCTTATCAAAATAGTTAGTGAATGTATTCAACTAACACTAAAAAAGGACTAATGATTGTCCTGAAATTAAGGTGCATTCAGTTGAACTATTTTCTTGTTAAACTCGCATTGCCTTGTACAATGTCCTAAAATGATTAAATCAATTTTAAGATGGAATTCAAAGTGGAATTTCTTGATTCATTCAAAACATTTTAACATTTACTAAGTAATTTAGGCATGGTTCTCCCCTCACGGAACTTAACTACTGGAAGAGATAAGATAAAAATAATTGCATAAATAATCATTATTTGCAATTGAAACTTTATTATACACCTATGTTTAAAATTGATGAGATCTTTATTACTATCTCTGATTTGAGAATTATAAATAAACCTAATGGTCTAAATCACAGCCATATGGTAGATAAAAATAGTGCTGTATCTGTTAAAATAGTATGTATCTGATAATATAGAATGTATCTATATGTAGACGCTATACCACATGCTGACTCGTTTGTTTTCACAATAGTGCCCTGTGTTTGGCAGTTATTCAAACAACTTTTCTTTAAAGGAACCATTACTCAGAGAGTGTAAGCAACCTGCCGGCCCTGGATCACAGCTGCATAGCAGAGGCAGGATTCAAACTCAGCTGTTTAATTCAAGACCCTTCTTATTCACCTAATATGTTCTACTGCAAATAATAAAAAAAGAAACAATTTTTTAAAAGCCATAATGTATTTGTTTGAATAAAAGAAACATTTGGAATTCAAAATTTTCATTTTAGTTTCATCTAGCTTCCACTGAGAGATTCAAATATAATAGAATTTACAATTCCTTACATATTAAAAAAACCCTACAAGCTAAACATGATTTAGATATAACCTAAACTGTTCCTATCACAATCAAGAAAAGTAGATATTATTGTCATCATCCCCATTTAATTGTAAGGGAAACAAACAAGAGAAAATGAAATGACTTTCCCAGGATCACACAGCCAGTATATGACACAAGCATCTAGACTCTAAAGGCACTCTTCTTTCTCCAATATGTTCTATCATAGTTCCTTTTTTTATTGTAATATATAAATGTCTATCCTTTTCAATTCATATTTTCAGCAAAAAACATTTTAAAAAACACACTTTTCAGCTATATAGTTAGGTATAAAATACTTTTTGCTTTATCTTTTTACTGGAAAGCAAAAGATCTTCAAGCTCATATGACAGTTGTTAGCCTTAAAATATGAAATGACTTCCAAATTATCCAGCCAAATGAGTTCAGCAACAAACGCCCTGATGGTCATAACATTAATATAATCATAAAAGTACCATTACATTAATTAGAACTTTGTAAACGCTGTAATTAAGATATTCCGTGACAGCTGTCTTTCCTGTCCCTGAGCGTTCCCAAGAACTCTCCCAACACCACTTATTTCTGAACCATCATCTGCCTAGAGTTGGGAGAAGCCATCTGTTAGTATATTTGAAATGTTAAGTGACAAAGGGGTTTCAAACCATTATATCCCTTAGAATCCTTTTGGGGGGAGAAAAAAAAGAAGAACCACTCAGCAAGCATTTCTAAGTGAATTTTAGCTAGACCTGGAAGGGAGGCTAACTGAATCTATTTATTTTTAATCTTGCATCAGGATTAAATAATAGAAACAGTCTGGAGTTCTGAGTCAGGTAGATCTGACCTGATTGCTAAGGCAAGTTACTTAAACACTCTGAGCCTCAGTTTCCTCATATTTATGATGGGGAAACATCACAAATGAGGGCAGTCATGCCTATTTTTTTATTACTGTTGAGAAAATAAAAGGACAAATGTCATGTCTAGTGTCTTATAAAATTGTCACTGAAGGCTAATTTTATTTCAAAATATCATTAGAATGACTTTAACGATGATACACTGCTAGTCTTTTTCCAGCTATTTTATGCAGTTTTGGAAAATGTGATTATTTTAGTCCTGAAACTATTTCTCAGGTCAGTTATATTTACTTATTAAATCTAAGAGGTAGCATAGTCTTAAAATGTGATTAAGAAGAATTCAATTTCTGCTATAATCCATTACTCATTTGATTTTAAGCAAATCACTTCACTGGACCTCTGTGTAGAAAATGATGGAAAAATTAGGGATAACATATATTTTTACTGTTAAGAAAATAAATTAGGAATAATAATAGATGACATTTTTCCCTTTTTAAATCTCATTCTTGATAGTGTTTTTATTATTATTCTCATTATTATGAGTTTCAACAGGTCAGCACTGCCCACACCAGGTTAACTTCGTTGTATACTTTAATCTTCTCAGCAGTTCTATGGAGTGAGTACTGTCATTTTTGGAAACAAGGAGACTGAGTCTGATGTTAAGCAACGTGCTCAAAATGTCATACAGTTAGTTAACGACAGAACCTAGACAATATTCCAAAACTAACTCACACCAAAGTGCGTGCTTTTCATCTTTTCTGCTAGTGATTGGCAATTTGCAAAACACTACCTAAGTGGAAAATATTAGTTTTACAGGATAAGAAACCAATGATCTGATTGGTACTTTTTCTCTGCCTGGTACAGAAAGGCATTTCTCACTGTTAGGAAAAAAATAGTAAAAATTTAAGTAAGACTTACTACATGTTTTACAGAAAATTACTCTACCTTCCCGATGCAATGAGGTAGTTATTGTGATTTGCCTCATTTTTATAGAAGAGAAAACTGAGGCAGAAAGTTTGAGTATCTTGTCCAAGGTCACACTATTAAGTGGGAAAGTAAGATTCAGATTCAAGTGGTCTGAATTGCTCCATTATGTTGCCTTAAGAATCATAGAGAAGGACGTGGCTTATTTGTCCTTCTTTGAAATACTAGAAGTTGCTTTAATAAAATAAGAGCCTACTATGTGCCAGTCTCTTTACACATACAATTTCCAGTGATCACTATCCTGAAATTTGAATTATTTCTCTTTCTCTTTCCCTCTTACCTCCTCCTTCCTCCTCTTTCTCACTTTCTTTCTCCTTTTTCTCTCCCTCTTTTTCCTTCTCCTTGTCCTCCTTCTTATATGAGACAAAGTAACTGAGTCTCAGAGATGTTGCATCATTTGACCAAGACATCAGAGCTAATAAATAGCAGAAGTGTTATATGAACCTATTTTAACACAGTCTGATTGGTTCGAAAGTCTGAGTTCTTTCTACTACATCACACTGCATATAATTCAGAGATTTCCTAGATTTTTAAAGTACCTAGAAAAAAAATGGCCATTTCTCAAAACTGTGACTGATTAAGCTCTAACTGACAAAAGGATGAATGTTTTGTGATAAGACTTAGGTAATAAAGACTGTTGAAATCTACATCTAGGAGGATTTAAAAAAAAACTTATCTCTGCTTCCTCTTTTGCACAAGAGAGCATAAGAGATTGGAACTATAGGATATAAATATAGATTTGATATCAAAGGATTCTTGCCAAGCATCTCTATTAAGGATCTTAAGGGAATAGGCTCTATAGTTTAAGGTGGACTAATTATATGAGTTTAGGCATTACTGAGAGCTATGTCTCATCTGTGTGTCTGCAACTTAGCCATGAGGACAAAGGCCATAGGCAATTAACTTGTGTACATTTCAATTGCTATTATCTCTGAAACATATGGTACAGCATTCTGCTTGAGGGAAAACAACTTTAGATAAGTCTTGTCAACACTATTTACATTATTTTTGAAGGGTAATCTACTTATTCATAATAATCATAAAGGAAGACAATTATAATTGAAAAAGCAACAAAGATAGCAATGAAAGTCTAAATTTTTACTGTTTACATATTCATAGAAGAGTTATCTTCCAGAACTAACTTTCAAAGAGATAACTGATTGTTAAATCTTTTCCACACCTCTGCCCTCAATTTAGTAGAGAAATCTCAGATTGAGAGTTAATGCTAGAGGCATCACACTAGAGGTTATTGTTAATTATTTCTTTCAACTCACACTACTTGACAACTTAAAGCTCTTCCATATAGAAGGCATTAAACTTGTGCTAGAAGCCCTATGTCTTAACCTATCATTCATCTTTATACTTGAGAATGGGATGTGATCAAGACAAACATGGGGGCAAGGGCAACTTAAAAGGTTCATGATTTGCCAAATCTAGATCTATAGGGGTATCTACTTGGGACTGTACGTATTTACTTGCTCTTGAGTTACATGTAACTAATGGGGAAAAAAAGGAAATAAAGAGAAAGCAAATATCCCACAAGTGCAGATGAAAAACAAATCATTGAAAGTTATTTATTACAACAACTAGAACATGTACAAATTCATAAGCAAATAAAAGGCTGAATAAAAAAAAAGTCAGCAGCTTGAAGTGAAAGGTAAGATGAGGGGATTAAAAGGATGAATAGGAAATTTTTAAAAGTCAAATTCAAATATCAAAATGAAAATCTGCATTAAAGGTAGTAAATATCAAAGGTAATTGGGTTGGAAATTAAATCAAAATGTGGAGGACAGATTTAATCAGTTTCTGAGTTTATTATAAATATTAAGAGTATGAAAATAAAAAGAACAATGTAGCTGTCCAGTTTTCCCAGCACCACTTATTGAAGAGACTGTCCTTCCTCCATTGTATATTCTTACCTCCTTTATTATAGTTTACGTGACCATAGGTGTGTGGGTTTATCTCTGGACTTTCTATCCTATTCCTTTGATCTATATTTCTGTTTTTGTGCCAGTACCATACTGTTTTGATTAGAACACTCCCTAACACCATACACAAAAATAAACTCAAAATGGATTAAAGGCCTAAATGTAAGGCCAGATTGAATTACAGAAATTAGACTTCTTAAGTCAGAGAAAATCAAATATCATATGATATCACTTATATGTGGAATCTAAAAAAATGGTACAAATGAACTTATTTACAAAACAGAAATAGTCACAGATGTAGAAAACAAACTTATGGTTACTGGGGGTAAAGGGGGGGATAAATTGGAAGATTGGGATTGACATATACACACTACTATATATAAAATAGATAACTAATAAGGACCTGCTGTATAGCACAGGGAACTCTACTCAATACTATGTAACAGCCTATATGGGAAAAGAATCTAAAAAAGAGTGGATATATGTATATGTATAACTGATTCCCTTTGCTCTACAGCAGAAACTAACACAACACTGTAAATCAACTATGCTCCAATAAAAATTTTTTAAAAAGAACAATGAAAAATTTGAAAATGAAAATCCAACATAAGATTTATTATTTTTTCTCAAGTAGAAACCAGAATAATTATAACAGAAACAAAAGTTAAAAACATAATAAAATAAAACTTGTCTTAACAAAGATCCATGCACATAAAATGAAAGGGCTCTCCAAAATCCAGATAAATCTAATTGCTCTTTTTATTAAATACAGACATAGGTGGCGGCTATATTGGCCAAATTCAAGAGAGTATAAATACCTCAGGACTATATTGGAACAATCTCTAATCTAAAATGAGTGAATGTAGGAAAAGGAAGAGAAAAGGTATGATCCAGAAAATTAGACCACTGCTCATTTCTAACCAGAGTCGTAATGATAATTATTTGTTTAGCTTAAAAAAAATAACTATCCTGAATACACTCCACAGAGATTCTGAGTCTGTCAATCAGGTATCATCTGGGCAAGTGCCCGCTCACTACAGGTGATTTTTTCATACACACCCCTGGTTGGGGACTGACAATTGAGAATATGACAATAATATCATAATTGGAGGCCTCTTATGTATTAGGTGTTGTATATTAATTATCACTTTAAACCTTTACAGTTGCCTATTATATAGTAATCACTCTTATTTTATGGATGAGAGAGCTGATCCTCAGTGAAGTAAAAAATTTTAGATAGTATATCCAAAGACTTGAATTACTGAATGTACCCAATACCTGTTTTGATATATTTTCCCCCTCACTTCACAGATAAGAGGTTAAGCAATATCTCCCAGATCATCAAGTAGGTATTGGAGACAGTATGCAGAGATTTTTGATATTTAATTACATCTGTAGAGTCAAGACAGGATTTAAGCTGTAGTTCATCTAACTAAAGAACTTTACCCTTTTCAAGAAACTATGTAGGAAGTAAGAAGGAGATCTTGGGAAGTTTGGCCAAGCACGGATAGCCCAAAAGGCTGTGGTTAACATTGCCATATGACAAAGAATGAGGTTACGAACTGATTTTTTATGAGCTTCAGATTTCTTTTTGTGTTTATAGATAGAGGAACCATATATTGTCCCTTATTCCTCAAAATGCAAGTCACTTTTTATAATTTTCTCTCATTTATTTATTATCTCCTCAATGACCATCAGAGAAATAGATGTGGGAAATATTTTTTTAAGATTCTCTTTAGATTATAAAGTAACTATAAGGAATGACTTTATCAGTGTACTTCAGTGAACTAATAAGTATTTTAATTCTGAAGTGGTTAGAATATGCCAGGAAGCTCTTCAAATATTTAAAAGATAATAGAAATAGTAGATAAAGGTACAGTATAGTATATTAGAAAAAGGTACTGGAGTTGGTTTCAGAAGACTAAGTCTTTGTCTCAAGAGTTACAAGCTGCCAAAATATAACTGAATCTCTGACCATTGGGGTCTTTATTTATAAAGTGGATTAATAAAAATCTACCGTACATCGTTGGTGTGCAATATGGAACCGTCCAATTGTTTCTCTCTTTCAATGGATTGTTCTGGGAATACCCAGAATGTGATATAATTAACTGACTTCATTCGCTATTCATTTATTCAGTTCAATTTGCATTCATTATGTCTCTCCTGTCATAAAGGGGATCTCCCATTATGTACAATATGTTCGGCTAAACAATTTAAGCTTTCAAAAGTGTTCCTCATAGTAGACTAATGTTAAGGTCTACTTAACATTGAGCCCAGTTCTACCCTGGACATCATAGGATGTACTTTTCTGGAAACAAGAGATGAAAGTTCATTTCCACCATTCCTACCAGAGTTGAAAGAATTTCAGACTTTGCTACAGATAAAGGATCCTGAGTATCCAGACAATAACCTCACTCTTCAGAAAGGACTAGTATCTAGAAAAGCGAATTAACTTGCCCAAAGTCACGGACATATAGGTAGGTCATATCTCCTCTCTTTTAGACTGGTGCTCATGTGTTTATCCATGCCCCAAGAGTTGAATTCAATCAGTAAAAAATGACAAGCCATGATGCAACTTGTTTGAAAGTCCTGCTCTACTTGGGTTTCACAATTGATTTGAGAGTTTCTGAGTTACTCAAGTGCAAAAAATGCAAACTTCTTGAATAAATTCTGGAATATTTCTGAGATCCCTCAAACTCACATGTTTGTAAACCATTATAGGCTTACCCTAATCCTTAACACATCCTTTAACACTCCTCCCAAGAACTTAAGGAATTACGTCAATCAATGCAATTGCATTTATAATTCAGATATCTTAAGTGTAAATTATATTTGCCCTTGCTGCCGCCAATCATTGCTCAATTTTTAATAACTCATTGGACATTGATCAATTTCAATGTCATCCACCTTGAATAATCAGTCAGGTGTCATCAGATCTCTGAATTCTGTAAACAAAAACAGCTTATGTTTCAGCATGTAAAATGTGGCTGAAAAGAAGGACAAATGATTCTATGCCTCAAAACATCCAAACATGAATATTCCCAAACCGATGGACTAGAAATTGCAATACAAGGTGTTTTCTGCCTGAGATTTTGGGCTTTCGGTCACTAGACTCACTAAGAATTCAGGTATTTTTGGTGGAGTCAGCCAAAACCTCTGTAACCTCTGATTTCACTCCAATATCTTTATAATAACATCATTCTTCATCCATGCATCTCACCAATTGATGAAAAAAGTTCATATGAGATAGTGGATTTTTTACTAAAAAGACATAAGTAGTGGCTATGGCTAAAGGGAAGGCCAGATAGTGCCTGTTTCATTTTCAGCAGCTATAAATGTATAATAATAACACTGGGCATCATTTTTTGATAATCTACAATGTAGTGTATCCACATGACATGTTGGTCAGAGCTACCAATTATGAAGCCACACAGCCCTAAGCTCTCATCCTGACTCTGCCACGTACTTGCAGTTCACATCTGGGTAAGTCACTTAACCATTCTAAATCTCTTTATCTTTAAAATGTGAATAATACCAAATTCATGAGATTGTTGTGAAGATTAAAATCATGTATGTAAGAAATGTTGCCCAGTCTCTGACAAATTATAAGAGCATAAAAATGCTAGATATTATTTTCTTAATTGTTCTTTATTTTTATTTGCAAATTGGCCTGAAGATTATCATTCTCATCCCCAGAGAGACTCATTTATTGTCTCCAGATCGCACAGCTAGTGAGTAGTCGAATCATGATTTGAAACCAGGCATCTCATTTTACAAGCTACAGTTTAGAGCTGTGAGACTACAGCCTATGCTCTTTCTGATTGTTTTTACCTACTTTCTATATTAAATTATTATATTGAAATGTCTTCTAACTTCAGCTCTACCCTTTAATTCAGTTTACAGAAAAATCCAGTCATATTGTAGGAACTTCCTATTTATTTTTTTAAAAACAACTTTGTGTTTTTGTCTATTGATATTGACACAAAAGCAATATGACATAAAATGTAACTTCTTCAAAAGATAAGCATCAACTTGGAAAGATGATTAAGTCTGGATTGAGTCTGTTTTAATAATCAATGTATCATTTATCTGTCAAATAATGTTGGCACGAAGTAGACAATTAGATGTGTTTTGTTTAGATTTTGTAGGGTCCCTCGAATGATACTCTGCTTCTGTATCACTCTCCATGCCCCAAATCTTGAGACTTTCACTGAGCAAACATCATTTATTATTCATAAATAAACTGAATAAAGATACACTGTCTACCCTCAAGGAACTAACATTCTAGTGATAAAGAGTGGCAGCTAAATAAATAATTCCACAAATGCAGCAAGTCTTATGGTAACAAAGTGCACAGGGTAAATGAAAGGACAGAGAAGGACTCAAATCAGTCTTAGGTAGCAAGTTTATAAGAGGAAGGGAGTTACTAAGAAAGGATCCTAAGAACAGGTATTGGCTTTAAAAAGTAAAACAAAAAAAAGGGAAGGAAAACACTAAAGCTTCCCTCACCTGTATTGCCCTGTTAGCAAAAGAAATGCTTAAACATTTAGAATGGTTTACAAATGACTGAATGCCAAACAGTTCTGGACATTGAAAATAGCTGCAGTTCATTTAATGCCAGCACAATAACAGTGTAGTAATATTGTCCTTGTATATTTCAGGAGTTTAATCATTCTGCTCAATTTTCTTAACTTGATCTTTATTGGCGTAGGGCAGCTGGCTTAGCATGTGGTGGTAGGTGCTATTAATTTGTAAAATACATTACACAGCAACAGCTTAAAAGAATCAATAAAGTTATTGTATGTCCTGACCCATCATGTCCTTGTTTAGATTAGCAGTGTATATTTTTACATATATTACATATATTAGAGGAATATTGGGGAAATTAAAACCATCAGAATGAAGAGACAGTATGGATATGGATGAAAACAGCAGTTTAAAATCAACAGTGATGACTAGATGAACAAATTCTGTGGGTCACATTTTAGTCATATTTCTAACATATCATATGAGTAAAGTAATCATAATTAACAATAATTTTAACAACGCCTTAACACTTTAGAGCCCTTGAATGTTAACGTACTTTCACTAATTAATCTTCTCTAAGCTCCCCACTGTCATATGAGGTATATAAAACATGTCTAATCTCCTGTTGGTACGATAGCAACACACAGATTATGCACCTGAAAGTATCAGTGATTTAAAATAACATGTAATTGAGCCCTGTTATTCTTTCCATGGGTTAAATTCCATTCCAATCACCAACAGAGATATAATAGGGTGGTGGCAGCCTAGGAAATCACTCTAATTCAACACACGTTTGGAGAAGTTCTACCCAAAAAAAAAAAAAGGGAGGGAAACCCATTGTTGCAATAAGGACTTACTGAGTACCTACTACAGGACAAAAACAGGCTAGCTGTCAGAAATATAACAATAAAAATACAACCATGATCCATCAGAGAGTTTACATACTATTTGGGGGATGAAACAGTAAAAATAGATGAGGAAATACAGGGTACTCTAACAGCAGATAGAAAAGACATGAAAAAGATTTTAATTCCTATAAAGGAGCTTAGATTTTATTCTAAAGACAAAATACAACTCTTTGAAGGATTTTTGCAGGAAAGTGATAAAAACTTGCTTCTAGAAAGGCCATCGGGCTTCCCTGGTGGCGCAGTGGTTGAGAGTCCGCCTGCCAATGCAGGGAACACGGGTTCGTGCCCCGGTCCGGGAAAGTGAAAAGAATTTTGTGGTAATCCAGGTGAGAGGGAGCACCTGTAGTGTAGACACGTGGTGGAGATAAACTGATACATTTTAAATGATTAAGGAGGAAGACTCAACAGGACTCCTTATTTGATGGTGTGAAAGGTGACAAGGAAGAGGGGATAGTAAGATGACCCTCAAGTTTTCCATCTTTTAGGACAGAATGAATGGTGATGTTATTCCCTAAGAAAGGAGGGACCACTTCTATTTCTTTGTCAGTAAAATTTAAAAAGTGCTTATGCACAGAGAATTGTCTAAACAGTTATTACATTACTATTACTTGTATTTTTCTCCCCCACTTTGAGATCAGGGGCCTTTGATGAATTTTAGTAGCCCTAGAATTTAGCCAATATTCAATAAATGTGTATAAGATAAATGAAAGAATGAATAAGTGAATGAATGATAAATTGCTGGATATTACTTCATTTGACATTTACATAATTTCTCAGGGGAAGGAAAAGTAGAGGTTTTTATATCTATTTTACAGATAAGAAATATTATATAGGATGGGTTGTAGCAGCTGGTCAAGGTTACCTAGCAGGTAAGCACAAAAACATAGGCTGAAATACAGTTCCTTTCACCACATTCCAGTGCTCTTTTCACTGCATCAACATATTTCTTGCTTATTACCTCCTTTTTCATTGTCTCAGTCCTAATGAAGTCCACATGAATTATGTGGTCCCCATTTCCAAATTAACCAAGAAGATGTGCACAGAATTTCCCCTTAATAAATTACTAGGTATCACGGGGCATCTCATAATCTACAAAATTATCATAATTAATGAGGGCATGTAGTTGGTGAGTGGATCCATCAAGCTGTTCCTAAGTTTTGCACAGCAGGTAAAAGATCAGATGCAAAGACTAATTATTAGCATCCCATGGTCAGTTTGAGAGAAAACACACACACACACACACACACACACACACACACACACGTACACATATTAGAGGGCAAAATAAAATGCTCTCCTTCAATCTAAAAAACAAAAACCACTTATGGTCATTCTGCTGGGTGAATGTGATTGACAGAGAGAGTAAAGGTGTTGCACCCACATAATCAAACCCAGGAGGCAAATGCAGAGTTGTGAGAATTTTGTACAGAGTTCCTGCAATCTCTGTAAATAGTTTTTACTTGGCCATTGGAGAAATTAACAAAAGAAAAACAAGCATTCCAATTTTAAAAAACATAATAGGAAAGCAGTGGTTTCTAAAATGTTGTAAAGCTAACCACTGTCAGTAGTTTCACCCTCTCATACACCTTAGCCTTCCAGGAGCTTCAGAAACACTGCTCAGTTTGAAACGTTATTAAACACAAACAAGATTTTGACTATCTAGGAGCTTGTAGAATAGTAAAGAAGATGGAAGGGAAATCGCATAATTGAAATGCAATGTGATCCATGCAGTAATAGAGATGTCCTGATTGGTGTGAAGCCAAATCAGAAAAGAGAAATCAGAAAGGTGATGGTGTGAATCTTGGCCAAGCCATTATAAAGTTTTGTAGACCAAAGAAGTCATAAACTTTTCTGAGTCATACTGCCCACATGTGGTAATAGAAAACAGTAATAGATTTTATCTCACATATTATTAAAGAAGGACTTATTTACTGCTATGAAGGAATCTGCCACAGTTTGAGATTGTAGATGAGGTCTTAGCAAGTTTTGGGGAGATACATCACAATTTGTCAGGCAGCTGCAAGAAGGGAGCGTTCTGGATAAAGGGAACAGTGATGTACAAATTAGTGACAGTGTAAAACAGCACAGAGTCAAGTAATTCAGCAGATGCTCTGTCAGTACTCACCCTCAACTCCATTCTAGCTCCTTCTTTCCTGCCCTAGGAAACTGAACTAAATGACCTAGGAGGAAATCTATCTGCCCTCTTCCCTGCCTCTTATTTTATACCCCACGTTCACGTCGTTCATGCCATCCAAGGATAACGGCAACTGGCAAACAAAGACAAACATCTCAGAAGAAATATCCCTCCTCTCTGAGCCTCAGTTTACTCATTTTAAAAGTCCACACAAGCTTAAAAACATTCTTGGGAAACAAATTCCAGACAAAAAGCCTGAAGCTCTGTCAGTTACCAGTTTATTCTCCCTCCATTCTAATCTTCCTCAAAGTAGTAGGCATTTTGCAGAAGGCAATCAAAGACATCGAGGACATTTGCGAAGAGTAGCCATTCCTAAATTGGGTACATTTTCTGGATTAATACAATTCCAAATGAGAACAGAAAAAAGTACAATAGAAATACCAGTTTCTGTGATTGAGGTAGATATCTTCTAAACTTTAAAATAGCATTAAAAAATTATAATGAGTCAGTGATTCTGAAAGCACTCTGCAATTAATATACACAAGCTCTAATGCCAATCACAGGGAAGTAAAAGCAAACAAAGCAGCTTAGAAAATGAGGCAGAAATAATACAATAAATGAGGGACAAAGCATACAGATAAGCAAGAATAATCATGACCCCAGCATATATAAAATATACACACACATATATATAAAGTGTGCTGATTTGTGAATTAATTATATATTAAGAGTTTATAGCTCAAGAAGAGGTTATGTAAATCACAGTGAATTCACACATGAGCAAAATGCTATACTAATTCTACAGAATCATATGTCCTTAGAGAAGATCTGGAAATAACAGTGTCAAATGTGCAGTCAAAATGACTTCGACATGTATCTGCTCATTTATACAAAATAAATACAGAAAAGATAAGCCAGAAACTAATGAGATTGGTTACTTACAGGAGGTATGTTAGGAACAGGATGAAAAGGGTAAGGGATATAGGGCAGAACAGTGACACAGCTCTGAGTATACCTCAATGTATACTCCTGGCTTTTGGAACTATGCTAAGATTTCCCATAGTCCAATCAATTATTCAATCAATTAATTAAATCAAAGATGGGACAAATATTAGAATATCTTACAAACATAAGCCTTATATACTTTAAATCAATAACCACATTTAAAAAAAGTAAAAAAAGATAAAGAAAAGTAAAGAAAAAAGAAAAGTGATTACTTTTCTGTGCCCGGTATTTTGACATTATATCCTCAGGCTGAAGGCAAAAAGAACTGTAAATAAAATTTGAACTCTTCTTAGTGGAATTGGTTTTCTCAGTGGTATGTGTAAGCAATTCCGAAACTACTTTCTGTGTATTCAGGACTCATAAAATAAGTAATTTTCTTGGAGTAATTGTAGTTGTAGGCTTCTTACTGCTGGGGAAAGGAGTTACACTGTGAAAGGGGGAAGAGTAGAATGAATTCTGTGGTGTTGGATTGGAATTGGAGGTACCAGTATAGGCATTTTTTAAAATGCAGATAGAAAGGTAAATAGATATACAGATAGATGCATAGAAATATGTGTGTGTGTGTGTGTGTGTGTGTGTACTTATATGCCTATCTCTGTTTGTTGAGAGAGACGGGGAGCAGTGACAACATAACAATGAGACCACCAGGTCCAAAATTATGATTTCTAATCCAAAATCTCTACTAAAAAATTAATTAAAAACAAGCCTTCTGGAGAAATAGCTAATTCCAGAACTGAGGTTGAAAAAGTATGAGTCTGGATCATCTTGTGGGAAAAAAAAAGTCTTCAAACAATTACAGAGACATATCTAAAAGAAATGCGAGCCAGAATAAAGAAGCCTCACCCTGGCCAAATCTGTGACAGTCTGAGCATCCCAAATCTGAGATTATAGTCTATGGAATAAAATAAGAATGTAAGAGCACAAACTGATGTAAATAAATGAATAAATATAGATGAGAGAGAAGGAAAATGCCAAATGCTAACTGAGGTAAGAATGATGGAATTAGAAAATGACCAATTAGCAGCATCATAGTAATAACTGATTCCACTATAAATCATCTCTGGATGCTAACAGTAGTGAATTAGAGTTTGAGGAATAACAAGATATTGATAGTCTCAAAGGGTCTCCTTATAAGATACCCATTGTCAAAAAGAAAAAAATACAAAATTAAAATTGAGAAATATAACAGACACCACATAAATAGGTGATCAATGTTAATTTCAACAGCAATCATACTAATCAACACAATGTAACTGCTATTATAATGCTAGTAGAAGAGGAAGGAGGAGGAGGAGAAGAAAGAGGGGGAGGAGGGAGGGAAAAACTTTTGTGGTATTCCTGCCAGATAATGTAAAATTAACAGTTAATCACAGGAAACATCAGATAAACACAAACTGAAGGCTACTCTACAAAATAAGTGTCTTGTACTCGTCAAAAATGTCAAGGTCAAAAAGGACAAAGATAAAAAAACGATTCCAGGTTAAAGGAAACTAAAAAATTGTGACAAATAATTGCAATGTGTAATCCCAAACTAGATCTTAAACTAGGGAAAAAAATGTACCCCCCCCACATATATAAAGGATATTACTGGAGTAATTTTTGACATCTGAATAAGGTCTATGGCATTAATTTTAATTTCTTGATTAGATGATTGTCCTATGGTTATGTAGGAAAATATTCTTTTTTTTTAAGAAATACTGAAGAATTCAGGGATAAAGGGGCATCATGTATCTTAAGTTGCTCTCAAACAGTCCAGAAAAATATTATATATATATATATGTGTGTGTGGGGGGGGTTTATTTGAGAGCATAAATACACAAGATGAGACAACACTCCTGTGATCTGCAGTGCATGGAGCCCAAGGGGGCCAAATCGAGAGAGTATACTGGCACACACAAACAAAATGACTACTTAGGCAGATTATTCAAACACATCATCCCAAAGGAGACAGATCAAGATCAAGTTAGTTAGACCAAGTACAAAACAGTAAGTCAGTGCCTGAGAGACAGCTCCTGAACAAATTTCCTGGAACAGGGTTTAGACTGCATTCGGTTTCTATGTAGTTCATTTGGCTTCTTTTCTTGACTAGGAAGAAGCCATTTAAAGTACCTCTCCCTGAAAGTTGGACAGCCACATGTAAATCAGTGAAGTTAGAACAAACCCTCCTACCATACACAAAAATAAACTCAAAATGGCTTAAAGACATGACACCATAAAACTCTTAGAGAGAACATAGGCAAAACATTCTCTGACACAAATTGTACCAATGTTTTCTTAGGTCAGGCTCCCGAGCCAATAGAAATAAAAGCAAAAATAAACAAATGGGACCTTATCAAACTTACAAGCTTTTGTATAGCAAAGGAAACCATAAACAACACGATAAGACAACCACAGAATGGGATTAAATATTTGCAAATGATGCAAGGACGAACAAGGGCTTAATTTCCAAAATATACAAACAGCTCATACAGCTCAATAAAAAAAAAGACAAACAACCCAATTGAAAAATGGGCTGAAGACCTAAATAAACATTTCTCCAAAGAAGACATACAGATGGCCAACAGGTACATGAGAAGATGCTCAACATCGCTAATTATTAGAGAAATGCAAATCAAAACTACAATGAGATACCACCTCACACTGGTCAGAATGGCCATAATTTAAAAGTCTACAGACAATAAATGCTGGAGAGGGTGTGGAGAAAAGGGAATCCTCCTACACTGTTGGTGGGAATGTAAATTGGTGCAGCCGCTGTGAAAAACAGTATGGAGGTTCCTCAAAAAACTAGAAATAGAATTGACGTATGATACTGCAATCCCACTCCTGGGCATATATCCAGACAAACTGTAATTTGAAAAAATACATCCACTCCATGTTCACTGCAGCACTATTTACAATGGCCAAGACATGGAAACAACTTAAATGTCCATCAGCAGATGAATGGATAAAGATGTGGTATGTATATACAATGGAATACGACTCAGGCACACACACACACACACACACACACACAAAACATGAATAACGCCAATTGCAGGAACATGGATGGACCTAGAGATTATCATATAGAGTGAAGTAAGTCAGAAAGAGAAAGACAAACATCATTTGATATCATGTACATGTGGAATCTAAAAAATGGTACAAATGAACTTATTTATAAAACAGAAATAGACCCACAGACATAGAGAACAGACTTGTGGTTGCCAAGGGGGAGGGGAGGTTGGGGAGGGATGGACTGGGAGTTTTGGATTATCAGATGCAAACTATTATATACAGAATGGATAAACAACAAGGTCCTACTGTATAGTACAGGGAACTATATTCAATATCCTGTGATAAACTATAATGGAAAAGAATATGAAAAATAATGTATATGTATGTTGAACTGAATCACTTTTCTGTATAGTAGAAATTAACACAAAATTATAAGTCAATTATATTTCAATAAAATAAATTTTTAAAACAAATAAATAAATAAAGCACCTCTCTCTGGCCAAAATTTGTAGACTTTTTTTTCCTTTACTGTTTTTTATTTTTAATTTTTTTTACAATAGGTCCTTGTTGGTTATCTATTTTAAATATAGCAGTATGTACATGTCAATCCCAAATTCCCAATCTACCCCTCTCCCCCAGCCTTCCCCCATAAGTTCATTCTCTAAGCCTGTGAGTCTGTTTCTGTTTTGTAAATAAGTTCATTTGTATCTTCTGTTTTTTAGATTCCACATATAAGTGATATCATATAATATTTGTCCTTCTCTGTCTGACTTACTTCACTTAGTATAATAATTTCCAGGTCCATCCATGTTGCTGCAAATGGCATTATTTCATTCTTTTTAATGGCTGAGTAATACTCCATTGTATATACATACCACATCTTCTTTATCCATTCATTTGTTGATGGACATTTAGGTTGCTTCCATGTCTTGGCTATTACAAACAGTGCTGCAATGAACACTGGAGTGTATGTATCCTTTTGAACCATGTTTTTCTCCAGATATATGCCCAAGATGGAGACTGCTGGATCATATGGTAGTTCTATTTTGAGTTTTTTTAAGGAACCTCCACACTGTTCTCCATAGTGGAGAACAATTTACATTCCCAACAATGGTGTAGGAGGGTTCCTTTTTTTTCCACACCCTCTCCATAATTTATTGTTTGTAGATTTTTTGATTATGGCCATTCTGACTGGTGTGAGGTGATACGTCATTGTCATCTGGATTTGCATTTTTCTAATAATTAGTGATATTGAGTATCTTTTCATATGTTTGTTGGCCATCTGCATGTCTTCTTTGGAGAAATGTCTATTTAGATCTTCTGCCTATTTTGTTTTTAATTAATTTATTTTATTTTTTATTTATTTTTGGCTGCATTGGGTCTTCATTGCTGTGCACGGGCTTTCTCTAGTTGCAGTGAGCAGGGACTACTCTTTGTTGCAGTGCGCGGGCTTCTCATCGAGGTTGCTTTTCTCATTGCAGAAAATGGGCTCTAGGTGTGCAGTCTTCAGTAGTTGCAGCATGCGGGCTCAGTAGTTGTGGTTCATGGGCTCTGGAGCACAGGCTCAGTAGTTGTGGCACATGGGCTTAGTTGCTCTACAGCATGTGGGATCTTCCCAGACCAGGGATCACACCCGTGTCCCCTGCATCGGCAGGAAGATTCTTAACCAATGCACCGCCAGGGAAGTCTCTGCCCATTTTTTGATTTGTTTTGTTTGTTTTGTTTTTTGTTTATTTTGTTTTTGGATATTGAGCTGCATGAGCTGTTTGTAAATTTTGGAGACTAATGCCTTGTCAGTCGCAATATTTATGAATATTTTCTCCCATTCTGTGAGCTGTCTTTTCATTTTGTTTGTGGTTTCCTTTGCTGTGATACTATAACTAGAAAATCCTAAGGATGCTACCAGAAAGCTACTAGAGCTCAACAGTGAATTTGGTAAAGTCGCAGGATACAAAATTAATACACAGAAATCTGTTGCATTTCTATACACTAACAACTAAAGATTGGAAAGAGAAATTAAAGAAACAATCTCATTTATCATCGCATCAAAAAGAATAAAATACCTAGGAATAAACCTACCTAAGAGACAGAAGACCTGTACTCTGAAAACCATAAGATGCTGATGAAAGAAATCAAAGATGACACAAACAGATGGAAAGATATACCATGTTCTTGGATTGGAAGAATCAATATTGTTAAAATGACTATACTACCCAAGGCAATGTACAGATTCGGTGCAATTCCTATCAAATTACCAATGGCATTTTTCACAGAACTAGATCAAAAAATCTTAAAATTTGAATGGAGACACAAAAGACCCCAAATAGCCAAAGCAATCTTGAGAAAGAAAAGCAGAGCTGGAGAAATCAGGCTCCCTGACTTCAGACTATACTACAAAGCTACAGTTATCAAAACAGTATGGTACTGGCACAAAAACAGAAATATAGATCAATGGAACAGGATAGAAAGCCCAGAAATAAACCCATACCCCTTTGGTCAATTAATCTATGACAAAGGAGGGAAGACTATAAAATGGATCTCTTCAATAAGTGGTACTAGGAAACTAGGACATTCTTTAACACTATACACAAAAGTAAACTCAAAATGGATTAAAGACCTAAATGTAATACCAGATACTATAAAACTCTTAGAGGAAAATATGGGCAGAACACTCTTTGACATAAATCACAGCAATCTTTTTCAATCTATCTCCCAGAGTAGTAGAAATAAAAACAAAAATAAACAAATGTAGACTTTTTGATGATAGCTATTCTGATAGGTTGTCAGGTGATATCTCATTATAGTTTTAATTTGCATTTCTCTAATACTTAGTGATGTTGAGCATCTTTTCATGTGCCTGTTAGCTTTTCATGTACCTGTTAGCCATCTGTGTGTGTATATATATATTTTTTTCTTTTTTATGGAAAAATGTCTATTCCAGTCTTCTGCTCATTTTTTAATTGGGTTATTTGGGGTTTTTTTTTATATTGAGTTATATGAGCTGTTTAGATATTTTGGATATTAACCCCTTGTTTGTCACATTATTTGCAAATATATTTTCCCATTCCATAGGTTGTCTTTTCGTTTTGTCAATGTTTGTCTTTGCTGTGCAAAAGCTTTTTTCCATTTGTTAATTTTTGCTTTTATTTCTTTTGCCTTAGGAAACAGATGCAAAAAAAACATTGTGGAGAAAAGGGATCCCTTGTACACTGTTGTTTGGAATGTAAATTGGTTCAGCCACTACAGAAAACAGTATGGAGGTTCCTCAGAAAACTAAAAATAGAACTACCATATGATCCAACAATTCCACTTCTAGGTATATATCCAGAAAAAACGAAAACACTAATTCAAAAAAATACATAGCAGCACTATTTACAGTAGCCAAGATATGGAAGCAACTCATATGTCTATCAACAGATGAATGGATAAAGAAGATGTGGTGTGTATGTGTATATGTATATACACACACACATACACATACATACACAATGGAATATTACTCAGCCATAAAAAAGAATGAAATTCTGCCATTTGCTGCAATGTGGATGGACCTAGAGAATATTATAGTGAAATAAGTCAGACAAAGATTAATACTGTGTGCTATCACTTAAATGTGGAATCTAAAAAATATTGATAATACAAACAAATCTATATAGTAGGACAGAAACAGACTCACAGGCATAGAAAACAAACCAGTGGTTACTAGTGGGGAAAAGGAAGGGAGGAGGGGCATGATAGGGGTATGGGATTAAGAGATACTACTACTACTTTTATACTACTATGTATAAAATAGATAAGCAACAAGGATATATTGTGTAGCATGGGGAATTACAGCCATTATCATGTACTAACTTTTAATGAAGTATAAACTGTAAAACACTGAATCAGTATGCTATACACCTGAAACTAATATAATATTGTAAATCAACTATACTTCAATAAATAAATAATAAATAATTTTTTTAAAAAACAAAACAAAAATTCTCTCTCCCCAAAATAAATAGGATCTTCTCTGTGAAACATACTAATCTCACTCTGACATGTTCTGAGGTAGACGGCAGGTTTCCACGCCTGTTTCACTAGTTTTTACTTTTCCGGTCCTAGATCAGGGTACTAGAGCTGCCCAAGGAACTATGTTAAATTTAGCACCAATTTCCCATCTAGAATTGCCAAAGAAGATCACAAAGACACAGGATGGAAAAAGGATTCCCCTTGAGTTTGATGAAGCCAAAAATGATGGAAAGAAAACTGGCATAAAATAGGAGAGACAGTTGTTTTTTGGAGATGATGCCTTGACCATTTCAATTATCCTGAAGGAAGGCAAGCAGTAGCCCTCAGGCAGCCACATTCACAGTAGTTGTAGCTAGAAGATCCATGGCTGGAACAAAACATCTGCTTATAATGACAATGCTTCCACATGGGATGGAGTTAGAATTATAGCTATCTACCCAAGAGGAAAAGAAAGGAACGTCTCTGAGAAACTTAGGGGTAGAAAAACCTTTTTTCCTATTTTCTTTCCCAGATAGGCAGAGGTGGGCTGTGAAAACTGATTATTTAGAATTTGGCCTTGTGAGAGAACACTTGTTACAGATTATATGTAGAATTGTGAGTCTCTGGAAGCTCTTTTGTGGGGCAGGCAAGGAGACATGGCATAGAATAGTATTATCAACATTTGACATTTGTTTTTTGGCCTTACCTTTTGATCAGCCTGTCTGGTGTTCTATCAAGTTCTGATCCTTCTTTCCACGTTGACTTTTTTTTTTTTTACAACATTCTGCCTTTATATTAAATGGGACCAAATAAGGGGTCAGTCACCTTGCCAACAAGAAGATTGCAGAGCAATGCAACTTTCTGAAATTTAGGAATTCTGATGTGACATTTATTCATTGTTTCTTTTTGTCAGTAAAATAGTTAATACATGTTATTATTAGGCTATTAATGGCCATGAAAGGGTGTTGTAAAAATTTTTAACCAAGAGATAGAAATTTAGGATGGATATTTATTGAAAATATATAATTCTTAAAAATTTCTAGAAAGCAATGTAAATTACTTTCCTCTGAGATATGTTCTCATTGCTGAAATAGAAGTATAGTGCACTAAAATGAACACTTAAATATGTCTTCCAATTCTCAGCTTCCTTACTAGAATTAAAAAGAGGGAAGAGAAAGAGAAAGACAGAGAAAGAAAGAGAATAAAAATTTCTTGATGTGCATAACAATACCTTACAGCTTACTTATGATCATAGAACAAGTTAGCAATGTGACTAGGCAGAAAATATGCTCTCCTGGCCCTGATTTGAATAGTCTAAAATATACTGTATTAATAAAACAAGTAATAAAATGTTACTAAAAATAATTGCTTTTAATCCAATTAGAAGCAGTCTTTGTCACTTAGTAATTTCTGCAAACAAGAAAATCCATAAAACAAAAAAGAATCCTACCCATTTTCAAAGAGACTGAGAAATCCTTATAAAAGGATTCTTCTGTGAAAGTCTTCTGATGGACATGTTTTTAAGAGTCTCAGAAGGAGGATGAAATCAGTGAAATAAATGTTTACAAAGGATTAAGTTCTGCAAATCATGTCCCTTCCTTAGACCAGCTTTCCTGGCAGACTTGGTATCATGGATTGGTGCATGTCTTTACTTCTCTGGATTTATGAGTCTCCTCACACAGAATCAAAGCCATAAAGAGCTTAAGAACTTTACATTCCATATCAACTCCCATTTATTGACTACAGTCATTGAGCTACCATTCTGGGTATTTTTATATGTATTGCCTGATTAAAAATCTGCGTAATGCCTCTGTGTGGAACTCATTCATTCATTTATTCAGCAATAGTTGATTAAGCGCTACCATGGGCACTGTCCAAGGTACTGGATACAGAGATTACGTTCTCTCAGCCCTCAGGAAATCTACTGTGGGAGGAGGCAGACAAGTAAAAGGCCATTTCAAAACAGCAAAATAAGACTTTCCAGAAGAAAGCCCAGAATTCTACAAAGGCAAATAGGAGTAGCACTACTTAAGCCAGGTGCGGGAAGATCAGGGGCTGCCAAGGAAGGCTTGCAGAGCTGAATGATAAGATTACTAAAGTAAAAGAGTCCAAGAAGACATTTTTTTTTTTTTTTTTTTGGTATGCGGGCCTCTCACTGTTGTGGCCTCTCCCGTTGCGGAGCACAGGCTCCAGATGCGCAGGCTCAACGGCCATGGCTCACGGGCCCAGCCGCTCCGCGGCATGTGGGATCTTCCCAGACCGGGGCACGAAGCCGTGTCCCCTGCATCGGCAGGTGGACTCCCAACCACTGCGCCACCAGCGAAGCCCCAAGAAGACATTTTTATATTCATTTTCATTTGATAACCTGAAACTTGGAGGAGTGAATAAATTTCTCAAGGTCATACAGTGGTTATAAGCATATATGTTAACTGCTAATAAATTTATATGTTTATACAATATCCAAAGTATGGGTTTGCCCCATATTAACTAAGACTAATCCTTTAGCTGTCTTTAATCTTTAATTGAAGCTGTTTTTATATAAGTATGCTATTTTACATCTACTCAATTTTTGAGTGGAGAAATTCTTCAACATACTTCTGATAATGTGCTGTTATCTCTTCTACTGCATTAGTGAAGGTTCTCTGGAGAGACAGAATCAATAGGAGTTACATGTGGAATTTATTATAGGAACTTCTCACTCATTAGTGGAGAATGTGAAGTCCCACAGTCTGTCCTCTGCAAGCTGGAGAACCAGGTAAGTCAACGGTATAATTCAGTATGTGTCAGAAAGCCTAAGAACCAGGGGAGGGCTTCCCTGGTGGCGCAGTGGTTGAGAGTCCGCCTGCTGATGCAGGGGACATGGGTTCGTGTCCTGGTCCAGGAAGATCCCACATGCCGAGGGCCCGTGAGCCATGGCCGCTGAGCCTGTGCATCCGGAGCCTGTGCTCCGCAACGGGAGAGGCCACCACAGTGAGAGGCCCGCGTACCGCAAAAAAAAGAACCAGGGGAGACAATGGTGTAACTCCCAATCTGAGGCCAAAGACCTGAAAACCAGGAGCTCCAATGTCCAAGGGCAGGAAAACCTAGATGGCTCAGTTCAAGAAGAAAGAGAGAGGGAATCTGCCCTTTCCTTGCCTTTTTGTTCTGCATGGACTCTCAACAGATTTGATGATACCTGCCCACATTGGTGGAGATCCTTTACTCAGTCTACTGAATCAAACACTGAATCTCTTCGAAAAACACCCTCAAAGACACACCCAGAAATATTTTTTTTACCAGCTATATAGGCATCCCTTAACCTAGTCAAGTTGACATTAAATTAGCTATCACAGCTATCTTATTCCTTTCTGTATTCTATGGGAACTGGGAGAAATAAAGACTAGACTAGTGCATTATTCCAGTGGCTGTATTAAAAATAAAGGGGTAGAACATCACTCTCCCCACAGTGGCAATACATGTACCAAGAACAAGAGCTGTGTTTAAGATTCCCAGGAGTAAATTAAAACACACATGCTTTTAGGAGTAAATATTCAAAAAAGTTGGGTCAAATGCTTCATTTTGAAGAAGAAATCTCATGCTGTTTTCCCAAACAACTCCTCTACTTTTCTGAATTCTCTTTTACAGAGCACATCAACAACTTCCCATACTCAGAATAGCATTAGGGAGTCACTGAGAGTCATAGCAGTGACCACACACACACACACACACACACACACACACACACACACACACACACCACTTTCTCTAGTCTCTCAACTCTCCGTGGCATAAAACATTAAATCTGTGCTTTGGACTACAAACCTCTATGTGATCTGGCCCCTACCTCCTTCTCCAAACTCATCTCAGACTCACTTCTTAGTTTCCTGGAAGTGTCAAGATTTTATCTACTCAGGGGCTTTTAAACATGCTGGGTTTTTGGTTGTTGTTGTTTGTTTGTTTGTTTTAGCTGCTAATATAACTGACTCCTACTCATTCTTCAAGTGTCAGCTCACATCCTGAGAGAGGCCTTCCTAATTACCTGGGTCTTAATTAGTTTTGCCCTTTTATTCTATTTCAAATACTACTACTTCCTTTTTAGAATTATGTCTTGCTGGTCTATTATTTTAAATGTATGTGTATCTTATAAGTTTCTTAAAGACAAGATGTGTGTTTTTTTAGGTTCACCACTCAGGACTCACAACATAATTTGTGGTGTCTGGTGCAAAATGAAAATGTGGTCCCTTATTCAAAACCAATCTCAAGCATTCAACATTGGACCAAGCATGGCACTCTTTTGAGAGTGGAACCCTGTGTAATGGCACAGATCACACACAACATGAAGCTGGCCGTGTGGTCACTTTACATCTAGGGTCTACCACGATAACTGGTAAAGAAGAACTGAACAAACACATTTAATGTAATGAATAAATTACTGGTTGATGAAATATAGTGACACATCTTTATACTAGTATGTGAATAACTTATTCAGAATCTTCCCAAGGAACACATTTTGAGGAGAAAAATGGACAGAATGTAAGGCACAGTGAATCAATGAGAAAAGGGAATGAAATACAGGAAGCCAGAGGCACAAAAATTCACCTTCAGAATTTTCCTTGGAGTCATCTTTCCTCTATGAAAAAACCTAGAAAAAGATTCTCAAAAAGTGAAATAAGAATTTGACTTTTTAGGGAAAAAAAATGACATTTTGAATACATGAAATGTTCTAGGCACATGGTTCTTTCACATGTAATATTTCATTTTACCTTTCTCAATAACTATTAGAGATATATTTTTTCCTTCCTTACCTCTACTGAAGAAAAGCTATAGTTCAGAGAGGTTAGCCACTTTACCTAATTTCACAAAGTGGACTATTTTGAGGGCTGGAATAAATTTTTATACCTAAGATAATATTGCCATTCTATGCCTCAGGTAACCCCACGATGTGGGGTGCCTTCCTTGAAATTCTCTAGATCCTACTATTGCACGTGAGACTGGGTGGGGCTGGCAGTGCCATCAGGGTAGAATGCCATGAGCCTGGGACCACCTGGTCCCAAGTTTTTCCCTCTGACCTTCTATGGCCACCTTTGAGCACAGGGTCAACCAGCTCTGAAAAGTTAAAAATTGAAAAAAAGATTCAATATGGTGCCCAAGTCCTCTGATCCAGCAATCCCTTCCCTTGGGATATAGCCAAAGGAGATGACTCAACAATGGAAAATGAGTCCAGATTTCCTATTCATTGTAATATTTTCTATAAATGTAAGAGAAAATGTTTTATCTATTTCATTGTCTGCCACTGATTTAGTGAGAAATTCGGGCAAATGGAAATTACAGAAAGGAAATAAATAAATTCTAATACAATAAGTGCTAAAAGACAGTATTTCCCAAAGTGTGGTCTAAAGACCACCTATTTCAGAAACACCTGTTTATTCATCATGCAGATTCCTGGGCCCCACCTCATGGTCCACCCTTGGCCCTTGAACTTGATTGAGCCCCCTGTGTCATACAGGACTCTCGCTAGTCTGAATTCTGGTAACAGTGTTGCCTCTGGTCTATAGCCAAGGGTGGCAGGAATAGTGGCCAGGATTCCTGTACCCTGTGCATGCCCTGACACAGGCACCCAGTGTGGTCACCTTACTCCCTCTGTAGGATCCAGGCCACATGTCTATCAGGATTCTGGGGGTAGCTCCCCCTATCTTCTCCACAAAGTCAGTTGGTTCTCCTGATTAATGTTGTCTATTCCTTCTACTTTATTCTGTGGGTACTGCTCTCCAAATTTGATCTTATGCTTTATGAAGTGAGGAGCAGACATTTCTTAATTTGATTAGGACCACTTTTCTCATTTTCCTGTGGACTCTTGCCTATCTGTCCCCCGCTGTGTCAGTATGCAGAAAGTAGCCTCCCGGTCAACACTGAATGAGAGAGACCACATTCTAAATAAGAACCCAGTAAATACGAGTTCAACTGGAGACATGATTGAAAGAATTTTCTCTATACTTACACTATAAAGTACTGAATGATACGCTTAACACGATCAGAAAATTAATTATTAATCATATGCACTGCATACTCTGGGTATGACTTGCATTTGTGGTCACCATCAATGAGCCACAGTAGCAATTTCTGAGAGAGTCACTGGAAGCCAGTATTCACAGGTGGCACTGTGAATAATGAATGTGCTACATGATGAAGCATCATGAATAATGGTGTAACCAGCATCAAATAAGAGGAATTAGGGAACTGAAAAGGCAGGTAAATCTATGTTGTTTTAAGAAAATAAGTCCTGAAGAGCCATGGCATTTTGAGTAATGAGACCAGTGCTATATTTTTTTCATGGTAGGAGATGAAATTAGCCAGGAATAGCACATTTGACAATAAAGAACACAAAGAGATGGTTTCTGGACCTGAACAGGAAGAAACAGTGCCTGAACACTATGAAGAATCTTCAAATGCATTGAATGGACAAAAAACAAATGAGTACCTCTTCTCTACACATTCATTGTATAATATTCATTGATAAATCACTATATTCTACATGGACCCATGAATTGTGTATTATTTATATATATATATATATATATATATATTTTTTTTTTTTTTTTTTTTTTTTAATGCAGTACACGCGCCTCTCACTGTTGCGGCCTCTCCCGTTGCGGAGCACGGGCTCCCGGCGCGCAGGTTCAGCGGCCATGGCTCACGGGCCCAGCCGCTCCGTGGCATGTGGGATCTTCCCAGACCGGGGCATGAACCCGTGTCCCCTGCATCGGCAGGCGGACTCTCAACCACTGCGCCACCAGGGAAGCCCTGCGTATTATATTTTTAAAACAAATTGTTTATATTAACAAAATGAGGCCTCATAAAAATATTTTGGGGGCCATGCATACCCTAGTCCAAGAAGTATAAACCCAGCTCTTTTAGAGAAGCAGCCATACTTCTTACAGTCTATTAAGTAACCAACACATTAAAGAAGATAATGCATTTGACTTTTGAGTGCCTGGGGAAACATGTGTTCTCCAGTGTGAAAGGAGAAAAATAAGCACAATATTTATTGAGCAATAAAAGTTAACTTTTTGTGAGGGAAACTGAATTACCTTTAACCAGCAAACTGTGTTTAATATTACAGAAGATAAATCTTAGGCTTAAGAATAGGAGGCAGGCTGTATAGATGCACCCAACTGTGTAGATAATTACAATAGAGAGTTATAGTTGTTAACCTGGTAGTTTGGACCAGTGCCCCACAGCATCGAAGTTAAAAGGAGGCACAATTCCTTTTCGGAGTTTTGTTCCCTGGGTCAAGTGCTGTTTGATTATTAGGCCCCACTAGCCTTGAGGAGCATTTCAGAAGCCATTATGCAGTGACTTGGCAGTAAATGTACTCTCCCACTACCAGCATGTGGCCATGCATAAAGTCATCCAACACCTTGAGCCTCACTTGGCTCATTTGCCAAATGCAGAGAACAGTGGAGATAGCAGAGCTGAATCACTGCCTATGACCTTGAGCTGGTACCTAGTGGGCACTAACGTTCTTTATATCTGGCCTTTCAATACCTATAGTCCAAACTGTTTAATGTCCTCTTTAACTTTTTTTAAACTTCAGGGCCATATTTCTTAAGTACTCTGAAAAATCTGTATATTGGAAAGGTTAGGTGGTAAAATGTTTTGATAGAGATAGTGTTTTAGATTCTTCTCCCACCCTAGAATCCAAGAGGAATCAAGAAGCTTATATAATGCCTGCCTGAAAAAAATGGTTCACCATGTATCAAAATCCCTTGTGAACGTTTTGGTTTCTATTCCAACAGTATCTGTTTGTTGCTCTGTGCTGGATTTAGCCTGGATATCTTTCAGAGAGACATCCAAGTTATCTATAGCTCTCTCCATCTAAGTTCCTATGGGACTGGAAACTGATCAAATAATACTCCAATCCATTCAACACCTACCCTTTTTCACCTTGAAGAGAAAGATATTTTCAGGCTCAGGAAATATAGGCCTACCTATTATCCAAGTTTCAGAACTACTCCCCTGACACCTCTACTCTTTTCAGAAGATATTGTGAAATGATTGTCAAGATTCAAAGCTTTTCTTGCCCTCAGAAGTGGAAGGTAGAGAAACAGGAAGAAAGAGTGGCTTTACTTTGCTTGTCTTTCTGAAATAGCAAAAATAAGCACAAATTAATACCTTCCTTTAAAGAACTGGAAGCCCTGGATGTAATTTGCAACTCCATCTTTCTCACTTCCAACATTCATTCAAACACCAAACCCTACAGATTCCACTCCCCCAATAAGTCCCAACTCCTCCCACTTCTCCCCAGCCTCCTTGGCAATATCCAAGGTCAGGCAGCCATCAGTCCTCACCTGGGCGACTGCCACAACCTGGTGAATGGTCTCCTACTCCACTGCTGATCGGTTCAGATCATATCTCCACAGAACAATGAAAAGGATTTCTCCAAAATGTGAATCTGTATATGTTGACAGCCCTTTTAAAAAAATCTTTGCTTCTTGTCCTTCAGATGAAATGCAAGCCCCTTACCATGGCCTTTCTTGATCAGACACTACCATTCCATTCAGTGTTTCCTCTTACTACTCAAGTACCTTGAACCAAACAGAAATGATTTCATTCCTTCAGTTACAGTGGACCCTTTCTTCTCTTAGACTCTGTTAAAGTTGTTCTCCAGGCCAACTCACTCTCTGTGTGGATAATTTCTCCCTTCAGGCATTAGCTCATATGTCACTTCATCTGAAAGAATGTTTTGGACTGTGTAGTGGGATGCATGCCATGTCAGTTATTCTGTAGTGCCATATATTCTCTTCGCACTTTAGAATTACTTGTTTAGTGCTAATCTTCATTAGATTATCAATCAATGTTATGAAAAAAAGGTACCAGTCAGTCTTATTTGTCTAGTCTAGTAGCTAACATTGTGAGTGTTGCATAATTATCCATTTGATGAATGCATAAAGAAACAAGTAGTAGAGTTCTTGATATCCTAATTATGGCCTTGGAGGTGTTGTAAACAATATTCAACTTTAAGTCTATTGTAATTTGTCCATTTATTTTAATAGTGTTTCAATTCCAGAATTAAACTACCAAAACCAATTCCAGAATTAAACTACCAAAACCAGATGAAAAATCTTTTTCTTAATGTACAACTCATTTTTCTTAACTTGTAATTTTTATGGAAAATATTTGAAACAACTATTTTAGAATAATATGAACAAAGTACTATAGAAACTAAAATAAAGACTGTTGATTCTGGTCTTCACAGGTGTATGAATGGAATTAATAAACTTTATCTCTTTTGAATCTTATCTGGAGCAAACCTACAGTGAAATATTCTGAAATTTGGAACCAAAAGACATGAGTTTTAATCAACTCTAAATCACTTAACTTTTTTTTTTTTTTTTTTTTTTATTATTTTTGCAGTACGCGGGCCTCTCACCGCTGCGGCCTCTCCCGCCGCGGGGCACAGGCTCCGCATGCGCAGGCCCAGTGGCCATGGCTCACGGGCCCAGCCGCTCCGCGGCACGCGGGACCCTCCCTGACCGGGGCGTGAACCCGTGTCCCCTGCATCGGCAGGCAGACTCTCAAGCACTGCGCCACCAGGGAAGCCCCACTTAACTTTAAATGTAACCTTAAAGCTTTTACTTCATCTCTGAGCTGCAGAAGCCACAAGTGCAAAATAAAGGAAATAAATTCACCTCACCTTTCATGAGATAATGTAGAAGAAATATGTAGATAGTGATTGGATGGCAGAATCCATCTAAGGCTCTGCTTGAGTACTAGACCTCATTTAATAGTTATGCTACTTCAACATTTTTCAGTCTACTTAGCTACAAAATAGGTCCAATAATATCTGATTTATAAGCCTACCTGATTAATTACATGAGATGACATTAGTAAAGCTGCTTGGTAAATATTAGTTATTATCTCTCTGAAAACAGAAGGAATTTCTCTATCCTTAGCCTTGCACACAGAGAATTCAAGGATAGGAAACCAGAGGCTCAGATTCAGTTGACACTAAGGATACAAGCCTTTCTAATTACATCATATTGGGCATTCATTCTAATGCTTTAGTCTCCAAATATTTACATCGCAAAAGAACAAAATGATCTCCATTTATTCTCTGATGCCCACTTATATTCAAATGCTTTTTTACAGTACTTTGCCCTTTGAAAAGCCTGCATCATGCCTTTCTTTACAACAAAGTATGCCATAAAAAAAAAACACCTTTTGTAAGATTTTCTTAAGTTGAACCGCTTTAAACTTGTCTATCTAGAGGTAAGTTGTGCTTTAATTTGTAAGTTAGATGATACAAATCATGGATGAAGCACCTGTGGGCAAATCTTCCAAAGAATAATTGTGAACCCTAATTGGTCTGAGTCAAAGTAACATAGGATGTAGACATAATACAACCTGGTTACGCTGACCTTCCTTCAAGCAAAAGCTCTTGGTTTACAAACTTATATTTAGAATGGATAAACAACAAGGTCCTATTGTATGGCACAGGGAAGTATATTCAACATCCTGTAATAAACCATATTGGAAAAGAATTTTTTTTTAAATCTCTTGGTTTTTCCACTGTTCATGGGCAGCTTCAGTAAAACCCAAATCATACAATTAATAAGAGGTTCACTGTAGAGCTCCTCAGTAGGCTGTTACTTATACCCATGATTCTTAAATCAACCATATAAGAAAAGGCCCTACTTGCTCAAAGTGATCCCTGAGAACCTACAAAGAGCAGAACTCCACCTTATATTTAGAAGGAGTCTGATATGTCACCTAAAAATTGAGAATGTCCAGAGAGAGGACAAAATTTGCACAAGATCAAACAAATTTTTTCTATAATGTATGTACACTTCTGGCTATGGGTTTCTATTCCTTCAATGAATTCACTTAAAATATATATTCAGTGTCCATATATCTATCATTGAGCAAGACAGACAGAATCCTTATCAGAGAACTTACATTCTAGTGGACTCTATTTTTACACTTTGATAAGCCCTTCAAAGAAAATGTACAGGGTGACATAGAAAATAAAATCCACATGAAAGGTAGTATCTCAGGAAGATTGGTCAGGAAAAGCCTCTTGGAAAAGACTGTGTTTGAGCTAACACCTAAATTTGAGAAGAAACTAGCTATGTAAAGATCTAGGGAAAAGAACATCCCAGGCAGCAATGAACTCAAGAGAAAGGAGTCTGAGGCAGGAACACAATGGAGACTAATGTGGAAGGGAAGAGAAATACCAGTGAGGTCAGAAAAATACCACTGATTTAAAAAAATAAATAAATAAAACTCCCATTCATTATTGGTGGGAAGGCAAAATGTTATAATTGCTTTGGAAACCAAACTAAACAATCTTACCATACAGTCCATCAATCACACTCCTTGGTATTAATGCAGAAGAGTTGAAAATTTGTCTGTACAAAAACCTGCACACGGATGTTTATAGCAGCTTTATTCATAATTGCCAAAACTTGTAAGCAATCAATATATCCTTCAGTAGATGAATGGATCAATAAACTGGTGGATGGAACATTATTCAGCACTAAAAATAAATCAGCTATCAAACCATGAAAAGACATGGAGGAAATTTAAAGCATACTCCAAAGTGAAAGAAGTCGACATGAAAAGGCTATGTATTGCATGAGTACCACTATATGGCATTCTGGAAAAGGCAAAATTATGGACAGCGTAAGATCAGGAAGGAGTTAGAGGGTAACCATTCTGGTGTGAGATGTTGATAGTGGGGGAGATTGTGTGTATGTGTGTGTGTGTGTGTGTGTGTGTGTGTGTGTGTGTGTGTGTAGAGGGAGTGTCAGGGGATATAGAAGAACTCATTTTACTTTCTTCCTAATCTTTTTGTGAACCTAAAAATACTCTTAAAGTCTATTAAAAGTGAAAAAAATTATTAAACCATCTGGTTGATAAATCTGGTATTATTATCCCCACTTGGGGTGATGTGAGCTAACTGAATCATACAGCTAAAGGTGGTTTAGCTGAAATTAGAGCTGAAGGCCTGTAACTTCTGAGCAACTCCTCTTTCTACACACAAATCCATGCCCAAAAAACTAACAGATGTCCTTTCCTATGTAGGGGAAGATACTCATTCCCTGTTGAACTATTCAAAACATCATGAATAGTAATAGAGTATTAACACTCTGTTGTCACAGAAACATGGAAAACATGGGAGCTAGTTATTTTCTTAAGTGGACAAAGGGATTATGGCAGAGTCATAACCTTCTTTCCATCAAACTTTCTTCCTCATCAAATGAAAAGCCTTCATTTCCCATCCTACTTTGTAGTTCAGTGGGACCATGTGACCAAATACTAGCCAATGGAATGTGGAAGGAAGTGAGGTATTTTACTAATACACCATGACTGTTAAAACCTTTTCTGTTACTCTCCCATTCACTAGCTGCCATTATGTGTAATCAACATTTAATCCAGTGGAGGACTCTGAACACTTGTAGATTAGCAAATCTGCTATATTGAAGATACCTGGGCCTGCCAGTCACTGTGAGGAAAACCACCACCAAACCCCTCACTGAACTGAGACATGAATGAGTATTAAACCTTAATGGGTTAAACTGTAGAGATCAGGGTTTTCTTACAACGTTAGCCTACCATACAGGGATTGTGGGGTAACCATATACGTTGCTGCCTTCAAATTCAAGGATATTGATATTGATCCTCTGTTGGATGGTTAACCATGTTTTGTTTTCCACTTTAATCTTCAGAATACTTAAAGTGGCAAAGGAATTTCTTTATATGGATCATGGTACAGTACTTACTACTGTGCTTTCACATAAATGCTCAGTACGTAAAGTGGAATAAAATGGAATTTGTTGAATTAAATATCTGAGAAATTTGCACAAGCAAACAAACCATTTGGAAAATGAAAGCACAGACTTGGTATCTAGTTTGAACATGCCCTTTTGACTTAGGCTCAATTAGAAATTTCACTGGTTGGGGTTGGACTAATACATCTATGAAGGCACTTCTAGCTCTAAAATATAGGATGGCAATCCAAGGCTGTTTTGTTCTGTTGTGAAAGCCTTAATCTCCTTCAGTTTGTCAATACTTCTAAAAATATTTTGCGTTAGAATTTTAAAGCACTCTGAGCACCTGTCATTTCCATCCTGTGTGTGAGCCAAAGCATATGCATCATTTTGCTTCTTCAGGTCACGACTAATTCATTATCATGGTGAATGCAAAAGGCTCTTGCTTTCTCACACTAGCTTCTTCTGAGATTTATTATGAGAGATACTTTTTAAAATAAATCCCTTAACATCTGCCTAAATTTAGTACATACCATCGTTAGCAGTCATTATATCTAATCAACATCTAATCCTTATTAAAATAATACATTAATGAGATGAAATGGGAGTAAAAATCCAGGAATGTTAAATGTTCATTTCCTTTGAATAAACCTTAAGCAGCATAAAATTTGCAGCCTTTTGAAACATGTCTCTAAAAGAATGTGGCCTGCCTGTCAATTTTAAGCCCTGCCTTGAGCTTTTCATTAGTAGCCATTAACTTCCACAATAAATGCGCACATTGAGTCTCAACTACAGCACAATTACAAGGTATTCACCTAAGTATTAATGTGTAGAATGAATCTGTCCTAGGTCAAGCAAATTAGTATTATTATTTTTTTTTTTGCGGTACGCAGGCCTCTCAGTGTTGTGGCCTCTCCCGTTGTGGAGCACAGGCTCTGGACGCACAGGCTCAGCGTCCATGGCTCACGGGCCTAGCTGCTCTGTGGCATGTGGGATCTTCCCGGACCGGGGCACGAACCCGTGTCCCCTGCATCGGCAGGCGGACTCTCGACCACTGCGCCACCAGGGAAGCCCCAAATTAGTATTTTATAAACAATGATATTTAATTATTTCAGCCTTTAAAAGCAGTATTTATACATTATTCTTGATGACTCATATGTGGAGATTAGCTAATTCGTTTCTGTTTAGTCATGATTTTAAAGGATGTAATTTACACCAGTACTTGGGATCTCTATGTTGCTGGGATTGAATGATGTTTTGTTATTTCATGAATAGAAACTCTCAATACCTAAACAACTTCAATACCCTGAAATTTTCAAAAGACACAGAGACTATCTTAACTATGTTTATAGCATTTATTTAAGTTCTGTCTCATTAATGATCTGGGTAGAATGAACAAATGACATAAAAACATGCAGAAATAATTACAGCCTCCAATTTCTTCTCAATATTGTATAACGGGTCCCCAATCCCCGGGCCACAGACCGGTACCAGTCCGCGGCCTGTTAGGAACCGGACCGCAGAGCAGGAGGTGAGTGGCGGGCCAGCAAGTGAAACTTCATCTGCTCTTCCCCATCACTCACATCACCGCCTGAACCATTCCCACCACAGCCCGCCCCCAAAACCTGGTCCATGAAAAAATTGTCCTCCACAGAACCAGTCCCTGAGACCAAAAAGTTTGGGGGCCACTCTTACATAACATCTGACCTTTTGGTTCAAAAGAGGTAGCTCTATCCCTCACCACCAGTTTATGTGTTTGCTCCTTGTCCCAGTTTTCTTTCTCAGGATTTTTCTACAGGCTTCCTGCTACACAACCCTCATTTTGGGTACATCATTTTTTTTTTTGAACTTTGAACTAAACTTTATTATAATGTTAAGCTAGTATACTATATTTTAAATAACTTTTTTTGTGAAAACATTTTTTTAAACATCTTTACTGGAGTATAATTGCTTTACATTGTTGTGTTAGTTGCTGCTGTATAACAAAGGGAATCAGCTATACGTATACATATATCCCAATATCTCCTCCCTCTTGTCTCCCTCCCACCCTCCCTGTCCCACCCATCTAGGAAGTCACAAAGCACTGAGCTGATCTCCCTGTGCTATGTGGCTGCTTCCCACTAGCTATCTACTTTACATTTGGTAGTATATATAAGTCCATGCCACTCTCTCACTTCGGCCCAGCTTAACCTTCCCCCTCCCCGTGTCCTCAAGTCAGTTCTCTACATCTGCGTCTTTATCCCTGTCCTGCCCCTAGGTTCTTCAGAACCATCTTCTTTTCTCTTTTAGATTCCATATATATGTGTTAACATTCAGTATTTGTTTTTCACTTTCTGACTTACTTCACTCTGTATGACAGATTCTAGGTCCATCCACCTCACTACAAATAACTCAATTTCATTTCTTTTTATGGCTGAGTAATATTCCATTGGATGTATGTACCACATCTTCTTTATCCATTCATCTGTCGACGTGCATTTAGGTTGCTTCCATGTCCTGGCTATTGTAAATAGTGCTGCAATGAACACTGGGGTGCATATCTGTTTTTGAATTATGTTTTTCTCTGCGTATATGTCCAGTAGTGGGATTGCTGGGTCATATGGTAGTTCTATTTATAGTATTTTAAGGAACCTCCTTACTGTTCTCCATAGTGGCTGTATCAATTGACATTCCCACCAACCGTGCAAGAGGGTTCCCTTTGCTCTACACCCTCTCCAGCATTTGTTTTTTGTAGATTTTTTGCTGATGTCCTTTCTGACCAGTGTGAGGTGATATCTCATTGTAGTTTTGATTTGCATTTCTCTAATGATTAGTGATGTTGAGCATCGTTTCATGTATTTCTTGGAAATCTGTATGTTGTCTTTGAAGAAATGTCCATTTAGGTCTTCTGCCCATTTTTGGATTGGGTTGTTTGTTTTTTTGATATTTAGCTTCATGAGCTGCTTGAATATTTTGGAGATTAATCCTTTGTCAGTTGCTTTGTTTGCAAATATTTTCCCCCATTCTGAGGGTTGTTTTTCCATCTTGTTTATGGATTCCTTTGCTGTGCAAACACTTTTTAAGTTTCAATAGGTCCCATTTGCTTATTTTTGTTTTTATTTCCATTTCTCTAGAAGGTGGGTCAAAAAGGATCTTGCTGTGATTTATGTCATAGAGTGTTCTGCTAATGTTTTCCTCTATGAGTTTTATAGTGTCTGGCCTTACATTTAGGTCTGTAATCCATTTTGAGTTTATTTTCGTGTATGGTGTTAAGGAGTACTCTAATTTCATTCTCTTACATGTAGCTGTCCAGTTTTCCCAGAGCCACTTAATGAAGAGGCTGTCTTTTCCCACTGTATATTCTTCCCTCCTTTATCATAGATAAGGTGACCGTAAGTGAGAGGGTTTATCGCTGGGCTTTCTGTCATGTTCCACTGATCTATATTTCTGTCTTTGTGCCCGTACCATACTGTCTTGATTACTGTAGCTTTGCAGTATAGACTGCAGTCAGGGAGCCTGAGTTCTTCAGCTCCGTTTTTCTTTCTCAAGATTGCTTTGGCTATTCAGGGTCCTTTGTGTTTCCATATAAATTGTGCAAGTTTCTGTTCTAGTTCTGTGAAAAATGCCATTGGTAGTTTGATAGGGATTGCACTAAATCTGTAGATTGCTTTGGATAATATAGTCATTTTCACAATGTTGATTCTTCCAATCCAGAAACATGGTATATCTCTCCATCTGTTTGTATCATCTTTAATTTCTTTCATCAGTATCTTATAGTTTTCTGCATACAGGTCTTTTGTCTCCTTAGGTAGCTTTATCTCGTGGGTGGAGCTGAGTCTTTTCCCTCTGATGGGCAGGGCTGCATTAGGTAGCATATTTTGGGCTGTCTGTGAGCTTAATATGACTTTAGGCAGCCTGTCTGCTAATGGGTGGGGCTGTGTTCCTGTCTTACTGGTTGTTTGGAATGAGATGTCCAGCACTGGAGCCTGCAGGGAGTTGGGTGGAGCCAGTTCTTGGTTTCACATGAAAACAATTAAGAAAATGGTAAAAGGAACATACATATTGATAATTACCTTAAATGTGAATAGATTAAATCCTCCCACCAAAAGACACAGGCTTGCTGAATGGATACAAAAACAAGACCCATATATATGCTGTCTACAAGAGACCCATTTCAGACCTAGGGACACATACACACTGAAAGTGAGGGGATGGAAAAAGATATTCCATGCAAATGGAAATCAAAAGAAAGCTGGAGTAGGAATGCTCATATCAGATACAATAGACTTTAAAATAAAGAATGTTACAAGACACAAGGAAGGACACTACCAAGTGACCAAGGGATCAATCTGACAAGAAGATATAACAATTACAAATATATATGCACCCAACATAGGAGCACTTCAATACATAAGGCAACTGCTAACAACTATAAAAGAAGAAATCGACAGTAACACAATAATAGTGGGGGACTTTAACACCTCACTTACACCAATGGACAGATCATCCAAGCAGAAAATTAATAAGGAAACACAAGCTTTAAATGACACAATAGACTAGACAGATTTAATTGATATACATAGGACATTCCATCCAAAAACAGCGCATTGCAGTTTCTCCTCAAGTGCACACGGAACATTCTCCAGGATAGATCACATCTTGGATCACAAATCAAGCCTTGGTAAATTTAAGAAAACTGAAATCATATCAAGCATGTTTTCTGACCACAACATGATGAGATTAGAAATGAATTACAGTGGAAAAAATGGAAAAAACACAAACACATGGAGGCTAAAGAATACGTTACTAAATAACCAAGAGATCACTGAAGAAATCAAAGAGGAAATCAAAAAATACCTAGAGACAAAGGACAATGAAAACACGGTGACCCAAAACATATGGGATGCAGCAAAAGCAGTTCTAAGAGGGAAGTTTATAGCTATACAAGCCTACCTCAAGAAACAAGAAAAATCTCAAGTAAACAATCTAACCCTACACCTAAAGGAATTAGAGAAAGAAGAACAAACAAAACCCAAAGTTAGCAGAAGGAAAGAAATCATAAAGATCAGAGGAGAAATAAATGAAATAGAAACAAAGAAAATAATAGCAAAGATCAATTAAATTAAAAGCTGGTTCTTTGAGAAGATAAACAAAATTGATAAACCATTAGCCAGACTCATCAAGATAAAGAGGGAGAGGACTCAAATCAATAAAATTAGAAATGAAAAAGGAGAAGTTACAACAGACACCGCAGAAATACAGAGCATCCTAAGAGACTACTACAAGCAACTCTATACCAATAAAATGGACAACCTGGAGAAATGGACAAATTCTTAGAAAGGTATAACCTTACAAGACTGAACCAGGAAGAAACAGAAAATATAAACAGACGAATCACAAGTAATGAAATTGAAACTGTGGCTAAAAATATTCCAACAAATAAAAGTCCAGGACCAGATGGCTTCACAGGTGAATTCTATCAAACATTTAGAGAAGAGCTAACACCTATCCTTCTCAAACTCTTCCAAAAAATTACAGAGGAAGGAACACTCCCAAACTCATTCTATGAGGCCACCATCACCCTGATACCAAAACCAGACAAAGATACTACAATAAAAGAAAATTACAGACCAATATCACTGATGAATACAGATGCAAAAATCCTCAACAAAATACTAGCAAACAAAATCCTACAACACATTAAAAGGATCATAAACCATGATCAAATGGGATTTATCCCAGGGATGCAAGGATTCTTCAATATATGCAAATCAATCAATGTGATACACCATATTAACAAATTGAAGAAGAAAAACCATATGATCATCTCAATACATGCAGAAAAAGCTTTTGACAAAATTCAACACCATTTATGATAAAAACTCTCCAGAAAGTGGGCATAAAGGGAACCTACCTTAACATAAAACAGGCCATATATGACAAACCCACAGCAAACATCATCCTCAATGGTGAAAAACTGAAAGCATTTCCTCTAAGATCAGGAACAAGACAAGGATGTCCACTCTCACCACTGTTATTCAATGTAATTCTGGAAGTCCTAGCCATGGCAATCAGAGAAGAAAAAGAAAGAAAAGGAGTCCAAATTGGAAAAGAAGTAAAACTGTCACTGTTTGCAGATGGCATGATACTATACATAGAGAATCCTAAAGATGCCATCAGAAAACTACTAGAGCCAATCAGTGAATTTGGTCAAGTTGCAGAATACAAAATTAACGCAGAGAAATCTCTTGCGTTCCTAAACACTAATGATGAAAAATCTGAAAGAGAAATTAAGGAAACACTCCCATTTACCATATCAACAAAAAGAATAAAATACCAAGGAATAAACCTACCTAGGAAGACAAAAGGCCTGTATGCAGAAAACTATAAGACACTGAGAAAGAAATTAAAGATGAAACAAACCGATGGAGAGACATACCATGTTCTTGTATTGGAAGAAGCAATATTGTGAAAATGACTATACTATCCAAAGCAATCTACAGGTTCAATGCAATCTCTATCAAATTGCCAATGGAATTTTTTACAGAACTAGAACAAAAAAGCTTAAAATTTGTATGAAGACACAAAAGACCCTGAATAACCAAAGCAGTCCTGAGGGAAAAAAACAGAGCTGGAGGAATCAGACTCCCTGACTTCAGACTATACTACAAAGCTACACTAATCAAGACAATATGGTACTGGCACAAAAACAGAAACATAGATCAATGGAACAGGATAGAAAGCCCAGAGATAAACCCACACACCTATGGTCAACTAATCTATGACAAAGGAGGCAAGGATATACAATGGAGAAAAGACAGTCACTTCAAGAAGTGGTGCTGGGAAAACTGAACAGCTATATGTAAAAGAATGAAATTAGAACACTCCCTAACACCATACACAAAAATAAATTCAAAATGGATTTGAGACCTTAATGTAAGACCAGACACTATAAAACTCTTAGAAGAAAACATGGGAAGAGCACTGTTTAACATAAATCACAGCAAGATCTTTTTTGATCCATCTCCTACAGTAATGGAAATAAAAACAAAAATAAACAAATGGTACCTAATGAAACTTCAAAGCTTTTGCACAGCTAAGGAAACCATAAACAAGATGAAAAGACAACCCTCAGAATGGGAGAAAATATTTGAAAACGAATCAACGGACAAAGGATTAATCTCCAAAATATATAAACAGCTCATGCAGCTCAATATTAAAAAAACAAACAACCCAGTCCAAAAACGGGCCAAAGACCTAGATAGACATTTCTCCAAAGAAGACATACAGACGGCCAAGAAGCACATGAAAAGCTGCTCAACATCACTAATTATTAGAGAAATGCAAAAAAAATACAATGAGGTATCACCTCACACCAGTTAGAATAGGTATCATCAGAAAATCTACACACTACAAATGCTGGAGAGGGTGTGGAGAAAAGGGAACCCTCTTGCACTGTTGGTGGGAATGTAAATTGATATAACCACTATGGAGAACAGTATGGAGGTTCCTTAAAGACTAAAAATAAAATTACCATATGACCCAGCAATCCCACTACTCGGCATATACCCAGATAAAACCATAATTCAAAAAGACACATGCACCCTAATGTTCATTGCAGCACTATTTACAATAGCCAGGTTACTGAAGCAACCTAAATGCCCATCGACAGATCAATGGATGAAGAAGGTGTGGAACATATATACAATGGAATATTACTCAGCCATAAAAAGGAACGAAATTGGGTTATTTGTTGAGACATGGATGGATCTAGACACTGTCATACAGAGTGAAGTAAGTCAGAAAGAGAAAAACAAATATATATTAATGCATATATGTAGAACCTAGAAAAATGGTACAGATGGACCAGTTTGCAGGGCAGAAATTAAGACACATACATAGAGAACAAACGTATGGACACCAAGGTGGGAAAGCGGCAGGCGGTGGGGGTGGTGGTGTGATGATTTGGGTGATTGGGATTGACATGTATACAGTGATGTGTATAAAATTGATGATTAATAAGAACCTGCTGTATAAAAAAATAAACTTCAAAAAAACCCAGAAACAACCAAAAAATAAATGTCATTCATGCTGTCACAATGCTTATTACCTAGTGACAGAGAGAGTAACAAAAAGAAAGAATATATACACGAGTACATAGAGAAGAGTGAGACAGAGATCTGCAGAATCATTCAGCTATTTCCATTAACGTGGAGATGGAAGTTTGCCTTTTGAGGGCATACTTATGGATGAAAAATCCTAACAGAACAGTGATAAAAGTTTACAGAGCTCTCCCAACTGACTCTGAGATGCATGGAAAGGAATACTTATTTTTGAAATCCACTGAGATTTATAATTTTCTTATGTGCCAACTGCTGACTGATCAAATACACAAATGGAGACAGAATACTAAGGACCATGAAACAAAAGACATTCCAGAGAATAGTTCACAGAACAAGAAGAACATAAAGTGACCAGAAAAAGATACAGAATGCATCCTCACCCACACTATATAGTCATCAATAGTTAAGAATTCTTAGCTCTTCACAGAGAAGAACATGGGGATTCATTTCAGAACCCACAATTTATCTTATATTTCATTGTATGAACATATGTATAATAAATTGTACTCATTTCTTCAGTCACAGGGAGGGTTCAGCCACTTTTAGTCTATCCTGGTTATCTTCATAAACCCCTAACTTAGGAACTTCTCCAAATTTTATTTATACAACTATACAATGAATGAGCACTTTCTAAATATTAGAGGTAAGATTCTGGTATACAGAGACATCAGGTATACAAGCCCCTCTGAAAGATTGGACCTTCACTGGGATCATCTCATGTTACACCAGACCTTTCTGAATTTTTTGGGAAATCTTCTCTCTATTGTGTCTGAACTCAATGCTACACTTATGGGTATTATAATCACAGTTCCAAAACAGTTGTTTATCATTTACAAAAATTATTTTCCTCATGATTCTCAGGTCATTTTTGCCAACATTACACATCTCTCTTCCTGAAATTTCTTGTTTTATTTTTCCCTATATCTCTCTCCACATCAGCAGGTGTAGGAAATACAAGCATATGCTTGGAACACATAATTCAGTATGCCACCTACCAACACTGATTCTCTAGAGAGGCAAACTCAGTATATTAAAATTTAGGTTGGTCTGCTGCCCAAGAAGCATTTTTCTTGCCGTAAAATTCTTTTAAGCACTAGCTATATGTCAGAACCTGTTTCCATAGCTGATACATCTGAGTTTGAAACATAGTTTGTGTATTGTGTGTGTGTGTGTTTGTATGCATTAATTTTATTTCCCTGCTTGCCCTAGCATGGATTCTGGTATAAGAGGACTCACCTTGTTTCTTACATAAGATTCCCCATTTCATGTGAGAATCACAGCATCAGCATTCCTCTCCTTTTTAAAATAATAGACACTGAAAATAATCTGTGACAATTATGTATTAGTGAATCCCGTGGAAAAATACATATGGCAATGGAGAGCTACTATTTTGTCCATCTTGTATTTCCACGGTACAGTTCTTCATCTTTATGATAGAAACTACAGTATTGATCTTGCATGATCATTCTGAAAATTAAATGAAATTATGTATATAACAAGTGAAGCACATTGTTTTTCTCAGATCATTCATGGAAAAAATGTTGGCTCCTTCTGCTTTCCCTTCTTGGACCAAGGAAGGAGGCATTGAAGAGGTAAAAGGAAGCTGAAAGAGGATCTGGAATGCTTTCTGCTGTCACAGACATGGTGACCCATGGAACTCAGGAGATCCAAGTTCCATCTGCTCATTTATTTAAGGTAAAGATTCTATGTGCCACCTATCACTCTAGGTACTAAAAATATAACAGTTTGAACAAGTGTGAATCAATTTATCCTCCCTTAGGATATAGAGAAGTAATTCTATATCTCTCACTATGTTCATCTAGTTAGTGTAAAGCACATCCCTACACACAATCCCCCGAGCATGCCAGACATGAATTTCCTTCTAGAACTAAACTCTTTCCCACTCCTCAGTGTGTTTAGTAGGGATTGTGATACTGTGACCTGACTTTCGCAAGTTACTTCCATTGACATCTGCACATTGCTTGCTATTGCATTACAGTTTCTATGATGATGATGATGATAGTGGTGGTGGTGGTGGTGGTGATGATGATAAAGTTGAAAATGGGTACAACAGAATTTGAAACGATCTCATCTCAGGAAGATTATTTTAAATGTGTGTCTCTTTCTCTCGTTTCCTTACTGATATATTCAAGGAAAAGTGGTTTTGAGTGGCTAGACAAAATGATTTTTCTCTGATACTTACTTCCTAGCTGATTGAGTTAAAACATCTCTGTTAAATAAGCAAATCTTCAGACCTGGAATTTACAGTAGTCAATAAAACTATCAATATGAAAAATAGGATGTATATTTTCTCCTATCTGAAATATCTATGTTTAGGATTTTTGAGGTTTGGCATTCAGAACCCAACTTATAAATTCCCATGTGTGCATTCGAGGAAAAAAATGTGTACCTCAGGAAACGTAATAAAGGATGCATGCTACACTCACCTCAAACAACATATAACTATGAAGGATTACAGTTGTAATTGAAAGCAAATTGTTATGGTAGAAAGAGATGAGAATTTATTATAATTTTGAAGCTACATCAATTAGGATGCCTCTGGCCATGTACCAGATACTATTTTTGGTGTCTCATGCTATTTACATATCTGCAACTGGAAACATTGCAGCTCACATCTGCAGGCTCTCCAGAGCAATACCTTTGAGCTGCAGGTGATGTCTTGCTTGGAGGTACCTGGCAGGTTATGCACCACAACCTTCCTTAACCAATAATCAATGATCAGTCTAATTGAGAATACTAAAAGAGACCCCCAAATCTTCTTTCTTTCCTCTAAGCAAAACAACATACAACAAAAACAAACACAAAGAAACCTCTGTGGTACAATATATGTTGCAGACCTCACAGCTTCATTTCTTTACTTCCCCTATCTGGTCTCCCTTGCTTCCTTAACAATTTCTATTGAGACATTCCCTGATAAATTCCTGGCACAAGAAAATCCTCTGATTCAACTACTAGAGACCAAATCTAGGAGTCTTCCATCCCAGGAAGCCAACTCTGAGGAAGAGAACATGGAACTGGATCACTCACTGGCTGAACGGCAATAAAGCCCATTGTTGGGAGTAGGGAAAATATGGGTAAGTCCTGGCATGTTCTAGAAGTGCTATCTTTGAGATTTTCACCTCAGGTGAACTGGAATGGAATACTGTTGGAGGAGATGCTATGATTTATGAAATATAAATGACATTTAAAGGTGTGGGGAAAATAACATTTATAGCAGTATTAATGCATTAAAAGGAGAATATCACAGGCTAAGGAGGAATATTTATCATTTTAATCAAATGTCCCACAGGGTAGAGAAGAAAACCATACAGTATAATGCTGAGGCCTTGGGACATATTCAAGGATCTTGCAACATTTTCATGGCTGGATTTTAAAATTGTTTTGAATCAGTGACTCCTTTTTGTTTTCCCTTTTTAAGCAGGAATATTCATAATGATTACTCTAGGCCTCCTCTATCATTCCATGTTGAGGAGAGATAGATAACTGGTCTCTTTACTTTCACATCTTCCCTAAAACCAACTCCTGATCCTACATTTTTGATCTCAGTGCTACACGGGATATTCTGTTCTACAAACCTTAAGTAATTATAGACTTCCGAAACTTTGCCATGGCTCGCTTCTAACTGAATACCATACCATCTTGAGCCTCAAATATGTTTCTCAAAACTATTCTGTTCATTAAGTTTAACATCTCACCACAACCATGTTACCTATGAAGTTGAATTGAGCAGAGTTACCCTCCCAGATAGAGAAAGTGTACTCCTGGTAGGGCATACATGGAAAACTGTGGTCACCTGCTTGATGAGACCAACATGCTCCTGGAGGCTTTTCATCTTTCTAATTCTAAACTTTTTAAGTTCGGAGTTTTATCAAAACATTTTTATTTTAAGTAAGTTGTTCTCAAGTTGTAATAGGGAAGAGAAATGACTGCAAGTCGGATCTGTTTCTTTTCCTTTAACCTTTGTGCTCTGTTACCTGTGCTTAGTCATGCTGGCTCTGCACCTTTTGTAAAAGAATGTTGCCTACAGCCTGAAATACACAGGACAGCTGATTCTTAGGGCTCTGATCTTTAAGAGTCCATTCATAGGGAGATAAAAAGTTGCAGAACAGAGAATAACACTTGTCTTGTTGGAGGTTTATAGGAACATGTGACCTATCCTATGTGGACAGTTGCAAGAACAAAGGATTCCTGCCGAAGAACTTTGCAACAACTAATCACCCCCCTTCCCCTTTTTAGTATAAAAGAAGCCTGAACTCTAACTGAGGTAAGATGGTTCTTTGGGACACTAGTCTGCCATCTTCTCGGTCTGCTGGCTTTCCAAATAAAGTCATTATTCCTTGCCCCAACAGCTTGTCTCCCAATTTACTGGCCTGTCGTGAGGTGAGCAGAACGCGCAACAAAGGCAGTGCCGAAAGTCTGTTCTGCATTTATTTTTTTTGTATTCTTTCACAGTACTCAATTTTTTCCCGAGGTAAATCAATCTTTTGTCTTGTTTATCTAAGTCACCCATTAAGGAGGCCATCTTAATGACAAAAGTGCATAAATTTGTAACACTGTTCCCAAGGATTTCTCAACAGCCAACTTGCAAAATCAATCTAATCTGATGTTCAAACGCATACTACATTTGTCTGTGAATATCCTTCTCAGGTTAGTTTTCTTGTTAAACTTGTTAAACTTAATGCATTCATTGTATGAATTCTCCAGGTGATTAATTTCATGAAATGCCAAATCACAACATCCAAATTTTCCTTCACTGGCACTTCTGGGAATATCTGAAGTTTAGGATAAGCAACCTCTATGTGGTAACATTTTAAAATGTTAACTTTAATAAACCCATATGGACACAAACACACCAAACACTAGTTTAGTTGTCTAAATTTCATAAAGAAATTTAAAAGCCTTGAGTAAACTTTATTCATATACCCATTCATAAACCCCACTTGTAAATCCTAATGCTTTATTGTTTTCCTGCACAGAATGAAACTGTATGTTTAACATATAGCCCCTATCACACAATTATTTCAGATTTATCCCATATAATTATAATCTGTTAGCCACCTTCTAAAATCTATGGACAGGGTAATCTTCATCAGCTACCCACTCTAGTCACTTGACTTGATTTCAGATCCCTGCATTTCTACTAATTTTAGTAGGTTGGAGTGGAACACAATTCATTTTATTGATCATTGCCTTATTTTTCTTCTTATTCCTTATCTTCTCAAGATTTCTATGTGCTCCCTTTCTTTTTGCTCCTCAGAGAGGCGCTTTTACTTTTTCTCCTGCCAGACTTCCAAGGTATTTCTACTAGTAGCTTCTCTTATTGTAACAAAAACATATTACAGAGTTGTTTGGTCAGTCAAGGTGGACAAGGCTGTGTAGATATAACAAACAACTTCACAATTTCAGAGACTTATTGCAACAAAATTTAATCTTTCATCCCTGTTACCTGCCCAACATAAGCCATTACAGTCACTCAAGGAACAAAGTTGACAGAAGCTTAATTTTAACCTTAATCCAAGATCACTATTAAAACAGGAAGAGTGTGCCCCAAGTAACTGCACAACTTTAAGTTTCTACTGTGAAGTTACACATGCCCCAGCTGCTTGCATTACCTTGGCTCAAGTCACATGTCTGGGCCTAATTTAAATGGGTCACAGCAATTCTGGGCTCCAGAATTGTTTGTGACTGGCTAATGATGATCACAGGGATTAAGTGGTAGACTCTGTTATCTAACAATGTAGTTTCAAAACTCAGCTGCATATGGGGAGGGGGAAGGGTGAGCTGTGACAAGGTGAGAGAGAGGCATGGACATATATACACTAACAAACGTAAGGTAGATAGCTAGTGGGAAGCAGCCGCATAGCACTGGGATATCGGCTTGGTGCTTTGTGACCGCCTGGAGGGGTGGGATATGGAGGGTGGGAGGGAGGGAGGGGCAAGAGGGAGGAGATATGGGAACATATGTATATGTATAACTGATTCACTTTGTTATAAAGCAGAAAATAACACACCATTGTAAAGCAATTATACCCCAATAAAGATGTTAAAAAAAAAACAACAAAACCTTAGCTGCAGTACTTTTTATTTTTGTGATCTTAAATATATTACCTAAAACTTCCATGCCTCAATTTCTTAATCTAAAAAAAAAGAAAGCTAAATAAGAACAGCTACCTAACAGGTCGTTTAAAACAAAATTCAACTGAGTAAATCTGAGGATCAATTTGGCTTTTTCAACAATTCATGAATCTGGAAGCCTCCCATTGAGCAAATAGAAAGGAGTTCTGAGGAGCCATACAAAATATAAAGTTTTTATAGACGGAAGGAGACAGGGACAAGGAAAAAGTGTATTACCTCATCCTTCTTTGGAGGATAGAAGGGGTCTATCAGGAAGGTTACCTCACTACTGCTGACCAGGAAATTCCAGACTGACTGTTTAAGCTTACATTCCTGGAAGAAGTTGAAACTGCAGTTAGGTTAGGTATTAAATTTTGGTTCGCTGATGTGGGGTTTAGCACAAGTAACTTCATTTTGGGCCTGTTATTTCTTTGTAAACAGAGCAATTATGAGAATTCAGTGATGAAACACAGTGTCTCACTTAAAATATGCATTTCTGGACATTAATATAACATAGAGTCCCTTTTCATTTTCCCCGTTCCAAAATTTCTCCACCCCATTTCCTACTACTCTTTACCTGGAGCTCCTTGCTCACACTATATATTGTACACTGGCATATTTATCACAGAGTTCGTCCTCAATGATGAGAAAAGGAAGCAGATATTTCAATGAACACAGATGAAATGCTAAGCCTGGTTGGCAGATGAGAAAGTAGATAGAGAGTACAAAGTCTGAGAATTTCTCTTTTACAAGATTTAAAGGTCATTTTGATGGTGGGGTACAACACAATGACACTCAGATAGATGAAAGGCAGAACTCTTTGTTACTTAGAGCTCCAAACAAGAGAAGGCTTCCAGGCAGGGCCACACAGGGAGTAGTCTCTGCAGCCAGGGTAACAGCATGCTGAGCTGTAGGGCACAGCTTATATATGGCAAATGGGGTGGGGCTAGCGGGGTTTCACAGGCTCCCTGTGGACTGGCCAATTTGAATAATTTCAGGCTCAGGGACATAGGAAACTGTCCTTAGTTACCTGGCACCTGGTCCTGGGGCAATTAGGGTTAGTACATAGCATTCCTTGATTCTGAGAGCCCCAGCCCTGACAAGAGAGGTGTTGGAGTGTGTACTTAATCCACTGCTGCTCAAGAACAGGAACTCTAGCTACGGCCTCAAAACTGGGGAAAGCAGCATTAAAAAAAATAACAATTTTTACAATTGCCTTAGCCACACTTAGAGAATTTCACCCATTCCTTAGTGAGAAATGAATTGAATTAAAACTAGAACCATGCTATGTTTACATCGTTGTATACAATACATAATCTGATGTTCACTTCACACGTACATGTTTACAATCAAGTAAGTCTGGCTTTGCTTCTTTATTCCACCCCCTAACTCTTTTGCAAAATTATTCCTAAAACTATAGTAATTCATTGCTTTTTATGTATCCAGTCAAACTCCATTTTTTTTTTCAGGCCTGAAAAAGAATTCTTCTGGATTTGATTAATGGTGTGCTTCTAAAAAAGGTTAACTTCAAGTGAAACTGCTGTTAGAATTTTGTTGCCAGGGCGGCATGTCAGTACTCCAATCTTGTTATTTATCAAAAGAAAACAATAATAACTAATAATATGCACATGTAAGAATTTTCATGCTTTTGCAAGTAAGTTAATGTTATTTAACTGGAATTATTTTATATATTTTCCTTTAATGAAGCCTATGACAGACAGGAAAAATAAAGAAATGAATCCCTATTGTAGATTTTACTGACAGGACTAGACAGGTCACAAACAACTAGGCATCATATGTAAGTTTTTAAAGTATAAAATGGAAAATCAAGAGAAAAAAATTGTGAGTCCCTGGATATGTGGGTATTCATTAATCATGACAAATAGAACACATTTGTCCACTTCTTAAAATGAAATGATGGTTATTGGCTTCTGGTTTTGAATGAAAGGAGGTTTGAAGTCACCACTCCACCCTAGCAACAAGCTAAACAGATTGAAAAAAGTCAGCAATTCTTCTTAGATCTATAAGAGAGGGGAAGACACAAGGGCAGCTGACTGCTCCCAAGATAAGAGAGACAGAAAGGTGAATAAAGGGAATCGTCACTCACCAGAGCAGAGATGCAGGAGCAGAAAGTGCCTTAGGAAGCAGTAAAGGGTAGGAAAACCTGAACTGTAGCTGACAAATTGCTGGAGGCTCAGTGCAAACAACTCTGAGAGAGTAAACTTTCAGGGGCACCTCATCAGAGGGGGATCCCCCGCATACTATGACATTTACCTCCGTGAATTCAGCCAGTTGCCCACGCTATAAAACAGAGAAAAATCTCCTCAGTCTTCTGGCAGGAGGAGGGGAAAAGGAATCATTTTGAAATACACCAGAGAACTCTGATCTTCTTAATAAGGTCTGCCTCCAGGAGAAACTAATTAGCTAAAATGAACCTACTTGGGTATTATCAGAGCCTCTCTGACAGGGGCAAGGAAATATCCAAATATCGAACCCTGGCCTACTCTAGCCACTCTGTCCCATCAAAGAGAGGAAGAAAAAAAAAACTGAGAAACACTTGTGATTTTAAAATTCCAGAGGTGTAGGCTCACTAAAACTGAGACCTAATCAAAGTACTATAGACTGCTTCCCCTCCCCACCCCCCCACCTCACCACCACATTATTTAAGGACTACTTACAGCAGTTCCTTTTACCCAGAACAAATATCTGGCTTTCAAGAAAAAAAAAAAATCACAAGGCATAACAAAAGGCAGAAAAGAAAAAAAAAAGGAATTTGAGAAGACAGAACATGAGAACCAGACATGGCAGGGATCTTGGAATCATTAGACAAGAATTTAAAACAACAGTGATTAATATACTAGAGACTCTAAAGGATAATGTAGACAGCATGCAAGTACAGATGGGCAATGTAAGCAGAGAGATGGAAGTCCTAAGGAAAAAAACAAAAAGAAATGTTAGAGATAAAAAAACACTGTAACAGAAATGAGGAATGTTTTTGATGGGCTTATCAGTAAACTGGACATGGCTGAAGAAAGGATCTCTAAGCTAGAGGATATATCAGTAGAATCCTTGAAAACCAAAAAGCAAATAGAATAAAGACTGAAAGAAAAAAAGAACAGAATATCCAAGGACTGTGGTAACATATATGCAATGGGAAGGAGTACAATAGAGAGAAAACAGAAGAAATATTTGAAATATAATGACTGAGAATTCCCTAAATTAATGTCAAACACCAAACCACAATCCAAGAAAGTTTCTCCTCCGTCAGAGTTTCAGCTCCTGCAGTCTGCCATTGCCACAAGCTGCAATCACTACCATGGAACAATAAGAGAACAGAGATAAGAAAGAGAAAGATGGGATAGATTCCAAACTGCCTCTGAGCATTAGGTATTCCCTTGTTCATTCATTAAACCAGAAATAGAGTAAATCTCTTGGAGCATTTTCTGTGCTCTGGTACTTGCAGATCACAGAAAAGTGTCCAATGCATGGAACATCCAGGTTTCCAATGCACTGAGCTCTGACCAGGGGAACTGGAAGAGGAAAAAGTGGTAAACTCACTGCTGGTTTGGTAGTACTATAAATTCATGTCTTCCCTTATCTGCCTGCTACACTTTACTTTTCACAAATAGTTACTCAGTGTATTTTTTCAGGATTTATAATCATACTCAATGGGAGAGACAGGGTAGAGTGTGCTTAAAACATCTTACCAGGAATTTGAAACCTAGACCATTTCCACTTAATGTATTCAATAATATGTTCAGATTTAGGTTGACCATTTTTTAATTTACTATCTGCTTTTCTAGTCAGTTTCTTATTTCTCTGCTCCCCCTTTGCCTTTTGGATTAAGTGAATAATATTTTAGAATTTCATTTTATCTGTTGACTTTTTTGACTATACCTTTTTGTGTTATTTATAGTATTCGCTCCTGGGATTAAAATATACATATCTAATCTTTCACAGTCTACTTAGAGTTAATATTCTACCATTCCAAGTAAAATAGAGAAGTTTTACAAATATACAGGTCTGTATTCCTTCCAACTTTAGGTTGTAATTATCATAAATATTACATTTACATTTATTAAAAGCCCCACAAGACAATATTATATATTTTTTGCTTTAAACAGTGATACTTATTTTTAAAAATATAAATGGAGGGGAAAAAAATCTCTTATATTTACCATTTGTTGTTCTTTCTTCATTTCTCCAACTCCAAGTTTCTTTTTGATATTTTTCTCTAGTCTAAAGAACATAAGTTACCATTTCTTTCTATATTAGTCTATTGGTGATGAAATCTATTATTTTTTTCTTAATCTGAGAATATCTTTATTTTTCCACCACTTCTGAAGAATATTTTTTCTTGATATAGAATTGTGTGTTGATACTTCTTCTCTTTGGGCACATGAAAAATAATGTTCCAATGTTTTATGGCCTTTATGGATTCTTAGAAATCTGCAGTCATTCAATTTGTTTTCCTATATGTAATGATCACTTTTCTCTGGTTGCTTTCAAGATCTTGTTTCTTTTCTTTGGTTTTCAGCAGTCTAATTATAATTGTTTGTCCTTGCATGATTTTCCTTGATTTTCCCTGTTTTAGTTTTGATGAAATTTTTAAGCCTGTAAATTCATGTACTTCAACAAATTTGAAACAACTTTAGCAACTATTTCTTCAAATATTTGTTTCTTCACTATAGTTTTCTCTTCTCCTTCTGGAATTTCAATAACAAATTTTAGATACTTTGATATTGTCTCATAGGCTGTGGAGGCTCTTCAAATTCTATCTTTTTACTCTCTGTTTTTCAAATTGGATAATTTCTATTGACCTATCTCCAAGCTCTTTCCTTTTCATCTCCATTCTGTTATTGAGTTGAGAAGTAAATGCTTCATTTCAGATATTTTATTTTTCAGTTCTAAAATTTCTATTTGATTTATTTTACAGTTTCTGGGTTTTTGCTGATAACATCTATGTTTGCATTCATTTCAATAGTGCTTTCCTTTACCTCATAAGGATGCTAAAAATATCTGCTTTAACATCTTTGCTTGATAAGTCCATCACTTGTATACTTTCTTGATTGGCATTTGTTGATTCCCTTTCCCCCTGAGAATTGGTTAGATTTTCCTGGTTCTTTCTATGTGGAGGAATTCTTAATTGTAACCTGAACATTTTGAATAGTATGCTGTGAAATTTTGAGTCCTATTAAAATTCTATGTTAAGTGTTGAATTTTTGGGTGTATCAGGCAATCAACTCAGTTAGGTTCATACAAGTTCCATCAACTTTCTGTGGAAGTGATTCCAATAGCAGTTTGGCCTTCCAAGCTTTTGCTATGCTGCTTTGGGTCTATCCCACTTATATCCCTCTCAAGGTATAATCTGGGGCTTGAGCAGTGGTTTATATCATATTTCAGTTCTCAAAGTTGTTGCTATGCTTCTTTGGGCCTGCTTCACGTGTGAGCCTGAGCTTGTGTTGGTTCATGCAAAAGATCAGGGAATCCATTTCTTAAGCCTTCTCACCTCCAATATTTCCCCCTCATTCTCTCTGAACCAAGGACCCCATTGGTCTGAAACAAGGACCCCATTTTCTCAACTAATGAAGAAAAAACAGAGTTTCTCCATGATTTGTACCACAGAGTACCTTTTCCCCCTTTTTCATGGACAGAGCTGAAGAAGACCCAAAAAAAGGCAGAAAGAAAGAAAATTAAACAGTAATAATGGGATTTTCTTTACAATCTGGCTTAGGGTCCCCTTTTCCTAGATACCCTAGCCAGAAAGGCAGAATTTCTCTAGGGGTATTTGCTGACCTTCTTGCTGCAATGCATTTCTATGCTTGGGCCATCCTCTTGCCAAAGACAGGAGACAAGCAATTTTTTTAAAATAAGGAAACTTACTCCTATAATATGCCATTCTTCAAGATTTAGCATCCCTTCTCAATCTGGCTGATATTGTTAATTTCTCACAGTCTTCGGACTTTTATGTTTTGTGCAGAGTTTTAGTCATGATCTGTGTGACAGATAAGCTGTTGCAGACTTATTCCACTTAGTTATTTGCCCAACACCAGAAGCTAAAAGTACTATATTTCAATGGATAAATTATTGCATGAACTTTGGAAGAAAGCTTTTTGTCTGTTCGTTTTGTTTTTACTTTTACCTATATCAATCTCGTGTCAATGATTTTTTTAAAAATCACCTAAGATATAATGGGAAAATTGGCCTTTCTCCCTGTGCATGTTATATATCTGATTGAAAGAATACAGAATTGTTTCAGAAGAGTCTCTTTAGAGAAAGAAAGCAAACTTTTATGAGTGAGGGATTTTGCTTCCAAGATATTAGATATTTAATCGCACATATCACAACTTTCTTTGATGGGACAAATTTCTGGATAAATGTAAAGGTCTCAGATAGTGGACCCCAGCCTTGATAGTTGGAATGGCTGGGTTAATAACCAAATTAAGACAAAATTTTAAAGATTTCCTATGTTTTCTCTGAGTGTGCTTCTCTGTGAGAATTGGAGGAGAAAATTAACTTTTTCAAAGCAATATTTTCTCTGTAGGTACGTTTTCTTTGGAGAAAGTTCTACTCAAGTTCATTGTCCATTTTTTAACTGGGTTATTTGTGTTTTTTTGCTATTGAGTTGTAGAAGCTCTTTATATATTTTGGATATTAACCCCTTTAGCCTGTAGTCTCCTTTATTCACAGGAACTTGGTAGAAATAGGCATTTGGCTGGGATGTATAGGTTTCTAGGTATTGACATTTTTGCTTTTGGATTAGACTTATACTTTTCTGCCAAATAATGCTTCTTTCTCCTTTCTTCATTCTCCTTCTTTCCCTTCTTTTTTTTTTTGTCTCTCCTTTCTCCTTCCAACCTTTCTTAATTTTTCTCCTTTTTCTGAACGCTTCTATCTTCTGTTCCTGTATATTTGGGTTTTTTTCTTCCTTTCTTCATCCCCCTCATCCCTCCCAGCCTTCCTTCTTCTAGTATTTACATAATTTCCCAGGTGACGATCCAATGCCATGTCTGTTAAGTGTCAGATTATAAGGGACAGGTCTTATTATAATCATTTGCCACAAAAAAGCCCTTAACTATGTAAGATATCTAAAAACAGTGAAAATAAGTAAACCACACTAAGGTGAGGACTCAACTTAGTTGAGACTAAATGATATTATGCTACATATGAAAGAACTAGGTTTTGCTAGTCTTTCCTCCTTTTTAATTAATTAGGAACACAGCTGTTTTCATGACAAGTTAGTCAAAGTGTACACACATACACACACACATTGGAAAGTGTAAGTGTAACTCTAACAGAGCAGGACCCCATGGTGCCTTCCCAGGACAGATCACCCACCTACATGGCCTCTACCTGATTCTTGTTTTAAAAAACTTTAGCCTTCTAGGCCTTCCCTGAGTTCCAAAGAATAAATGTAACCAAAGAAGTGAGAAAATGCGGAAACAAAAGAAAACAATCAAGACAAAATAATAATAGTTTGGCCATTAAACAAAGTCAAGAACCTGTAGTTCCTCCTCAAGGGCTATAGATAATATTCTGAGCCATGTCCTTTGAGCTGTTTGCAGATACTAAAATCCCCACCAGGTGTAAGAAGTTAACTGTATGCTGACCACAGGAATGTAGACCACAGACTGGTTGGAGCCAGAAGGTTGATGATGTTGACTCTGGATTACCTCACCACTAACCAATCAGAAGAATGTCTGTGAACTGCTCACACACCCCACAACCCTCTCCCTCACCCTGTCTTTATAAACTCTTTCCTGAAAGCCACTGGGGAGTTTGGACCTTTTAAGCACTAGCTGCCTAGACTCCTTGCTTGGCACCCTGCAATAAACACTGCACTTTCCTTCACCACAACCTGCTGTTGGTAGGTTAGCTTTCCTGCCTGTGGGTAAGCAGACGCAAGTTTGGTTTGGTAACATAACTAGCTATTAATATAGACATAACAATATTTGCATACTTGCAACCCTTGGTCTAATTATACTTTATAAAGTCCTCCAATCTACCCTGAATTCTAAATCTGATCTGTTTGGAAGATTTTGTTTTTACTGTTGCTCTGTTTTGTTCTTGTTTTATATCATGTATCTCATTTTTTAATATGCCTAAGCATGCCATAGGAAAAAGCTTAGTTTGGGCATGAATTTACCCACCTTACTATCTTCACAGAAGTTTTGTGGGTTTTTATTTTTGTTTGTTTTTTGTTACTCTTAAGATATCAGAGCCAAAAAACACTTCAGAAATAATGGCATCTTGGTCCCTCAGTTTTCATATGAGGACAGTGAGGTCCAGAAAGAGGAAAAAAACCTTTTTTTTGCAAGAAAAATGGAAGTGACAGAGCTGGACCCAGCACCTGGAATTCTGATTCTGAGTTTAATGATTTTTCTTATAATATATCAAAGCTTTTTTATGAATGGGTGAGAATCCTGAGATTGGCTAGAAAGATGTGTCCTACTGTAAGTCCAGATATTTGTGTTGATGTCATGAATTGGTCTCTTCATAAAGCCACATAGTATATAGAATGAAGGCTGGTAGAATTCCTTGATTTTTCTAGAAATCAAGGGAAATATTTTTATCATGAGAAAATATTTTGTTATTTTAATAAAAATAATATATTGAAGTTCTTAAAATGTCTCATTTATCTCTGAAAGATCATCTTGTCTATATCAGTTAGAATACTGCTTTTCATAAAAATGTTGGTTGTATTAAATTGTGTTAGCTGAAAAATAATAACACTTGCCAAGAAGTGACCAAGCTCTTCATTGGAAAGAACATAGTCATCCTTGGAAATACTGATCTTAATCATAAACACCACTAATTAAAGCACTAATTAAATGAAACATCTATTCTTACAACTAGGTTTATCATATTGTTTATCATAAGGAAAGTAATGGGGGTAGTAGAAGACTCTAGCTTTGGATAAATTTGAATTTGAATCCCAGAGCTACTTAGAAGCAATGTGACCATGAGCAACTATCTAAAATCCCTCTAAGGCTTAGTTTTCTCGTCTGTAAACTGAGATGGTAATTCCTATTTTCTAAACTCAGATGAGATAGTCTATAAATCCTTGGATGAAACAGATGCTTGCTCTTGCCCTTCTGAATGAAAGTTCTTGCTCCACAGCACATCTGCAAATCATATTTGAGAACAATGAGCCTATTATTATATAATATAGCTGTATAAAAGCCATTATTGTAAATCATGACGTAATCTGAAGTAAACACATTGTTTCCTTAACCATTCCCTGTATCTGTCCCATGGTCTCTTTTTTCCTCTTACACTTTGATAGGCTCCTATTTTGCTATATTTCATAATTTCCTGAAGCCAGTTTACAACAGAACCTCTCTTGTCACCATGGGTACATCTAAATCCTGCCTTGGAGAGATTATGTAGATTTATTAGGCTGCCACATGATTTGATACATTCACTTATCCTTAAAAGAATTTTTATTATTAAAAAACTACTAATTGTTAAAAATCATTCTTTAGAAAGCACACAGAAATATGATGAGATTTAATTAAGATGAGCATGAAAGGCTGATTTTTCAATAAAGGAGAATTAGCTATTTCTCTGTTAAGTTATTTAACAAGAAAGAAGAAATTTTGCAAAAGATCCCTTTTAACTGTGATTGAATTTTATCAATTAATCTTCTAATAGAACCATCCAAAGAAAAATATAAAAATTGTGTAGCATCACTTTTTATATCTACCTGCTCCTACATTGGGTAGGACCCAGATTAAGCAGTATAGTTATGATTGTGTGTTTGCAGTTTGATTAATAAGTATAAGAATAGAAATAATAATCATTTACATTTTATTAAACTTTACAGTTTTTAAAGAACTTTTAACTGAATTACTGCATTGAGTAGCATAACAAATCTAAGATGAGTAATATTACCCTCATTTAACAGACAAGAAAATTAATATCAGAGGCTAAGTGACTTGTCACGATCATACAGTGGCAGAGATAATAAGAAGTAGAATTAAGCTTCTGATTTGTCTTTCTGCCTCTATGATTTTAAAGTATACATCACATAGTTTATCGTAAACATCTATTTATATTTTTCCTCCCCCAAGAACTTGAGCTTCAAGGGACAAACCTCAGTTTCGTACTCAATTCTGTAAACCCTAGTGCCTAGTTCAATGCCCAATACCCAGTAAATATTTGATCATTTATCCAGGAGATTTAATTGTTGCTCTAGTTCTCATCTTTAGTTACGCCAGTCACTTAGCCTCTTTAAACCTGTTTCCTTATTTATAAAATGACGAGATTTAGACAGTGTAATCTGAGATGCTTGCCAGCTTGAATACCACACTACTGTCTATCTTGGAGGTAAAGCAACAGTTTCCTTAGTCTCAGAGCAGGGGATAAAATTCCTGCTGTAGAATCATCAGGGCCCATCACCAGTCCAACAAGCACTGTTTTCAGGATTCACTGGAAGGTCTTTCTGTTGGTTCTTAATATTCTGGAGGCTTCTCCTCTCATCAAGGTTCTCCTAACACCTAACTCCCGTATAAGTAATGGAAGCATGTTTTATAAATTAGAGAAGAACGATAATGGGAGAGACAAAATGAAGCCAAATGATTCCTTTATGTAAATAAATGTTTAATCCAAATAGGAGAGGCTTCGGTAGAGGGGCATTACAGGTGAGACTGTCAGCTGTCTAGATACAAAATTATTTATTTAAAACAAATTTGTTTGGTAATGAAAAAGTTTGTCCTTTAACATCATATATCAAAATATTTCCATCTCCTTGTCCCTAGTGTTATATCACATTGTTTTCCCTAGAAAGACAGCCTCATCAGAAGGTATGTCTTTGTTTCAAAAAAGATAGATTGGAAATTCAGGAGCTAGGGAAGGTGTTAGGGGGAAGGGAAAAAGCTGAACCACTGCAGGAATGATAGAAACCCTTGTGAAAGCCAAGACTCCAAGACACAGGTCCATTAAAAACTTAAGAATTAATCAGAACATTACAGAATGTTCTCCCCTCCCTCCATCCCTACCAATACACCAACAAGCCCTTCAAAAATAATGGGTTACAGCTTAAAGAGGTGAAAGACACAGCTTTCTGGGGAGCAGCATGTAAAAAAAAGTCCCAAAGCCAAGAGGGGAAACAAAAACAGACACTAAAGGAATTTGAAGACTCTGGTACTTCAGGTGCAACAAACACAGTCCAACTCCTGACCAGATTAACAAAATCCTCACAGTGAAGCCTATTTACCTCAATTCCTATTAGACAATTCAACATGTCTGCCTGTCAACAAAAATTTCAAGGCAAGTGAAAAGGACAGAAAAAACAAAGTCAGAAGTGACAAAACATGTATTAGAAGATGACTTAGATATGAGACAGACGTTGGAATTATCAAAGAATTTTTAAATAACTATGATTGAATAAGTTAAGGACTCTAATGGAAAAAGTAAACTATATGTATGAAAGAACAGATGGATAATATAAGCAAAGAGATGCAATTTCTAAGGGGAAAAAAACAGCTGGCAAAAGTGAAGAATGTTTTTGACAGGTTCATCAGTAGACTGAACACGGCCAAGGAAAAAAACCAGTGAGCTTGAAGACAGGTCAACAGAAACTTCTCAAACTAATATGCAAATAGAAAAAAGAACTTTTATAAATTAACATCCAAGAACTATGGGACAATATCAATTATATTTCATCCACAAGAAACTCACTTTAAATATAAAATTTCTGATAGGTTAAAGTAAAGGCATGAAGAAATGCTAACACTAATCAAAAGAAAGCTGGAGCAGCAATATTAATTTAGCACAAAGCAGAATTCAGAACAAGGAAAATTATCAGGAATAAAAAGGGACATTACACAATGATAAAGGAGTCAATTTTCCAAAAAGACCAAATTATCCTAAATGTGTTGTATGCATCTAATAATAGTGTCAAAATACCTGAGGCAAAATCTGATAGGACTGAAAAGAGAAATAGAAAAATACGAGTTGTGTTAAACCTGTGAAGACAGAGATTTTTGCCTATTTTACTATCATACCTCCATGTCTATAAAAGTACTTTATACATTCTAGATTTATAATAAACACTTTCAGTTAATAAATATTGTAAATATTCCCTCTTACGTTGTCCCCTCAGGATAAGTACGAGTAATACATGAGATTTGAGTGAGAAGGCATTAAAACCTTGGAAATAGTAATATGTAGCAGTGCTGCACTGGGGGTAGGGTGAGAATAACTCTTACACCAAGGAGTTTTATTAGAGAGAGAAGATTAAAGAATGCATAATTCTGGTTTTACCATCTAAGCTTTGAGCTCAGATGGCTGAAAATGCTGTCTTTTCTACCATTAGCAGTAATAATGCATAGAAGACCTCAGTTAGAAAGCTGGCTATGCCGAGTTGGCTCCTGTGACAAAATCTCATAGTACTATCATATGGCCTGCGAGGCACCACAGTTAGCCCTTGTATCCAGATATATTTCATAGGATTTTTTTTTAATAAATGACAACTTTTACAGCTATGTAAAAAGCCTAACAACTTATAAATTTTATCATGGCAGGTTTTGATTTTTCCTAAGCCTTCTGAATAAAAATTTTCTATTGCTCATGGCAGTCATTTGTAATTCAGTAAAGGGCTATTTTGGATCAGGAAGAACTTTTGAAAACTAATGATAAAGAGGAAACAAATTGAAACAAAATTCCACATGCTTCAGAGATGTCTGTCTAACAAATGGCACTTATTCAAGAAGAATTAATTATCTCATTTTTTTCTGTATCTATCATAACCTCTTAAAGGAAAGCAAGCTTTTTATTGAATTAGCAAGTTTGATTCAATGTTTCCTCTCAAAAGGCTATCACTCACAAAATAGATGTGGTTTTAATGATATACTTGATGAAGTTGGAGCCAATATCTGCAACTTATTTTCAAAAGTATTCTAAATTCCAGTTCCATATGAAGAAAAACAAGAACATATAAGCTTATTAAATCTTGCATTACAATGTGCATTTGGAGACTCTCAGAATATTAATAGGTTAATTATATAAACCATCTTAGTCTTTAGGTAAAAAAATAATATTTTGTATTCAACATAAACATAAAAATATGATCCTTTATTATTCAACTTAATAGTTCCATAAGGCAATTCCAAAATGTTGAAAGATTTTTATTAAATATATATTTTTCCTAGGCACATACCTTTCAAAAGTCCTGAAAACCTGCATAGTCTGTGACAGAGATCTAAAATAAGCCTTTATGAATACACGTTTTTTGGAAATAGGATTAAACAACACAAAATAGCTACTTTAATAAATTATTAAACAAGTCAAGGAGATAGTCAATAGGTTGAATTGTTCCCCTGAGAACTGACAGATGGTAGTTATTTTTAAAATATATAAAGCCATTCTTTTTTCCTTCAGTATGCATGACAGTATAATTTTTCTTATTTCTCTAAAATATGGCCATTTCTTATCTTACAAAGACATATGCCTTTTAAGTGCCTAGACATCATTAATTGTATAAAGATGGCTACAACAAGATATCTGTCACCAAGTGGGAGGCAGACTGTCAGTATATATAATGCAAAATATGTAAAGTACAAAAATGAAACTCATATTTGCTTTAAGAAAAGCAAATATGAGTTTGTTGGACACTCAGAGGAGATAATGACTCTTTGCAATTGTCCATGTTGTGAAGGTTACAGGAAGAAGAAAGAGCAGGGTCCTGTCAGGTGAAGGGGAAAATATCTGCAGCAAATACTTCAGTCTGATTGTTGAAGTTGTTAGCATAGCATAAAATGTGGGACAAGGATACAAAGTTAGGCTTTGGTCAGATACGGAGAATGAAAAAAGTTACGCTTAGGAATTTGGTCTTCAAATTTCCCAGTGCATAAAGTAAAGGTTAGAGATGGAGAATTTTGAAGACCAATTAGAAAACCATTGCAGTAATCAAGGGGAGAGATGGAAGTCTAAATTAATGGAGCAATAGTGAGAATGTAGAGAAAAAAGGTTTATGTATATAAGAGAAACAATGGCAGAAGAATTAACAGAATTTGGCAACAAATTTAATATGAAAAATGTGAGGAAAAAGTCAAAATTAATTCACAAGTTTTGATCTTGGATGAGTATTTTGACAATGATATCATTAAGTATAAACTACAACAGGACACTGTAAATAAATCAAAGGCAGAAAAAGATTGAAAAGCATTTATTCTTTATAAACTACTAGAGCTACAGGTGAGCGGAAGTTAATGATAATTTTGCCTGGAGCTACTCCTGTCCTTATTCTTTCTCCCCACTCCCTAACTCTCCAACCCTGCACTGGATTCAGTTGATGAGAACTGCATTTTTACCACATGAGGAGTCTGGACACAAAAACCAGTAACTTTGTTGCTGGTGGGAGCAGACTTGATTTGGGGAAGGAAGAGGGTGTGAAACCCTTGCTTTGCTCTAAAACCAATTAATTCCATAGAAAACAAACAACCCCAAGCATTGCTAGCCTGATGTTGCAGGTTTTGTTGGGACAAGCAACGGATAAACCAGAAATTTAAGAGAGATTCAGGAAATTAAAGAGCCAGAAAACGGCTGCTGAAGCTCTCCATAGATACTGGCTGACTGGGAAACAAAGTGTATTTCAGAGACACCCAAAAAGAGCTCATTGAGAAGTAAAAGCTAAGGGAGAAACTTAGAAACTGACTGCAACTTTTATTATGTTTTCCAATCAACACAGATCATTTAGCAGAGGGCAGAAGCCTTAAAATCTTTGAATTTTTGAGATGTTTGAAAGCACTTTACTTGGCTTACTGTTAAGTTATATAGACACCAGGGTGATCCCTTGGAAGTAAGGCTAAAAAATAATAACAATTCTGTATAAACATCAGCAGCCACAGATGATTCTTCAGTATAAGTACAGAGAGGACTGAATAACAAAACAACAACAAAAAAACCAACTTATAAAAATAAAACAGAATCTAGATTTACTACAATACATCTTATCGGTGTCCAATATTTAATTTAAAAAATTATGAAACATACAAAAAACAAAACTGAAGTTAAAAAGAAAAAGGAAAATGTAATCTATACCCAGGGAAAAATGTAGCCAATAAATCTGTCAGTGGGCCAAGAGGTTGGATTCATCAGACAATGACTTCAAAATAGCTATTCTAATAGGTTCAAAGAACTAAAGGAAATATGACAAGGACTCGATAAAATATTAATGTCAATGGAGAAATATAACTATAAAAAAGTATCAAATAAAAATTTTATGTTAAAAAGTATAAACACCAATATAAAAACTCACCGAATGAGCTCAAAAGAAGATTTCATATAGCAGAAGAAAATATCAATCAACTTGAAGACAGTCCAGTATATTATCCAGTCTAAAGAAAGGAAGAAAAATATATTGAATAAAAATGAACATAGCCTCAGGGATCTGTGAGGCAATGTCAAGTATACCAATAAATATGTAATCACATACCAATAGAAAAGGAAGAAGAAAAAAGTTCAAAGTAAATATTAGAAGTATTGTGGCCAAAACATTCCCAAATGTGATTTAAAATATTAATCTATACATCCAAAAAGCTCAACAAATGCCAAACTAAGATAATTACAAACAGATTTACACTTAAAATCATCATAATCAAAAGGCTGGAAAAAGAAAGATGAAGAGAAAAATCTTGAAAATAGCAAAAAGAAAATGATTTATCATATAAAACATGAATAACAATATAATTAATGGCAGAATTCTCATCAAAATAATGGAAGCCAGAGACAGCAGAATGGCATACAAAATGCTGGGCGGGAAACACTGTCAACCAATCCACTAACAATACTATAATAATTAGAACGGAGAACAGTGGAAATGATAAATATAAAATACATTTAGATACTTTTCTCATTTCTTAAATTCCTTTAAAAATATAATTATAAAATTCTATACTTGGGTTTATAACATATAGATGAAATATATGTGAAACAGTATAAAGGGAAAAAAGCAAATAGAGCTTATGTGAGCAATGTAGCTATATTTTTATCAGAATCAAACCAGTATTAACTTGAAGTAGAATGTGAAAAGTTATAATATGCATATTTTAATACCTATATCAATGATTATATATTTCATAAGATAGTTAAAAATTCAACAGAAAAATTAAAAGGCCATATTAAAAATACTGATTTAAGACAAAAAAGGCAAAAAGAAGACCAGAGAAACCCACCTCTTCAAAAAAAATATATATATGAGATATATGGAAAACAGAGCAAAAGGAAGGTGTAAGTCCAAACATAACAGTTATTATGTTATATATGGGTAAAAGGTAGACATTTTTAGATAGAACAAGGAAGTCACAACACTCTAAACAAAACACACTTGAGTATGAGACAACCTTCAGGATTAAACACACAGTAGATTGAAAATATGATGATAAAAAAGATACATCACAAAAGCAGCAATCAAAAGAGAGCTGGAGTAGCTATCTAAATATAAAAGATTTTAAGACAGGAAGTGTTACTAAAGACAAACAAGAATGTTTCATAATGATGAAAGGTAAATATACCAGGAAGATACAACAAATATAAACAAGTATGCACCCAATAACAGGGCTCAAAATACACAAAACAAAAACTAACTGAATTTAAAGGAAAAATAGACAATTTGCTCATTATAATTGGAGATTTAATACTCCTTTCTTACTAACTGATAGAAAAAGAATATACAGATCAGAAAGAACAGAGAAGATTGGAAACAAAACAAACAGGAAAAAATAAAAACAGCTAACTTTACCTGAAAAATGTTTATATATAACACTATACCCAACAATAGCAGAATACACATTATTTCCAAGCACACGTGTACTATTCTCCAGAATAAACCATATGTTAAGTTATATTCTCTGTACCTTTAAAAAGATTAATATCAGAAAAGAATAAAAACGTTCTCAAACTACAATAGAATTGACATAGAAATCAATGACAGAAAGAAATGCAGGAAATTCCCAAATATTTGGAAATTGAACAACATGCTTCTAAATAATGCAAGAGTTCAAGAAGATATCACAAGGAAAGTTTCTAAAAAATAAAACTGAACTAAATAAAAAAACCACAACATTCAAAATGTGTAGGATGCAGCTAAAGCTTTAAGCAAGGCTTAGAGGGAAATGTATAGATTTAAACCAATATTAGAAAAGAATAAAGATCTAAATCAGTATTCTAAACTTTTACTTCAAGAAGCTAGAAAAATAGAGCAAATCAATCTCAAAGTAAGTTGAAGGAAAAAAATAATAAGGGTGGAAATATAATGAGTGGAAATTATTATTAAAAATAATTTAGAAATTATTATTAGACATAATAACAACAGGGGATATTAATAAAATATAAACCAGAAAAACATTAGAGAAAATTAATGAAAGCAAAAACTGATTCTTTGAAAAGGTCAAGAACCTACAGCTACTTTCATACTTGGTAGTAACTGACTGATTGTTTTCTCTCTAAGATCAGGAACAGGGCAAGGATGTCTGTTTTTACCATTTCAATTAAACATTTTTCCAGAGGGTCTAGTCACTGCAAAAAGCCAATCAAAAACACTAAGATTGGAAAGGGATAAGTAAAATGCCTTCATTCACTGCTAAAATAATCTCATATGCAAAAGATCCTAGGGGATCTACCAAAATTCAAAATCCTACTAAAACAAATAAGCAAGCTTAGTAAGGTCACAGAATATGCAATCAATACCCAAGAAAATTGATTTCATTCTAAATGCTACAATGAAAAATCCAAAAGTCAAATTATCATTGATATAGAATAAAAATACTTGATATATCTAACAAAGGAAGTGAAATACCTGCACATTTAATAATTCAAAATATGGACTACAAAATTAAAGGGGCATTAAAAACTGGAGCAAAATACTATATGTGGAGTACAAATTTTCATATGTACTTGTCTCCAAATATATATGTAGATTCAATGTAATCTCTATCTAAATTCCAGTGGCATTTTATTGAAAGTGATAACCTCTTCCTACAATATGAATGCTGAAGAGATTCAAAGAGCTAAAACCTTTGTGAAAAAGAAGACTATAATTATAGGAATCACACTATTATTAGATCTAAATGTAAAAGTATTAATCTTTTTGAAGAAAACATAGAAGAAAATCTCCATTACCTAGAGTTAGATGAAGAGTTTTTAAACATGACACCAAAACCAAAGTACATAAAAGAAAATATCAATAAATAGGAATTCATCAAAATTAAAATATATACTGGATAAAAATAGCTTAAGAGAAAGAAAGAACTAGCCACACACTGGGAGAAAATACTTAAAGATCACATGGCCAACAAAGGAATTGTATCCAGATTATATAAAGAAATCTGTAATTGCAACAGTAAGAAAATACACAGTTCAATTAGAAAATGAGCAAAATACTTGAACAGACATTTCACCAAAAAAGGACACATGAATCACAGATAAATACATGAAAATATGATCAACATCATTAAGCACTAAAGACATGCAGACTGAAAGCTTTAATGAGATACCACTACATCCCTGTTATTAGAATTGCTGCAATAACAATTCTTACTAAGTGCTGATGAGAATGTGGAGCAACTGGATCTCTGATACACTGCTGAGGAGGATGTAAAATTTAATAGCCACTCTGGAAAACAGTTTGGTTCTTTCTTATAAAATCAAATATGCATATATCACATAATCCAGCAACCCACTCTCAGATGTTTACTCCAGAGCAGAGGTTGGAAAACTTTTTCTGTAAAGCACCAGACAGTAAATACTTTTAGTTTTGTAAGCCAAATTCCATCTCTATCACACATTCTTCATTTTATTTTTTCAACCCTTTAAAAACGTTAAAAGCATTTTTACAATTGTATGAGCATATATTTTCATTTAATGTGGATGAATATCTGGAAGTGGAATTGGTAAATCACATGGTAAATGTATATTTATTTAAGAAACTGTCGGATGGATTCCAAAGTAGTTCCACCTGACATTCCCATCAGTAAGTAACATATGGAAAGTATGAGAGTTCTGTTTCTCTTAAACATCTTCAATACTTGGCATTATTGTTGTTTTTCATTACAGATATTCTACTGAGTGTCACTATCACAAACCTTACAGGTTTTACAAAAACAGGCCATGGGTCAGATTTTTCGTTCAGGCCACAGTTTGGTGACTCATGCCCTAGAGAAATAAAAACTTACATTCACATGAAATTTTGTACATAAATATTTATACCAGCTTTATTTATAAGAGCCAAAATCTGAAAGCAGCTCAAAAGCTCTGCAATGTTTTCATGGTTTATTGTGATATATTCTTATAATGGACTCAGCAAAAAAAAGAAAAATGTAGAACCACTGATACACGTAACAACCTACATAGGTCTCGAGAGCATCATGTTGAGTGAAAAAGGCTGATTAAAAAGGGTACATAGCATATATGATTCTATTTACATAACACTTATGGAGTGGCAAAATTATAGTGATGGAGAGCAGATCAATGGTTTCCAAGGGTTAGAGTTATCTGGAAATATATGAAGGTAACAGGGTAACATGATAGAGCATCTTTGGGGTGAGAGAAGAGTTCTGTCTTCTGATTATAGTGATGGTTATACTAGTTTCCAGTTGTGATAAAATTTTATAGAACTACATTCCCAAAGAAGAGTGCATATAAACCTGGTGATATCCAAATAACATGAGTAGATTAGTTAATAGTATTGAACCAATGTCAATTTCATGGCCTTCCTAGCTGAGCCATAGTTACATACGGTGTTTTATTTGAGGAGGATGAGTGCACATTTTTTACAACATCTATGTTTTCCTAAAATTATTTCAAAATAAAAAACAAATTTAAAGTGAAAAATAAATGAGATACCATTGTACATTCAATAGAATATCTACAATAAAAAAAATGACAATGCCATTCTAGAGTTATAGATTGGCATAATTAGAGTTCTACTTAGGAGAAACTAGAACCTTCATAGTTACGTATATTACTCATGAGAATGTAAAATGAGACAACTACTTTGAAATCAATTTGGAATTTTCTTAAGTAAACATACATTTACCATGTGACCTACTAATTCCATTTCTGCGTATTTACCCAAATAAAAAGAAAACATGTTTACAGAAGGAATATACATAAATATTCACAAATATATATATCATCAAAACCTGAAAACAATAACAATCCAAATGTGAAACAATTGATGAATGAATAAACAATATGACATATCTATATAATGGAATACTATTCTGCAATATAAAGAAACAAACTCCACATGCATGATGTAACTGAATACCAAATCATTATGCACAGTGAAAGAAACCAGATACACATATTTTATGATTCCTTTTAAATAACATATCTGAAAAAGAAAAATCTATAGAACAGAAACTAGATAGCTATTTTGCTGGAAAGAGAGAATTAGCTACAGCTAGAAATGAAGACAAATTTGTAAAAACGGAAATGTTCTAAAACTGGATTGTGGTAATGGTTACACAGATGTATACATTTACAAAACCACATTAAACTGTACACTCTTAATAGGCATGTTTTATGGTATGTAAATTACATAACAATAATGCTGTAAAAAGATAAAAGCCAGAGGAGCTTCAAGATGGTGGAAGAGCAAGACGTGGAGATCACCTTCCTTCCCACAAATACATCAGAAATACAACTACATGTGGAACAACTCCTACAGAGCACCTACTGAACGCTGGCAGAAGACCTCAGACCTCCCCAAAGGCAAGGAATTCCCTACGTACCTGGGTAGGGCAATAGAGAAAAGAAAAAACAGAGACAAAAGAATAGGGACTGGATCTGCACCAGTGGGAGGGAGCTGTGAAGGAGGATAGGTTTCCACACATGAGGAAGCCCCTTCGTGGGCGGAGACTGCGGGTGGCGGAAGGGGGAAGCTGCAGAGCCATGGAGGAGAGCGCAGCCACTGGGGTGCGGAGGGCAAAGCGGAGAGATTCCCACACAGAGGATCGGTGCCGACCAGCACTCACCAGCCCGAGAGGCTTGTCTGCTCACCTGCCGGGGCGGGCGGGGGCTGGGAACTGAGGCTCCAGCTTCAAAGTCAGATCCCAGGGAGAGGACTGGGGTTGGCAGTGTGAACACAGCCTGAAGGGGGCTAGTGCGCCACAGCTAGCCAGGAGGGGTCTGGCAAAAAGTCTGGAGAGATTCTTGGATTCGAAAAATAACATTGTGAAAATGACTATACTACCCAAAGCAATCTACAGATTCAGTGCAATCCCTATCAAATTACCAATGCCATTTTTCACATAAGTAGAACAAAAAATTTTACAATTTGTATGGAAACACAAAAGACGTCGAATAGCAAAAGCAATCTTGAGAAAGAAAAATGGAACTGGAGGAATCAGGTTCCCTGACTTCAGACTATATTACAAAGCTACAGTCATCCAGACTGTATAGTACTGGCACAAAAACAGAAATATAGATCAATGGAACAGTATAGAAAGGCCAGAGATAAACCTATTGTCACCTAGTCAACGACAAAGGAGGCCAGAATATACAATCGAGCAAAGATAACCTCTTTAATAAGTGGTACTGGGAAAACTGGACAGCTACATGGAAAAGAATGAAATTAGAAGACTCCCTAACACCTTACACAAAAATAAACTCAAAATGATTAAAGACATAAATGTAAGGCCAGACACTATAAAACTCTTAGAGGAAAACATAGGTAGAGCACTCTTTGACATAAATTGCAGCAAGATCTTTTTTTGACCCACCTCCTAGAGTAATGAGAGTAAAAACAGAAATAAACAAATGGGACCCAATGAAACTTAAAAGCTTTTGCACAGCAAAGGAAACCATAAACAAGATGAAAAGACAAAGCTCAGAATGGGAGACAATAATTGCAAATGAAGCAACTGACAAAGGATTAATCTCCAATATATACAAACAGCTCATGCAGCTCAGTATCAAAAAAAAAAAAAAACCCAATCTAAACATGGGCAGAAGACCTAAATAGACATTTCTCCAAAGAAGACATACAGATGGCCATCAAATACATGAAAAGATGCTCAACATCACTAATTATTAGAGAAATGCAAATCAGAACTACAGTGAGGTATCATCTCACACTGGTCAGAAGAGCCATCCTCAAAAAATCTACAAACAACAAATGCTGGAGAGGGTGTGGAGAAAAGGGAACCCTCTTGCATTGTTGGTGGGAATGTAAATTGATACAGCCACTATGGAGAACAGTATGGAGATTCCCTAAAAACTAAAAACAGAACTACCATATGACCCAGCAATCCTACTAATGGGCACATACCCAGAGAAAACCATAATGCAAAAAGTCACATGCACCCCAATGTTCATTGTAGCACTATTTACAATAGCCAGGACATGGAAGCAGCCTAAATGTCCATCAACAGGGGAATGGATAAAGAAGATATAGTACATATATACAATGGAATATTACTCAGCCATGAAAAGGAATGAAACTGGGTCATTCACAGAGACATGGATGGACCTAGAAACTGTCATACAGAGTGAAGTCAGAAGGAGAAAAACAAATATCATATAGTAACACATATATGTGGAATCTGAAAAAATTGGTATAGACCATCTTACTTACAAAGCAGAAATAGAGACAGACATGGAGAACAAATATATGGATACCAAGAGGGAAAGGAGGGGTGGGATAAATTGGGAGATTGGGATTGACATATATACACTATTGATACTATGTATAAAATACAGAGATAACTAATGAGAACCTACTGTATAGCACAGGGAACTCTACTCAGTGCTCTGTGGTGACCTAAGTGAGAAGGAAACCCAAGAAAGAGGGGATAGATATATACATATAGTTCATACTGTACAGCAAACTGAATCAGCTAACACAATATTGTAAAGCAACTATACTCCAATAAAAAAATAAATAGGCAAATAATCTCAATATAATTTTTCATTTTGACAAAAGAAAAAAATATATCATAGATACAGAGAAAATAATTAATGCCATTCCATACTATTTGTGATTTTAAAAGGTAGTTTTAATAAACCAGGAATAGAAGAAAGTTTCCTTGAGATATTTTTCTGTATCTACAAGCTCTTATGAAAACTATTAGAGGCATTCTCTTTAAAATAAAGACACACTACCACCTCTATAAACATCGTGCTGAAGGTCTTAGGGAAATACGTATGAGTAAGACAGCAGTAGAGCTCCTTTTTAGTCCATAAACCCAGTTTTCTAAGCAGTAGCCATCCTGTCACCTTTTCTTCCTCAGTTTCTTCTCTTTTTCCTAGTTGTCAAATTTCTGTCTATATTAGGATCTTTGGTTGCAAGTGACAAAAAAAAATCCAACTTTAATTAAATTAGGCCAAAATACTTATATATGTGTGTGTGTGTGTGTGTATACGTATTTTTATATATAACATATATGTACGTATACACACACATAGATAGAGAAGCGGTCCCCAATCTTTATGGCACCACGGACCGGTTTCATGGGAGACAATTTTTCCACAGAGGGGGGATGGGAGAGGGGGGAGGGATGGTTCAGGTGATAATGCAATCGATGGGGAGCTCTGGGGAAGGGCAGATTAAGCTTCGCTTGTTCCCCTGCCACTCACCTCCTGCTGTGTGGCCCAGTTCCTAACAGGCCTCAGGTACTGGTCCACAGCCTGAGGGTTGGGGACCCCTGATATAGAGTATATATTATATATAGTGCTTTATTTCTAATATGTGAATATGTGAATTTTACATGTTTGAAATTCAATTCTATGAACCAGTCAGGTCTCTGATATTTACCTCGTCATTATTAATTATTCAGCAAGAAGCTTTTGCAGCAACCTCAAACGAAAAATGTCAGTCCAAAATGCAGAGTGTCTTAACTGACTGTTTTCACCCCATTTTACATCTAACAAAACTCAGGCTAGAAATGGATATTAAATAATTTGCCAAGACCACTTGTTGCATTTCCAAGGTCACCCAGGCAGAAACCATGGCCAGGATGAGGCCCAGGATGGCCTACCTTCAACAGCTTTGTTCTGCCCAGTAGAACCAGGCAGGTGCTGCAAGTACCCAACTAGAATCAAAGCTCGTTTTAAACCATCCATATAGATCTGACCTATCTACACTAATACTAGACATAGAAAGATTAATCAACTTTATTTTCATGAACTCTGCTGCCTGTTGGGACATTATATAACTACCCATGGAAGGAGTAAGCCGTCAAACAACTTTTCTATTACCTAGGAGTCAGTATAAATCATGACAGTATGAAATGTCAGAATTTAAATTTACAAAGAGGAAATAGCCTAATTTGCAGTTTCTTCATCTCAGATATCATGATGCATCAGTACACTCATAATTGGTTTGACACTGAATTTCATAACAGAAAGCACCTGGGCTCACTCCCATGGTGACCAGTGAGAGCAATTTCTGAAGCTGGGACAAATTATCCCCTTTAAAAACAACAACAGCTGTCTCAGTGATCTATAAATGTGTCTTCCCCTTTATCCTGGGATAATATTCATGTTGCAGGAAAGCAGGGACAAGGGCATTATGGGAGGTATGGCTCTGGTGGAAAACCAACTGTTCCCTATTTATCTCTTTGGTGGCCAATGAGCCTTTATTCACCATACAGCTGTTTCTTCCCATCCTCCTTATTAGACACACCTGCTTGCTGTATACATGCCTGATCATTAGATACATTTATCAGTATGCAAGAAGTCCCCTTTTCACATTATATCTCTGTAACCTCAAGGGTAAACCCTTTTCAGAGACTCAGTATATGGCCAAACACATCGGTAAATGAACTGAGAGTCAGCAAGAAAAATCCCTGCACCTGGACCCCCTTTTAATATGTAATATACTCTAAGACTAAAAGCTTAAAATGAGAGGGATTATCTGGATGACTTTACCACTAAATTCTCTCCTTTTTTTGTTCCTCTTAATTTTATACCGATAAAAGCAAAGACCATAATAAACTACGATTATTAGAAACATCCCATTATATTTAATAAAAAATTAGAAAAATGTAAATGTCTCTGAGGTGACTCTGGCTCAGATCTCTCATGGGAAGTGTAGAACAATTCTCCACATTGCCTATAAGAGCTAGGACACTATGCCCTATAACCCCACAAATATACCATAAAATATCTTTCCCCACAAATATTGAGCTTTCCAGTCAGTGTACTTTCACATGTTTTTTGCTAAATTTAACAAATCACTGAATTAAACCACTGCTAATTTTCCGGCACCAAGATGGTTATTTTGGAATAATAATTGGTAGTCACTCTCTGCCCTCTTCTTGAATTTACCTTTGAATATCTGAGCTCTGGATAACAAACAAAAATTTCTCCTCCTTCAAATCCCTCCACAACACTATGGCTCTTGTCAACTCGAGTGGATAAGCATAAGATTCACGGTTTTTCTCACCTCTGTGTCCAATAAATTGCTGGGGAATTCAAGATATATTTCAAAAGTCAAAATTTAATCTAAAAGATTATACAGAGTCGGCACTAGACATATGACCCTCAAGAGATTACTTTATAATCGACTTATTGAGGTAAATTCACATACAACATTCTCACGAATTGGTACAATTTTGTATATGATTTGACAAATTTGGACAAATGTATATAGTAATGTAACTACCACCACAATGAAGATACAGAACATTTCCATCACCCCAACAAGTTTGCTTGTGACCCCTTCTAGTCAATTCCCTACCTCTACCTCCCACCCTTGGAAATTGCTGATCCCCTTGTTTATCTATGGTTCTGACTTTTCTAGAACTTCATATGAATGCATTTTTTGATGTCTGGCATTAAACTTTTAAGATTTATTTATGTTCTTGCCTATGTCAGTAATTCATTCAACTTTATTTCTAAGTAATATTCTATTTATGGATATACCACACTTAGTTTATCCATTCACTGTTTGATGGACATTTGGATTGTTTGGTGATATTACAAATAAAGTTTCTATGAATAACTGAATGCAAGTCTTTGTGTTAAGATACATTTTCATTTATCTTCAGTAAATAACTAGGAGTGGAATTGCCGGGTCATATTATAAGTACATGTTTAACTATAAGGGACTGCCAAACTGTTTCCCAAAGAGGCCATACACTTTTGCATTCTCACCAGCAAGTATGAGATCCAATCGCTTTATGAACATGCCAACATTTGGAGTTGTCTTTTTTTTAGCTGTTCTTATGGTATTAAAATATCATATTTTAATTAATATTTCATTTGCCATTCCTATGTCTCCTGTGATGAAATATCTCTTCAAAATACTTGCCAATTTTTTAAAGCAGATATTTGTTTTCTTATTACTGTTTTTCCCCTCAATGTCTGACAAAAATTTCTGCAGTCATATATAAAAAAGTGCTATTATTGGATGATAGATACAAGTTCTTCACTTTATAAGATATTGCCAAATTGTCTTATTCACTTGTTTTAGTAATAGATGCATAACTGACAATATTAATATCACATATTAAAAATATAGTCTGATAAGTTTTAAAATATGTATATACCCTTAAATTATCACCACAATCCAGTTAATGAACATATCCAAACACATGAAAAGATATCTTGTATACATTTGTAATCTCCTCTCCAATTTCTCCCCAACTATCCACACTCCCCATCCTGAGACAGCCATTGGTTTTCTTTCAGTCACTTAGTTTGCATATTCCAGAATTTTATATAAATAGAATAATATATATGCATATATGTGTATATATACACACACACACGCACACACATACAAACATACATATGGCTGTTAGCATAACTGATACTATCTTTGGCTCTTACAGTTTCTCCTATCCTTCTGCTGACCCTACCCAGTATCTCTTCAAAGTGCAGTAAATCACTTCTCTGTATCCAAGGGCTTTGTCATTAATAGATATCATTAGACAAGTTACTTTGTCTTAAAACCAATAAGCAGTCTGAGGGGAGATATTTTAAGACAATGTAAACGACTTTCCCTTCATCAAAATTTCCCCCTACATTTACCAGTAGGAACTCTGCATTCTAATGTAAACAAGAGACATCCCATCATTTTCTAATGTATATACTGATGTCTTTATTATTCGTATGAGCTCAAAAATTCCTATTTTCTAATGGTTTATGTTTCATTATGGTACTTAATTATTTTGGTACACAAATTGTCTGAGATTTGATCAATGGAAGACATTCAAATTGATTTCTGTGTTCTTTTGACTCATCTCCATTCATTTTTAAGCACTTTCTTCTTAGACTAATAATACATTCCCAAATTATCTTTTACCAACCCCGCCACAGCATTAGAAGCAGTCATTTATCCAAGGAGGCTTGGTTCGTTTTAGTGGATATGACTTGAACATCAAGTGCTTATTGCTATTTTGGCTGTCATTACTTCATGGACCTTTCATAGAGAAAAGCTAGGAAATATATGTATGCATATACACAGATACAAATGTATATATATATATACACACATATACATATATAATATTTATCTACATGTATATGTGGCTATATGTTTGTGCATATATATACAGACATGTACAAGCATTCATACTTATACATGTGTACATATAAATAAATTTAAATAGGAATGCATATATTTTAGAAATGCTGACTTCACATCTATACCTCCATTTTGAGTCTATCCTTATAGGTTTCATTTTTGCTTTTCTTTATTCCATATTCCTCTCTCTCTATTTCCTAAATGAAACCTTAGGTCTGAATTAACACATTGACTCAAGAGTTCAATCCTCCTCTGCTCATTAAGACCAGCAGGTTCTGTTTGGGTTCTCTCTCACATCACTGCAGTCTGAAAATTCACCTTCTGAAATAAGGAAAGACAATCTTAGGGCCCACTTCATATTTATTCCTTCTCTTCTTCTGCAGCCTTTTCTGTTGTTTCATACATTTATTTAAGGTGGTAGAGTAAATTTCACCCCAGTTACCACATAATGAATAAAAGTGAGTGTGTCCTGCAGAAATTAACACTATACTTCAATAAAAAAATAAAATAAAATAAAATAAAGCTTGTCATTTACACTTGAACAAAAGTGAATGTGTCCAACAGATTTTTTTTAAAGCAAATGCCTATGGGATGGACAAATCTGTGTCTTTATTAATAAACTCATAAACCACGGATCCAAGTTGAAACCTGATCCTTATCCTTCCTCATGAGGATATTAACAAGTTCTGTTTGGTTTATTTTGGTCACATTCCTGAATCCAACCTCTTCATCCCTTTCCTTATTCCTAAACTCTTAATCATTGTCTCATAACCCCTCCCCTTGGGTTGTAAAAGAGCCTATTAGCCGGCTTCCCAGCCTCTTATTTATTTTATCCCAAATCAATCTACTACAGTGAACCTGAGACTCAGTTTTGATCATGGCACTTTCACTAGGCAAACATCTTTGGTGGTTTCATCCTGCTAATACAGTGAACTTTACTTTTATATCAAACTATACATGGGGCACAGAATTTTGTCCTTTCTTTTCCCCTTTCATCCATTCACCCATTACTCAAGCAATACAAAATTAGGAATGTTTACTCATACCTAAATGTGTAAAATATATTCACAAGTGTTCAACAGGACAAAAGTTCACATCAAATAAGCTTTCCTAGTTGATTAAATCTAGACAAGTTTCCAGCATCCCTAGGAGTCAACTTCCTTCTCTGTAACACAAATGTAATCACTGTAATTATCTCACAGTTCTTCCTTGAGAATCAGATATGTTTCTATCTGTAAGTAAACAGTAAAAGTTAGCTGTGATCATGTTGACGATAATGACGATAATGCATATGTTTTTCTAATCACTCTGAATGTTTAACTCTTCTCCAAGCCTAGAAGTCCAATGTATTCTCTAAGACACTTTTCTTCTTCGCTTTAACTTACATATATAATCTAATCATTTTCGCTACTTCCAGAATGTGATCTTGCTTGAACAATGGAGATATTATTGGATTTGCTCTTTGTTAACTAGTCAAGGCTTGAGGGAAAGTCTACATGGCACAATATATGGCGGCAATAGTCTGCAGAGCATCTGAACCACCATTAGTCCATGTTTGCAGAAATATCTGAAGCATTATCACTATTATCTGTATATTCTAGGAGTAAAAAAGCTTCCTTTTCTATTTGGATTTGGCTTGTCTCCAAATTAAGTGACTCTTTATCAGGTATTTAGGTTGATAAGATCTATGTTTTAGGATTACTCCATCAACAAGTATAGAAGTTAAACTGGAAGCTAGAATAGAGGACTGCAAGAACAACACTGGTCAGAGCTAATGGGTACCTGAACAAAAGCAGAACAAAAAACTTAAATTCTCTGGGGCTACTAATATGAGCCAAGCATTCTATCAGGCAGACATCAGGAAGAATCTCATTTCACAGATGAGAAAACTGGAGACCAGTCAAAATTTTCCCCCCCAGTATCACAGAGCTTGCTTGTGTTAAGAGGTAGGATCTCTGCTTCCACATCTTGCACTTTTTATCTGTGGGTCCTCAGGGATCCTGATATCAGGCCCCAACCACCCCAAACACATTCACAAAAACAAACACAGATACTTATTCCAGTGATCCTCTGAAGCTCTACTGTCTTTGGGTGAAATATTTCACTCAAAAAGAGGAGTAATATATTGGGGAAGAACAGAAACTGACCTGAAATAGACCTGAGTTTTGCCTCAGGTCCTCCACCTTCTGTTAGGGACAATTTACTGAACATCTCTAAGCCTCAATTTAATCACCTGGAAAAATCATAACCCTTACAGTCTTATGTCAAAGGCTAAGTAAGATCATAAATACATAATCATCGCGTCCTATGTCTCACAAAAAGTTCTGACCCGCCATGCCATATTCAAATGCTTTATCAGGATATTGTGAAGTAGCGTCCCCACTGAAAAAGAACTTGGTTATTGGTAAGAGTGAGGTCTAGAATAGATGCCCACCCCCCCACCCCCCCACACCCCCGCGTAAGAAAGCAAGCAATGTGTTGCTTCCTCACAAAGAGGAGGTCATCATGTCTTTGGGGAGAAGCTAGCAACCAAACCCTGTCTGTTGCTGGGTCCTCCTCAGGAGAGCAGGTCTAAGTCTCTAGAACTTAGATGGCCCCTAGTATAGCGCAGGCAGCAGAGATGCATGGGAGATAGAAGTGCATTATTCAGAAAGGCAAGAATTGTTTATAAATTTGGGAGGGACTGAAGCTGCACCAGAGGATGCTTAGAACAATGCAGAGATACAGTGAGAGAACAAAACAACTTTCCTCTTTTATGGGCATAGTTTGGTTTAGCATAGAGAGGGAAGGGGAACTAAAATTTGGGGACCACATATATACGTGCAAAGTGGTAGATACCTGACACATGTTTTCGTACTTAACTCTTTCAACGACTCAATGAGAGATGATAATCCCCATTTTTGAAGGGAAAAATTGAGTCTCTTAAGTAACTTTGCTGTGCTATTTAGCAAGGAAATAGCAAAACTCATATTTGAACCAATATGGTTTGCTCTAAAGCCTGTGCTCTTTATATCCCATGTTAGTCCATGGGGAGCTTCTGCCTCTTATTTTCTGTGAGATGAAGGCATATATCCATAGACCTGAAAATTAAAATGAAAAGGAGGTATACTGGCAAAGGTCCCAGCAGGAAGCAGATGGCCTACTTAAATGGTGTAATTTTAGGAGAGTTTAATAAAGGATTATGTACAAGGTATGGATAGGATTACGGGAAACCAATAAGAAATGTAAAGGCAGCATCAAACTAGCAGCAAAGGAGCAACTAGTATCCTACATCTGAAGGGATAAAGGGAGGGAGCAGAAACCTGAACCCATAGAGAGAAGTAGAGCTGGAGAAGAGGAAATACCTAGAGGAGCTAAGGCTTCAGCGAAAGAACACAGCCACTGCCAACCCATCGTCCAGCAGGACAGCGGTCAGGGGAATAAAATACACTGAACTCACTCTACTCCCATCTTTTAGTGCTTCTCACTAGTCAAACCACCTGTAACCCAGAACTCAAGCAAGCTTTTTGATGCAGCCTCAAATTACCTACAATTGGGGATATAGCTTTAGTGGTAGATCACATGCTTTGCATGTATGAGAACCCAGGTTTTATCTCAGGGTACCTCCAATTTAGCTAAACTTTGATAATAGGAGTTCAAATTTATATCTCGTTTATCCTTAGCAGGTCTTTCCTCAAATATTAAAATAAATATATAGGTTGTTGGTACAAAATTGTCTACTTCCTGGAACAAACAGAATGATGGAGAGTAATGGACCCAAATGCGCAGAAAGAAAATATCCATGAGTTTGTTTTCTATGCCTGTGAGTCCCTTTCTGTTACGGTACTAAAGGGGAAAGGAGTGGAGGGATAAATTAGGAGGTTGGGATTAATATATACACACTACTATATATAAAATAGATAACCAACAAGGACCTATTGTATAGCACAGGGAGCTATGCTTAATATTTTGTAATAACCTATAAGGGAAAAGAATGTGAAAAAGTATATAAAACTGAATCACGGTGCTGTACACCTAAAACTAACACAACATTGTAAATCAACTATATTTCCATTTTAAACAAAGAAAGCAAATAAATATATATGAAACAAAAAGAAAAGAAAGAAAGAAAATATCCAACAGTTGAACTTAAATTATACTCAGGCTGAACATGGGAAATTGAAGCACCTTCACATACCCAGGCCAAAGGTGTGTTAAAAAAGCAGCAACCTGAGTCCTGTGCTCAAGGAAACTTTAACCATCAAGAACAAAAAGAATAACCAAATAAAATATGGGCTGAACTGTCATCAGCATCTGTGTGGTCTGCTTTAGAAGAGCAAAGAAAAGTTTCTAGAAGACAATGACTTCAGGTGTCAGATGAAGAATCCATTTAGTATCAGGGAGTTCTAGCTGAAGTAATTAAGTAATACCAAAGGCAAGCACATACTACTCACTTAAACTAGCCCCTTAACTCCAGAGTTCATGATCATCTCTTTGGAGAAAATTAGTATCTCCCTTTATAGTGTATTCATTGTATTTTGTTTTGCTTTTGTACTTAAATTTTAACTGCTTGGCCTTTTTTTATTTTCCATTTGAAACTAGTAGTTGACCACAAAGAAAATTTGGAAAACAAAGAAAAGTAGAAAGAAGAGATCTATAAGCCATGTTTCTATTTCTCAAAGACAATCACTATTAACACTATATTCTGAACACCTTTTCTTGGCATACTTTTATTTGCTCAATACTTTCTCCAGATATCATTTTATTTGCTTATTGTACATAATTGTTACCATCCTTTAGATCAGTAGTTCTCAAAATATGGTCTCGGGGCCAGCAGCACAGGCATCACCTAGAAACTTGCTAGAAATGCAAATTATTGGGCACCATTCCAGACCCACTGAATTAGAAACTGGTGTTGAGACTCAAAAATCTATGTTTAACAAGCCCTCCAGGTAACATGATACACGCTTAAGTCTAAGAACCATTTTATATTCTAGAGCTATTTTATATTCTATATTTTTTCACTCAATATTATCACAGTAACATTTTCAATATCATGATTAACACAATCATTTCAGTAACTGTTTAGGATTTACAATCCTGGAATTATAATTTATATTTATAATTTATAATCTTAGGATTTATAATCCTGGAGTAGATAATTCATTTTAATCAGCTGTTCATTTATTCATTATTTTGTAATATACACTGTGTACTTCTATGTAACAGATAGTGTTCTAGGTGATATGGATATAATATCAGAATGAAGAATATTCTACTTAATCATTACTAACTTTGATTATTTCCAATTTTTACCACTGTAATTAATGCTGAAACTAAATACCTTTTTTGGTATAAAGGCTTCCCCCCTCCCCGTTTATTTTAGAAGGAAGAAAGGAAAGAATATCTAAATTAGTATGACTTTGAGTTCCCCATATTTCCATCAAAAGAATGTCTTTTATTTTCCATGATTCTCTTCTCTTTATTAAGATAAAAAATATTCCATCATCTCAGGTAGCACAATAGTCCAATCCTGTCCTTCCCTGCTTCTCAGAGAGAAACATTAGAAACTCTGCCTAATTCTGAGAAAGAATCCATTCTCTGCTATTATTACTGAAAATATGTGGTCCCAACTGTTTGATGCAATTCTTGTCCAGTTCAGTCATGGTTAAAGCATTTCCAAAACTGCTGGTTAGCAATAATCTTTTATTTCTGATTAATAGGGAGAAATATACCATTTCTTTCTCTAGTACTATTCTCTGCTGTGATCCCCAGTGTGTGCCTGGACTCCCCACATGCCCATTAATTTGCATGTCTTCACACACTGGCCTCATGGCCCAGAGTGGCTGGATATGAAGACATTTTATAAGCCACAGATGGTGCCAGGAGAAAAACGTTCCTCTCAGACCCTTTAGAATGGGGTTGAACATTCTAGAATGGGACTCTCCCCTCAGACCCTTTAGAATGGGGTTGAACATTCTAGAATGGGACTCTCCCCTCCCTTTTTGTGAATTTCTATCCCTTCTCATCCAGCCGGTTGACCTAAGACAGGACTAACTTGGCCCATCAAAGATATTTAACAATGTTGAATCCTTAAATGGAAGAGATCTGATCTAGTTTACTCTCTTTCTGAAGGTTTGTTGGGCCTTTTGCCATAAATAGAGAAAGGACACAATCTATTAAGCAAAATCAAGTAAATATATGTCTATTTGCTCAACTACTGAGGGTTAATACAGCTACATAACTGAAAAGGGACATCCTAAAACTAACAGCCTGTTATCCAGGATTATTGGATAATCAATAAATTGCTTCAATAAATATAACAGAGACTGAAAACTTTTAACTATTTTCAATGTATTAACATATATTTATTGAGCATCTAGCCACTACAGGATGCATCAAACCAAAGCAGGCAAAAATCTCTGCCTTTACGGAGCTTACATGTTGATGGAAAACATGGACATGAAACAAACTTCAAATAATCGAAGTAAATTACTGAGGTCTCAAAAAGTAGAGTGATTTAGAGAAAAAGAAGGTAGGGAAGATGAGGGAGCCAGTTGTAACTTTAAATATTATCCTCTGGAAAGGATTTCCTAAGAGGTGACATTTGATCTAAGTCTTAAGGGAGTTGAGGTAGTGAGCCCTGTAGTTATTGGGAGAATGTTCTAAGATCACCTTCCACACTTACCTGGAACTCTACTGGGGAAATCACTGAGGCTGAAGCAGGAGTGGGAGTGGGCAGACATAAGGAAGGACTTCCTGTGAGGAACTGTGGGGATCTGAGTTTGTGTATCACATGACCTGTTCTCCCATGTGTGCTTGGGGCTTCATGAAGTCCTTGAGATTGGGGGAGAGGAAGGGCCTGGTATGTGAAGGAAGTCTGGGAGAGGAGGGAGGAAACTGAGGTGAGGTCTCACCCCCAACTCTGTCTCTGTGATCATTCTCTACTGCATCCAGAGTTTGAGGTTTAAGTGATTTCGATGTGCTTAGTAAATCCTAGGATCCTTGGATCTGAGGCAAAGTTGCGCACGACAAAGTATTAAATTAAGGAATTTCTAACACCCTGGAGGCTCAAAACAATAATTTCAAGTATAAAAATATAAAAAAATAAATGTCTGATCCATAATGTTTTTATTGAATACGTGTTGAAATTATATATTTGGAATAAAATATTCAATAAATAAAATTAAAATATTAATAAAATGTTAATTTTATTAAAATTAATAAGATTTATTAGTTAAATGAAATATTACAATTATATTACCCACTATTTTTTTACTGTTTTTAATGTGGCTATTAGAAAATTTTAAATTACATCTGTGGGTAGAGTTGTTAGCTAATGCCAAGGTGGCAACTATACTGCAATACAAAAATGTATGAAATCAACACATACACCTCAAACTTATACATATGTCAAATATATCTCAAAAAGTAAATTTTAAATGTTTTGTGGTTCAAATTATACTTCTATTGGATAGTTCTATTTTATAAGCTTCATAATAGGCCTCTCTCACTTGAGACCATCCCCATTCTGTCTATGGAATCTGTATCTCTCTGAATAAACTTGCTTTCACTTAAAAAAGAAAGTTTAATAATAAAGTATTTTTTAATATTTACTACTTTTAACATTTTTATTTCAAAATAATTATAGACTTACAGAACAGAGGGGTTCAGTGTACCCTTCACCCAATCTTCCTTATGTAGCTATAGTAAAATATCAAAACCAGAAAATTGACATTGGCACAATGTTTGTGTGTTTTAGTTCTATGCCGTTTTAGCACATGTGTACACAGATTCATGCAGAGAAATCACGGTACAAAACCATTCCATAACCACAAAGGTCTCTCTCATGTTATATACTTTTTATGGTCATATCCATCCCCTCATCCCATCCCTGTCCCCTGGCAATCACTCATCTGTTCTCCATCTCCATAACTGTGTCATTTTGAAAACATGATATAGATGGAAACACACAGCATGTGGTCTTTTTAGATTGCTGTACTTCACTCAGCATACCATCATTTTTTATTTCTCTTTTATTTTTGGTTATGTGTTTGCTTGAAATTTTTTCTTTGTTGATATAAAGTAGCTTTGAATTTTTATTTAGTCAACCATACTGATTTTTTCCTTTGAGGGTTCTGCTGCTTTAAAGATTAGAAAGCTCTTGTAGCTCCAGAGTTTTGGTAAAAGTACTCTTTTATTTTCTTCAAGCTATATTATGGTTATTTATTTGTTGTTTCATATAACTCTTAGACAATTTGGGACTTGTTTTAGTTAGTGTAGGTTTTTTTTTTTCAATAAGGAAACTAATTGTCCCAAAACTTTGCTTAAAAGAACGTTTTCTGTCACTCGTTTGTTTTTGATGCTTCCTGAAATACTAAAGGTGCTCAGTAAATGCCTGCACCATAACCTGGGCTTAGTTTTGGAAACAGAAAGTTGACCACATGGAGGTTGAAATTACAGACCATTGGAAGGAATTTAACAGCACCTTTCATGCACATCAAGTTCTATCACTGTTTGCCTCATTTTGTAATCTTACTAGTCAAGAATCTAGGGCACTGAATGTAACACAGAGCAACCTTGGGTCATAGTCCAGGACAGCAACAGAAACCAAGACACAATATACCTGAGGGCTGAGTCAGTCTTGCAAATTCAGGAGGAATCTTCTTGATGATCACTGCCGGGAAAAATGGAGCAGTAGTCCATGACCACTGTTATTGGGAGGAAAAGTCTATACCTACTGAAAAGAGATTATCTTCCCATCTGAAGCATTTCAGATTTGTTACTGAAATAAAATTAAATATTTATAGAAAAATAAAGAAGAAAATAAACTATCCATCTTGTAAGATGTGTGAATTGTCAGGTCAGTCCTATCTCTTAAAATCTTTGATGGGCTGCCTAGGTCAGCAGACAAGAGAAGATACCAGTGGGGCTGAGGTAGGGAAACTTACTATGAGACAGGGGTAAGTTCAGACACACCAAGACCTAGGATGTAGGAGGAAAGAGTTAACTCTTGGCATAGTTTGTGACTTATGCAGAAACTTCTCTGATCCTGCAAATTATACAAACGCTTTGGCCCAAGGGAAAGAAAGAAAGGATGTGTGAATAAAGGTGAGCATAGTACTGCAGACTTATAAATGAATGGGACTTAGGTGTGGACCAAATGATCCCTGAGTTCATTCCCAATGTCTAGTTCCATATGTACTATTGATTTTTCTCCGGTGAGTGTCCTGACCATGTGAAAACGATGGACATTCTATATTTGAGTCTTTGCAACAACCACCAGCAAGCTACTCTATCAGTGAAATGAAAAGGTGAGAGTTACTCGCACACAACCGCCTTACTTGCCTGGTTGAGCAATGATGAGACAGACATACTTCATGGGGGGTACAGCAGAACTGACCCATTAAGACAGCAAGAACTAAAAAGTCCATCTCCTCCAGTAAGCCATGAAGAACAACTCTGTTAACAGCCCACTGGAATCTCTCTCTTTCACTCTCATATTTTAAGGTAATTTGTTGATATTTCTATAGTAATATTTATCAAACTATTTTTCCTAAAATTTTATTCATATATCCCTACTTCTCTCCTAGAACTAGACTGTGCTCCTAAGCATATGAGCAGTAACTTAACTACTTTTGCATCTTCAATGTCTACTGCAGTATCTAAGCCTCAGACAATGCTTAAGGGATCTTAAACTGTATTCAAGCAATCATAAATATAGAAGATTACTAGGAAACATGTATACTGTTACCTCAATACTATCAAATGCAGTAAGAACTTAAGAACAAGGGCTTTGGAATTGTAAAAACCTGGGTCGAGGCTTTGATATACTACTGCTTATCTCTGCAGACGTAAAAATTTTTCTAAGCCTTAATTTCCTCACTTGAACAAAAGGATATAATAATAGTACTTATGCAATAGGGATGTTGGAATTATTTGTCAAGTAATTCATTACATAGATTTAAACATAGTGTCTAGCATATAGCATGTATTCGATAAATATTAGTAATTCTTTTGGTAAATGGAAAATGAGATAGAAACACCTATTAGTAAGTACAATTCTTAAGTGGAGATTCAATTTAATTAGAGGAAGTAGACAATTATCATTATAACCTTAAACTCAGGAAACAACTGAGTAATTTATTCACTTGGAGTTGGAAGAGCAGTATTTAAGTGAATTCTAAAATCGACCTCTGGAGAATTGATTGTGAACTTCACTCCTGATGGGATGGCTAAGTAAATAATTACTTATTAACATTTCACATTTTAATCTCCTGAACTAGCAATAAAGTGAAGATTTGATTTGGGGATTTAAAATCAGGCTATAGATAATTTGCAGCTAAGGTGAGAAGGTAACTGGAAACAGGGAGGCTTGGGTCAAATGGCAAAAACACAGTTTAGCTGTTGACCAAGAAGAGGGGCTGAGGAGACATTTTTGAGGCTAAGAACACTTGGGACAATTTACGGATGGATGACTGGGACACTCCTCAATAGCATGTAATGATTTTTCCCTTGAAGGCACTGCCCTTCAGTGCACTGCCCTCCCCTGACTTGTTCTTTTCTTTCCACTGTGAGAGCAGCACCTCAATTACTTGCGCTTTTAATGCTGACAACGTGCTACTTACACAATGGATATGTTTCTGAGGGTTGTGGAAAAGGAATGTTTTGAGACCACAACCACTGCACATGTTGATGAAAAGAAAATGCTGGGAATAAAAAAAGAAACTCTCAAATATCACATCAGAGCTGGATATTGGTCACACAGTAAAGCCAGACAGTCTGAGGTCTATATTCTGGGCTTGCAACCAGCTACAGTTGACCCTTGAACAACGTGTGTTTGAATTGCATGTGTATTTTTCAAACCTTTTTCAAAACTAAATGCTATAGTACTACACAGTCTGTGGTTGCTTGAATATCCAGCTGCAGACGAACCATGGATACAGAGGATCGACTATAAATTATATCTGGATAAATGCCACCTTGTTTACGGGTCAATAGTGGTAGTATGACCTTGGACAACTTCCTTCACCTCTGTGACACCCAACTTCTTTATTTGTAAATTGGGAATAAGAGTATCAACCTCAAGAGGCAGGCAGTTCTCCTATTAAGAACTGGTGGAAATCCCAGAGGCATCCTAAAGGACTCTGTCACTGTCTTTGCCTTACCTTCCTCAGCTATGAGTTTCTGATCATTCCTTTCCATGAAATCTAAATCTGACAGTCATTGTTTTTGTACACTGCTGCCACCAGGGGGCATTGACCCATAGAGGATCCATGATGACTGTCCAATAAATATTACTTAACTTTAAAACAACGAAAAGTGTTCTAGAACCTATTCTGAAAACAAATGTCTTTCTGCCAGATAGCCCAGAACATTGTGAATCTCTGTTCATTTGTTCAATGTCAGACAAGGAACATTCATCCTGCCGCAATCAATGATACTTGAGGAATATAAGATTTAAATCTTATACAATAATATTAATTAAGATTTCTGAAGTATCCCTTAATTTTTCTATTTCCAGCAAAGTGGTCCTCCTAGGATGCTCATGAAAAGTCACTGTGCAAGTGGAGAAAGCTCCATACATTTTTTTCAGTGCCGCTTCACTTTTACACGGCCAAAGGCACCACCATGGAGGAATCACACCTTCCTACATATCATACTAAATAGATTAGCTTTCCTTTCCAGTTCTACTCCCCTTGTCTGGGGCTAGGAAACTACTATGGTAAACATAAATGTTTAAGGTCAGCTCCATGCCCATCTGCGTGTGCAAAAGAAAGCATTTCCCTATAGGATATTAATGTGCAGACCCCATACTGGTGAGTACCTAAAAGCTGCTCTCCAACCTGTCAGGGCCAGTAAATAAATGACTCAGGGGAAGGACTGGATTTGGTCCCAAATAAAGCATCTATGTCAATTAGCAGCATGCATTTTGCGTCTCATGAGGCTGACTGCAGTACCTAGGACATACCCTTTCTTTCTTACCTCTGGGAACCCCAATATCAACACGAGGGTCCCTTATTATCTTGAGTCATTGAACCCAGGTTTTTGAGGACTAAGGCAGATCACAGCATGAATAAACAATGATTAATGTGAGTTTATATTGGAATTATTCTAATATAATCAAAAAGTTAGAATCATTTCTCTCTTCTCTGTCAATCAAAAAGTTAACTTACTGGTTTTCAGCGTTTTGTAACCTCACGTTATTCAGATTAAAACAAACCTCTAGTAAAACACCAGGATTTCCTCATTCTGTTACCTCCATCAATGTAAGAACTTCAAAACTTGCCCTACATTCCACTTTTGTTTTTTTTAATATTTTTGAATTTTATTTTATTTTTTTATACAGCAGGTTCTTATTAGTTATCCATTTTATACACTTCAGTGTATACATGTCAATCCCAATTGCCCAATTCATCACACCCCCACCCCCACCCCCACTTTCCCCCCTTGGTATCCATACGTTTGTTCTCTACATCTGTGTCTCAATTTCTGCCCTGAAAACTGGTTCAAATGTACCATTTTTCTAGGTTCCACATATATGCGTTAATATACAATATTTGTTCTTCTCTTTCGGACTTACTTCACTCCGTATGACAGTCTCTAGATCCATCCACGTCTCAACAAAAGACCCAGTTTCATTCCTTTTTATGGCTGAGTAATATCCACTGTATACATGTACCACATCTTCTTTATCCATTCGTCTGCTGATGGGCATTTAGGTTGCTTCAATGACCTGGCTATTGTAACTAGTGCTGCAATGAACATTGGGGTGCATGTGTTTTTTGAATTATGGTTTTCTCTGGGTATATGCCCAGTAGTGAGATTGCTGGGTGATATGGAATTCTATTTTTATTTTTTAAGGAACCTCCATACTGTTCTCCATAGTGGCTATATCAATTTACATTCCCACCAACAGTGCAAGAGGGTTCCCTTTTCTCCATACCCTCTCCACCATTTGTTGTTTGTAGATTTTCTGATGACGCCCATTCTAACTGGTGTGAGGTGGTACCTCACTGTAGTTTTGATTTGCATTTCTCTAATAACTAGTGATGTTGAGCAGCTTTTCATGTAATTCTTGGCTGTCTGTATGTCTTCTTTGGAGAAATGTCTATTTAGGTCTCCTGCCCATTTTTGGATTGGGTTGTTTGTTTTTTTAATATTGAGCTGCATGAGCTGTTTATATATTTTGAAGATTAATCCTTTGTTGATTCGTTTGCAAATATTTTCTCCCATTCTGAGGGTTGTCTTTTCGTCTTGTTTATGGTTTCCTTTGCTGTGCAACAGCTTTGAAGTTTCATTAGGTCCCATTTGTTTATTTTTGTTTTTATTTCCATTACTCTAGGAGGTGGATCAAAAAAGATACTGCTGTGATTTATGTGAAACAGTGCTCTTCCTATTTTTTCCTCTAAGAATTTTATAGTGTCTGGTCTTACATTTAGGTCTCAAATCCATTTTGAGTTTGTTTTTGTGTATGGTGTTAAGGAGTACTCTAAGTTCATTCATTTACATGTAGCTGTCCAGTTTTCCCAGCACCACTAATTGAAGCGACTGTCTTTTCTCCATTGTATATCTTTGCCTCCTTTGTCATAGATTAGTTGACCACAGGTGCGTGGGTTTATCTCTGGGCTTTCTATCTTGTTCCATTGATCTATGTTTCTGTTTTTGTGCCAGTACCATATTGTCTTGATTACTACAGCTTTGTAGTATAGTCTGAAGTCAGGGTGTCTGATTCCTCCAGCTCTGTTTTTTTCCCTCAAGACTGCTTTGGCTATTTGGGGTCTTTTGTATCTCCATACAAATTTTAAGATTTTTTGCTCTAGTTCTGTAAAAAAATCCCATTGGTAATTTGATAGGGATTGCATTCAATCTGTAGATTGCTTTGGGTAGTATAGTCATTTTCACAATACCGATTCTTCCAATCCAAGAACATGGTATATCTCTCCGTCTGTTGGTATCATCATTAATTTCTTTCATCAGTGTCTTATAGTTTTCTGCATACAGGTCTTTTGTCTCCCTAGGTAACTTTATTCCTGGGTATTTTATTCCTTTTTGCTGCAAAGGTAAATGGGAGTGTTTCCTTAATTTCTCTTTCAGATTTTTCATCATTAGTGCATAGGAATGCAAGAGATTTCTGTACATTAATTTGGTATCCTGCAACTTTACCAAATTCATTGATTAGCTCTAGTAGTTTTCTGGTAGCATCTTTAGGATTCTCTATGTATAGTATCATGTCATCTGCAAACAGTGACAGTTTAACTTCTTGTTTTCCAATTTGTATTCCTTTTATTTCTTTTTCTTCTCTGATTGCCATGGCTAGGACTTCCAAATATATGTTGAATAACAGTGGTGAGAGTGGACATCCTTGTCTTGTTCCTGATCTTAGAGGAAATGCTTTCAGTTTTTCACCATTGAGAATGATGTTTGCTGTGGGTTTGTTGTATAAGACCTTTATTATGTTGAGGTAGGTTCCCTCTATACCCACTTTCTGGAGGGTTTTTATCATAAATGGTGTCGAATTTTGTCAAAAGCTTTTTCTGCATCTATTGAGATCATCATATGGTTTTTCTTCTTCAATTTGTTAATATGGGGTATCACATTGATTGATTTGCATATACTGAAGAAGCCTTGCATCCCTAGGCTAAATCCCACTTGATCATGGTGTATGATCCTTTTAATGTGTTGTTGGGTTCTGTTTGCTAGTACTTTGCTGAGGATTTTTGCATCTATATTCATCAGTGATATTGGTCTGTAATTGTCTTTTTTTGTAGTATCTTTGTCTGGTTTTGGTATCAGGGTGATGGTGGCCTCATAGAATGAGTTTGGGAGTGTTCCTTCCTCCACAATTTTTTGGAAGAGTTTGAGAAGGATGGGTGTTAGCTCTTCTCTAAATGTTTGATAGAATTCACCTGTGAAGCCATCTGGTCCTGGACTTGTGTTTGTTGGAAGATTTTTCATCACAGGTTCAATTTCATTACTTGTGATTGGTCTGTTCATATTTTCTATTTCTTCCTGGTTCAGTCTTGGAAGGTTATACCTTTCTAAGAATTTGTCCATTTCTTCCAGGTTGTCTATTTTATTGTCATAGAGTTACTTGTAGTAGTCTCTTAGGATGCTTTGTATTTCTGCAGTGTCTGTTGTAACTTCTCCTTTTTCATTTCTAATTTTATTGATTTGAGTTCTCTCCCTCTTTTTCTTCATGAGTTTGGCTAATGGTTTATCAACTTTGTTTATCTTCTCAAAGAACCAGCTTTTAGTTTTATTGATCTTTGCTTTGTTTTCCTTGTTTCTATTTCATTTATTTCTGCTCTGATCTTTATGATTTCATTCCTTCTGCTATCTTTGGGTTTTGTTTGTTCTTCTTTCTCTAGTTCCTTCAGGTGTAAGGTTAGACTGTTTATTTGAGATTTTTCTTGTTTCTTGAGGTAGGCTTGTATAGCTATAAACTTCCCTCTTAGAACTGCTTTTGCTGTATCCCATAGATTTTGGATCATTGTGTTTTCACTGTCATTTGTCTCTAGGTATTTTTTGGTTTCCTCTTTGATTTCTTCAGTGATCTCTTGGTTATTTAGTAACGTATTGTTTAGCCTCCATGTGTTTGTATTTTTATATGTTTTTTTTTCCCTGTAATTCATTTCTGATCTCATAGTGTTGTGGTCAGAAAAGATGCTTGATATGATTTCAATTTTCTTAAATTTACTGAGACTTGATTTGTGACCCAACATGTGATCTATCCTGGAGAATGTTCCATGCACACTTGAGAAGAAATTGTAATCTGCTGTTTTTGGATGGAATGTCCTATAAATATCAATTAAATCTATCTGTTCTATTGTGTCATTTAAAGTTTCTGTTTCCTTATTTATTTTCATTTTGGATAATCTGTCCATTGGTGCAAGTGAGGTGTTAAAGTCCCCCACTGTTATTGTGTTACTGTTGATTTCCTCTTTTATAGCTGTTAGCAATTGCCTTATGTATTGAGGTGCTCCTATGTTGGGTGCATATACATTTATAATTGTTGTATCTTCTCCTTGGATTGATCCCTTGATCATTATGTAGTGTCCTTCTGTGTCTCTTGTAACATTCTTTATTTTAAAGTCTATTTTATCTGATATGAGTATTGCTACTCCAGCTTTCTTTTGATTTCCATTTGCATGGAATATCTTTTTCCATCCCCTCACTTCCAGTCTGTATATGTCCCTAGGTCTGAAGTGGGTCTCTTGTAGACAGCATGTATACGGGTCTGTTTTTGTATCCATTCAGCAAGCCTGTGTCTTTTGGTTAGAGCATTTAATCCATTCATGTTTAAGGTAATGATCAATATGTATGTTCCTATGACCATTTTCTTAATTGTTTTGTGTTTGTAGGTCCTTTTCTTCTCTTGTGTTTCCCACTTAGAGAAGTTCCTTTCGCATTTGTTGTAGAGCTGGTCTGGTGGTGCTAAATTCTCTTAGCTTTTGCTTGTCTGTAAAGCTTTTGATTTCTCCATCGAATCTGAATGAGATCCTTGCCACGTAGAGTAATCTTGGTTGTAGGTTCTTACCTTTCATCACTTTAAGTATATCATGCCACACCCTTCTGGCTTGTAGAGTTTCTGCTGAGAAATCAGCTGTTAACCTTATGGGAGTTCCCTTGTATGTTATTTGTTGTTTTTCCCTTGCTGCTTTCAATAATTTTTCTTTGTCTTTAATTTTTGCCAATTTGATTACTATGTGTTTTGGCGTGTTTCTCCTTGGGTTTATCCTGTATGGGACTCTCTGCGCTTCCTGGACTTGGGTGGCTATTTCGTTTCCCACATTCGGGAAGTTTTCGACTATAATCTCTTCAAATATTTCCTCTGGTCGTTTCTCTCTCTCTCTCCTTCTGGGACCCCTATAATGCGAATGTTGTTGCGTTTAATGTTGTCCCAGAAGTCTCTTAGGCTGTCTTCATTTCTTTTCATTCTTTTTTCTTTATTCTGTTCCATGGCAGTGAATTCCACCATTCTGTCTTCCAGGTCACTTGTCCGTTCTTCTGCCTCAGTTATTCTGCTATTGATTCCTTCTAGTGTAGTTTTTATTTAAGTTATTGTATTGTTCATCTCTGTTTGTTTGTTCTTTAATTCTTCTAGGTCTTTGTTAAACATTTCTTGCATCTTCTCGATCTCTGCCTCCATTCTTTTTCTGAGGTCCTGGATCATCTTCACTATCGTTATTCTGAATTCTTTTTCTGGAAGGTTGCCTATCTCCACTTCACTTAGTTTTTTTTCTGGAGTTTTATCTTGTTCCTTCATCTGGTACATAGCTCTCTGCCTTTTCATTTTGTCTATCTTTCTGTGAATGTGGTTTTTGTTCCACAGGCTTCAGGATTGTAGTTCTTCTTGCTTCTGCTGTCTGTCCTCTCTACATTCCAGTTTTGCAAATATTGAACTTTTTTCACAACTTTTTCCTTCTTGTTCGACCCATGATTCAATAATTCTCATTTTTCAGTAGTTGGCAATATTAAAAAACGTGGATGCATATCTTGTCCTATCATTTTTACCAGGGCATCATACATGAGCCTGGGTCTGAACAGCCCCAAAGATCATGTCCATTTGGGTGCTCCTATTATAATAACCACATTTCTCATGAATCTATCTTCCATCCTCACAAAAAATTCACCTTTCTTTTAAAATTCTTTTACCCACCACCATCCACTGGCCACCTAACAGTTGGGTCCTGTAGAAAGTCAGGCACCAAAGCTGACAGCAAGCCACACTGTCTCCTTCAAATACTACCCATCTAAAGGCAATTTACATCCTTTAGCTGATTTCCCTTTTTTCCATCTTCAAAGGCAGCAGTGGAGCACCTTCAAATCCCTTTCTCCCTCCCTCTGCTACCATCTTCATCATCACATCATCTTTTGTCTAGTTCTAACTACTCCCTCATTCCTCTTGCAGGATACCCTTGTTATTACATCACACCCATCTGGAAAATTTATGAGAATCTTTCCATTTCAATATCCTTAACTTGATCACATCTGAAAAGTACTTTTTAAAAAAAGTTTTTGCTGTAAAAGGCATAAGAACATTTATAGGTACTGGGAATTAGGAGGTAGACATCTTTGGCGCCAGGCGGCACTATTCAGTCCCTCATAGACACCTATGTCCTTCCTGTGGTTATTTCTCCTAGGTATGAGTATATAATTAGGAGGGGTATCCACAGCAACTTTCAGTATCACCACTGCACCAAGAAGGAGAAGACCATTACATAATTTGCCAATATCATTTAAAAAAAAAGGTACAGGGAGTTATTTATTTTTATCATTAACTCATTTAACTTTCCTATTGAACGAGTGCAGGAAAAAAAAAGATCTGAGAGAATGACAGTAGATATTTTTTTCTGCTTAATCAAGGAGGAACCCCAATTCTTACAACAGTTGAGGTGTGATATTCTTAGTTGAGCAAATAAATTCAACCCCTAATAACTAATTGGCTTATAGCATTACTCCTGGAAAATAGATATGTTTCCTTATTCATTCTTTCTTCCTTCCTTCCCTCCTTCCTTCCTTCCTTAAAAATGAAAACAATATGCACTTTTGGTTGAGCAGCCAAATTAAACCAGTGGTGGATGTTTGCTAATGTTGACCATTCTGCATCCACACATAGTCGATCTTTGGGGAAATGTCCCATTGTGTGTCATTTTAGAAAGATACAATGCCATGTCTCTCTAATTATGACAATTAGAGTTTGGGACACATAACCCAGTCTCAGCCAGGATGCTTTTTATCTGAGATTTTCAATATTGGTAATGTACTTATTTGTGACTCAAAACTGGGGTTCAGATTCAGGGACAAGACTAACACAAAGGAGATGGTAACATTAAATGAGTGTGAAATAAATATTAATGAGAAAGCCCCACAATTTTAATAATGTGTGCAGAAGTTTAATTATGCAGAAGTTTAACCAGGAAACAAGGAGTGGGAGCTAGAGCACACAGTTGACAGGGTGGGCAAATATTCATTGCTAATGGATCCCCACCCATTTTCCTGTACCCAGTGCCTTCTGACTGTCCTTCAGCCCTTTCCATAGCAACATGACACAATACTCATCTCAGTCATTTAATTGAAAAGACCTTTTAAAGTTTAACAGCTTTGCAGAGAACGGACATTTTTACAATCTGCATATTTTGTGGCATTTAATTTACAGCCCAATGAACTTGTCTCTAACTGTCTGAAACTGACACTCTATATTTACTTCTTTTTCCTCTCGGCTTCCTATTAATGATCTTGAACACTAATAAAGATTTACAAGAGTTGTGACTTCCTGACCAAGCATAACGTTGTTCACCAGTGATAAAGCAGAAGAGAAGAGTTCTCTACCTCAAGACCACACTGAATTTTGTAGATGCAACACGTATTTTAGTCTCAACTTCTTTCCATTATTTTCAATCAATTATTAATATTTTTAATAAGTACTAATAAATAATTTCAACAACATATTCATAACAGTCCAACTGTAGATTCAAGTTCCAAGATCAAGTCACCCTTAGACAGGCCTCGGTATATAACTCACTATGAATCAAATAGCAATGGAAGATAGACAAAGGCAGGGCAAAAATATTTCCTGGATCAGATTTGGGCCAATGATTTAAAAGGAAAAGAGAGATGGGGGGTGGTGATGGGGAGAGAGAGACAGAGACAGTAAGAGAGAATAAGAGAGAGAAAAATAGGACTGTTAGATCACTAAATTTCATTCTGTTGGGACCCTGACAAGTTCTCTAGGTAAGTAATAAAGAAAGTACACCCAGTTGGATGCTTTTCATACTCTCTAACATTTTGCTGGGGATACAGCTTCAGTGCAATTTCCAGATGAGTTAGTCTAAGCCACTGATTACCTATGAAGACACATTGTATACCCTGTCCTAAGGCTATTATTAAAATCAGCATAGATCACTCAGCAGGAGAGAATGAGAAAAATAAACAGTGCTTAGGACATGCAAGAGAGGGCCAATTCTAAGAGCCTACTGCTCATATGCAAAACCCTTTAATCTTTTCCCCAGTCAGTGAGAGCTTCAATTCTAGCAACCAGGTACAGTGAAGGTGCTTGTCCTTGAATCTAACCCATCCTTGCAGGAAAGGGGTATGTGTGTGTGGTCTTAAGGCTCTTTAGCCTTAATACTTCTCTGAGTATTAACTGAGAAAAATCTATACTTTGTAACTGTGATTAGCCAGCTGGGGAAAGAAAGAAGAGATCATCTCTAAGTGAGGGTCTGAGGAGTGCAGGAACACCTAAGACTCCAATCAAGGTGATATGGGTCTAATTTGACAAAGACTGTCCTGGAATGATATTGTCAGTTTGTACGCAAAATGGTATCAAATGTATTGTTTTCTGTCCGGAGAAAGAAGGAGAAGAGAAGGGAATGGCAGCCTACAGAAGAGGGACAATAAAAGAGCCTGAAACTGGTGCTGTATCTTCAACACTATGCTGCAGACAGAACCATGGAAAAAAATCTGTAGGGACTTTTTTATTTTTGTTTTGTTTTATTGTTATTTTTCTGCTATGAGGGATGAAATTACAGTGTCCTGTGTAGAAGATCTTTCAGAATCAACTACCTTCTTTTTTCCTCTTCCATATCTATTGTCACTTCTGATTATTATAACCCCCTGCTCTGAAATGCAGACACACACACACACACACACACACACACACACACACACACACACACTGTACCTCACATCCCAGAACACGGTTTATTAAATTTACATGATTATAGTAAAGAACACAACCTTCTGTGAAAGCAGTGATGTTTTCTCAAAAAGGACTGATATAAATTATTATTAAATTGACCACATGGCTTGGTTTGCTCTGAACATTCCTGGCCACACCAGTGTTATTTAACTAATTGCTCCAAAATTTAGTGGTTTAAAACACAATTCTAATTCTTCTGGTCTCACTTTGGGTTATTCATGCAGTTAAAGTCATCTGGTAGCTTTAGTGTGGCTGAATGTTCTACGATGGTTTCTTTGCTTCTGGCTATCAGCTGGTTGTTCTCAGGGCCAGCTTATTTCAGCTGTTCATGTCCTTTCATCCTCCAGGATCCTACACCTGGCTTCTTCAAATGATGGTCTTAGAATAGCATTCAGAGAAGATGAGAACGGAAGCTGCAAGACCTCTCGAGGCCTAGGCCTGGAATTTCCACATACCCCTTTGTCATACTCTATTGGTCAATGCACGCCATAAAATCAGGCCATATTCAAGAGATAGAAAATAGACTGAAGGCATAGAGAAGTTATTTATTTCCACCTCTTGATGGGAGGAGTAGCAATGTCATATGACAAAATGGTGTGCATACAAAGATGGAAGGGATAATTTCACTATCTTTGCAAACAATCTGCAACACTGATTTACAACTGTTTAATTATTAATGGTTATTTCTTTTGATTTAAAAAGTGTCCCAGTTTGAAAAATACACTACATCATTATGTTCATCATTGTGAAAGAAATGGACTTAGACAGGAAACCACAAAGGACTTCAGGGAGACAGAAATGGAACTCCTGTTTCTCTTTTTTTCATCCATTCACATGGATGTAGATGAGAAAAAGGACAGATATCTAGGAATGGTATGTTAGATAGATGTTTCTAAAGTGGCACACATCACATAGAGGCAAGACCCTAAATTGTATAGGATACAGTCTGTGAGGAAATATAAAATCAATAAACAAAAACCTATTACATTTCTATGTACTAACAACAAACAATTTATAAATAAAATTCTAAATAATGCCATTTATAATAGCATCAAAAACCGCATCAAATACATAGGAATAATTGAAATGTATAAGACTTCAACATGAAAAATTATAAAATATTGTTAAATGAAACCAGAAAAAAGGACCTAAGTAAATGAAGAACTATACAATTTTGATGATTTGGATAATTTAATATGATCAAAATTAATTTTTTCCATAAATTAATATATAGGTTTATCAAAATACATATCAAAAGCTCTGCAAAAATTTGAGGACTAATAACTTGATAGTAAATTTCAATGAAAACGCAAAGTATCTCCAGTAGCCAAAACAATCTTAAAAAAGAAAAATATGGGTTGAGTTCTCATGTTACCTGGTTTCAAAATTTACTATAAAGCTGCAATAATCAAAACATAGGAATTGCAAAAGCAATCATGAGGAAAAAGAACAAAGCAGGAGGCATAACCCTCCCAGACTTCAGACAGTACTATAAAACTACAGTAATCACAACAGCATGGTACTGGCAGAAAAATAGACATACGGAATAGAATAGAGAGCCCAGAAGGAAACCCCCACACCTGTGGTCAATTAATCTTCAATAAAGGAGGCAAGAATATACAACGGGGAAAAAACAGTCTCTTCAGCAAGTGGTGTTGGGAAAGTTGGACAACCACGTGCAAATCAATGAAATTAGAACACACCCTTACACCATACACAAGAATAAACTCCAAATGGCTTAAAGACTTAAATATAAGACGTGACACCATAAAAATGCTAGAAGAGAACATAGGCAAAACCTTCTCTGACATAAATCGGACCAATGTTTTCTTAGTCAGTCTCCCAAAGCAATAGAAATAAAAGCAAAAATAAACAAATGGGACCTTATCAAACTTATAAGCTCTTTTTTTGTGTGTGTGTGGCACACGGGCCTCTCACTGTTGTGGCCTCTCCCGTTGCGGAGCACAGGCTCCGGACGCGCAGGCTCAGTGGCCATGGCTCACGGGCCCAGCTGCTCTGCGGCATGTGGGATTTCCCGGACCGGGGCACGAACCGGTGTCCCCTGCATTGGCAGGCGGACTCTCAACCACTGCACCACCAGGGAAGCCCTCAAACTTATAAGCTTTTGCATAGCAAGAAAACCATAAACAAAATGCAAAGACAACCTACAGACTGGGAAAAAATATTTGCAAGTTATGTGACTGATGAGGACTTAATTATAAATATACAAAGAGCTCATACAACTCAACACCAAAAAAAACCAAACAACCCAATCAAAAAATAGACAGAAGACCCATTTAGACCTAAATAGACATTTCTCCAAAGAAAACATACAGATGGCTAATAGGCACGTGAAAAGATGCTCATCCTCGCTAATTATTAGAGAAATGCAAATCAAAAATACAATGAGGTATCACCTCACAATGGTCAGAATGGCCATCATGCAAAAGTCTACAAACAAATTCTGGAGAGGATATGGAGAAAATGGAGCCCTGTTGGGGTATGGAACTCTGTTCATACTGTTGGTGGGAATGTAAATTGGTGCAGCCACTATGGAGAACAGTACGGAATTTCCTCAAAAACCTAAAAATAGAGTTGCCATATGATCCAGAAATCCCAGTCCTGGACATATATCCAGACAAAACTATAATTCGAAAAGATACACGCACCCCTATTTCACAGCAACACTATTTATAATAGCCAAGACACGGAACAACCTAAATGTCCATCGACAGATGAATGGATAAAAAAAAGTGATATATATGTGTGTGTGTATATATATACACACACATACACAATGGAATATTACTCAGCCAAATGACATCACTTGTATGTGAAATCTAAAATAGGACACAAGTGAACATATCTATGAAACAGAAACAGACTCACAGACATAGAGAACAGACTTTTGGTTGCCAAGGGCGGGGGGAGGGATAGAGTAGGAGTCTTGTATCAGCAGATGCAAACTTACATATAGGATGGATAAACAACAAGGTTCTACTGTATAGCACAGGGAACTATATTCAATATCCTGTGATAAACCATAATGGAAAAGAATATGGAAAAGAATATATATATATGTGTGTGTGTGTGTAAAAATGAATCACTTTGCTGTACAGCAGAAATTAACACAACATTGTAAATCAACTATACTTCGATAAAATTAAAAAACAAACAAAAACCATAATTGTATTAGGATAATAAAAGATAAATATATCAGTAGTCCAGAGAGAGACCCACATTTATATGGTCAATTGATCTGCAGCAATTACACCAAAGGAATTAACTGTGCAGAAGGATAGCTTATTCAATAAATGTTGCTAAGACAAATGGATACATCTATGGGGAAAAAGCAGTTTCCACTTCTGGTCAAGATGGATTAGCAGTACTGGATATAATCTCCAACTGTAAAGAATGAGAACATTAGACTAAATATATGAAACCAGTGCTTTTAGACATTCAACAATAGGAAGCTCAGGACTGTGATCTTCAGAGAAGGAAAATGCACAAAGTAAGCCTACATTTTCCGTGAACTTTACATGGAAACAATATGCAGAGGGCAAGGACAGGGACAGAAGATCCAAACAGTCTGATCACATTGCTGATCTGAGGAGTTGGAAATCACGGTTCAAAAAGGCTTATGTAGCAGGAAAGTGTAAGGAAGATTCATACAAAGTATAGAGAGTCGCATTCATATAAAGTAGAGGGTTACATTGAAAAACAACTCCAGAAATCCACATAGGAATATTAGGGCATGCATGCATAAACTGAAACTCCACATTTTCAGTCAGAGAATGACCAGGGTAACATAAGCAGAACAATATTCCAAGCTTACCCAGGGAAGCAGAGGCTTAGCATTTTATCATTTAGCATGGAGAGGCCTCAGTGATCATATAATGCCATCAGTGGAAAGCTCAGAGGAGTCACTGGAGGAGTAGGACCAGACTATCATGAGAATGATGTTTCCACTAGATTCAACATAGCAAAAATTAAAAACAGGAATTGAAGGGATCAAACTCCTCTGCAATGCAGTGCATACAAGTGTAACATTCTTTTAAAAAGAAGAAAAATATATCGAGAACTTCAGCAATGTAAACTACAATGTCTGGAATGCAATTAAAAATTACTAGACAGGGGCTTCCCTGGTGGCGCAGTGGTGGAGAGTCTGCCTGCCGATGCAGGGGACACGGGTTCATGCCCTGGTCTGGGAAGATCCCACATGCCGTGGAGCAGCTGGGCCCGTGAGCCATGGCCACTGGGCCTGCGTGTCCGGAGCCTGTGCTCCGCAGCAGGAGAGGCCACAACAGTGAGAGGCCCGTGTACCACAAAAAAAAAAAAAAAAAAAAAAATTACTAGACAAAACATAAAGCAGAAAATATTATTTATAACTAGTTAAAACCTCTGTCAAAAGAAACAAAACACGAAGGACCAAAATGATGGATATAGTGGCAAGAATGTTAAGGCAACCATTATAGGTAAGTGGGTATATTTAAAAGAAAACATGAACATAATGAGAAAAGAAATGGAAAATTAAAGATTAGAGCAGAATAAAAGATTTGTGATCTCTAATACAAAACAACAAAAGCTTAAGCCACCTTAAGCATAGACAGAAAGGGACTGAAATTTTAACAGAGACTTAATGACTGTGAGATAATATTAAGTAACATATGTTTTCTTTTTTTACTCATTCACTCATTCATTCATTCTTTCTTTCTTTCCACTCAGTATGTAATTACCTAGAAACTGTAATGTACCTGGCACAGAACTAGGCACTGGGGCTGGATAAGGGTGGCCCAGAACAGATATGCCAACTGCTTCAATAGGCTTAGAGTTGTGGGGTGAGGAGCAGACAATAATTAAGTAATCACACAAAGTGATGTTTAGTTACAAATTGAGATGAGTGACACAAAGGAGCCTGTGACAAATAAGCCTGACCCAGATTTGGAGGGTGGGAAGGCTTTCCAAAGAAAGTGGCCCTTGGGATCTAAAAGATGAACAGAAATTAACTAGAAGCAGGAGGTGGGGCAGATGGAAAGGCATCTCAGGCTAAGGGAACGGCTTGTGCGAAGGCTCTGTGGTGGGAAGGAACATGTGTGTGCTGGACCACAGAGTTACATAACATATGTTTTTTGTTTTTTGTTTTTTTTTTTATAACATATGTTTAAATGGAGTCCCAGGAAGGGGAACAGGAAAAAATATATGAACAAATACTGCTACCTAAAATTCCAAATTCAAACAAAACTGTAAATATAGATGTAGGAATCTCAACACACTCCAAACAGGGTAAACACATATGTGTATTTGCATGCATGTGCATGCACTCACATACACACACACATACATCACAAGAGGCATCAAAACGGGTTGCTGAAACCCAGCATTAAAGAGAAAAATCCTAAAATAAAGCAAAAAAAAAAAAAGGCTTAGTACAAAGAAACAAAGATAAGGATGATGAAGACTGCTTATCAGAAACTGTGCAGGTCAGAAGAAAACGAATCAACATTTTGAATGTACTGAGTGGAAAAAAAAAACTCAAACTAGAAATTTATATCTGGCAAAAATATCATTAAGAAATAAAAGGAAAAAATTCAGACAAACAAAATTTGTGAAAATTGATTGTTAATGGGCTTAGCATACAAGAAATGTTAAGGGAAGAAGAAAAAAATTCCAGATGGAAATACATACCTTTGCAAATTAATAAAGAGCAATGGACAGTGTAATTATGTGGGTAAATGAAAGACATTTTTATCTCATTTTAAATTACTTCACACATGATTGACTCTTTGAAGCAAAACTAATGACAAGGTATTGAGGGATTTAAAACATATGTAGAAATAAAATGTAAGACTACAATACCACCAATGGTTAGAATGAGGAAATGGAAATATGATTCTAATGTTCATGTATTATATATGAAGTACTATAATATTATTTAAAGATAGACTGTGAAATGTTAAGTATTACAAATCCTTGATGAAGTATTTAAATTTTTAAAAAATATGCTGGTGGTTGAGATAAAATAATAAAAATACTTAATTAGTTTAAAAACAGTCAGAAAACAAGAAAACAGGACCAGATAATTTATTTTTATCTTTGTTGGAGTATAATTGCTTTACAATGTTGTGTTAGTTTTTGCTGTACAACAAAGTGAATCAGCTATATGCATACATATATATCCGTATCTGCTCCCGCTTGCGTCTCCCTCCCACCCTCCCTATCCCACCCCTCTAGGTGGTCACAAAGCATTGAGCTGATCTCCCTGTGCTATGCAGCAGCTTCCCACTAGCCATCCATTTTACATTTGGTAGTGTACATATGTCAATGCTACTTTCACTTCATCCCAGCTTACCTGTCCCCCTCCCCGTGTCCTCAAGTCCATTCTCTACATCTGCATCTTTATTCCTGCCCTGCCACTAGGTTCATCAGTACCATTTTTTTAGATTCCATGTATGTGTGTTAGCATACCGTATTTGTTTTTCTCTTTCTGACTTACTTCACTCTCTATGACAGACTCTAGGTCCATCTACCTCATTACAAATAACTCAATTTCATTCCTTTTTTGTGGCTGAGTAATATTTCATTGTCTATATGTGCCACATCTTCTTTATCCATTCATCTGTTGATGGACATTCAGGTTGCTTCCACTGGACCAGATAATTTTAAATAAACAGGTAGAGCAAAGAGAAAACCAATAGAAAGATGATAGATTTAAAAAGAACAATCAGGACTTGCCTGGTGGCACAGTGCTTAAGAATCCACCTGCCAGTGCAGGGCACATGGCCTCAATCCCTGGTCTGAGAAGATCCCACATGCTGCGGAGCAGCTAAGCCCATGCGCCGTAACTACTGAGCCTGCGCTCTAGAGCCCGCTAGCCACAACTACTGAGCCCGTGTGCCACAACTACTTAAGTCCATGCACCTAGAGCCCGTGCTGCACAACAACAGAAGCCACCGCAATGAGAAGCACGTGCACCCCAATGAAGAGTAGCCCCTGCCCACTGCAACTAGAGGAAACCTACGCGTAGCAATGAAGACCCAATGCAGCCAAAAATAAAATAAATAAAATAAAATAAATAAATTTATTTAAAAAAATAAAAAACAATTAGATAATTACATTAAATGTAAAGTGTCTAAATATGTCAATTAAAAATAGAGATTATCAGTCTGGATAAATAAGTAAAACTCAAGTATATGCTGTGTATAATAAAACCACTTTAAATATAAAGACACAGATATCATAATAGTAAAAGATGGAAAGAAATATACCAGGCAAACACTAACACACTAGCCCATGTCCCTTGACTATATGATTCAATATTGTAAAGATGTTAATTTTCCACAAATTGACATATAGATTCAATGTGATCACATTCAAAATGAGAGCTGGCTTTTGGTAGAACCTGTAAAGTTGATTCTAAAATTTATATGGAAAAGCAAAAGACCTAGGATACCCTAGAATTCAGGGACTGATAATAATAATGATATTAATAATAATAACAATAATATCTAGTAATTGCTAAGACATGTAGTACTTGCTAAGTATCAGGCAGTGTTCTAATTGTTTTATGTACATTAACTCATACAATCATGACAATAACTCTATGATAAAGAGAATATTGTTATCCTTGTTTTATAGAAATGATAACAGACATAAAAAGGTTAAGTATCAAGATAGTGGCAGAACCAGGATTTGATATGTGAGTGTCCTTATTCTGTCATCTTGAGCAAGTGTCAGTGAAGGTCTATGAACTAATTTGTAGAACTATATTTATTTACTTTTGGTAAACTGATTACATTTACAGCTCTAATACTTTCACTAAGTCCACATCAATTGCTGTGGAAGCTTGTAGAGCTCTGCGCCTCTGACAAGCCATGTGACTTGCTCTGGTCATTGAACTTTAGGTTTGAAAAGTGCTTGTGTGATTGGGTTTGCCAGAGCAGCTTCATTGTATCAATTTTGTGCATTGGTGTTCCAGATTTGAGGAAAGGGTTTTCTGGTAAATACATCATTCATAGACAGATGATAGCTAGCTAGCTAGCTAGCTAGCTAGCTAGCTAGCTAGCTAGATTACTTCTTGCTTAATCCCATCATTTCTCTGATGGGTCAGAGTTCAGGTGGTAGGGAAGGGAAATGATATTTACTAAGCACCTATGCTATGTGCTGATTATTTTTAATATATTGTTCCTTTTAACTTTACAGCCCTGGGAGATATAAGCTATTAATATAAATTTTTTTACTCCAAGAAGTTAAGTGATTTGTGTTCCACAGGTAGCAGGAGATAGAACTAGAATTGCTCACTTTTTTTGGGTCCTAACATTTCTACTACACCAAGGGTAAGTGATTTGCTTTGGTTCCCACAGCAAGTTGAGCTTAAGAACAAGTACGGAACTGAAGCCTCATGCCTCAATGTATAGAGGTTGTTCTATATCTTACCAAAAAGTAACAAGAGTAATTGTGAAATGAAAGTCCTGCCTGAAAAGACACGAAAGCACATAACAGAAACAACTGGCAACCAACTAAAAGCATCAATTTCAAAATACCTCTTAATAAATAAGAAGATAAATAGCATCATGAATACTAATGTATTGCCAGCCTCTTTATGGTAAAGCTAGCCATAGCTACTAGTGAATTGCACTCAATAAGATTTTACAGTCATTAATTCAACCACTGATTTATGCTAACTCACAATGAGGAGCCACCGTAGTTCTGTTATAGTCTGGGCTAGCCCTAGCTAGGTAAACATAGATAGAGGAACACAGTAAAAAAAACATGATCACAAAAAAAGCTTGAATATGTACTATATGCTAAACACTGGGTTGTTATCTTTACACATAATTTTATTTAAACTTCACCACAACTCCTTGAGGTAAATTTATTAGCTCTATTTTGTATATATGAGGAATCTTCATCAAGGTCAAAACTATTCAATGCAAATCCATAGTTTGGCTCTAGAACATCCTTTTATTAGCTCCGAAATTGGTCAAATCACTTAATTTCTCTGAACCAAATTCCAGATTTTAAACAGCTACATATTACTTAAACTTAACTGGTTCTTTGGAGGATTAAATGATACATATCAAGTATATGTTCTAGTCCCCAACAAATAAAAGGAACACTAAATAACAGTAACTTATTAGTAATGAAATTATTATTTTTCATTATTAATAAAATCACTTGAATCCCTGAATAAATTTTATAATTCCTCTAAATTGGTTTATTTTTATCTACTTAATATCACTTGTTTACCTACCACCTCTGCTTCTATCACTTTTATAGCTCTGCCCTGTTTCTGAGTTCCTGTCTGGCCCTTAGTTTGGGGTACTCACTCACTCTGGCCCTGCTTGCCCCTTTCATGGGGGCCTTACCTTGAATTCACTCATCCGTGCTCCATCACCAAGAGCATCTGTCAAGACTCTATTTGTCATTATTATCAAGGCCACGCCTAGTAGGCTGAGATTCACAGAGAAGACTGTAAGCTCTAGAATCAGGGCTTCCAGGGTGCTGACTAGCAAGGACACTAGCAGAACTCCAATTCTCAAGATTATCTGACAGAGGCTGAAGACACAAGGAACAAGAATCAGGCACTAAAGCTAATCTACAAACTAGGAACTAGAGCTTCAGCTAAAAGGTAAGAAGCACTTGACTGTTGGAACTAGTACACAAATTTGAATCAGACTAAGACAAAGGCTGTTTGATATTCACTCCAAGAATACTTTCTTGAAGATTTTTAAATCTCTATTTCTAGGATTAGTCTTAGGTTTTGAGTTGAATCTAAGCTAACAGTGTTTTCAAATACTTCCATATACAAGGAAGAACTTAATACCAGGCAGGAACTAACACCATATTGCCTTTTTGCCCCAATTCTTCATTTGGGAATATATCCCCTGCCTACCTCAAGCTTTGTAGAAAGATCACATGATACTATGTATGTGGAAAGGCTATATAAAGTATAAAGGTTTGCATCTTAATTGCCTTTATTTTTTTCATAGCATTTATTGTCTTCCAATAATCTTTGCATTCTGCTTATACATTATGTTGATTCATTAGTTTCCATGCCTTCTTACCAGATTCTGAGGTTCTGGAGGATAGGAATCTGTATTTGTTTTGTTCACTGATCTGTCCCAAATATGTACCAATAAAGAATGTTCAGTGTATGTTATATAACAAAGAAATATTAATTAAATGAACAAATATGTTAATGTTTATTATCTTAATTATATTGGTTAAGATACTATCCATTTCAGGTGACAAGGTTGTTTCTATAGCAGCTTTCTAGAGATATAACTTTAACTCAAGGACTGACTAAAATGGAAAGAATATCAGATCTGATCTGAGGCTGGAAAGAGACTTGTTTATGGACAGGTAAGCCCCATAGAGTTTATCAAATTACATAAAGTAGACAACAACCTGTCTGCCTAAGAGTCTTGTTGGACTCAGCTATAGCAAAAAATAAAGAATTTCCAGGGTCCAAATGGCTTCATCTTTTTTCCTAAATCCAGTGACAGCATGTACACACAATTTCACTTAACTGAAATAATTTTAAGCATGATTAGATTCAGCCAAACAAATGTCTATATTGGACCAATAACACCAATTCCCTGAATCAGCTCTTTCCAGCTGGTCAATTCAGCTGTACACAATTACAGACTGGAGGAGATTTAGATGGGAAAGTCGCATGTAATTGTTCCAATCTCATTGTTTAGGACTGGGCTTTCAATTCCCTCCCCTGTGGGTCACAATCTGCATTTGAAACAAGTACGAATAGATGTTTTTTCAAGAAGATAATAAAGCACATAATTTGACTGTTTATGGATTAATTAAATGAGAGTAACAGAGATCACATACATAAGCACTTCATCCATCCAATATTAGGCTGAGTACACAGAGACATGTGGCAATACATAGCCTGGAGGTAATCACGGATGGCTTCCAGGAAGAAGTGATACCTCAAAGGTATCTTAAATGATGAGGAGTTAACTTGATAAAGAGAGAACAAGAGCTTTCCAGTAAAGAAAACATTGTGTGCAAAGACCCAGAGGTGTCAGAAAGCATATTACAAATTCATATTACATATTTCAGGAAATCAGCATGACTGGGGAATAGGGTGCATGTCAACTAAGGTAGGACTTGACTGTCATTGAAAGGCACTCCACAGATATCCTTGGGAGCCTCAGAGTTTCAGAGAACGTGATAAACCCTAAGGCGTTATTGAAAATAAAAATAGCTGACATTTACTGAGGATGGATTCTGCTCTATCAGAAAGGTTAAGTAATTTGCTCCAAGGTCACATAGTAAAGTGATGCAGCCAGGATGGAACCCAGTCAGTCTGGCTAGAGATGCCATGTTCCCAGCAAGTGCGTACTGTCAGGGGCCCCAAACCTGAAGCCTATGAAGGATCACAGCCATAGTGGAAAGGCACCCCCCTCTGGGTTATTCTCACTGTTCATCTCTTGCATGGGTGGAAATGCAATGTATTCTCTTCCCCCCAAAGGGCAGAGTGCACTGTCTTCTCTGTGGGCATGTTGCTGTATCCAAAGCCCTCCCAGTAGCTGAGCAGATGTCCTGCCAGATGGTAGCCACTTGGACCTGAACCCTACTGTGGCAAGCAGCCAGGACAGTGGCCTTGTAATGGTTGTAAATGTCACCATTCTCACAGACTGGACAGCTGTAAAGAATGTCCAAAGAAAAGCAGGTGCTGACCATACAGTACATGGTTTTGCTGCCCAACAGGAAGAAAAATCACAGTGTTCCTAGGCATACCCAAGACTGAACCTTTGGAATAGTTTTCCTTACTGCACTGAACAACAGGCTCCATTATACCTCGGAAGTCAAAGAAACATCAAGGAAAAATGTTATTATTCACAAACATTTCTGGTTATGTCAGCCTCATGGTTACCCAAGCTTTCCTGATTGACCTCCTGCTTACCTATTCGTCTTTATCCTTCTGTGTTCAACTTGGGTATGTCTTCCTCTGTGAAGGCTTCCCTGACCTTGTCTAAAGTTAACTAATGAACAGTCCTGTCCTCTGGGTACTCAGACTGGTAGGGGAGAAAAAGACATGTAACAAGCTGCGAATACAAGTTAGTATGTGTAAAGTCCTACATGACCCAAAGGAGACAATGACAACTTTCATGGCAGATTCACAGAAAGCTTCACTGAGGAAGAAAATGCTTGATTTGGGTCTCAAACTGTAAGTAAGAATTCAGTAGACAGATAAAAATTTGAAGGGAATCAAAGGAAAGAATCATCAGAGTAGAAGCTTATGGCTTTGAGTAGCACTGAGCAGTTGAATGGGGCCAGCATGCAGAAAGCTTTATGGAAAATGAACCAGTTTGCTTTTGCTGTGTAACAAAACCCAAAACTCAGAGGCACACAACAATAAGTTGTAGGACTCTGGTTATGTCATCTGGACTTGCTCACTCATTTGCAGAGGACTCTGTTCTTCTCAGTGCCTGGCTAAAGCAATTTAGCTGGAAAAGCTCTGTCCCATTTGTTCATCATCCTTTCCCAGGACCAGCAGGACAGACTAGGCATGTCCTTCTCATGGTGATGGCAAAAGTACAAGAGCAAATCAGGCCAGTCATTCAAGCAGTTTTCAAGACACTGCTTACATCATATTTGCTAATATTTCTTTAATCCAAGCGTGTCACATGGTTGGGCATAGAGTCAAGGAGTAAAGACATTAGCCCCATGCTCAGTGGCAGGGCACTTTACTGCATGAGTATAGGAAGTATTAAAGCATTAGAGACACCAACATATATGGGAAGTAACCAAGTGACGAGGCTGGGGAGGAAGGTATGAACCAGATTATGGGACACACTGTGGAATTTTCATGTCATCTCATCTTGTAGACAAGGGATGCATTAAAGCATTTTAAATAAAGAAATGACATGATTATATATGTATTTGAGGATGATCCCTTTCATCCCTATGTGAAACATACTTTGAACAATATCAAAGATAGAGACAGAGAGAAGCTAAGAGTCTTAGTGCTAAGGTTTTAAGTAAGGCAGTAGCAGTAGCAGAGGACATAGTGATAAGGACACTTAGGTGGTATATAAAAAATTCATTCAATATGTGGTATCCAGAGACTGGTATAAAGGCAGTGGTGAGGGAAAGAGGGGAGCTTGAGAGTTCTGTCTTATCTGCCTTGGCTAAGGATAGCCCTATCCAAAATCATCAGAGGAAGCAAGAGGAAAATAAGTTATGGGAGGAAAACAGTAGGGCAATAAGTCAGGCATGGACATGAGAAGCCTCTGAGACTCCTAGGAGGAAGACATCCTATAGTTATTTGAAGTTGAATAGAAGAGAATTCTAATATGGAAATACAACTTAAGAGTGGATGGTACTTACATGGTATTGAACACTATAAGCATGATGGTGACTGCTCAGAGAAAAGACAAAAGTGTAGTGTGAAAACTGTAGAGGTTTAAATTTGTTATTAGAGTATATCTTTGGGTCCCTTTGAGAATCTGAAGCAAGCCATGAATTCTCTCCCAGAATACTACACAGGCACACATAAATCAATTTGTGAATACAATTCCAGGGCAGGGTGTGGATTTCATGACGTCTATCTGAAGATCCTGCAAGGACTGTAGAAGCCAGATTACAAACCCCTCATTTAAAGGATGAGCGGGGAGAAAATAAATGAAAGAGATGAAAAGGAAGAGCTCATATCAGAGAATAGAGACAAGATCTCCTGGGTCATGAACTCGAGTTCATTAAGTGCTAAAGTCCTAGTCACATTGAAAAGTTTAGAACAGACCTACAGCAAAAAAGCAGAGTGGAGGGCAAAGAACCGGAGACAAAAGCAAAAAGATAGTGGAAAACAATATGACTTTTGTAGTCAGCACCCATTTCTCAAGGCCACCTCAGGCACACGGGCCATCATTAATTCCCTCCTCACCAGTATGTGGGTATGAGGGTAACTGTACCACCTGACTTGGCAGCCATGGCACAGGGCCCAGCTGTGAAACCAACCAGGAGGAATCACATGTCAGTAACTAAGGACCATCTTAAGAGACTGGAGTAGGCAAAAGCTCAAAAGGGGGACTTGGTGGAGGGTGTTTAAAACCATCATCAGTAGTCACAATTACCAGGGATTCCTGTGAGTTGGTGGAAGCTGGACTGAGAAGTTGGCATAAAATTCTTATTGGCACTGAAAGAGTCAAGTAATCCCCTGATTTCTTAGAGGGCAAAAATTAGTTCTTGCTTACTGGTACCCAGCACCTGGAACAAGATCTGGCAAACAGTATGAATGAATATGTGTTACGTGAAAGAATAAAGGCAACTCTGTTAAGCACCCAAGAGCTCCCTCTCTTCACGCTGACAAATGCCGCCCTTCTCTGAAACACGTCAGCTGCTCTGATGACCAGTCTTCTAGGAAAATACTGAGCCCTCTTTTCTAATTAATTCATCTTATTTTTGGTAATTCACGCCAAGTGTGACACAATTCAAAAACTCAGATACAATGTAAAGTGTTTTATTATTATTTTTCAGTTCTCTCTGGCGCCAAGCAAATTTGGCTATAAACAAAAGTGAATAAACCCTGATTTAAAACCGATAATGCCTCTAGCGTGTGCACTAGAAGTACGATAAAATGATGCAATACCACAAGGCCCTGTTTTAGTTAAAAGTCACATTAATGATTTCATCCTTCATAGTTGCCCAAAGAACCCTGAGAAAGAAACCTTCAACTCTTACATCGTTTTCTGTCTTAAGGGTAATGAACCATATGTGTAGACAGCTGCACTGTCTGTAAACTATGGTCATTAATTAGACAGGAGACAGTACACTTCCAGGGAGAGACGGGTGGAGGGAAAAGAGGGAGACTTTGAAAAGTCACAGTGATTATTAATAACAGAAAGGGCAGGGAAAAGAGTAAAATGCTTATCCTCCATATTTCAAATATATTACATTGCCCATAGCAACAAAGTGGTGGAAAGGTCTGGAAAGCACAGTGAGAGTTTTGGAACTAGGCATGAGGCTACAGTTAACCAAAACAGGATACTACAGGCAAAAATACATATAGACTCATCTATAGAATTCCACAGAGTATACCAAATTGGTGAAGCATATGCCCAAGGAGAAAGATGATAATTTTGTCTTAAGGAGATACAATTATAGTGCATAAAGTGAATCAATGAAATTAACAAGAAAGCACCCGGTCTGAGTTTTCCCCCTGAGCACCAGGTATGAATCCCTAAACAAGATGGTGAGAACTTGGATGACTGGGACTATTTCATAAAGCCTGGGGCAAGAGTTCAAGTTGGGTCAAGGCAAGCAAGGACGAAGGTTACGAGGTGAGTCCAGCCTATGGAGACGTGGTGTGTATCTCAGCATCCTTAGTCATTTTAGCAGATACATTAGACATCTCTGAAAACATGTCAGGAAACAGAGAATACCTGGAACACGTGTAAGAACTCCTGTTTCTTGAACCTTTTGTAATCATCACTAATTAGTATACTAATTCTGGCAGAGGCTGAGGTCTGTGATAAGGAACTAGTACATAAGCACCCAAGGCCTGAGACCACATCTGTCTACTCAACGCTTTATTCCCAATACCTCATGTAATTGCTTGACAAATCATATATTTAATGAAATAATGAACTAAATGAAATAAAGCATATATGTAATGTAAAATGGAAATAACCTATCTATAAAAGAACCCAGAAATATATTAAAGAGAGAATGATAAACTAAAAAGTCCAGTATGTTTGGATGATAATGATGTATCAATGTAGGTTTAAGAATAGTAACAAATGAACCACTCTGGTGAGGGTTGTTGATAGGGGGAGGCTATGCATGTCTGGGGAAGGGATCCATGGGAAAATTCTGTACTTCTGCTCAATTTTGCTGTCAACCCAAAAATGCTCTAAAAAATAAAGGCAATTAAAAAAAAGTCAGAGAGATGAGGTTGAGAGTGACAAAGGCATGATTTTTGCTTCTGCCCTATGGGATGGCAATAACGACAAAGCTTATCAGTGCAGAGAAGAATACTAACATAGAAGGGCCAGACACACTAACAAAAAGGAGGGTGATTTAAAGAACCAATGAAGAAGTCTATACAGGAGAGTGGTGTGATCAGATTTACATCAGATGAGGATCCCTCCAGAAGTTGTATGATGGGTGCTTTAGCCGGTAGAGTAACTCAAAGTAGGAAGACCATTAAGGCACTACTGCACTCAGCAAGACATAAGATAGTAAGTACATGACTTAGGATTGTGGGAATAAAGGGGATGAGTCAGATGCTGACTCAGTAGAACTGATGTGACTTTGTGATACTTTGGTTATTAAGAAGAGAAAAATAAGAAAAAAAATCTAGGGTAGCTTCCAACTCACTAATTTCATAACTACAAAACTTAGTTTTTAAATAAAACATTCATAAATGTTTCATGAACGAATAAATAAAACATTCACACTCTTCAAATTCTTATTATCATAAAAACTTCAGTGATACAATAACCAAGACATGGAAACAACCTAAATGTCCATCAACAGATGAGTGGATAAGGATGTGGTATATATATATATGTATACACCATATATATATATGTGGTATATATATATATATATATATATATATATACACATACATATACACAATGGAATATTACTCAGCCATAAAAAAGAATAATGCCATTTGCAGCAACATGGATGGACCCAGAGTTTATCATACTACGTGAAGTAAGTCAGAAACAGAGAGACAAATATTATATGATATCACTTATACGTGGAATCTAAAAGATGATACAAATGAACTTATCTATGAAACAGAAACAGACTCACAGGCATAGAGAAGAGACTTGTGGTTGCCAAGGGGGAGGAGAGTTGGGGGGAAGGATTGATTGGGAGTTTGGGATTAGCAGATGCAAACTAGTATATATAGAATGGATAAACAACAAGGTCCTATTGTATGGCACAGGGAACTATATTCAATATCCTGTGATAAACCATAGTGGAAAACATTATGAAAAATAATGTATGTATGTATAACTGAATCGCTCTGCTGTACAGCAGAAATTAACACATTGTAAATCAACTATACTTCAATAAAATAAAAAATTTTTAAAAACCATGGTGACAGCATGTTTATGCTTTTTTATTATTATTTAGGCAGCATTTGTGGAGAACCACATAACTACTGAGTAAAATGTTGAACAAGGTTTTGAATGAAAGAGGGAGGAGAAAGCACTGTGTGGATTATAAACATGTGCTGCATTTGGGGGACTAAATTTAAATTTTCCCATCCCAGTGTTCCCAAGGAGATTAGGACTTGTCAGACATAGTTCTGATTTTGGTTCATAAAACACTGATGCTGTGACGGTGGCCAGCAGTTCTCAACTGTATAATTGAAAAGGCCTTTACAGGTTCTTCTGCCAGCAAATCTGGATCACTGCCCCTTCTGATACACCAAGGAGACAAGTTGGGTTATCAGTGTCAGAAATTCCCTTCACAAACACACGATTTACCTCCAAATCAACCCTCCTTAAGAAATCCCATAGCACAGTGTCTTTTCTCTTTTATGTTACTTACTGTTATCTATTCCTTATTAAGTTTTGATTTATTTGTTCATTTGTGATGATGTCTTATATCCTCTAATAGAATGAAAACCCTAAGGGAACCTTCAAAATCATCAAATTAATACTTCCCTCCCCCTTTCAGTACATGGATTCCTTATACCTCATTTCTCAATCTTAAAAAAGTTTCAGCCATTTGAGATAATTTTGTGCTCACGAAAATAGAGAAATCACCCTAGTATTAAAATTACCCCACTAGATTCTTCAATAATTCTGCTCTTTAATTACACCTTAATTAAAGAGCTTGAACATTAACAACTTTCCTTACCATTAATAGAATGTGTTCTTGAAAATCCAGTTTAATTAAATAAGCATGTATTGAGCACTTATTATATGGGAGCTCACGTGCTGTGTACTGCAGATATGGAATGATTAAAGCATGGATTGGCTACCAAATTTTGTCTAAGAAAACAGATGTAAATAAACACTGCATAAATACTGAAAATATAATAAATTAAATATGTGCAATTTACATGCAATGTACAAGTAAAGCAGAAATGAGATGGGAAATGTCATCTGACTTGGATTTTGAAAATGAAATGGAAATCAGTGGCAGGTCATTCCAGGAAGAGAGAAACACTCCTGCAAAGAATCAATGCAGTAAACATAGGATAAAAAATAGGGCCTATGTAAAGGAGAAATACTGAAGAAAAGAGTCTTTTAAACATGCAGAAAGCCATCCATATTAATCAGATCAGGATTCAAAGTATCAAATATTTTCCTGTACACTCTGATATGCCAAGACTCCAATATCTGGGTTTGTAGAGAAAGAATTATTCCATTATTCCTTATTTGGTCTTTCCTGGTTGGAAATGATCAGAAGTTACAAAGTATAATAGTCACACTTTAAAAAAGTACCTATTTGAGTGCTAAACCCATACATAATCAGCCAAAGCTAGAATTAGGCCTGAGAGAGGTTAGATTTCAACAACAGTTAGAATAAGAATATTAGGTCAGGCTTATTGAGCATTTACTGGGTGATAAGCCTTGTTCTAAGCACCTTGTTATGTGAATGGATTCACAAAATACAGAAACCAGAGAAAATGCAGAAGATACCTATTGGTATCCCATTTTTCCAAAGAAATGGAGACACAGAGAGATTAAGTAATTTGCCCCAAATCAAAGAAAACATAGCAAAGTCAAAATCTAATAGACAACTATAGTGTAGGGTAGGGGGGTGGTATTGGTACCTGACATGGTATAAGATAATCTACAGAATGGATGGTTTATGTGCAGGTCATTAGTACATACAACATGTTTTCTGGATAGCTATTGGAAATGAACAATTGGATGTCAAAGGGAGGGGTCTGTATGTGGGAGGTTCTGGGACAAAGGGAATGGTAGGGTTGCCAGGACATATTTTGAAGAGCTTTTAAGCCACAGGGAGGAATACTCACCTGAAGCACATGTGTTTAACAGTTACTGTATGCCAGCCCCATAGTTCAGTTTAGGGAAATAAGAGTAAATAACACAGAGACATGAAAAACTGTTAAAAAGTCTATCCAGGACAGAAAGTGGTATAAAAGAATGATGAACAAAATTATGGGTGAGTCGGGTTACAATAGCAGAAAATGCTCACATAGTGCTTTAATGATGCAACCTGTGCCCTCCTGAGGGCTTTGCAAGTATTAACTCCTCAATCCTCGCAACCCTAGGACATAGGGACTACTGTCATCATCCACATTCTACAGATAAGGAAACTGAGGCATAAAGAGATGGAGAAACTTGCCTGTGGTCTTACAACTTGTAAATGGTGGATGTGAGATCCAAAGACAGGCAGGCTAGCTCCTAAGCACTACATTAGGTACTCTCCCTTCCTAGGGTGGGTGAAGGGTAAGAAATGATGTGGCGATTGTAATGGACAGTATTCATCTATTTTCTTCATTCATTCAACAAAACACTTGTTGAGCACCTATTATGTGCCAGACACTATTCTAGGCAACATGGGTATAGCAGTGAATAAAACAAACAAGACTCTTCCTTGAACTCATGCAATACTTAACATTCATGAAGAATTGCTGTGGTGAATCAAGAAAAGTGCTTAAATGTGACAGGTACTGTATGTAGCCCTTTATATCCCATATCAAATTTAACCCTCACAACCCTCTGAAGTCTGTACATCATCATCTTCATTTTACAGATAAGGAAACTAAGTCTTGGGGGCATTAAATAAGGCCACACAGATTATAAGTATGGATACAGAAACTCAGACCTAGGTCTGCCAGATTCCAAACTCATAGTTAAACCAGGTTACTCTAGCACTTAAAGATGAAGTAGAATCAAAGGAAGTATTTTTATGATGTAGGGTATTAGAATCATTTTCAGCCTTAAGAATGGGCAAAAGGAACAGAAGCAATAGTTCAAATTAGAGCAATAGTTCAAATGAAAAGATTAGAGAGTAAAAAAAAAAAGTTGATAATACAGATGACATTTTAACTGAAGAACAAGAAAGTCGTAAAATATTATCTGCATGTTTTAAGCTGGACTCTCTCAAATGCTTGATCATAAAGGATTCAGTAGAATAAATGGGAACTACCATCATGTTTATATTTTTTCTTCAAATAAAAGTTTTAAAATACTGACGCTGCCCCTGAAACCTCATAGCCCCATAGCCAAGGACTGAAATTGTACAAAATGCGTTTTACCCAATGAAACAACAGCAAACCTCTGGTGACTCAACATATGGAAGATAAATGTCTTTTTCCCTGAAAGAAATGGAATCAGGGTAAGGCTAGGCTGAGCTATCTTTGAAGGGATCTGCCTTTTCTCCTTTTTAGTGATGCTCTCTCTCTCCCCTCCTCTCCGTGTAGGAAGGATGCCTTTGTATCATCTGTTATCAAGAAAGACCATGCTGTTCCAAAGGCACGTGATGTGTCATAAATACCTGCTGGATGTCCTGACTCAGCTCTGAATTCCAGCTGCTGCATAGCCTTTGTCCCAGGCAGAGAGAATGCTCAGTGCCAGATTAATGGTAACGTGATCATTTTAAAATAGTATCCATCCCTGTGATAATGCCTTTTGGGCTGTCGCCATGTCAGAGTGACGGGTCAGTGCTATTCCAATCACTAGCACTACCCCTGCCCCCACCACTCAAAAGGATTTAAAACTTCACATTTAAAAATAAGCAGACAAGCTCTGTGAATGCACAGTCTATTGCTATTATGTGCCTGTTTCTTTGTGAAATGGCTTGGAGTCTTCACTGTTATCTCTTCATACCCAGCAAGGGTACAATTGTTTTTAATAAGTCGGATCTTAATTATAGCATAGTAATCTACCACTTACCCAAGGAATAGAGTTTTCTAACTGAAGAAAAATAAAATCTTATGTTTTTCAAGCTTCTTAAACACTGTCAAATTTTGAAATACTCTTTTATCTATGTCACATTTGATCATCAAAGCAATCCTATATGAAAGGCAAGGAGAATGCTATTATCCACATTTTAACATATGGAAACTGAGGCTTAGAGCAAGGATGGGAATCAGTCTAATCAAAAATAATAAGAAAGTGACAGAGCTAAGGATGCAATATAATTTTCCCTTTCTTTCCTATTTTTTTTGTTCTGAAGTCAAATTTATTTCTATGTTGACACCATGGAAAAAGTATAACAAAACATGAAAACTTTGGGAGGAAAGTTTAAGAAAATTTACCAACAGTCACAGACTACGTATATAACATACATGTTATGTAACGTGCAGGTACATAAAAGCTTAACTGTTTGCACATCACAGTCAAGTATATTTCATATCTGAGAGTTAAATCTTAGATAATGATAGGGCTTCAGAGAGAAGTGGCCATGTCACCTGGATCAGCCTGAGGTCGAAGACATTAGGAAAAGTGTAGCTTCATCTCCATGCCTAGGCAATCTCAAACGTACCCTTTCCTTGGACTCTTTTATGAAACCATTCCTACTGGTATTTGTTCCCTTTTACTTCTAGAAAATTCTTTGGTCCTCTGCACATGGATTTTCATCACATCCTGAATGTGATGTTTGTTGTCTTCTGATGGATTCTCCTGATAGTACAGTTTTGAGTAAGACAAATGGATTTCAGACAAATTCAGTAGCCCTTTTCATTTTTCCAGTCACCACTAAGGCACAAAAAAGAAGCTCTCTCCAAGATTTCTTTGCCAATGAAGTCTTTATGAAAGGAACACATTATATCCAATAATCTATCGATTTATCCATATTAGTAGAATTCTTTGTGAAACACAAATTTACAGATTATTTTATCAGGCCAAAACATAACAAAACATTTCATCTGTTGTCAAAATAATGTACATTCAAACAATGATGTATTGTTTTAATCTACTCGATTAGCAATTAAAAAAGAATTAATTTTGCCCATTATAGCATAAAATGTGCATTATTATTAACAGTTGGAGAGAGTGTAAATCTTTACAACATATGGAGAAGTATCTTGGAATATGTATTTAGATCCTTTAACAAGTTCATGTAATAATTAGCTTGTAATTTCTTCCCTAGAAATAATTCCACACTAATAAAACAGATAAAAATTAGATAAAGATTTATGTGTCCATGTATTTACTGAACAGCTATTTATGTTACAGAATAAATAGGAAATGCTTTAAACATCCTAAAATAGAAGAATGATTAAAGTAAAATATGGTCCATCTATATCAGAATATGGTGCACAGCTCGTGTTTTCAAATAATGTTTCAAGACAAAAGAAAAAGCTCATAATAAACTTTTAGGAGAGAAAACAGCAGGATACAAATCTATCATGTAAAAACACAAATGCAAGTGAGAATGTGAGTTTGGATGAGGAAAAAACAGAAGGGCCCAAGTTCTAAATCTGGGTGGACATGACAGAGACCATGTCCAAAGTGAGGAGATGATGCATAAAGTGAATTGGTTCAAAGAAGGAAGAAACTCAACTCTAGAGTTTGATTACGTAAGAACTTCTGGAATTTGTCAGAAATTTTAGAGTGACGCTTAGTCCATTTCAACAGTATATAAAATCAGAGACTGAGACTGTTCTACCTAGACATAAAGGGAAAGGAAAAGACATCTGGCATCCAAATGTGTTGATGTTATTTGTTTACTTTGGGTTTTTTTTCTTTGTAATAAAAGTAGAAGTAGGAGGGCTTCCCTGGTGGCTCAGTGGTTGAGAGTCCGCCTGCTAATGCAGGAGACACGGGTTCGTGCCCCAGTCCGGGAAGATCCCACATGCCGCGGAGTGGCTAGGCCCGTGAGCCATGGCCTCTGAGCCTGCGCGTCTGGAGCCTGTGCTCCGCGACAGGAGAGGCCACAACAGTGAGAGGCCTGCGTACCGCAAAAAAAAAAGTATAAGTAGGATAATTTTACTACTTGTCGTACTTTAGTTTTCTACATTTTTGGATGGTGGCATTTCATAATTTAATTATGACCTGATAGACTGCATTTACCAATTCATTCTTTCATTCAATTCATTTATTAAGCATCCACTCAGCGCTGTGCCAGCCATGAAAATTATGATGAAAACTCAAATAATGAGAGATTATATTATTTAAAGACAGAAAATTAAGATTATTAAAAAAAATCAGAAAGTAAAATTACCTGGAAACTTTCTTGTTTTGCACTATTACTAAATATAAAAGGAAGTTTTGAACATTTTGTAATGGACAGAAAGTTGAGGTTTCAGCTTCAGGTAATTATAGGCTATGTCATTTGGAGCAACCCTTCCACTGAAATGTTGTTCAAAGGTGAATGAAATAAAAATTGCATCTTTTATTAAAGTATCAAGAAGCTAACCAAATACTATACAATTAAGGTCAAGATCCAGGAGATGCCAAGATGCCAAAAGGAGGAGGAGAACACTGAGGATTGCTTTAGTCCTCAGAGCATTTGTTTATTATTGAGACACATCTGGGGGGTTGTTCTCTGCTCTGGGTCTGGCTGGAGTGGCCAGGGGAACAAAAATTGGAATCTCAGTCCTGACAAAGGTAGAGAACCTGGTAAAGAATCTATGCTTTTGGACATATATATACTTCCAAATGTAAAATAGATAGCTAGTGGGAACCAGCCGCATAGCACAGGGAGATCAGCTCGGTGCTTTGTGACCACCTAGAGGGGTGGAATAGGGAGGGCGGGAGGGAGGGAGACGCAAGAGGGAAGAGATATGGGGACATATGTATATGTATAACTGACTTACTTCGTTATATGTATAGCTGATTCTGCTTTGTTAAAGCAGAAACTAACACACTGTTTTAAAGCAATTATACTCCATAAAAGATGTTAAAAAGTTTAAAAAATAGAAAAAAAAGAATCTATGTTTTATGATGGGACCAGAAAAGTCTCAGTGTGTTGCAAGCAGATAAGCCAGAAAACAAACAAAAAAACTCACACACTCTACCCCTTTTTTCACACTGTTTAAATCCTGAAGAAAATCTCAAGCCTGGAATTTGGAAACATTGTTTGCACATTGCCCTTGTCTTCAGGCACCCTGCTAACATAAACATGATAATTCCCCTTTTCTGGAGGAGGAGAACACCAAACTGTGCTCAAATTAATTTTTCAAGTAAATTTTTAAATACAAGACCAAAGCAAATCAGGCAAGCCAGGTAACAATGTGAGGTAAAACCAGCAGGGAGATGTAAACAAATAACAGAAACAGACCCAGATACTGGAATCTGAAGATATATTTTGTGAAACTATTAGGCATGTTATGCTCAAGGAGTTAAAGACAAGCATAAAAATTTCAGAAAACAACTAGAAACTGTAAACAGTGACAGTATATCAGAAAAAGAGAACACATGTGAGAACCGAAAAAATATGGTAACCAAAACAAAGAACTCAATGGGTAAATTTAAACAGATTAAATGCAACACGAAAAAAATAAGAATTATTGTACTGATCTATATCTCTTTACATTGTCTTCCTTCTATGCATGTCTATCGCTGTGGCCAAATTTTCTCTTTTTATAAGGACTTCAGTCATATTGGATTAGAACCCACCCAAATGACCTTATTATCTTAACTATTATAATCACATCTGCAAAAAACTGATGTCCAGAGTCATATTCTTAGGCACTTGGGTTTAGAACTTCAGCATCTGAATTTCTGGAGACACAATTCAACCCATAACAATGCCCTAAACCACTTCTCCATATCTGCCTAACAAAGTGTAGAAAATCACTATTCTCAAGAGTCTTCTATCTTAAACATGATTTTTCTATATAGCTGTCAGACAGCTCTAGTCTAAAAGTTTTATAAGCGTCATGCTCAGGAAAGATTATTCTTTATTCTTTTTTTTTTTTAAATCTTTATTGGAGTATAATTGCTTTATGATGTTGTGTTAGTTTCTGCTGTATAACAAAGTGAATCAGCTATATGTGTACCTATATCCCCATAACCCCTCCCTCTTGCTTCTCCCTCCCACCCCTCTTGTTGGTCACAAAGCACTGAGCTGATTTCCCTGTGCTATGCAGCAGCTTCCCACTAGCTATGTATTTTATATTTGGTAGTGTATATACGTCCATGCCACTCTCTCACTTTGTCGCAGCTTACCCTTCCGCCTCCCCGTGTCCCGAAGTCCATTCTCTATGTCCGCATCTTTATTCCTATCCTGCTCCTAGGTTCATCAGAACCGGGTTTTTTTTTATTTTTATTTTTTTAATTCCATATATATATGTTAGCATACTGTATTTGTTTTTCACTTTCTGACTTACTTCACTCTGTATGACAGACCCTAGGTCCATCCACCTCACTACAAATAACTCAATTTCGTTTCTTTTTATGGCTGAGTAATATTCCACTGTATATATGTGCCACATCTTCTTTATCCATTCATCTGTTGATGGACACTTAGGTTGCTTCCATGTCCTGGCTATAGTAAATAGAGCTGCAATGAACATTTTGGTACATGACTCTTTTTGAATTACGGTTTTCTCAGGGTATTTGCCCAGTAGTGGGATTGCTGGGTCATATGGTAGTTCTACTTTTGGTTTTTTAAGGAACCTCCATACTGTTCTCCATAGTGGCTGTATCAATTTACATTCCCACCAACAGTGCAAGAGGGTTCCCTTTTCTTCACACCCTCTCCACCTTTATTGTTTGTAGATTTCTTGCTGATGGCCATTCTGACTGGTGTGAGGTGATACCTCATTGTAGTTTTGATTTGCATTTCTCTAATGATTAGTGAGGTTGAGCATCCTTTCATGTGTTTGTTGGCAATCTGTATATCTTCTTTGGAGAAATGTGTATTTAGGTCTTTTGCCCATTTTTCGATTGGGTTGTTTGTTTTTGTGATATTGAGCTGCATGAGCTGCTTGTATATTTTGGAGATTAATCCTTTGTCAGGTGCCTCGTTAGCAAATATTTTCTCTCATTCTAAGGATTGTCTTTTTGTCTTGTTTATGGTTTCCTTTGCTGTGCAAAAGCTTTTAAGTTTCAGTAGGTTCCATTTGTTTATTTTTGTTTTTATTTCAATGTCTGTAGGAGGTGGGTCAAAAAGGATCTTGCTGTGATTTATGTCACAGAGTGTTCTGCCTATGTTTTCCTCTAAGAATTTTACAGTGTCTGGCCTTACATTTAGGTCTTTAATCCATTTTGAGTGTGTATGCTGTTAGGAAGTGTTCTACTTTCATTCTTTTACATGTAACTGTCCAATTTTCCCATCACCACTTACTGAAGAGGCTGTCTTTTCTCCATTGCATACTCTTGCCTCCTTTATCAAAGATAAGGTGACCATATGTGCATAGGATACTGGACCACCAGAGACCTCCCAGCCCCATGTAATATTAATTGGCAGGAGATCTCCCAGGGATCTCTGTCTCAACATTAAGACCCAGCTCCAACCAATGGCCAGCAAGCTACAGTGCTGGATGCCCCATGCCAAACAACTAGCAAGACAGGAACACAACCCCACCCATTAGCAGAGAGGCTTCCTAAAATCATACTAAGTTTGCAGACACCCCAAAACACACCACCAGACACGGCCTTGCCCACCAGCAAGACAAGATCCAGCCCCACCCACCAGAACACAGGCACCAGGCCCCTCCACCAGGAATCCTACACAAGCCACTGAACCAACCTCACCCACTGGGGGCAGACACCAAAAACAATGGGAACTACAAGCCTGCAGCCTGCAAAAAGGAGACCCCAAACAAAGTAAGTTAAACAAAATGAGAAGACAGAAACAAGCAGCAGATGAAGGAGCAAGGTATCCTTTATTCTTTAAGAACTACATAGCAAAACAGTTCTCTAATGCTCAGCTCCCCTCTCATTCCCTCAGCATACCCCTTAGCTTGCATTTTTATACCCCAATGCTACAGTAGCTAATTCAATGTATGCAAAGTTTTACCACACTCTCCATTACTAAGTCTATTTTTCTTATGTATTCTTGTAATCTTTCTTGAAAAATCTTCCCTGAAACACTTGGGTAGATATGTTTATGTATTTCTTTCTTTCTCAGTTTGTCCATACTTGTTGCAAAGACTGAGCTTTCATGGCTTTTCAAGATGATGATGCAAAGCTGTTTTGAAAAGATAGACCATCCTTAGATACAAATGTGCCAATGAGATCATAATTTCCCACACTCTCAGATCAAACATTTCTAAAGATAAGTCTGGACCATAAAAATCATATAGTATAGTAGGAGTTTGGTCTTTGGAGACAGACATAGCTGAGTTACTCACTTTGGAAATAGTGCTTAGATTCTTTCTTGTTCACAAAATGCAGTAATGAGATCTACTTCACAAGATTCTTGAATACATGGAATAGCATAGCATAAGTGAAGGATCTGGCAGACCACAGATATTCAATAGACGATCTTTCCTTCTTTCCTTCTCCTTGCCTGGTCACAATTACACATTTGAATCAATTTCTAATTTGGGGAAAACCAAACTAAAAGTCCATAGAAATGAAAGTCCACTGGCCACACCCGATTATATCTGCTTTAGAACGTACTCCTGTTTATAGAAGCTTGCAGCCCACCTCAAAAACAGACTCTGATCACAACCCACGTCTGTTACCCCTGCTGTAGTTTTCATCAAACTTGATGGGGATAAGGATATAATCTTCCTAGTTATATAGTTCACCAGGAGTACATCTAAGCATACTCTTTAATCACTATTGCTTATGAATAATTAAAAGTCAAAGCCAGTAGTTCTTTTTCCTTACTTTTTTCATTTAAATATGAGCAGTTTAAGTAATCAGATATATTTTTCAACATGATTTATGATATTCGGGGGTCAACATTGTTTTCTCCTTCCAGGAGAACAAAACTCCAAATTCATAACATCATGGGTAACAAACCAGGATTGTCTATACAACGAGCATTGGTCCCATTTTCCTTCACACTGGAACCCTGAGTTTATTTTCTCTTACAAAGGACATATCCTTCATGGAGGACAAGATTCCTTCTAGCCCCAGGGTGTGAATCTATGTAATTCAAGCCAATCATGCTGAACTCACTCTCCTTGCCAGCTGATCTGTTGAGGCAGAAATGACTGACTTTCATGGGCATATTCAGAAGGGCCTTATGCTTGGTTTAGTGCTCTGTCACATTCATCTTGAAATTCTTAACTTTTAGCAAGGAGCCCTGCACTTTCATTTTCACTTTGGCCTTGCAAATGAATTAGCTGGTCCTGCAGGCACAAGCATGTGACCCAATGCCGGGTAATGAGACATGATGGGAAAACTGCTGGGAAGCTGCAGGGGAATTTACTTCTCAGCTCATAAATAGAGCAAACATCTCTTTTTTTGCCTCTGGACATGGCAGTCTGCACATGAAGTCTGGAAATGGAACCATGTGGAGAACTGCCCAAGCAGATATGCCAGCATTGAAGATGACACAGCCATGCTGAACCTTAAACCACCCTATTTATATTTATTTGTTTAGTTATTTGTTACCTGAAATAACAAAACAGTCTTTATTGTTGGAGTCACCTTTAGTTAGATTTCCTGCTATTTGCAGACAAAAATATCAATTTATGGTACATTTTTTTCATTTTCATGCAAAATCTATTCTCTCCTTTTTCCTTAGTAGGACAATTCATTTTACTTGAGTCTGGGATACATCTAGTTATTAAATTTATCAGCCTCTTTTACCACTACTGTTGAATGTGACAAGTTCTAGCCAATGATATATGAATAAAAAAGTTGTAAGGAATTTCTAGGAAGATTGTTTCAAGTGAAATGATTCAGCTGTAAGAAATGCCTTTTGCAGTTCTCTCCTTCCTCCTTCATTCTGCCTAATAAGGTTGAAAAGGCTGGAGCTCCAGCAGCCATAATGAACATGAAGTATTCCTAAGCTTGAAGGTAAACACTTGGACAGTTGAGCAAAAAAAAACAGAAGGAGCCTGGGCCTCTGATGACTACTGCAGCTGCTATATCAGCTTTGACCTACATGCCTCTGGGCTTATTTTATGTGAGAGAGAATAAATTCCTATCTTTTTTTGTGTTGACTTTTCTATTATATATTGCCAGAACTCATCCTAAATGATATATTATATACTTTTTCAAAATGCAGATATTGACTTTACTGTCGAAACATATCCACATATCCACCCAATAAGCATAAATTCAGACTTTTTAGGAATGTTTCTATTTTTTAATGGTATATACATGGATAAAGCATAATGCCACTCTCTCTGAAACTTCATTGCAGTGTTCTGCAATGCGCACACATGCACATATTAGGGCATCTTAGATTCGTAACCTTAGTTTGAAGATAGTGTTTGGCTCCTGTACAAAATGGGTCAGAGGAAGAAGAAATATGATCTAGAAAACTGGTTTTCTACAGAGGTAGCCAAAGTTCTTTGGATTTTAAACCTGGTCTGGAATTGTATGGAAGACTGGATTCCTTATTTCACACATAAATTTTTCTTCTTGAGAAATCTTTATTGTGCTTTCAAAGTAAATTGAGAAGTTCTGGGTGAACATGCACAAAATGAGGCACATGCTTGAGAAAAGGAAGACAAATTCGCATCCACTGTACTACATAATAGTTGATCAAAAAGCACTCTGATACTGGTCCCATGGTTAATTTATCAATCTAACTACTATCTTAACAACCAAATCTAACTGCTAACTCCTCTAGAGCCAAGTGCACACCTACCAACAACCTTCCTTTATATAAAATATGGAATAGAATGCCATGAAAGTTCTATATAATAAAGTACTCCCCAAAATTGTGGATTGGTCCAGGTTACATATATAACTGGTACTATTCAACCTATCTGGCCCCATCTCTTACTAGTTCCATATGTCTAATTTTTTTCCACCTACAATGGGACATTCCTCTGTATTCTTACAGCTTCCATTGCTGACACCAGAGCACTTATGACTCAATACAGAATTGCTGATTTACAAACTTTTCTTGACAATCAGAAAGTGACTTCTATGAGAATAAGGGTGTGCTTTACTTTTCAATTTTGTGTGTTAAGGTGTAGCACAGTGCCTGGCACAAAACAGGCAATGTTTGTTGATGGAAAAATAAATAATTTAAAGAATAACTAAGGTAATCCAATGTGTCATTATATAGGGCTACATATTATCTCTGTTCAACTTGAAACCTGCCAATACATCTTGTACATTGTAGGATGCTAATACTTTAAAACACTGAGATACCATGCTCATAAATATTATAAATCAGAATGTTATATGATTGGCAGTTTGGCTCCTCTGCCCAGCTCCCATTCTTAAAGAGTGGTGGGTTAATATTTTAATCTTCAGGGGTAGGGATGGAGGAAATGGATTGAAGGGCAAGGCCAAGCTGGGATGTGGGTCCCAATATTCCCAGTTTTCTCTTGCCTCCACTTCCCTAGATCAGGATGGAGAAACAGGGGCCAACTACCTGTGAAATCCCTGAAGTTCGCTTCCTCCATTCTAGACATACCAGCAGCCAGGAGACCCAGAGCCTTCTGAATCACATTTAAGCTTGAATGAACAACTACAGCCTGGCTGAACCATACTATAGATGACTAAGGTGAATTTGGATTACACGGCGATGTCACCAAAGTCCTGGTCTAGTAGCATCACGGACCTAGCTTAGTCATTAACCTTGCAATACTATGAGTTCATATTTTATGCAATTCAATTATTTTGACCCTGATTGTCATGTTACAGTAGGTTTACATATTAATTAAATTTAAAAGATGAATATAAAGTAGAATTAGGAAAATTAGAATTAAGGAGTCACATAATTAATTAAACCCACAGATCCATGACTGGTTCTGAAAATGTGCTTCTAGTCCTTGATATAGTTGGAACTATGTAAACAAGTTCAGAAATAACATAAACTCTCCTCACAGGGCTAAATTTTAGAAGACAAATATCTTAGTTTCTACCACCAGGAAAATATAAAAATCTACCTAATCTAGCTAATATAATGTTTTCTAGCTATTTGCTCAGCCATGTGCTTTCTGAATACAAAACGATAATTGTTCATTAAAACATATTTTTAAAGTTCAACAACGGGGGACTAGGAACAGTGCCAACTAACCAGCCACTAAATTATAGCCCATGCATTTTAATAAATCTATCAGTATTCAAAATATCAGAGCTATTCAATGAATCATAAATTACTTGTGTGTTGAAGAGAATTTTGCATACTATAAATTTGGAAACATTTTTAAAATGTTCTCTGGTTTTAATTATAGAAATAGTAACCTTTTCCAACTTAACAACATAATTATAAATTTCATAATGACAAGGAGATGAAGATAGATACTGTACTTTTCTTAGTTTCTATGAAGGATGAAAGATGAAAGAATATTTAAAGTATCCCTTTAGGAATGCAACTGAATAAAATCAGGAATTTGATATCTCTAAACAAAATGCAAACCATGCCATGAATGTAATTCAAATATAACACAGTAAAGTCTGGGCATATATACATCTAGAACATAAATTGACTAAAACACTATACTTCTTCTTATTTTAAAAATAATAACATTCATTAATAATAAGGTAAAACTTTCAAAAATCCTGAAAAATATAAGGACTCTGAAGAAGAAAACACTTGTAATATGCAAAAGCTATTACTATTACCTTTTGGTGTGTTTTCTTCTAATTATCTATGTATTTTTAACTTAGTTGCAAATATTTTAAATCCATTTTTGGCCTAGATTTTCTCTTAATATTACATCAATTATTTTCCATGCTAATGAACTCTTATTGAACTAAGTCACTTTCCAACAGCTTTCATTAAAATGCAAGATGCTTGATACCAAAGACTGTTTTATCTTCGTGTTGACACAGTCCGACAGTTTCTGACCCATGTTAGGACCTCAATATATGTTTATCAATTAACCAACTAGACTCATTTTCTATCAAAATATTAATCTGATAAAATTGTCATGGATAAGATACTTTATCCCATTAATAATTATAACATATAATGATAATCACAACTATTATCATATACTGATCTCTTACTATGCTGCAGGTACTAGACTAAGGGCTTCACTCTTTCATTCATGGGTGCATTTATCCATGTATACATTCAACAAATATTTATTTATTGATACAAATATTGGAGCAATATTGGTGAGTGAAACCAATTCTGCTTTTGCTCACATGGAGCTTTTAGTTTGGTTATGGGTGCAGGTGAGTTTCACATATATTTGTTGTAATCATAACATGCAGTAGCGATTTATGCAAAATAGGTCATGTTCCTCAGGAAACAGACTTTGAGAGAGAGACTAGCATTAGTAGGAAGTTCATTAGGGTAAATCCTTGGGATCAACACCTTTGGAGACTGAAGTAATTAGGATTGGGCAGAGCGAGAAGCTGAACTACAATGCAGTTACAATTAAGGTCTCAGCTAACCTTATAAAGAGTTCTGGAGCTAGCATGGCCCTGCTCTTCAAAACTGTTCAGCCTTGAGCAAAAATGACCAGGATTTTATACACTTATGTTAACCAGTCATTGGATGTAGGTGGCTCTTGGAGAGAAAGTGACACTGGGCAAAGCTGCTCCATTCAGCTAAGATCAATTCATGAGATCGACTCAGCTATGAGCTAGCCACAACCATATTCCCTGGAGCAGGGGGAAATGAGTGTCTCTGTCCTGAAGGGTGCCACAACACAATAACATCTACAGCCTAGCCCTTGTGCCATTTGGACACATGTACTTTATATAATAAATTCTGGAAACAATTTTTCCAAGATTCTAGTTGGTCTCTTTCCCTAGAGAAATGCTTAAGAGAAATACTAGGGAGACAAACTGTACCATTGCAGCTGGTCTTGAGGCTGCAATTGACTCTCATCATCTTCTCCCTCTGTCACTCATACTAGTACCTCTACTGGTCTAGATGGCTTACCTGGTACAGAGATGTTTCATCCTTGAGAATTCTTAACCCTCAATTACACATGCCCCTCTTAGACTGTGGGCGCTACCCTTGATTAAAATTGTGTAAGGGATTCCCCAAAGATGCCTCAGTGGATTATCCCGGTGCCAAATATATTATTCCTTGTTCTCATTATATATAAGTAGCCCTAACTATTCCTGATAGGGAAGTCACTACCACGTACACACATCATATTGTTGCAGGATCCTTCCTCCTGGGGGTTCATGCGTCTCCTGCAGTCAGGGACACTCAAGTCTGAACTAGCTCAGATCCAAAAACGAAGCAAGGGATTACAACTTATTGTTGATGCATCTGCCCTCAGCTTCCTGATCATCCATTCTTGATATATTTTAATTACATAATTTGAGCATAGCTGTTTCAACTTTCCATCTGTCTTGCTCCTAGGGTGCTGTGTTCTATTAGCCATCTCCATATCTCTCTAACAGTCAGTGTCCCAAACCCTCCAGCTGCCACAACCTTAGCATTCATGACAGTAATCACAGCCACTTTGCTATACCCTGCCACCAAGACTCTATTTTTCAGGATTCTGTCATTGTCATTCTTATCAAGAATCCCAGTTCTGCCAAATCCTACTATTAGCCCTGGCCTACGACAGACGTCCACCTCTGACTTCTGAGCATTGCTGGTGCCCCTTCACTTGTGCATATGCTCTAGTAAGCAGGGTGCATCTAGGCTCTCCCAAAGAACATAGATCATGGGTTACATCTGCTCTGACATACTTACTTCTCGTCACCTTTTGATCTCTTTTCCTAGAATAGAATAGAATAGAATAAAATAGCATAGATTAGAATAGAATAGAATAGTTGTGGCACTTGTGTTTCACTTTCTCCAAACTTTTAAGAGCCATCCTAGCAATGGGCAAATATCACCTTCCTAGGTCTTGCCCAGTGTTTTAAATAATGTACCATGGAAAAGTGTTCTCATGAGCAATTTTTTTTAATAACTCTCCCTTATTCATATTTATTATTCCACCTCCTAACCCAACAGTCTTAGAACACAAGCCCCGGTATACTCCTGGAACCTGCTAATAGAAGTTAATTAGGCTCTGCAACTCCTTGTTCCTTTCCTCCCTTCATAGACCCAGCACTTTTCTGTATTTGGTTATGTTGTGACTTGACACTTGTAGTCTTGTAGTCAGGAGGGGAACACATGCAGATTGGCAAGGTGAAGGCATCAACATTGATTTCAAGCAAGGGGGAGCTGGGAAGGACTAGCCTCTAACAGGGAATAACTTCCACAGGCATAGGGTTCAGGGTGACGTGGATTTTCAAGTACATCAACCCTGATAACCTCATCCTAAGTCTCAGAGCCCCACCTCTTTTATCCAGGGCTGTGACCTTGACACAGTAAACTTGGTGGGACTAAAAATACAACCCTCTTGGAGTTCTGTCACTCTCATAAATAATTCCCTAAACTGCTCCTTAGCTTTTTCTGGACTTGAATGGATAAAAGTCTCTTATATGTTACCTAAGAGGCCCTCTGGCTTTCACTGTTGGTCTTCAGTTGGAGATTAATCACCCACACTTTGATTTACTTTCTCCAATGCATCAACATCATTCAGCAGGAACCATATAAGTTCCATTCCCCAAATCTTCTTTCAGCTTTCCAGGGCAATTATATAGCTTCTTCTGCCAGAAGGAACTTTGGGTAAATGCTTTCTACTGAGTTTTCACTCTAACTGAAGACTATGGCGGAAGTTTCTCACCAACAGGCTTGGAGGCAAGGAGTTTTATATTCTTTATGTTTTCCTTTCAGGCTTTCCCATCTCTCCCTGGTCAAAGCCCACATCACATTCTCAAGGTGGTTTTCACTTATCTAATTCTTAATAACATGCGGTAATGAAGTAAGAGTTGGGCAGAGAGAGTTTAGGGGTTTACACTTTATCCTCACCACAACCCTCCTCCCTCTAGGCTCAACTTTCCCTGTATCTCTAACCATTTCCCAATCTAAGTATTTTGCCTATACTTTTATTCTACAACCCAAAATAATGGATAATATCTGATTCCTTGATAGGGAAGACTTTCATGATGAGGGACTCATGACATAATCATTCAGACAGAGAAGAATGAAACATTAATGGTGGAATTCACAAACAAAAAGTAAAAGTATATCTGCATGTGTACGTAAAGTATATATGTAAACTTCTGTAAAAAGACCAACATGTTAACACAGAAAACTTCCTTGATTTTAAACCTAAGGTGAGACTTATGTATAGCATCAAAAAGTATCTTTAATTAAAGCACAGAGAGAGAGAGAATGAACCTCCTTTATTTTGTTGAAATTTGTATTAGTAATTTTATAGTAGTTCTCATTTCTAAATTAAAAACACAAGCTAACACTTCAAAGCTCTTGTATAAACAACTGACTTCAAAAAGCCAAATGTGTGTAAGCTCTGCTATAAACCTGATCCCTAATTATGTTCCACTTTGTATTCAAAATCATACTTGTGTCACTTCACTTTCTTTCACCCTTCAGGAGTATTATTCTTTAGTTTATGTTCAGTCTTTCTATGACTGATAACATTTTTTGATCAATGAAAAGGTTGATGTTGTTTCCAAAAGTAATGGTATGTAATAAAATTGTTCTACTCCAACAATTAAAAACATTTTATTATGTAATAAAATAGGTTCCTTTTCTCTAGCTCCAGCCACACAACATTAATTCAGACACTAATTCACACATGATATATTATTGCTAGAGCAGTAAGGGCATTTATTAGTAATACATATACATACACACATACACATTAAGTTAAATATTATAAATATAAATATATATATATATATATATTTATTTATTTATTTATTTATTGTGGTACGTGGGCCTCTCACTGTTGTGGCCTCTGCCGTTGCGGAGCACAGGCTCCGGACACGCAGGCTGAGCAGCCATGGCTCACGGGCCCAGCCACTCCGTGGCATGTGGGATCCTCCCGGACCGGGGCACGAACCCGTGTCCCCTGCATCGGCAGGCGGACTCTCAACCACGGCGCCACAAGGGAAGCCCTAAATATTATATTTAGATGATACACATATCCAGTCTAAGCAGGTTTTTATTTTATTTCAATATAAGGAGAATTTTTCCTTTTGCAAGGGTAAGCCTGCAAGTTTAAGTCCAAAATCAGAAAAATCACTTAAGGTAATTTCATAAGGCAAAAGTATTTTGGAAAAAATATATAAATCAAAACTGAATAGGACAATTTGGACAGCATCTGATCTATAGAACTTAGGGCACAAAAGTTTTGTTAGTTGAGATATAAACACAAAGTATTAATTATAAATTTCCATGCACAATTCAAAGCACCGAACTAGGAGCTAAAAGACTTAGGTTGAATCCCAGCTCTACCATTGTAGCCATTGTTCAACCCTGGGAAAGTCACCTATTTAAGAAAGTTTCCTTCACTGCTTAATGAGGCATTTGGGCTCAAAAACTTCTCTTGGCAATGAGATTCAGAGACTCTGAGAGTCAGTTGGATTGTTCTTTATTAGAGTTCTTCCGGGCTATGTGCATCAACGATCAGAGTTGAAAGCTAGTCCTTCTGCCTTGTGGTTATCAGATTGAATTTTTTTATTTTCTTATGTGAAACCTGTAAGTTGAAATGTAAATGCCTTCTCATGACATGTCAAGTGTTAGTGACGCAGAGGATGTCTAATTCTGCAGCCTCCTTTCATGCCCTGCTTCATCATTGCAGTCCGGTGTTACTCTGCTCTGTGCGCCAATTGACCAAACCTGCCAGATTAGTTCCTGCTGCTGTGCCTTTGCACTTGTTAACTCTACTTGAATGTCTTTCTTCCCATTTTCTGTCTCCTTAGTATCTATTCTTTAGTCAAGACTTTAATTAATCAAGCAAATATTTGTGTCACCATTTATGGTAATATGGGTAATATAAAGTATAGGGAAATTGAAAACAAAATCACATGAAGAGTTGTTTAAAATGCAGATACATAAATCCATCTTGACTTACCAAACTAAACTCTTAGAACAGGACCTGGGAACCTGTATTTTGCCAGTGTCTCCTTTAATCCTAAGACAACTATTCAATTAATGACCCTTTAAGAAACTCTGGCTGTAAGAAACTCCTACATGTTCACTGTGTGACCCAAAGGAGAGGGGGTACAATGGACCTATTATTCCAGTAGAAGTAAATTTCCTATAAGTTCCTAGGGTAATTTCCATATTTGTTTATTTATTCATTTCTGTAAACTCAGATAATATATGCCAGACTCCATGCTAAATGCTGGAAATATAGAAAGAACAAGGTCAACTCAATCTCTGCTCTTGACAGGGTCTGTTCTACCAGATGAAAGATACATGACAAATTAGTTTATAATTATTCATTTAATTACAATTGTAATTAATATCATGAATGACTCCCTGATAGTCTCTAAGAGTGACTATCGGTGAACGTGACTTAGAATCCTAAGTTAGGGATAGTTTCCTTAGATATTTGACAGAAAATAGCACATTGATGCACAGGGATGAAATAGCCCATGGGGATACAAATATATAGATATATTTAAGGCACAGCAAAGAAAAATAAGTTGACAAAAGAGTCAGAGATGCCACAGACATTGATATTTGCAAACCACTCCAGCTCTCTGATAGTTGATATCTATGCAGTGTATTTTTTTACCATCCTTTTCCTTTCAACTATTTGTAACTTGAATCTAAAGTGTGTCTCCTGTAAACAATATATAGTTAGATTTTAAAAATTCAGTCTGACAATCTCTATCATTTTTTTGGGTTGTTTAAGCCATTCACATCAAATGCTTTCATTGATATGTTTGGATTTACACCTGCCATTGTGGTTTTCATTCTCTTTATGTCTCATGACTATTCTGTAACTCTGTTCTTCCTTTACCACCTTCTTTTGCATTGAATGAAGATTTTCTTGTATTCTACTTTAATTTTTTAAACAAATTTTAGATAAGTTTTAAGTTATTTTCTTAGCAATTGCTCTAGGCCTTACAATATACATCACAACATCAGAATCTACTTCAAATTCTACTTTGAATTCACACTAACTTAACTCCAGCATGATGTAAAAACAGTACTCCTGTAGAGCTCCATTCTCTTCCCCTTTTCTGTGTTATTATTATAATACATATGAAGTTTATGTATGTTAAAAAACCCCAAAATTTGTTGTTATAATTATTGCTTTATATAATCATGTACTTTAAAGAGGCTAAGAGGACCAAGGAGGGCTCAATAATATTTAAAGGGCTCTTTTGAAAGAAATATTAACTTTCTTATGCATCATTTGTGGTTCTCTTTATTTACTCCTGTGGATTTGAGTTACCATGTGTTGTTATTTCCTTGCTCCAGCATAGCTTCATCCCATTCAATCCCCTTTGTGCTGTTATTGTCAAGTATGTTAATATTCCTATATGTTAAAGTCCAAGCAGTATAATTTTATAGGTATTGTTTTATGAGATTGCTTTGTATATCAGTTAAGAGATGAAAGGAAAATGAATAGGTAATTAAGCTTTTTTGGGTCTTTACCTTTACCAGATCTCTTTGTTTATTTATGCAGATTTGAATAGCTGTCCCATGTCACTTCAGATATTTTCCCTTTGCTTTTATCCTTAGCATGGCTTCCTAGGGGTCAGTATACACCATTTATGTTATACAACAAGGTTGTGCTTAAGCCACCTGAGCCAGTAAAATTTTTCAGCCTTTACCATTGGATCTCTGGGTGAATTGGAGATGGCTTTCACAGCTCAGGGAATTTACACTTTTGCCTGCACTCAGCCAGGGACAAATAGCTTGGAAGTTCCCTGGCTGGTTGCTCCTGAGAGGGTGCAGCCTTCGGCATATACGTGGCCTTCTAGATCACCAGCAATGAGTGCAATTTTATTTTTGAACCTGGCTTCCTTGAAGTCACCCCTGGGTCAGTGTAGCTTATTATTCATCCTGCCTGCGGTCAAAGGTTGTGCTTAGATTCCTTAAGATAGTAAGACTTCTGCCCTTTGCTCATGAATTTGTTGTATAGCACGGAGAATGCTTTCAACCCTTTCTGCTCTGATTACCCCAGCCTTCCAGATTGCCAGGCATGAATGCAAACCCCGGAAGAGTCTTTCTCAGATACCTCTTTACCTGGCTTAGGCGTGAACTTCTCCATGCCCTGCTCCAAGTAAAGCCTATGCTTTCAGGCAGATCTGTGGAGTTAGTAGTCCTTACGTCCTGCCTTTTACCTTGGTTAGAACCTCAGCCCACTGTATGAAGGCTGGGGGCAGGGACAGTAGCCTGCTTCTGCTACAGTGACACCTCTACTCTACAAGTGAGCACTGGAATGAATGGTAGCCTCTGGTCTTCTCAGTTTGCCCCTCTTGGCACGAAACCTCAACCCTAAAAGCAACCAAGTAGAGGAAAATTCAGGACCGCAATTTTCTTGGCCTTTTGTATCTTAGGGTAGAGCCCTCACCTTAAGACTGAAAGCTGATGGGAGAAGGGACTCCTAGTTGTCTCAGCTACTCTCACCCAGCCCAGAGCATCTGTGACACGGAGATGGGGACAGGGAGAATGAGATATGCAGGTGACCGGCAATTCCCAGGATAAAAATCACATGCCTAGACTGAGAGCTAAAGGAAGACGGAGACCCATTTTCTTGGCCACACTCATCTGTGGTAAAACTTCCATAATATAGAGCTGAGGGTTGGGTTGAGAGGGGTAGGAGCAGGCCACAGTTCAAATGCCACAAACTCACTGTTCTTCCCAAGATTTAGTAGAGTTTCTTGTATTAAGTTTTCTTCATTTGATGTACATTCTTTAGGTCAATTTCCAAAGACTTAAAACAAATTGTTAAAAATCATTTCCACCAGTGAAATGGTTATCTTGATGACTAGAGGGTCTACCAAGATCCTCACACAGCCATTCGGGAAGTTCCACTCACAGAGAAATTAGAAAAAGACAATCAAAAAAGAAAGGAACAATTCAACAAGCACATGAGGAGAATATAGGGCCTTAAAAGTCATTGGAAGAGAGAATTTAAAGAAGAAGCGTGTGTCAAATAGTGTTAAAATCTTCCCCCAAATCAAGAGCTGTGTATTGAGCACATGACTTGGATTTAATAGCAAGAATGATGGTGATTTTTGATGTGCAGAGGTAGGTAGGAAAGCCACATTAAAGGGGGTGAGGGGTGTGTAGCTGGTGAGGAAATAGAGAACTGAAGTCATGAACGTGGTCTGTAAAGGGGAAGAGCTATATGGAGTCGTGAACCTAGGGGAGTTTTACATTGTTTGAATACTTGTTTGTAATAATTGGGAGAGAGGTCTATATTTTTAAATATAAGTGGGCAGGATCCTGCAAAGAGAGGATGGGTGATATTAGTGGAATATCAAAGAATGGAGGATTAAGTTTTCCAAGAAAGTGGGAGGGAATGGAAGTAGAGTCCAGGTCGGGGGATTAGCACTATAAAATAGGAAAATTCCTCTGTTACAGAAGGAGGAAGGAGCAAAGAATCCATGTGCAAATAGGATCTCAGGTGGCAGAAGGCTGATGGAGTTCACTGAATCTCCATTGTGGAAGGAATCTCAATCAGGCCTCTCATCTAACCCTGTATTCTCCAGCAGCTATGTTATTACCATCTCCTTTTCTGGAACGAATGCTCATTGGTTTGTCCAAAGGTCAAACACTGGATAAGTGATGAAGGGTGTAAAATGGGCAGGGAAAGGGACACAGGGTGAAACAGCTGCCCCTGTCTTTAGTGCTTTTGAATATTCTCCCCAGTCATCACATACTGGGCTCGGAAGTAGAAACACCCTATGGAGCAATATGAGAGCTGGACAATGGGACGTTGAAGACAGGGAAGGAAATAAAGCCTATCACATCTGAAGGTATATTATGAGCCTCCCTGGGATTAAAAACTCATAAATATAGGTATTTAAATGTCTTGACTAGCTAATCTGGGAAACTCATGACTTTCAGTTGAGAACACTAAGTTGCTTGTTCAAGATACACAATCACTTAGAGGCAAAACTCAAGTCTCCCGACTCCTAGTCTGAGACTGTTCTAGTATGGCTATGTTTATTGTTCTATTTTGCAAAGAAAACTTACCCAGAATCTGGGCATATAATGACACTTGCAATTAGTTTAGAACTCATGGAATTTGGTATGCATTGTTAGCCTGCTGAGGGTCATAGTGTTGAAGTATATAATTACCAACAGCTAAAAATTCAGAGGATTTCACATAAAAAACCCAGATTTGGAGAACTTCTGAAAAACTGAAAGATCTGGCAAGCCTGCTTCCTTTTAGCATTACTTGGCATAAATTGAGCAGCAATTTCTCCCTTTATAAAGGGTCATATCCTCCAACCCCCATAATTAACATTGTTGCAATTTTTCTACACTGGGCTGATTTCACCGATTTACAGTTACATGCCTATTTCCAATAGGCATTTGAGATGGTGCCTAAAAACATATCATACAGAAGAAGCTAGGATCAAAAAAAAAAAAAGACAAAAAAGTAAAAGAGAGCCTTGATCCAAGGCACAGTCTTACAATCAAAGGCTACTGTTCTAGTCTCCCTGGAACAGTTCTCCTTCTCATCTACCCTTCCTCTACAATCTCCCCATCTTCTCTCTCTGGATAAGTTTCACTAATTTTTCCATCAGCTTAGGAAACATCACATGTAGGAAAGTATCTCTAAATACCCACAAAGTGCTCAAGTTTGGACAGGTGCCCTTCTTGTGCTCCCATAGCACCCTATGTTCCCTAGAAGGTCGTACCTCTATCTTACTACATAACCTCTTCATAATTATCTGTGTATGTGTCCATGTCCTCACTAGATCAGAGACCATAATTCATCTCAGCATCCATCAAAACATATAGCTGGCATGTGTTAGGCTGAAGGTAAAGGTTCATCAAACTAAACCGCACTGAACTCAAGAGTTCAAATCTCTGGACTGGAGAAAAGAAAATGGAGCTGAGAGGACATGAAAATATGTTAGTTCTAATCTACACTCTGTAACTAACCCTTTGAGTGACTTTGGGCAAATCACATTTTCTCTCTGGGCTTCAGTTCCTTACACGGAAAATGAATAAATTTACTAGACTTAAATTCTCTTAAGGGTCACAGTGTGTGATTCATCAGTGGTGATCAGGAGGTATTTAAGACAATAAACTGACAGGGATTTCTCAAAGGTCTCTAAGATAATTCCAGCCTCAGAACTACATTGTCGAGGATTCCATCAGAAAGAGCACTATACTGAAGCGGATCATGACTGTCTATGGGTGGCTAAGATAATGGAGAAAAGTCAAAAGGGGTTTCTTGTTCGCACTGATTTTTATATACACACAATCCTTTAAGATGGCAAAGTTAAACTAACCACAAAGCAGCCCACTTGCAAATTAGCCCATGGGCGACCTCTAGAGGCCTTTCAATTTTTTACAGCAATATGAGAAATGAAGAAAACATTTAAAATCTATACATTCATTCTAGTGGAAGGTTTCTAATTAAGTTTTCCATTTAGAGAAAGCGAAATTGATAGTCTATACTTACACAATTTCCAGGTCCAGGGTAAAAAAGAATACTTTTGCTGTTGTCGTTTGTGTTTTTAGGTTAGTTTTTTAATCAGCCTTGCCTAGGTTTAAAACAAGGTCAGATATACAACTTTGCTCCATTAGTACAGGAAAAACTCTAAATGGTGCAGGAAGTCTTTCTTGAGGGATTTTCTAAAGTCACTCACCTTTTGCCTCCAACTGCACACCGTCCAGGGTTGTCCTTGTATCACCACATAGTTTTGTAAATGTCTGTGCATGTCATCCCCTCTAGACTTTCAACTATTGAACAGTAGGTATTACCTCCACATCTCCAGTGCCTAGCACAGTTCTTGTCTTAGAGAAGATTTTTAAAAAGGAGTGACAACAATCCCTGTTCCAGAAGTCTGTCATGAGGATAGCACTGAGGCACTGCACGTGAGGCAGCTCTGCACGTGAGGCAGCTCTGCACGTGAGGCAGCTCAGCACGTGAGGCAGCTCTGCACGTGAGGCAGCTCTACATATGAAACAGCTTTGCAAGGTGCTATCCAAGCACTACAGCATGTCACCATATATACAGCCTGGTGCACTCTGGGAAAGGGGCTCCTCATCCAGGGCATTTGCAGCGGCTGTGGAAGCAGCATGATGCAGAACTGAGAATAATTTTCTGAGATAATAGCAATCTCTTTAGGGATCTAAATATATCCCTGGCTGTACTCAGAGGCTGAGTTGGGCAGATAGGATGCCAGTGATACTAGAAAAAAATGGAGAGTGGGAAACCATAAAATTAATTATAAAGGATTTGTTTTCTGTTTGGGTATTAGAAGTTTTTGTAAAAGATGGATCACTCCTTACTATCACAAGTCTTCATGAAGTTAGAATGTCTATGTGAGATTTTGTTATTGTGTTTATAGATTATGAAACTCAAGTAGCTCCTCATTAAATACAGAATGGGGCATTAAGAATCCTCTAATGGAAAAGGGAACCCTCCTGCACTGTTGGTGGGACTGTAAATTGATACAGCCACTATGGAGAACAGTATGGAGGTTCCTTAAAAAACTAAAAATAGAACTACCATACGACCCAGCAATCCCACTACGGGGCATATACCCTGAGAAAAGCACAATTCAAAAAGAGTCATGTACCAAAATGTTCATTGCAGCTCTATTTACTATAGCCAGGACATGGAAGCAACCTAAGTGTCCATCAACAGATGAATGGATAAAGAAGATGTGGCACATATATACAGTGGAATATTACTCAGCCATAAAAAGAAACGAAATTGAGTTATTTGTAGTGAGGTGGATGGACCTAGAGACTGTCATACAGAGTGAAGTAAATCATAAAGAGAAAAACAAATACCGTATGCTAATACATATATATGGAATCTAAAAAAAAAAGTGTTTATGAAGAACGTAGGGGCAGGACAGGAATAAAGATGCAGATGTAGAGAATGGACTTGAGGACACAGGGAGGGGGAAGGGTAAGCTGGGATGAAGTGAGGGAGTGGCATGGACTAATATATACTACCAAATATAAAATAGGTAGCTAGTGGGAAGCAGCCACATAGCACAGGGAGATCAGCTGGGTGCTTTGTAACCACCTAGAGGGGTGGGATAGGGAGGATGGGAGGGAGACACAAGAGGGAGGAGATATGGTGATATATGTATATGTATAACTGATTCACTTTGCTATAAAGCAGAAGCTAACACACCATTGTAAAGCAATTATACTCCAATAAAGATGTTAAAAAAAAAAGAATCCTCTAATGGACTGATGTGTAAATGGAATTGTTCAGAAAAGGTAAACAAGAACAACCAGATTAGGATCAAATGTAGAGGAATGAGGGGACCAACATTTATTGGCATGCACACTCGTGCCCTACATCTTCACTGAACTCTAGATTTCAGAAACCTTCTGAATATCTCAACTTGAAGGTTCCACACACATTCCACACTGGTCATGTCTAGTAGGGAGACACTATTAACCAAATTTGTTCTGGAATGTCCTACCTCAATGACTGACTCTACTCAGTCACCCAAGCCAGAAATATGAGTCATCTTTGTTTCCTCTTTACGTGTCATTAAAAATTCTCTCACCTCTTCTCGTTCACTACCATATTTTTAGTTGAGGTCCTCGTCACTTCTCTTCTGAATTACTGACGTAGTCTCTAGTTGTTTTTCTTGTTTTCAAAATCTAGTTGCTCTCCCCTTTTAATCCACTTACTCAATTGCTGACAGAGCAACTGTCCGAGAACCCAGATTTGATCATTTTTGTCTCCTGCTTAATATCTTTCAATGTCTCATTACAGCTTACAGGACTACTCTTAAATGGCTTAGCTTAGCATGTAAGCCTTTTGTAGTTTGAACCTTTTCTCATCTCTCACCATGCCCTGACAAGTATCCATTGTTTCCTATCTTCCAAAAAGCTATTCAAAGCAATTATACTCCAGTATCCTCAAGTCCCTTCTCTAGTAGGTCTGCATCTTTATTCCCGTCTTGCCCCTAGGTTCTTCTGACCATTTTTTTTTCTTTTTTTAGATTCCATATATATGTGTTAGCATACGGTATTTGTTTTTCTCTTTCTGACTTGGACATATATACACTACCAAACGTAAAATAGATAGCTAGTGGGAACCAGCCGCATAGCACAGGGAGATCAGCTCGGTGCTTTGTGACCACCTAGAGGGGTGAGATAGGGAGGGTGGGAGGGAGGGATATGCAAGAGGGAAGAGATATGGGGATATATGTATAACTGATTCACTTTGTTATAAAGCAGGAACTAACACACCATTGTAAAGCAATTATACTCTAATAAAGATGTTAAAAATAAATAAATAAAAAACAGCAATGAATATGTTCCTGAAAAAAAAAATTATACTCCAGTATAGATGTTTAAAAAAACAAATAGATATGCAGTGTTTCCCTTTGCTGTTTCATGGCTCTTTGCTTTCAAGCATGTTCTATCCCTTGTTTGGAATGCGCTCCCTCCTTTTCCTTGAAAATTTCCACTTTCCCTTTAGCACAAAGCATGGGTCACCCCCTCTTCATTGCCATCCTTGACCTCTCACCCCACAGGAGTGTTCTAGACGTCCCATCTCTGTGCTATTTTAGCATGTCCTGAAAACCTCTAACACATCACATGTCACACTGTATTGCAACTACTTAATTGTCTGCTACTCATTCTCTTTCAGAAGAGGCTGATTTTTACCAGACACTTTATGGATGGCTCCCTGATGTCCTCAGGATAAAAATTTTAAAGAAATCTTAGCATCACATACGAAGTCCTTTATAATCATTCTCCTAACTTTCTAGCATCATTTCCTCATAAACTTCTCCACTTCGCCCCCTATTCTCTAAGCCCAGTGAAACATTTGTAGCTCCCCAAACAGCGTGTGTCTTAACATACTTTCTTAACTCTTCCAGGGACACCATTTTCTGGTCCTCTCCACTTGGTTTTTAAGATTATACACAATGGCCTACCAAGAGTCTTTTCCTCCCCTGTACTCCAAACCAACCCCCTCCCCCAACCATGGTTCTCATTCCACTGTAGAGAAATCATCAGTCTCCCTATCTGGCGCAGTGAGCTTGAAGGCACTCCTGGGAGGAACCGGCTGTTTTGAGCTCAGGATTCCCAGCACCAATTCCCAGCACTACTGGCCAGAGAGCCCAGTGGTTAAAGCTCTAAGCCATAGGCTTTGGAGTTCAACAACCTCCAAGTTCTTCTACGGCACTTTCTGATCATGCGATCTTAGTAGATAATTGGGATAAAAATGTATATCACATGCTTTTTTCAAGAATAAAACACATATGGTGTACCAAGGCACGATTCCTGCACCTGGCACATAGTAAGGCCTGACCAAATGATGGAGTGAGTTATGACAGGCATTCAGTTACATCACTGGATGAATGAAGGATTGAGTGAGTTGCAAGGACAGTGAATGGACAGCTGTGTGTGCAAGTCCAGAAAAGAAGGGTGAAAGATATTCCAGGTGAGAAAAACACATGAAGGTGTGACAGCATGTCACACAGAGAGGTAGATATGTCTGGAGAAGATGAATGAAATGTGGAGTAAGAAATGATCATGAATGCATGATACTGATGACAGCCTCACCTTACTCTTCAATGCAGGCTGGGCGCTGGACCACACTAGGGGTCTGGATGAACCCCCAAGCTTACTGATACTAAGAATTCAAATGCCCATTCACAAGTCGATCAGGTTATTTTTTTCTGATCACTCCAGAATTATCTGCTCCTCAATCTTTCTTCTCCTTTTACTTTCCACTGCAGTCCCAGAAAGACAATCTAATGGATTCACTGGGTTCCCATGGTTATAATTACCTGTTGCTCACTCCCCTGACTGCAGTGGCACTTCACATATCCTCCATGGGGCAGACAGACAAAGAGGTAGTTAAGTGGAAAGATGTTGTTTTGCTGAGGTGGTGTCTAAGGAAGTGATGCTCCTGGCCATCTTACATTTGCACCTTGAATGGCATTCAGAAGAAAAAGAAAAAAATTCAGCAGGCTTGGAAGATTCTTATTCAGCTACTGGGCATCTCCAGGGCCAACCACCTGGGTATACTTTTCTCTTCCTCCTCTTCCACCAGCTTTTTTTTCTGTCCGTCATGTAGTTTCATCCTTTATAAATTAATAGGATTTGCTTTGCTATCAATCACCTGCTGTTTTTGGAGTTCTGTAGACCTGTCTCTCCTGTTTTTCACTGTTATATCAGAAGTATAGAAGTAGAGCACAATATCACAACCCAACACACACACACACACACACACACACACTCACAGAGAGGTGCACACATGCACGCATAAGGGTGCTCAAACCTGTACGCACATCCAGAATCTATTGTTAGTTTGAAATACTGACCTTAGAGAAAAGCTGGAAATGGACTGAAATAACGTAGTAGCCAATCCAGCCCACACAGAGAGTACATGAAGGAGCTATGAAAAATGAATTGTCTTTTTCCCATTTCTTATACACTGGACCACGTGGAGGATGACAAAGAACTTGTGTCATGACCTCATCCTCCTCTACTGCTTGGGAGATGCCAAGTCAGCTCCTTCCTCAGAGTGGTTTGTATCAGTTGAAGAAAAGAAAGCTATTTTTCCAAGAATAAAGGCATGAAGTTTCCATGTTTCTGGAGAAACATACTTTTCATGGTCCCTGGTACTCTAGAATCCAACTTACATGAATGTCAGGATCTAATATTTTTCATACTATATATAGTTTTTTGTATATTTGTTCATCTCTCCACCCCAGACTGTGAATTCTCTGCAGACAAGCTGATTTTATCATTAGTTTCTTTAATTTATCAAAGAATTGCACTTTATGTAAAATGAGCCAGGCACTACACCAAGTGCTTTCTAAATATTAAAACTCATTTAATCCTCATAACATCCCTATGATTTAGCAACTTCTATTATCTCTTTTTCAGATTAGGAACCTGAGACTCACAGAGATTAAGTAATTTCCCCAGGGTCATAAGCTAATAAAAGAAGATAGGAATGGAAACTACATGGTGAAGATCCATGGCCTCTGCTTTGAAGAAATTTCTTTTGCAGCCTTTAATGATTATCACTTATACCCTAAGGCTAGCACAAGGTCTGCACATATTAGGTGCTCAATAAGCGTTCATGGAATGAATAATGTATTCGACCTGATTTTTAATTTTCAGATTTAAATGTTTACATGTTTACTGTGTGTCTCCCACTAATCTATGAGCTCTCAGAGGAGGAGGAATCTTGTCTAACTTACAGCTATATCTCAGCTTCTGAAATTGTGCCTGGAAAATCACTCAACAACTATCTGTTCAACGAATGGATGAACAAATGAGCCAGTGATCTTCATATCAAAAAGACAAACTTCCACAGATAGAAACTATGCCATCATACGCTTTTGTATTGGTTTTCTATTGCTGCCATAACAAATTAACAAAAACTTAGTGGCTTAAGAAAAAAAAATCTTACAGCTCTGAATGTTAGAAGTATGACATGGGTCTCACTGGACTCAAATCAAAAAGCTCGCAGGGCTGTGTAGCTTTCTGGAGGTCTAGGGGAAACCTGTTTCCATGCTCTTCCCAGCTTCTAGAGGCCACCCATTTGCTTGGATCATGGCCCACTGCAATCTTCAAACCTGGCAACACTGTGCCTTTCTGTACCTACTTGTATAGTCACATCTCCCTCTGGCTAATTCTCCTCTTCTGCCTCTCTTTTCCACTTTTAAGGACCCTTATGATTACATTGGGCCCATTTGATAATCCAGGATAGTTTTTTTTTTTCTTTTTTTTTTGCGGTACGCGGGCCTCTCCCTGTTGTGGCCTCTCCCGTTGTGGAGCACAGGCTCCGGACGCACAGGCTCAGCGGCCATGGCTCACGGGCCCAGCCGCTCCACGGCATGTGGGATCTTCCCGGGCCAGGGCATGAACCCGTGTCCCCGGCATCGGCAGGCGGACTCTCAACCACTGCGCCACCAGGGAAGCCCCAGGATAGTTATTTTAAGATCAGCTGATTAGCAACCATAATTCCATCTGCCACCTAAATTCCTTTTTATCATTCAAACTAACATTTTTATATGTTAGAGGGATTAGGACATGGACATCTTTAGGTGGACATTATTCTGCTTTCCATACCTTTCCTCCTTTACAAATTTCTCTGATCCAAAATGTCTATCCCTACACTTCATCTACAGATAAATCCCTCTCCTTAATTTTTTAACCTCTGCATGGTACTGATCTCTTTCCAACTTGTATTATACACATAGTCATACATATCTTATCCCCCAATAACAAAATAGGGCTTTTCCAGGAAGACACACACAACTCCATATGTCACAGAATTTAACACAGTAAGAACTTTACACAAAGACTTACCAGTGTTTATCTATAGAGGAACATCATACAGTTTAGTTCTTTCAGCCACAATTTCTAAAAGATAAAGCTGAGTATGTACTAGGTGCTAAGTGGAAAAAACAGTTGAAGGCAGAGAGACAAGGACACAGAGATAGGGTAAGAGAGATATGTGTAATAGATAAACAGCGTTGTGACAACAACAACAAGAATAATTTGTACAGATGCCACTTCCTGTGCCAAGCTCTGCACTAAGATATTTAATTGCAATATCTCATTTAAATTACATAAGCAGTGAGGTAGATCAGCCTTAGTATATAGATTATCAAACTGAAGCTCAGAAAACTTAAATAAAGGACCAAGAAGAGTACTCTGTATAAATATATAATTTCTACAAAAAATATTTTATACTCATTTTATATCTGAATAAGCTAAAATGCAGAAAAGTTGAAGGCCACACCCACTTCTAGTGTCAGATCCAGAATTAGAAGGTGGGTATTTCTGGCACAAAAGAGTATTCAATCTCCCTCATAGCTTTAGAGAATGCTTAGAAAGACTATTCTTGGCATAAAGATGCATTAAAAAAATGGAAGACCTTAAATGATTGAACTTATTTAGTTTGTAAATTCTGACAAGCTTATGACAAAAATGAATAACAACAGCTGTGTCCTAACTTTACTGCGAAAATTTATTATTAACAATCTATGAAGAAAATCTGTGATCATGCTCTACATGATCCCTGAAGAAACTGGTTTACAAAACAAATTAAGTAATCAATGTATCAATAAATCAGTGTGTATATACATACATATGCACACATACATGTGTATGTGTAAACAAATATATAGGTTTTTTATCTCAATAAAGATGTTATTGAGATAACAGCTTTATTGAGATATAATTCATATATTATAAAATCCACTGTTTTAAAGTGTACAATTCAATGTTTTTCAGTATGTTCGCTAGTTTTGCAACCATCACCGCTAATTTTGAAACACTTTTATTATCCCAAAAGAAACTCCATATTCATTAGCAATCACTCCTCATTGCCTGCCCAAACCATCACTTTCCCCACCCCATCCAAGCCATAAGCATCCACTAATCTAACATCTGTCTAGATATGCCTGGCCTGGATATTTCTAATGAATGAAATCCTACAATATGTGGTCTTTGAAGCTGAATTTTTCACATTCAATAATGTTTTCAAGGTCCATCCATGTTGTCTCATGTATCAGTACTTCATTCTCTTTTATGGCCAAAAAATATTATGTGAAAAGGGAGGGTAAGGGAAGGGAGAATGGAAAATGAGAGAAAGAGAAAGGAGATGAGGGGAGGTAAGAGAAGAAGATGGAGGGAGGGAGGGAGGAAGGGAAGGAGGGAGGGGTTAGTTCACGGGAAAGAGGCGATATAAGATGTGGTTATAAATATAGGTGAATGAGGAAAGTGACCAAAATACAGAAGGTTAGCCTTGAATAGGTGCAGAGAGAGAGAGAGAAAGAGCTCATCTAACTGGAGGAAAAGAGACAAGAATTGCTGTGGAAACGAGATAAGCTTGGCAGCAGAGGGAATTTAGTGGAATATCAACTGCTTGGTTCTTAATTTTTTTTTTTTTTTTTTTGCGGTACGCGGGCCTCTCACTGTTGTGGCCTCTCCCGTTGCGGAGCACAGGCTCCAGACGCGCAGGCTCAGCGGCCATGGCTCATGAGCCCAGCCGCTCCACGGCATGTGGGATCTTCCCGGACCGGGGCACGAACCTGTATCCCCGGCATTGGCAGGCGGACTCTCAACCACTGCGCCACCAGGGAAGCCCGGTTCTTAATTTTCTTAATGAGATACATATAAAAGAATCGAAACTTACTCAATTTGGCAAGTGTGTATTGTTGACTTATGCCATATCTAGGTCTATCTGAAGCATCATGAAGGATCCCTAAGAAGTGAAGGCTCTAGCCCCTGACGTTTAACAGCATGCAGAATCATTAAACTTGTTTTATTTTTCCCTGAAAAATTAGTACTTTAGGAATTTTATAGAATCAGAAATTTAGGCTTGGAGTCTAACTTTCCCTTATACATGCTTGTGTTCCCTTCTACAACATGCTTAGCAAGGGGGTTTTCAATTTCTGCTTGAATATTCTTGGGGATGAGCAACTCTCTCCCTCATAGGACAACTAATCCAAGTGCTAAGGGAACAGGCTTGAAGCCATATATTATCTGAGTTCAAACACTGTTTCAACCACTTGAAAGCTATGCGACCTTGGGAACCTTTCTATGCTTAGATTTCTCATCTGTGAAGCAGAAATAATGAGTATACTAACTCAGAGGACTGTTGTGAGGATTCAAAAAGTTAATATGTGTGAAGACTTTAGAATAGCCTGACATATATTGTGTGCTTGGTAAATGACAGCTCTAGCTATACAATAGTATAATCTATCTTCAAATTCTTTCTGATACAGAGCAAAATTTTGATCTTTGTGGCATCTATCCATAGGTTCTAGCTCTAACTCTTCCTTCCTTGGCCCTATAGATCTAAAATTTCTGTTTTACATGCACGTATGAAATCTAAGAATCATGTTGTTTCCTCTAAACTAGAACACCCTACTCCCCAACACTGACTTGGTTAAATTAGTTTATACTATTCATTTTTGTACCTTTCAAGTAACACTATAGCCTTCTTGAACAAAATATTTTAATAGCTGCAGAGTATTTATATCATGCAGTTTTACTCTAATTTGTGTAGTACTTTTTCTTTTTGGAAACATATTTCTTCACTTTTATTATAAGTCATTATTTAAAATTTGGCTGCATTTCTGATCATTTTATTAGACTCAATTGCTATGAACAAAATTATTGTCTAGAAAGGATACAAAATGATTTTCTATTCTGCCATCACATTCTCACACACAATGAGTTTTGTTACTTTTCTCTTTACTTGAGGACATTTTTAAATGATATTTTTTATGTCTTTAACTTATGTATTTAAAAAAATTGACCAAATTTCTTAGTAGGGTTCTCCTCAGAGCTTCAATATGTACATTAGAAATATTAAAAGGGAGAGTGTTATAGTCACTATGTCCCAGTGTAGTTGCCCATGAAACTTTCTTTTCTATATGTGGAACATATTTCAAGTAATGTATTAGAGTACTGAAATAATTCTCCCAGTGCAAACAGCAGAAAAGAAGGATTCCCTTTCTTTGTTCCTTTTTTATTCCTAGGTGTGGCACCATTTCCTAGGGAGCACCCAGATAAAATTTTAAGTTGTAAACCAAAAAATGACACTTCCTGCAAGATAATGAAAACAAAACAATTTAACACTTCAGAAAAAAAAAAAAGGTGGGAAGAATTTAACAGAAGATCTACCCTAATAAATACTTAAGAAAGTAAAAATTAACATATTCTGGAACAGTTACATCTTCATTAAATGTTTTCCACAGATCCCATGGGAACCTGACAGCCTAAAAATATTAATAACTAGAAAACACAGGAATATCTGACTAGAATATAACAAAATTTTAATGAAGACATTAAGATTACTGCAATTAAATGGTCTCTGTAATCATCTCTCTAGAACTGAAGAAGAAATCTTACATATAAGACTATATGCTGAATAATCACAGACAAATGAAACGGAATTTATGAAAAAATAGAACAGGCCGGGCTAACCTTTTAGTTTAGTCACTATTATTGCAGCTATGATATTGGGCAACACAGATATGGGTCTTTTTCTCCTCCTTCTATATTTATCTTATTTCTAGGGCATCATCCAGCCCTGATCTCTGCCCTTGTCCCCTCAAGCTGATATGGCTGTGGTTTTCTGCTGCCATTATCAAGAGACTGTGTATTACTTGGGGGAAAAAAAGCCACAAACTCATAGTTCTCAACTGTTGCTGAAGTTTTCCAGTAGTAAACTCTTTTCCTGGTTCCATCTGCTTTTTGATGTTCCAGTGATTTTAATTTTTTTTTATTATTGAAGTATAGTTGATTTACAATATTATATTTGTTTCAGGAGTACAGCAAAGAGATTCAGATATATATATTTTTTCAGATTATTTTCCATTATAGATTATTACAAGATGTTGAATATAGTTTCCTGTGCTATATAGTGAATCCTTTTTGTTTACCTATTTTATATATAGTAATATGTATCTGTTAATCCTGTACTCCTAATTTATCCCCTTACCTCCCTTTTCTTGCAGCAAATAAATGTATGGACATGCTAGAAAGTGGTGAACTAGCACCATGAGTTGAGAGGGTTTGGTCATCAATTAGTGTGTTTTACAGAGGATATGGAGATAGATGGTTAACTGAATAAGTTACTTAAGTGGAGGTCCATTAAGAGAGTGCCCATTTTATTACCCCCTCCATTTTTTTCTGAAGAATATGAGGCTGAGAAAAAGTGATAATTTCCCCAAGTTCATACAACTGGTGTGTGCCAACATGTCATTGAAACCCACGTCCTCTTTCTGATCCTGAACTTTTTATATATATTATATTTTCTTGATAGACTATTTTGTACTCTGTGTCTCTCTGGGGGTACAACATACTTTTTTTCTAAGTCACCATAGAAAATATGCCTGAGAAAAACTCAAAAGGTATTTTTTTTAATCTCTGGTGTTCAGTTAGTCAGCAAGTTGTTGAAGTTCAATCTACGGCAGATTAGGTAAAAAATGCACCAGGGACCCTTGTAATACAGCTGAAAATTGCATCTACCTGCATGAAGTAGTTGACTGAATGACAATTTTTCAACATAACCTAGTCAAACCAAAATCAAACCTTACAGACATTGCCCTTTCTATTTCTTTTGCTATACTGAAAGCCAGCCAAGTCGTTCATTTCCTCTTGCCTGCTTCAACATGTTTCTAAATTGCTAAACATACACTGCATTTGGCTAAATAATTATACAAATTTTACTTTGGAAAATGTAATACCAGCAAAAGCATTCTCCTGAGTTATAAACTTTACATTCATCTCTAAAATCTATAATACTAAAAGGGTATACATTGCTATCTATCTAAATACCGGTATATTAAAACATTTACATTGTTTTTGTACAATGACTATGGAGACTTGTAATGACACATTAAGATTCATAGCTCTCTTCAACCAAATTTTTGCATTCTGAAAATTTTCACTCATAGTAAGGACACAAGATTCATAAATTCTTAAAATTAGAAATCTATCAGATACAAATTAGTCCATTGGTTTCCAGTGTTGTAGTCCCATATTTCTAGTGATCCTTTGTTAGTACTAGTATTCTGGAAGCGATTTTCAAATTTTCAAAAGAAATCATGAAAGTAGTATATTTACTTCATCTAAAGTCCATAAGTTTAAAAAAAATCAAGGGAAATTTATATTAACTTACAGTGGCAGGACTTCAGGCCAGATTTGGCCCATGGGCAACCCCTGATTTAGTCAATTTACATTTAAGATAATTAACAATAAGTTTCAATTTATTTGTTTGCTTTTTGTCCTGTGTGTTCATCTGATCCTAATTTTAGCTTTCTTTTATGTTAATACAATATTTTCAGTTTCTAATTTCAACCTATCTATTGGCTTTTTAGCCACATGCATCATTAACTTATCACGATCAATTTAATGTAGCTTCACTTCACATAGGATGTAAGAATCTTGGTTCCACTGACCCCATGTTATGTGCTGCTGTGAATACACACACATATATGTATATACATATATATCTACATACGTTATAAACTCACAACTTCTGCTTTAAATATGCCTTTCAAATAATTAAGAAAAAAAAATATTTTTTTTTACTCACACAGTTCTTTGTTACTTCTAGTAAAGAAAAAATTCCATGAGGTACCATTACTCTTCATCCTGAAACTTTCTTTAGCATTTCTCACAGTGAAAATCTGCTGGCAACAAAGTCTCTCAAACGTTTTAATTCGAAAATGTTTTATGTCATTCTCATTTGTGAAGGATATTTTCACTGAATATAGAATTATTGGTTTATAATTTGTTTTCTTTCAGCACTTTAAAAAATGCCATCTATTTTCTTCTGACCCCCATTGTTTCTGAGGGAGAGTAAATATCATTTCAATCACTATTTCCCATCCATAACGCGATATTGTTCTTGGCAGCTTTCAAGAATTTCTCTTTATTATTGGTTTTCAGCAGTTTGACTACGAAGTGCATAGGTAGGATTTGTTTTGATTTTTCCTGCTTTCATTTTGCTGAGCTTTTTGGCACTGTATGTTTTTACCATATAGGGATTTGGTCATTTTTAAAATTATTATTTTTTCAAATAGTTTTCTGTTCCACTCTCTATCTCCTCCTCCACAATTTTAATTGTATGTATGTATGATAGACTACTTAGTACTGTCTGATATTTTTTCAGTCTTTTCTCTTTATTCTTCATAGTAAATACTTCCTATTCATCTATCATCAAATTCACTGACCCTTCTTTATGCCTTGTTCAAGGTGACAGAATAACTATGGCCAGTTGACATCAGCCAGTCTCTATGGACCGACGGTGTCAGGATGAGAGTAAGCATAGTATCAGGTATAAAGACAAGGCATAGATCCAAGACTCTCATTTGCCAAGGCTGATCTTGCAACTAACCCTTGCAGACATCCAAACCGCCATCAACCAACTAATGCTGAATCCCCAACATGGCTACATGTCTCAAGGAGACTGACCACTCTGTCACAAATTTATTATACTGGGCTCCTTCTAAACTGGACTAAGCAGAAATTCACTATAACTCGAATCAAAACATATGAGGGGTGTAAGTATGCCTTTCTTGCCTAGAGTGTCTCAGCTAGTACTTCTACTCGAGGGCTCACATGTAATATGTACGTGATCTAACAACAACAGGATTTTGCATAACATCACATCATACTAAGGATTCACTTTACATCAAAAGAGGCATGGTAGAGGACTCCACTGAGTTCCAATGGATCCACTGGTTCTATCATATGCCATATACCCTGAAGCTGTCTGCCTGGCCAAGCAAGATAACAGCCTTTTGAAGGTGTGGTTGAGGTCACAGCTTTGAAATAATGGGACTCTATCCTTTAGGATGCAGAATATACCCTAAACCAATATTTATTATACAGTGCTATATCCCTAATAAGTAGAATATATAGGTCTAGGAGCCAAAAGATGGGATCAGAAGTGGTCATTCCTAGTAATCTATTGGTAAATGTATACTGACCATTCCTGCACTTCTAGTTTCTGTGGATCTATAGGTCCTGGTTCCAAGAGGAAAATTCACCTCATTAAACTTTATCTATAGCTACCACCCAGTCACGTTGGACTCAGGAATCAAGAAAGGGAAACTACCATCCTGGAAGGGATAATTAACACTGATAGTCAGAAGGAAGTAAGTCTGCTGTTAAACAATGTGGGAGAAAATAATACATTGGACACCCAAGTGAAATTCCTCTTCGTAGTCTTCTGCCCAATTTTGTTAGCACATCAACAAGTGAAGAAGCCATAATCTGAATAAGACATGATAATCAGGAGCTCAAAATCCGTCAGAGATGAAGGTCTGGGAGATACCATCAGCAGAAACGCTACCTGAAGGGTAAGGAAATCTAGAATGATAGTCATGGGGAAAAAATGATGAATATTAGTTGTAGCGTGAAGAGTGTCTGCAGCAGCAGGAGCTATATTTCATTCCACCCACCTTCCTCTAGTAAGGACTTCGGGTACCCCAGGAAGCGACCAAACAGAATCTAGAAAAAGCTGTTTCTAGATGGTGTAAGCTTATTACAGGAAGCAAGTAGATGCAAGTGGTGCAAGGGGTAGAAATATTCAGAACCAAAGCACTCACCCCCTGGCTACCAAACACGTCTGCTTACAGCTCACAGCTGAGACCCTCCCTAGAAATTACACTTGTCTCAAGGGAGCAGCCTTACCCAGAGTTACACCCTCAAAGGCAGTCCAGATCCAGTGACCTGCCGATGCAGCTGAACAAAGACTCAGATCCCTTGCTCCAATGTGAGACACCACTGAAATGCCATCTTTGTGTGACAGCCTTTCCTGGGATCAGCTGAGGCCTCTGTTGCAACTACACTGCAGATCAGTCTCTTGCTCTGACCAATCCTGCTTCTCTTATGCCTCTACAGGTGGCATACCTAAGACCACTCCTCAGTAAGCCACTTGCACTCAAAGTTCCATCTTAGATTCTGTTTCCAGGACAGTTCTATGTTTCTATAGATGTGTTTAATAACTGCTTTTCAGATGAACAAAAAATACTGAACTATAAATTCATATTAATGGCTATCACTGCAAATAGTTAAAGGAAGAAAAGAAGAATCTCTAACTTCTCTCTTAGCCCAATCCGACTTCCCTTACTCTACTGTAGCTATTTTCCCCAAAAATATTCCCTAATAAATGACCTGAATATAAACGTCTATCCCAGAGATTTTTTTCCTGGGGAACCTTACCTAAAGCAAGCCTGAAATATACATTATTGCCATTTTACTCATTAGTGAATTGAGACTCAGAGAGGTGAAGGAATTTTCTCAATGGACATACAGCAGTAAGTGACAGGTCCACTAACTCAAAACCAGGTCTGTTTGATTCCAAAGCACTATGCCTTGGACTATAATATACTCCCTACCCTCTCTTCTCGAACTGAATATTACTTTTTCAATAAAAGAATCTGCAGCCCTTTCTGTTTGCTTTAAAGTAAACCATCTCAAACTGACAGGTCTATCAGAACTTGTCACTTACTATTTAATGCCATGCAGCCTGTTTGGGGCTTGTCAGACTGACGGTAAAGCCCGAATGGGTACTGTGCCATTATGCATTTAATGATCTGCCCTCATGCAGCCAAGCACCACATTAAATACTTAATGCCAGTCAAATTTATTTATGGATCAACTCTCTTGCCTTCAGATATTGCCTTTTATCCTTTAGGCTAAAGCCTCTGGAACTCTTTGGGTGCCACCTGGCACTTCATCTACCTGGGAGAATCCATCGCCAATGGTGACATTTTCCAGCCTAGGGTGAAAACTATTTTTGAACAGAAACAGACCCCAAGGAACTTCAGGTTGAGAGAAAAGAGATGAAATACCAGAAAAGATATTGTTATCATGTAGAGCTTGTAGAAATAGATAAAAGAGCTGTTTTGTTCTGTCTCTTTTGTCCTACATCAAAAGGCTATTTATGTTGGCCAAAGCCATTTGAAGACTGATTCTAAATCCATCAGCTTTGCTCCCTTATCACCTTTTAAAATATTATTGATACGAGGAGGGGAAGTAGAGAAGCTTAGGCAATAGCACCTGTCTCACCAGCCCAGCAGGATTTCTGGGGTTACTCCAATAAATCTTGGCTAGCCTGATATTTTTTGTAGGATTTCAACTGTACCTTCCTCCATCCTCAGTTTGGGATTCACAGGCATTGATTTTTCTCCTGACACACTTACATGACTTCTTTGCTGCTGTGTTGTTAGGAACACACGGAAAGGAGACAAAGACAAGCTGGAGCATGGCCAAAGGGGAACAGAAAGAGGGGTGAGAATTCTGGAGTTCATGTCATGTGAGAAATGGCTCAAGGACCCAACGATGTGTAAACCAAGAAGATTTAAGCGAGGGTAGCAGTGCACCATCGTGGGGCAGGGTGATTACCCTAGCCCTAATCTTGTCCTCATCTTGCCCAGTTCAAACTCTTCTCACAGATCATTCCCTGTCCAGAACAGCTCTTCATTATCACTACTCCTACCTCTCTCTTCGTTAAGAACAATTCACTCTTCAGTTCCCAATTTAAATATCATGTCTTCCGGAGGTGTCGTGTCCACCTGCACCACCTCAACGACTACTATTAATGCCATAATTGGTCAGTTTGCTCTATTATATGATCTCTTAAAACCCCTGTTCTTGACACCTGGTGGGGGGAGACCTTCAAGATGGCAGAGGAGTAAGATGTGGAGATCACCTTCCTCCCCACAAATACATCAGAAATACATCTACACATGGAACAACTCCTACAGAACGTCTACTGAAAGCTGGCAGAAGACCTCAGGCCTCCCAAAAGGCAAGAAACTCCCAACGTACCCGGTTAGGGCAAAAGAAAAAACAAAAAACAGACAGAAGAATAGGGATGGGACCCGCACCAGTGGGAGGGAGCTGTGAAGGAGGAAAGGTTTCCACACACTAGGAAGCCCCTTCACTGGTGGAGACGGCGGGTGGGTTGGGGGGAAGCTTCGGAGCCGCGGAGGAGAGCACAGCCACACAGGTGCGGAGGGCAAAGCGGGGAGATTCCCGCACAGAGGATCGGTGCTGACCAGCACTCACCAACCTGAGAGGCTTGTCTGCTCACCCGCCGGGGCTGGCGGGGGTTGGGAGCTGAGGCTTGGGCTTCGGAGGTCAGATCCCAGGGAGAGGACTGGGGTTGGCTCCGTGAACACAGCCTGAAGGGGGCTAGTGCGCCATGGCTAGCCGGGAGGGAGCCCGGGAAAAAGTCTGTACGTGCCTAAGAGGCAAGAGACCATTGTTTTGGGGTGCACGAGAAGAGGGGATTAAGAGCACCGCCTAAATGAGCTTCAGAGACGGGCGTGAGCCGCGGCTGTCAGTGTGGACCGCAGAGACGGACATGAGAAGCTAAGGCTGCTGCTGCCGCCACCAAGAAGCCTGTGTGTAAGCACAGGTCACTCTCCATACCTCCCACCCCGGAGCCTGCGTAGCCTGCCACTGCCAGGGCCCCATGATCCAGGGACAACTTGCCCGGAAGAACGCACGACGCGCCTCAGGCTGGTGCAACGTCACGCCGGCCTCTGCCGCCACAGGCTCGCCCCACATCAGTACCCCTACCCCCCCTTCGGCCTGAGTGAGCCAGAGCCCCCGAATCAGCTGCTCTTTTAACCCTGTCCTATCTGAGCGAAGAACAGACGCCCTCAGGCGACCTACACGCAGAGGCGGGGCCAAATCCAAAGCTGAATCCCAGGAGCTGTGCGAACAAAGAAGAGAAAGGAAAATCTCTCCCAGCAGCCTCAGGAGCAGCGGATTAAATCTCCACAATCGAGTTGATGTACCCTGCATCTGTGGAGTACCTGAATAGACAACGAATCATCCCAAAATTGAGACGGTGGACTTTGGGGGCAACTGTAGACTTGGGGTTTGCTTTCTGCATCTAATTTGTTCCTGGCTTTGTGTTTATCTTAGTTCAGTATTTAGAGTTTATTATCATTGGTAGATTTGTTTACTGATTTGGTTGCTCTCTTCCTCCTTTTTATTAATACATATATAGATATATATATTTTTTCCTTATTTCTCTTTTTGTGAGTGTGTATGTGTGTGCTCCTTTCTGTGATTTTGTCTGTATAGCTTTGTTTTTACCATTTGTCCTAGGGTTCTGTCTGTCCGTTTTTGGGGGGTTTTTTTAGTATAGCTTTTAGCACTTGTTATCATTGGTGGATTTGTTTTTTGGTTTGGTTGCTCTCTTCTTTCTATTTTTTTTTTTACTACTTTTTAACTGTTTCTATTTTTAATAATTACTTTTTATTTTAATAACTTTATTTTATTTTTTCTTTCTTTTTTTCTCCCTTTTTTTCTGAGTGATGTGACTGACAGGGTCTCGGTGCTCTGGCCGGGTGTCAGGCCTGTGCTGCTGAGGTGGGAGAGCTGAGTTCAGGACATGGGTCCACCAGAGACTTCCCGGCTCCACATAATATAAAACAGTGAAAGCCCTCCAAGAGATCTCCATTTCAACTCTAAGACACAGCTCCACTCAACAACAAGCAAACTACAGTGCTGGACACCCTATGCCAAACGACTAGCACGACAGGACCACAAACCCACCCATTAATAGAGAGGCTGCCTAAAATCATACTAAGCTCACAGACACCCCAAAACACACCACCGGATGCAGCTCTGCCCACCAGAAAGACAAAGTCCAGCCCCACCCACCAGAACACAGGCACCAGTCCCCTCCACCAGGAAGCCTACACAAACCACTGAACCAACATTACATACTGGGGGCAGACATCAGAACAATGGGAACTACGAATGCTCAGCCTGCAAAAGGGAGACCCCCAATACAGTAAGTTAAGCAAAATGAGAAGACAGAGAAACACACAGCAGATGAAGGAGCAAGGCAAAAACCCACCAGACCTAACAAATGAAGAAGAAATAGGCAGTCTGTCTGAAAAAAAATTCAGAGTAATGATAGTAAAGATGTTCCAAAATCTTGGAAATACAATGGAGAAAATACAAGAAACGTTTAACAAGGACCTAGAAGAACTAAAGAGCAAACAAACAATGATGAACACCACAATAAATGAAATTAAAAATTCTCTAGAAGGAATCAATAGCAGAATAACTGAGGCAGAAGAACGGATAAGTGACCAGGAAGATAAAATAGTGGAAATAACTACTGCAGAGCAGAATAAAGAAGAGAATGAAAAGAATTGAGGACCGTCTCAGAGACCTCTGGGACAACATTCAATGCACCAACATTTGAATTATAGGGGTCCCAGGAGAAGAAGAGAAAAAGAAAGGGACTGAGAAAATATTTGAAGAGACTGTAGTCAAAAACTTTCCTAATATGGGAAAGGAAATAATCAAGTCCAGAAAGCACAGAGAGTCCCATACAGAATAAACCCAAGGAGAAACATGCCAAGACACATATTAATCAAACTATCAAAAATTAAAACCAAAGAAAAAATATTAAAAGCAGCAAGGGAAAAAGAACAAAAAACATAAAAGGGAAACCCCATAGGGTTAACAGCTGATCTTTCAGGAGAAACTCTGCAAGCCAGAAGGGAGTCGCAGGACATATTTAAAGTGATGTAAGGGAAGAAACTACAACCAGGATTACTCTACCTAGCAAGAACCTCATTCAGATTCAACAGAGAAATTAAAACCTTTACAAACAGGCAAAAGCTAAGAGAAATCAGCACCACCAAATCAGCTTTATGACAAATGCTAAAGGAACTTTTCTAGGCAAGAAACACAAGAGAAGAAAAAGACCTATGATAACAAGCCCAAAACAATTAAGAGAATGGTAACAGGATCATACATATCAATAATTACCTTAAATGTAAACAGTTTAAATGCTCCAACCAAAAGACATACACTGGCTGAATGGATACAAAAACAAGATCCCTACATATGCTGTCTACAAGAGACCCACTTCAAACCTAGGGACACATACAGACTGAAAGTGAGGGGATGGAAAAAGATATACCATGCAAATGGAAATCAAAAGAAAGCTGGAGTAGCAATTCTCATATCAGACAAAATAGACTTTAAAACAAAGACTATTACAAGAGACAAAGAAGGACACTACATAATAATCAAGGGATCAATCCAAGAAGAAGATACAACAATCGTAAATATTTATGCACCCAACACAGGAGCACCTCAATACATAAGGCAAATGCTAACAGCCATAAAAGGGGAAATTGACAGTAACAATTTCATAGTAGGGGACTTTAACACCCAACTTTCACCAATGGACAGATCAACCAAAATGAAAATAAATAAGGAAATACAAGCTTTAAATGACACATTAAACAAGATGGACTTATTTGATATTTATAAGACATTCCATCCAAAAACAACAGAATACACTTTCTTCTCAAGTGCTCATGGAACATTTTTCAAGATAAATCATATCTTGGTTCACAAATCAAGCCTTGTTAAATTTCAGAAAACTGAAATCGGATCCAGTATCATTTCCGACCACAATGCTATGAGACTAGATATCAATTACAGGAAAAAGTCTGTAAAAAATAAAAACACATGGAGGCTAAACAATACACTACTTAGTAACAAAGAGATCGCTGAAAAATCAAAGAGGAAATTGAAAAATACCTAGAAACAAATGACAATGAAAACACGACGACCCAAAACCTATGGGATGCAGAAAAAGCAGTTCTAAGAGGGAAGTTTATAGCAATACAATCCTACCTCAAGAAACAAGAAACATCTCAAATAAACAACCTAACCTTACACCTACAGCAATTAGAGAAAGAAGAACAAAAAAAAAAAAACCCCAAATTAGCAGAAGGAAAGAAATCATAAAGATCAGATCAGAAATAAGTAAAAGAAATGAAGGAACAAATAGCAAAGATCAATAAAACTGAAAGCTGGTCCTTTGAGAAAAACAAAATTGATAAACCATTAGCCAGACTCATCAAGAAAAAAAGGGAGAAGACTCAAATCAATAGAATTAGAAATGAAAAAGGAGTAGCAACAACTGACACTACAGAGATACAGAGGATCATGGGAGATTACTACAAGCAACTATATGCCAATAAAATGGACAACCTGGAAGAAATGGACAAATTCTTAGAAAAGCACAACCCTCCGAGACTGAACCAGGAAGAAACAGAAATATAAACAGACCAATCACAAGTTCTGAAATTGAGATTGTGATTAAAAATCTTCCAACAAACAAAAGCCCAGGACCAGATGGCTTCACAGGCAAATTCTATCAAACATTTAGAGAAGAGCTAACACCTATCCTTCTCAAACTCTTCCAAAATATAGTAGAGGGAGAAACACTCCCAAACTCATTCTACGAGTCCACCATCACCCTGATACCAAAACCAGACAGCGATGTCACAAAGAAAGGCCAATATCACTGATGAACCTAGATGCAAAAATCCTCAACAAAATACTAACCAACAGAATCCAATAGCACATTAAAGGGAACATACAACATGATCAAGCGGGGTTTACTGCAGGAATGCAAGGATTCTACAATATATGCAAATCAATCAATGTGATAAACTATATTTACAAATTAAAGGAGAAAAATCATATTATCATCTCAATAGATGCAGAAAACTTTTGACAATTTTCAATACCCATTTATGATAAAAAAGAACCTCCAAAAAGTAGGCATAGAGGGAACTTATCTGGACATATTAAAGGCCATATATGACAAACCCACAGCCAACATCGTACTCAATGGTGAAAAACTGAAACCACTTCCACTAAGATCAGGAACAAACCAAGGTTGCTCACTCTCACCACTATTATTCAACATAGTTTTGAAAAGTCTTAGCCACAGCAATCAGAGAAGAAAAAGAAATAAAAGAAATCCAAATCGGAAAACAAGAAGTAACATTGTCACTGTGTGCAGATGACATGACACTATACATAAAGAATCCTAAAGATGCTACCAGAAAACTATTAGAGTTAATCAATGAATTTGGTAGAGGAGCAGGATACAGAATTAAAGCACAGAAATCTGTTGCATTCCTATACACTAATGATGAAAATATGAAAGGGAAATTAAGGAAACACTCCTATTTCCCATGCAACAAAAAGAATAAAATACCTAGGAATAAACCTACCTAAGGAGACAAAAGACCTGTATGCAGAAAACTGATGAAAGAAATTAAACATGATACAAACAGATGGTGAAATATATCATGTGCTTGGATTGGAAGAATCAACATTGTGAAAATGACTATGCTACCCAAAGCAATGTACAGATTCAGTGCAATCCCTATCAAACTACAAAAGGCATTTTTCATAGAACTAGAACAAAAAATTTCACAATTTGTATGGAAACACAAAATACCCCGAAATACCCCGAAGAGCCAAAGCAATCTTGAGAAAGAAAAACGAAGCTGGAGGAATCAGGCTCCCTGACTTCAGACTATACTATAAAGCTACGGGAATCAAGACAGTATAGTACTGGCACAAAAACAGAAATGTAGATCAGTGCAATAGGATAGAAAGCCCAGAGATAACCAATGCACATATGGTCACCTTATCTTTAATAAAGGAAAGTATACAATGGAGAAAAGACAGCCTCTTCAATAAGTGGTGCTGGGAAAACTGGACAACTACATGTAAAAGAATGAAATTAGAACAATCCCTAACACCATACACAGAAATAAACAGAAATACACAGAAATAAACTCAAAATGGATTAAAGACCTAAATGTAAGGCCAGACACTAAAACTCTTAGAGGAAAACATTAGCAGAACACTCTATGACATAAATCACAGCAAGACCCTTTTTGACCCACCTCCTAGAGAAATGGAAATAAAAACAGAAATAAACAAATAGGACCTAATGAAACTTCAAAGCTTTTGCACAGCAGAGGAAACCATAAATAAGACAAAGAGACAACCCTCAGAATGGGAGAAAATATTTGCAAATGAAGCAACTGATAAAGGATTAACCTCCAAATATACAAGCAGCTCACACAGCTCAATGTCACAAAAACAAACAACCCAGACCAAAAATGGGCAGAAGACCTAGACATTTCTCCAAAGAAGATATACAGATTGCCAACAAACACATGAAAGAATGCTCAATATCACTAATCACTGAAGAAATGTAAATCAAAACTTCCATGAGGTATCAGCTCACACCAGTCATAAAGGCCATCATCAAAAATTTACAAACAATAAATGCTGGAGAGGGTGTGGAGGAAAGGGAACCCTCTTGCTGTGTTGGTGTGAATGTAAATTGATATAGCCACTATGGAGAACAATATGGAGGTTCCTTAAAAAACTAAAAATAGAACTATCATACAACCCAGCAATCCCACTACTGGGCATATACCCTGAAAAAACCATAATTCAAAAAGAGTCATGTACCACAGTGTTCACTGCAGCTCTATTTACAATAGCCAGGACATGGAAGCAACCTAAGTGTCCATCAACAGATGAATGGATAAAGAAGATGTGGCACATATACACAATGGAATATTACTCAGCCATAAAAAGAAATGAAATTGAGTTACTTGTAGTGAGGTGGATGGACCTAGAGTTTGTCATAAAGAGTGAAATAAGTCAGAAAGAGAAAAACAAATACCATATGCTAACACATATATAGAATCTAAAAAAAAAGGGTTCTGAAGAACCTAGGGGCAGGACAGGAATAAAGACGCAGATGTAGAGAATGGACTTGAGGACACGGGAAGGGGGAAGATTAAGCTGGGATGAAGTGAAGGAGTTGCATGGACTTATATATACTACTAAATGTAAAATAGATAACTAGTGGGAAGCAGCCGCATAGCACAGGGAGATCAGCTCAGCTTGGTGCTTTGTGACCAAATAGAGGGGTGGGATAGGGAGGGTGGGAGGGAGACGCAACAGGGAGGAGATATGGGGATACATGTATATGTATAGCTGATTCACTTTGTTATAAAGCAGAAACTAACACAACATTGTAAAGCAATTATATTACACTAAAGTTGTTTTAAATCAAAAAAACAAAAAGCCCTGCTGTTTTACTTATTAGCACTTATTACAGTTTGAAACTTTATACCTATTAGGTGATTTTGCCATCACTATTAATTTCACCCGATATATTCTAAGTCCTATCTCAGCATAAACCATTGTTATGTTGTTTACTATTGCATCCTTAGGGCTTAGGAGGGGCTTTGGACAGAACAGGAACTTTACAAATACTTTGTTCAAGGAAAAAAATTACATAATGCATGAATGAATGAATGTCTTAGTATAAAGAAACAGATCTAAAAACTAGAAAGCAGAGAGAGCTACATGATATTTCAACAAAAGATAAACTTTAGTGTAATGAGAGTTATTCAGCAGTGAATCTACTTACATATGTGAGATTAGTTCCCTGCCGGGGAAAGTATCCAAGAGCAGAGACCAAAACTTGTTTTTAAAGCTTATGTATATATAAATTAAACTTGGACCCCAATAACTGATACCTAATGTAATATTCTAGAGTTTTAAGATTCTATTAATGTTATCCTCCTTCCTTTTGCTTCTCTATAAGATCATCCATTTGTATTAGATTTTGATTGACAAGTTCTAACAAATCCCACAGCTCTCATAGTTGTGGCAATACAAACTTGCCAGGTCCCATCGGGAATCAGCAGAGAAGGTGGTTTGCTCGTTGGAAGTCTATTCTCTGGGGATTCATTTATGAAAGAGTAATTCCCTATGTCCTATCCGTCAATCCTGTCTCTCCTGGGTATAGCAAATGGCTTTGTATACTGAATATTTAAAACATAGGTTTTGGTGATTTTTTTCCACTCCCCTGAGAATGGTTCACATAGTTATTAAAGTGAAAAATACAAATAGCAAACTCAACAGGCAATCAAGAGTGATTTCTGGGGGGAACTCTATTTCCAAGCTAGGTTTGCATAGTGCATATAATGAACAAAAAGAAGTAAAAAACTAGATGGAAATGAGTTTTTAAAATAAACTAATAAAAACAATATAAATAAGAAAAACTTTACAATCAGGGAGGCAGATTTTGACTCAATATGAAAAAATACTTTCCAAATTGCAAGCAATGAGTTTCCTGATGATGAGAGTGTTTCCATGAAGGCTGACAGACATTTGGTAGAGATGCTGAAGCTAGGAGTCATATATTGAATTGCTTTTGAATTGCAATATTGTTTAAAGGTCTTTCCAATTCTGAGATCTAGGATTGTTACTTTAGTTTGAAAAAGAGATACGTAAACAATTGGGAAATAAGACTGGACCTGTATGGTACCAAACAACCCATAAACTCAATTATTTTATCCAGTGAAGGATATGGTCATTCAGGGAAAATGATCTGCCAGCTGGTCTAGTCTAGAAATATTATTTTTCCACCTAACAGTTCAGGAAGTTGCTACTCAGATAAGACAAAAAATTCTTCCAAGGATATATAAAATAAAATTCTAGAATTTTAACTCGGGTATTTCTGACTACAAAGAATAATGCTCTTTACATTACATCTAATTAACTGATTATACAAAGAAAATCAGAACTGATGACAGAGCAAATGGGTAACAGTGTCTTGTTTATAGGGTATCAGACATTCATAACACAGACTGGGGATTGAAGAGAAATGATTTGAGAGCAGAGTCCAAGGTCCTGAAAGAGGGAGATCTCATGAGGAAGACAGGCATCCTTGACTCTGAGGCTCGGTAGAGAGGGACCCTGTATGGCTGCTCTTCATTTTTGTGAATCAGGGAGTGAGGCTCCATAGACCTGGCCAGGTGGTAATTAGGTCAGGGCACTGCCCTCATCAGCAAAGCAGAGTCAAGAGATGATCATTACTTCTAAGGGTAACAAATTGCGTCATCATCCCAAATAGGGCGAGCAAACACTGTCAGGACCTAAAGCCACATGAGAGGAGCTTCAAAGTAGATGGTGGGGAGAAAACCACGGTTGATTCTGAAGCACAGGCAGCTCCAGCTCTGGGGCTCAGCTCTAATTGCCATAGCCAGAGCCATGCCTCTGTGGGGAAGGCGGGGGACACTCCCAAGGAGTGCTAGGCAGAGCAGCCAAGGCAGAAGGTAACGTGCAGGGGGTGGCAGGATGAGGACTCAACCAACTTTCTTGTCACTCTGATCTTGTCCCTTGAAACTTGTTACCAAAACTCTGGGTAATACCATAACTGCATATTCTATCATAAGAAAGGCCTGAGGCTGCTGACCAACTAAAAAGCTACCTCCACACTGATCAGGACCAGTTCAAGAACAAGATAAGCTGGATTTGCAGGGGGAATTATCAATGATTCCAGATGGGGACCACTGGGAAATTCAGCAGCCATTTCCTAACATGGCATAAAGGTAGATTTATATATATTTAAATTATAATTGTTATTATCAGTCTCAACAGTTAAGACATATTTATTACATTATTATAATACTAGGAAATATCATTGTAAAGTTGTGGGTTTTCGTTTTTGGTTTTTTGGTGCTATTGTTTTTTTAACAGAGTAATACAAGGGAGGACAATGCCAGTTCACTCCAGCCCAGGAGAGAAACATTTTCTTCAAATCCTGGTACATGTATAGCAGTGCTTTTGTTTGTCTATCTGTTTGGATTTATTTTGTGAATCTGAATGTAAATTTTCTACTTGATTAACTGTGCTTTGATTCTCCTGCAGCTGGAATCGGGGTTGTAATGCCATGTAACATGCCAAATTCAGAGAAGAAGCAAACAATGAACAAGCAAACAAACTCTGCTCAGAATTTGAAAGGAGGCATTATTAGTCACTAAAGATTGCCTGCTACATTTGTGCTCATTTGTATGAGCAAAGACTGTGTGTCCAGATAGAGATCCCGAACTACTGTCTCCAAATCAGTACTGGTTTGGCTTCACTACCAGAATGCAAATTATGTTATTTGCTGCCATTGTATGTCAGTTAAAGATAAAATGTCAATTCCTATTGCAATATGCTCCTACTGGCATAACATCTGGGTTTACCTAAAATTCATGGACCAGTTTCCAAAGATGTTGCATGCTTGGATGCAGGAGGTAGGAAGTGTTGGCCTCTCAGCAAAGCTGTGGAACATCTCTGGCAGCAGTAGAATCATGGCTCCTGATGTGTGTCCCAAACATGCTTTCTAAAAGAGAAGTTATCTTTACTTTCTCCCTATTCTTCCTGTTGAATCTATGCTAATACCACTACTATCTCTCTAATCACCAAGATTCATAGGTTAACACAGAGTATGCTATTTATCCCACTCCCTCTCATGTCACTCTACAGTCTGATATCAAATCACATAGATTCCATTTTGCTATATCTGTTACCTAAGCTTACTTCACCATTCCCACAGATCCTGCCTGGATTCATATCCCGCATTCCCATTGCCCTAAAGTATCTCAATAAGCTCCAATTGGTTCCCCTTGCTCTGGCTTCTCCAGTGATCGTTTTTCCATAGTATATCTGTATTGCCTCTGTAAATGAACTTCCCCCATGAAGGGGAATGAGGGAGCCCTCATGGCACTCTCCTTCCCCCAAACTTCCTATGGCTTCCCAAATTAAAGATGCGATGCCATGAGCAGCTTGTCTATGATTCAATGTCTCTCCTTGCTGTCTACTCTCTTTGGGATGTTTTGTTCCTCTCCAACCTTATTTTTTCTAGTAGTTGCTACTCATTTTTCAAGATACAGCTCAAGTATTTCATCCTCTCTGAAGCATCCCCTTAAACATTCGAACAACTGTGTCTTCCATTTATTTATTCATTTATTTCATTTATACTACCTACTTCCGTTATTTCATTTATCTCCTACTTTTCCACTATTTCTTTACATATTTGGTTACTAATCATTACCACAGTGTGTTTTTGAAAATAATTAGTGTTATTCAATTTTAACCTCTATCCTCATGATTTAGTACATAAATAGGTGTCCAATAAATGTTTTTGTAACGAATGGTGAATCAGTCATTAGGTGTATATTTAAGGAAATATTTGGGAGCTAAAGAAAAACATTATTGTCTCTAAAATACTTAGGTGACTATAATAATTCTTACAACTCTATTTGATATTTGATATAAGAAATTCTACTGAGCTGCCTTATCTTATTCATATAGCTGCATCTCTCTGATAAAGAAAATAATGTGAATCTGGAATAATTCTTAAGCTTTCATAGGCTTATGCAAGCAAATAAGTGGTATTATTGTCAATATGTCCCTTAATAGAAAAAGTAAAATATAAGAGACTTATAAAGTCCCATTCTGCTTTAATGAGGTAGTTTTGTAGTGTTTTGGCTCACTCTCTGACCAAGTGATTTTACTTGGATAAACAGAGTAACTGCTATACAAATAAGCTCTTGACCATTTAAAATACTATAGTGGAAGCCTGACCTAATAGCATTCATTCATCAGCAGTTAGCCTAATCTCTGAAGAAGCATAAAAGCAAAGTTTTAGTTTTAATACTTGAGATTACAGTCTACTGAGGTAGACTGACCTCTAATTCAATTCCTACAATACCAGAGAATGAAAGCTCTAACAGAGAGATGAACAGCTTATTCAAAGAACACAAGGATGGTGAGATCAAGTCAACCTGATGGTTCTGGAATGAAGGCTTAGGACATAGGTTTTAGGGAATAAATAGAAGTTTGACAAACAGAACAGGGGGAATTCACATTTCAGGAACAAATTACCATCTTTGAAGTAAAAGGCATATGCATAAGCCCGACTTGAGCTCCCGGGTAAGAGTCAACATTAATCACCAGATGAGGGTTTGAGCCATCTTGGACATGGAGTCCAGTGCAGCTCACAGTTACACAACTGGCAAGGAGCAAAACTAGAATTTGAATACAGGTCTTATGACTCTATAGCCAGAGCTCTATCTTCTACTCCACTGCTGCCTACCAAATGGAACTAGATAATATCTAGCATAGAATTTAAGACCAGTATAACAGAGCGGTTAAGAACTCATGTTACCAAGTCATCCAAACTTGGATTAAAGTCTCAGCTCTGCCACCCACTAGTTGTGTGAACTTAGATAAGCTATTACTACTCTAGACCTCAGTTTCTCCATTTAAAAATAGAGTTAGCAATAGTCTCTACTTACCTCATAGTATTATTATGAAGGATAAATGAGTTAATGAATATAATACTCCTGGCACATAATAAATACTCAATAAACTATAGCTATTATAAAAAGACTACTGTCTTACGATTTTTCAGGTTTTGTGACTTTGTAAACCTGTCTGTAGCTCATATTTCACCACTATGGTCTCAAAGAACAAAAAGGCCTTCACATATAAACAGACCTAAATGTTTCCTTTGTTCCTTGAACAGACCATCAGCAAGTATCTCACAGCCAAATGCATGAACTTGACTACAGTGAAATCTCCCAATGTTACACAAATTTCAAGAGACTGAAAATTCATCTAGATAACACAAAACCAATGTTCATTATAGCTTTAATTAAATTCCATTGTGGTGTTTTATCTACCCACTTATCTGTCTTTGAAGTCTCCTATAAGGTCAGAAACTTTATCTGGCCATAAAAACTAAATAGATTTGGATGATTCTATCAGAAAACACTAAGGCCATTTCCTTATCTCTGTGAAATAGTTTTTTCTCTATACATACCTCTGATCTACAGGAAGCAACTTTGGTTGTATTGTCCTCAATTTGCTCTAATTTCTTTTTTTTTTCCCTGCAGATTTTCTGCTAGAAACTTAATTTTGTCCTTTTTGTAGGTATATGATTTTTTAAAGCATCAGTGCAACTCTTTGTATTTCTTCATCCTTTTGGATATTACATGAAATGTTATTTGTTGTACTGAAAATGCCTCCTCTCCTTGTAATATTTATTATTACCATCTGAAAACTTCTTCTGAGAACTAGGTAAAGGTTAACACTATATGTTCAAGCATACAACATATTTCATATGCCTGAGGAAAACACCACAAAACAATGATCTTTCCATCCATGACTTGTTTAAATCAAGACTAGCTGCAAAGCATCAAATTTTCCATAACTGGAGCCTTGATAATGTAAGATCCACTTCATATTTGACTAAACTGACACTCCCACCCAGAGGCTGTACCTCCCCTTTTCATATATCCAAATCCTGTCCTTTCTCCAAGGCCCAGCTAGAGACCTACCATTGCCGAAATCCTTCCCTTCCTCTTTGAGCTACAACAGCACTGCTTAAATGCAGCACTCCCTGCCATTTGCTGCATTGGACAGTACTTAGCCAGATTTTTGCCAAAAATCAAACTCCTTTAAGAAGATTCTACAATGCTATATGTGTACAAGGAGATTGCTCCTTAGAATTGTTAGCATGGATTTATTTGAAGGGCAGGAGGTACCATGTCATGGTGAAAAGAATATGAACTCTGGCGTTGCCTACAACTTCAACTCAAACCTCGCATTAAAAATGTGTGAATCTAAGAAACAATTAACAGATAAGAAAGTGAGTGTGATTTGCTTATGTTCATCCTAGTAATGAGTGATAGGTCTGGAGTCTAGGATCAAGTCTATCTAATTGCAAAGGCTTCTCACCTTCTACATATTACTATGGGATCAGAAGACAATAATATAATAATAACTGAGATTTTCATATCCATATTCGTAGATTTAATACCTTTCCTAAAATCCAGCTACCTCCTCCATACTTTACCTGCACGTCTTGTTGTCAATCTAAACATCTCCAACATTAATTTTCATTGATCCTTCAAACTCTTCTTTCTCTTGGGTGTATCATACATCCCAAGACTAATATCTGCCCAGCCACTCCAATTCCGAACATATTTGATATCTCCATTTCCCTTACCACCTTCCACCCAAACCAATCAGTCATCAATTTAACTCTCACACTTACTGCTAAAACGACGCAAACTATCACAATCTTGTGACTGTTCAGTTCAGCCCTCATCACATGGCAGTCCTGACTATGGTGACAGCCTTCTAACCACATTTTGGCCTCCATCCAATTCATCCTCCACATGGCGGTCAGCGTTACATTTCTAAAATAATAATCTGGTCACACCTCTTTTCATGTTGCAATTACTCCCTCTATACTGCCTTCAATATAAAATCCAATTTATGCAGAATTCAAGCTTATTCACAAACCTCTTCTCTAATGTCTTTTTCCCTCACACATATATTCACACACCCACACTGAACAACCAGCCGTTTCCTGAAGGTGCCTTATAGTTTCACATATTTGTGCCTTTGCATATGCTATTCCTTCTACCTAGAAGCCCCTGATACTGCATGAAAACCACATAATTATCCTTCAGAATTCATCTCCTATGCCACTTCTACTCAGAAGCTTTGCAGAACTCTTCTCTTCTGGACAGAAAAAAAGATTCACTTATTCTATTTACCCAATGCATATTTTTCAAACCATATACAAAAATAAACTCAAGATGGATTCAAGACCTAAATTTAAGACTGGAAACTATAAAGTTCCTAGAAGAAAACATAGGCAGAATACTTTTTGACATAAGTCATAGCAATAATTTTTTTGGATCTGTCTCCTGACACAAGGGAGACAAAAGCAAAAATTGTAAAAAATGGGACCTAATTGAATTTAAAAGTTTGCAAAGCAAAGGAAACCACTGACAAAATGAAAAGACAGCCTACTGAATGGGAGAAAATATTTGCAAATTATATTACCAATAAGAGTTTAATATCCAAAATACATAAATACTTCATACAACTCAATATCAAAAGAAACAAGCTAATTAAAAAATGAGAAGAGTTGGGCTTCCTTGGTGGTGCAGTGGTTGATAGTCCGCCTGCCGATGCAGGGGACGCGGGTTCATGCCCTGGTCCGGGAAGATCCCACATGCCGCGGAGCGGCTGTGCCCGTGAGCCATGGCCGCTGAGCCTGCGCGTCCGGAGCCTGTGCTCTGCAACGGGAGAGGCCACAACAGTGAGAGGACCGCGTACCGCACAAAAAAAAAAAAAAAAAAAAAAAAACGAGAAGAGTTTATTTCTGTATATCATGTGAGAAAATGTTCTAATTTCATTTTTACATGTAGCTGTCCAGTTTCCCCAGCACCACTTACTGAAGAGACTCTCTTTTTTCCAGTGTATATTCTTGCCTCCTTTGTCATAGATTAATTGAACATAGGTGCATGGGTTTATTTCTGGGCTCTCTATCCTGTTCAATTGATCTATATTTCCGTTTTTGTGCCAGTACCATACTCTTTTGATGACTGTAGCTTTGTAGTATAGTCTGAAGTCAGGGAGTGTGATTCCTCCAGCTGTTCTTCTTTCTCAATATTACTTTGGCTATTTGGGGTCTTTTGTGTTTCCATACAACTTTTAGAATTATTTGTTCTTCATTAAGTCCCCTACACATGAAACTTCAAGTTGCGAACTTTCAAAGATGTGAACATGCATCACTGGATCATTTTTTCAAGAGGGTAGATAGAATTGAATCCAGTAAGGAACCAGAACACGTGCCATCAATGTCAGGCATGAGTGAAATTGCAGCTTGTCCTCTATCTCCTATTGCTGATTATCCTTCAGCTCTACCATCTCCCACCTCAACTCCTTCCTCCAGTCAGTCACTCTTCTTGCCTGTTCATTTGATGGCAGTCCCTGTATGCCAGCAGTTGTACTGTACTACTGTACTTTTCAATGTACCATACTATAAGATTAAAAATGTTTTCTTTATTTTTTGTGTCTGTTTTTTATGTATTATTTGTGTGAAAAGTATTATAAACCTATTACAGTACAGAACTATATAGTCAATTGTGTTAGTTGGGTACCTAGGCTAACTTTGTTGGACTTACAAACAAATTGGACTTATGAATGTGCTCTCAGAACAGAACTCGTCTGTATGTAAGGGACTTACTGTACTTCTGTAAAATAAGGTCATTGGTATTTTCCTAGGGATTGCATTGAATCTGTAGATTGCCTTGGGTAGTAAGTCATTTTAACAATATTAATTCTTCCAATACAAGAGCATGGTATATCTTTCCATCTGTTTGTATCAGTTTCTTTCATCAGTGTCATAGTTTTCCAACTTCCTAAGTAAGTTTATTCTTAGATATTTTATTCTTTTCAGTGCAATGGTAAATGGGATTGTTTCCTTAATTTCTCTTTCTGGCACATTCTCTAACACCATATATAAAAACAAACTCAAAATGGATTAAAGACCTAAATGTAGGACTAAAAGCCATAAAACTCCTAGAGGAAAACATAGGCAGAGCACTCTGACATAAATCATAGCAATATTTTTTTAGATCTGTCTTCTAAAACAGGAAATAAGAGCAAAAATAAACAAATGAGACCTAATTAAACTTAAAAGCTTTTGCATAGCAAAGGAAACCATAAACAAAATGAAAAGACAATCTACTGAATGGGAGAAAATATTTGCAAATGATATGACCGATAAGGGGTTAATATCCAAAATATATAAGCAGTTCATACAACTCAACATCAAAAAAACAACCCAATTAAAAAATGTACAGAATAACTGAATTGACATTTTCCCAAAGAGGAAATGCAGATGGCCGAAACGCTCATGAAAAGATGATCAACGTTGCTAATCATCAGGGAAATGCAAATCGAAACCACGATGAGATATCACCTCACACCTGTCAGAATGGCTACCATGAAAAAAACACAGATAACAAATTTTAGTGAGAATGTGTAGAAAAGGGAACCTTCCTATACTGTTGGTGGAAATGTAAATTGCTGCAGTCACGGTGGAAAACAGTGGAGGTTTCTCAGAAAGCTGAAGATAGAACTATCATATGAGGCAGGACTTCTACTCCTGAGCATATAACTGAAAAAATACAAAAACACTAATTAAAAAAGATACGTGTAACCCAATGTTCATAGCCACATCATTTAGAAATTGCCAAGATATGGAAGCACCCTAAGTGTCCATCAACAGATGAATGGATAAAGAAGATGTGGTATACACACACACACCCATACACAATAGAGTATTACTCAGCCATAAAAAAGAATACAATTTTGCCATTTTCAACAACATAGATGGACCTGGAGCATACTGTGCTTAGTGAAATAAGTCAGACAAAGACAAATACTGTATGTTATCACTTACCTGTGGAATCTAAAAAATAAAACAAATAAATAAAACAAAATGGAAACAGACTCACAGATACAGAGCACACACTTGTGGTTACCAGAAGGGAAAAGGAAAGGGGAAGGGGTGAGATAAAGGTAGGGGATTAAGAGATACCAACTACTATGTAAAAAATAAGTAAGCTACAAGGATATATTGTACAGCAAAGGGAATAGAGCCAATATTTTATAACTTTAAATGGAGTATAATTTATAAAAAGTTTGAATCACTATGTTTTACACCTGAAACTAATATGATGTTGTAAATCAACTTAGTTCAACTAAATAAAAAATAAATAAAATCTATGTTGAATTTAATTAAAATGAGAGGAAGATGTTTGTGTATCCATGCACACAATCAGCATATTTTTGAGCATCTACTAAGTGCTATGCACTCTATCAGGTGCTGGAGATCCATCACTAAGCAAAAGAAACCAAGGGTAGATAGAGACAGGGATAGATAAAGTGCTCTGGGAGTTAATGGAAATAAAAAATGTATCAGTTTTATTTACTTAATAATTTTACTTTGAGTTACTTTCCTATTGTTGTCATAACAAATTAACATAAACTTAGTTACATAAAACAACACACATTCATTATCTTATGGCTCTGGAAGCATTAAGTCCAAAATGGGACCCACTGGGCTAAAATCAATATGTTGACAAGGTTGAATTCCTTCTTGAGGCCCAAGGGGAGAATCCATTTCATTGTCTTTTTCCGCTTTTAAGGGTGGCCCCTTTGCACATCCAGCAGTATAGCATCTTCCACTTTAAAGGATGCCTATGATGACACTGGGCACAACTAACTTATCCAGGTTAATCACTTTAGTTGAAGGTCAGCTGATTAGCAACCCTAATCCCCACTTGCCATGTAATGTAAAATATTCTAAGTTTCAAGGATTAGGGTACAGGTATCTTTAGGGAAGGGGCATTATTTTGCCTACTGCTGACACCCAAAGAATAGGAATTACACTTTGTCCCTTCTTTTCAGGTGTTGGGAAATGTAGAAATGCAGACAGTTAGCCATTGATCAGCTCTCCTTTGATGGTGCATATTAAGATTATCTAGGATATTGCCAGAACAAGCAGGAAAAAATTCCCCCAAAAATGTCTATTATCTTGTTTTCAAATATACAGAGCCAGATACTAGATGGATGAGGAACACAGATTTCTGCAATATGGAGAGATAGATAAAAATGCAAAATAAACTGTAACCTCTATACAGCCTACACTCTTCACCCCACTCCAGCTTTCCTTCTTGTGATCTGCTGCACCCAATCATGAAAATAAGTTAAATTTACATTAACTGTGCAACTGACAAATCTCTTTCAACAGTTATATATTTGATGCTCAAAAAAGCCTGAAAAGAAAGAAATTTTATATGAATCTTACATTAACCATAGAACCTTAAGTTGTATAATCAAAAAGCCAGGGCCTCTGTTTTCTGCATGATGGTGTGCTCCCTAGGTAAGCACTGTCATCTTCCTTCCATCTTCTCATGTGTTCTTTAAAGTGTGAAATTGAAGTTCTACTTGTATGAGGATGAAATAGGCTTTTGTATAAATCTCCAGCCTTATTTAAAATTAACTCAAAATGTAGCATAATCATAAAAGGAAAACATAAAAATAAAACTTATAGAAAAAAATACAGGGCTTCCCTGGTGGCGCAGTGGTTGAGAGTCCGCCTGCCGATGCAGGGGACACGGGTTCGTGCCCCTGTCCGGGAAGATCCCACGTGCCGTGGAGCGGCTAGGCCCGTGAGCCATGGCTGCTGAGCCTGCGTGTCCAGAGCCTGTGCTCCGCAACGGGAGAGGCCGCAACAGTGAGAGGCCCGCATACAGCAAAAACAAAACAAAACAAAACAGAAAAACAAGAAAATCTTCAAGATTTAGTGCTAGGTACGAAGTGCTAGGCAAAGAATTCTTATGCTTGACACCAAAAGTACGATCTATAGAAGGAAATGAAAAACTGAACATCATTAAAATTAAACTCTTTTGCTCTGTGAGAGAGTCTGTTAAGAGGCTTAAAATACAAGCTACTGACTTGGAGAAAATATTTGCAAACCACCTATTTAAAAAGGATAAAATCTAGAATATATAAAGAAAACTGAACAGTACAAAAAAAAGATTAGAAAATGGGCAAATGACATGTACAGACATTTCAAAAAAGAGAACATGCGGATAGCAAATAAGCACATGAAAGATGTTCAACATGATTAGCCATTAAAACAATGCAAGGTAAAACCAAAATGAAATGGCACTATGTAAATATCAGAAGAGCTAAAACAAAAAATAGTGACAACAACAAACACTCGTGGGGATGCAGAGAAACTGAATTATTGAGACACTGCTGATGAGAATATGAAATAGTTTAGCCATCCTAGAATACAGTTTGACAGTTTCTTAAAAACCTAAATATGAAAGTACCATATAAACCAGAAATTACACCCCTGGGAATCTATCCCATAGGAATTAAGAATTATCTTCACACAAAAACCTGTCCATAAATGTTTAAAGTAGCTTTATTTATAATAGCCCCCAAATGGAAATAACTCAGGTGTCCTTCAATGGGTGAATGATTAAACAGTGGTATATCCATACCGTGGAACACTACTCAGCAGTGAAAACAAATTAACTATTGATATATACAACCTGGAAGAATTTCCAGTGAATTATGCTTGATCCCAAAAGGTTACATACTGTATTAATCCATTTATATAATTCTTGAAATGACAAAGTTATAGAAATGATGAAAGTGGTTACCAGTGTTTAAAGGGATGGAGGGCTCAAGAGAAATAAATCTGGCTATAAAGCAGCAACATGAGGAATCCTTGTAGTGATGAAAGTATTCTATCTCTTGACCATACCAATGCCAATATACTGGTTGTGATATGATAGTACAGTTTTGCAAGTTGTTACCATCGGGGGAAACTGAGTAAAGGGTATATAGGAACTCTCTATATTATTGCATACAACTGTGAATTTATAATTATCTTAAAATAAAATGTTAAATTTTTTAAAAGCCTGAAAAATATTGTAGTTCTACTTTTAATGTTTTGAGGAAACTCCTTACTGTTTTCCACCACAACTGGACCATTTCGCTTTTCTACCAGCAATGTACAAGGGTTCCGATTTCTCCAAAACCTCAACAATACTTGTATTTTTTTTGGTTGATAGTAGCCATCCTAACAGGTATGAGGTTATATCTCATTGTGGTCTTGATTTGCATTTCCCTGGTGATTAGTGATGTTGAGCATCTTTCCATAAACCTGTTGACAATACATCTTCTTTGGGTAAATGTATATTCAAGCATTTGGCCCATTTTTAAATCAGGTTATTTTTTTGGATTGAGTTGTAATAGTTCCCTATATTTTTTGGAAATTAATCCCTTATCTTATATATGGTTTGCTAATATTCTCTCCCATTCCATAGGCTGCCCTTTCACTCTATTAATTGTTTTCTTTGCTGTGAAGAAGCTTTTCAGTTTGAAGTAGTCCCACTTGTCTATTTTGGATTTTGTTGCCTATGCTTTTGGTGTTATATCAAATGAAATCATTGCTAAGGCCAGTGTCATGGGGGAAGGGAGAAATGAGGAGTTGCTAATCAAAAGTATGAAGTCTCAATTATGGAAGATGAGTAAGTTCTAGAAACCTACTGTACTACATTGTACCTATAATTAACAATATTGTATTATACACTTAAAGATTTGTTAAGATGATAGATCTCATGTTAAACGTTCTGACCAATAATTTTTTTAAGGCTGAAAGCACGTCACTTTGCTTTCTCTCAATGTCCCAAACTTATACAACATAACGTATGTCCTATTACAATTGAAATCTTTCCCTGATGAAACTGAAAACCTATTATTTTGTGGTGAGAAGCTTTCTGGAAAATGAAAAAGTCATAATGAAAATTGTTACAAATGACTGTTCCATGGATACATCATCTTAAAAAGTAGGAAGATTTTACTGTCTGAAACTTAATAAGACTGTATTTTCCCATTACAAAGTAATATATTTGAATCAAATTATATTTCATAATAATTATATAATTAGCAACTTGGACATCTGGCTTCATGTAATTTTGATTACCTATGGAGAGTCTATTTCCCAGAATATCTTTCTACTTAACATTTCTTGGTAATAATAGAAATGTCACATCTCCTGTTAAATTATATCAACCCCTGTTAAGGCAAGAACATTAGGAGAGAACAGAAGTTCAAAGTTTGAAACCCATAATCAGTTAAAGCCACACACACACACACACACACACACACACACACACACACACACACACGCACACACTGGTTCCCAGGCCCATGACTTTTGTTCCTTTAACCAGGAAAGACATATCCAAAAGAATTTGATGGAAATAACCCTCATTACTATTATCTTGCCATTCATTAATTAAGTAGTCACTGATTTCTATGTGCCTAAGAAAGCACTAGAAGTTGAAGAAATTATAAATTTCAAAAGAGTCCCTGTGCTGCTTGAGTGTGTACCAGACTGTAGTTTGTCACTGAAATGGCTGTTCTCTGGATATATGTATCTATTTGTACTCAGCACCATTTCTGCCCTTCTAAGCTCTCTCGTCCACAGATTCTGGGAGCCTAGAAAGCTTCTCTTCCCAGATTCTGGAGCCAGCAGGATTGCATGGTTAAATTTTAACCATGCAGAAGATTCAACTTTATTTTATCTATTGTGGGTTTTTAATCTCAACTGTTTTTATTTTACTTTTTTTAATTTATATTTTATATTGGACTATAGTTGATTTACAATGTTGTATTAGTTTCAGGTGTACAGCAACGTGATTCAGTTATACATATACATTATGTGCTTTATATTTCATTATTTCTGCTCTTACCTTTATTATTTCCTTCTCCCTACCTATTTGGAGTTTACTTTGCCCTTTTTTTCCTACCTTAAGGTGGAACTTTAGGTCTTTTATTATAGATCTTTTTAAGGCACATAAGCATTTAAAACTATAGATTTCTCTCCAAACTGCTAATATAAGCATTAAAATTTTAAATTCCCTCTAAAGCCTGATTAGTTACATACCACAGAACTTGATATATTGTATTTTTACTATCATTCAGTTCAAACTATTTTCTAATTTCCCTTGTGATTTCTTCTTTAATCTATGAGTTATTTATAAGTACACTGGTTAATATGCCAATACTTACGGATTTTTGGAGTATCTTTTTGTTACTGATGTAATTTATTTTGTGGTATTTATATATTTTTAAACGTATTGAGACTTTTTATGGCCTGTCATAAGGTCCATTTTGGTGTATGGACCACTGACTATTTTGGTATAATTATTCCATCAACTGCTGAGGACAGTGTGTTACAATATCTAATAATGATTGTGAAAATTGTCTGTTTTTCTTTTTAATTCTGAAAATGTTTGCTTCATGCATTTCAAAGTTCTGTTGTAAGGCGCATATACTTTTACAACTGTTACATCTTCCTGACATGAATTCTCTTTTATCATTATGATATACCTCCCTTGATCTCTGGTAATATACTTTATTTCGAGTCTACTGGATGTGATAGTAATATAGCCACTTTAGCCTTCTTAGGCTTACTGTTTTCAAGATATATATCATTTTCCTCCCATTTACTTAAACCTATTGTATGTACCTCTGTGTTTAAAGTGTATTTCTTGTGGATAGTATATAGTTAGGTCTTGCTTTTTTATCTACTCTGATAATCTCTGCCATTTTATTGGCATGTTTAGCCCATTGTTGCACTCAGTGTATTTTGGTATGGTTTGATTTTCTCATGATTTTCTATTTATTTTCTCTGTTTTCTTTGTTGCTGTTATTTTCCCACTTTTATTGCTTTGCTGCCTTAAATTTTTTTTTAGGATTTTAACTTATCTGTTGACTTTAGCTATCCTTATTTGCATTATTCTGTAATGGTTGCTCTAAAGATTATTCGTCCTTAACTTTTCACATTGTATTTAGAGTTAATTTTGTGTCATTTTACACCAAATTTAGAAAACTTCTAACATATAGTTTTATTTACAACCTCCTCATCCTTTATGTTATAGCTTTTGTATATATTACATTTATATATTTTATAGGCCAACAGTTCAGCATAATTCTCCTTTCATAATTCTGAAGACATTCCTTTAACATTTCTTTTAGTGCTGGACTAATGACAACAAATTCTCTTAGTCTTTTTTTTTAATCTGAAAATGTATTTATTTGCTTTTATTCATGAAGAATATTATCAATGATATAGTCTAGGTTGACCTTTATTATTTTGCTTTCTCCCAGTCAGTTAAAGATAGTCTCCTACTGTCTTATGGCACCCACTCTTTCTGATGAGAAGTCAGTCATCATTTGATTCATTGTTCCCCTGCATGTAAGGTGCAATTTTTCTTCTCCAGTTGTTTTCAAAATGTTTTATTTACATTTTATTTTCATCAGTTTTTTATTTATCATGACAGATTCATTGAGCCTCTCCTATGCCTTTCATCAAATATAAGAAATTATCAACTGTTGTTTCTTCAGATATTGTTTCTGCCCCATCCTCTCTCTCCTCTCTTTCTGGAACTCCTATTTTGAAATCTTTGCTAATCACAATATCTGTGTCATCTCAGAGTATTGACTAGTTGTTTTTTTTCTCTTCAGAATAGATCATGTCTTACTACCTTTTAAAATGTCAGGTGATTTCAGATTGTATTCTGGAATTATGAATAATACGTTGTAAGACTTTTCTGCTATAGTCTCTGAAGAGTGTTGTTGCGTGTGTGTGTGTGCGCGCACGTGTGTGTGTTTGTGTCTCAGCAGCCAACTAACTTGGCTGGACTCAAACTGCAAACTTTGTCTTCTTTTTTTTTTGTAGGCCATTGTGCTTTTAGAGTTAACTAGGTTTTTTGGAGTCTGCTTTACACGTATCTGCTTCAGGGGTCAGACAGAGATTTGTACAGTGTCTATACACCAAACTGTGGTCTCCGCTCTCTGGTTCTCTCCTTTCCAGGATTCTCCCTCACTTCCTAGGAACTGTGATGGCCCTGAACTCTGCCTTCTGGTTCCTGAAGCAAGTAAGACTAGGTTTTTGTTGTTCCCACATGACACACAATGAGGCATGTTCTCAGGAAAATAGCCATAAAAAATGTGAAATTTATCCAAGGCTGTCCCTTTCTTCTAAGGGCAGACACTGCTCTGGTATGTGTCTGCTTTGGGTTGTTCTCAAGTTCCTTCATATCTTTTTCTTTTTCTTGTTTTAAATTTTTTCCAGAGTTAGTACTTGTTATTTGCAGAAGGGTTGATCTAACAGTACTGGCTTTAGCAGAACTTATGTAATATGTGACTAGCAGAATCAGAGCAAGAGTTAATAATTGTACTAAAAATGTATTTCAATTTATTATTGCTTTGTAACAATATCCTCAAAAATTCAATGAATACTATCAGAAGGTACCTGTACCCACTTCTTTGGCTAAATATCCAAATAGCTGGCAAAACTCAGAAAAGAAATCGTCAGGCACTGTAGTATATTTTAGGCCAATACTGCCTGGACACACTCAAGAGTAAAATCCATCAACTTCATTAAAGTTTTTCTACTGTGATCTCATGGGTGACTTGTTTTTAGAAGATAAAAAAAAGAGTGGCTGTTTATTTGCCTTTCTTACAGTAGACCCTGGACACTATCTTGGGAGTCATCATACTTATACCCTGGAACCTTTGTGAACTCCTAAATTTATAAATGGATTATTTTTCAGGTTCTCTTCTTTACCTCAAATTATATTTCTGTTGAGAGTAACGAGTTCCCTGGCATAGCTTCAAATTTTAACTACAGTTTTCTACATTTACTAAAGTTCTATCTCTCCCTTGTCAGCAATATTTCATAAATAAAATATTTTTACAACCTTAGGAGAATTTATAAGTAGATAAGGAGAAGGAGAGAAAAACCCAGCTGCATTGGGATGTGATGGACTAACATCATTCACTGTCTTAGTAATTCACAGCTCAGCATTCAGGTTTGTGCTTCAGCAAGGGAACAAATTGTCATGGTAGCACTTAACAAGCACTGTAATTACATGATTTCTTTTCCGTATCTTCTACTAGATCATAAACTAAATTGTCATTGCATCTCTAGTACCTACCATAGTAGGTCTTCATTAACATTTGTTGAATAATTATTGAAAAGATAAAACTAAGAATACTAAAGTTCCACTGAATTTACATGTTAAAATAAAACCTGTTTTTCAACAGTAGTGACTGTTATGAGAATGTGTGTGTGTGTGTGTGTGCGTATAAATGGAGGTGTGTGGGTGTGAGTGTGTGGGTATGGATATGATAATTATAAATATACAGGCATATCTTGGAGATATTGGGTGTTCAGTTCCAGACCAATGCAATAAAGTGAGTATCGCAATAAGTAGAGTCACATGAATTTTTTGATTTCCCAGGGCATATAAAATCATGTTTACACTATACTGAAATCCATTAAGTGTGCAACTGTATTATGTCTAAAAAAACAATGTCTATGCCTTAATTAAAAAATAAGAATTGCTTAAAAATGCTAACCCTCTTCTGAGCCTTCATTGTATTATAATTTTTTGCAATAGTAACATCAAAGATCACTGATCACAGATCACCATAAAACAATATAGTAATAATTTAAAAGTTAGAAATATGTGAGAATTACCAAAATGTGGTACAGAGACACACAGCGAGCCAATGCTCTTGGAAAAATGGCTCCAATAAGCTTGTTCGACACAAGATTGTAGCAAAATTTCAATATGTAATAAACGCACTATCTGTGAAATGCAATAAAGCAAAGCACAATAAAATGAAGTATGCCTGAATAACATTTTACATGAATAATTTTACAAACATCAATGTCTTGGATGACTACATTTTCTGAGACATGAGTTGTTTGTACCTTAAAAAACACTCCTGCCTATGTATGTGATAACCTACAACATTTTCCTTCTATGCCCACCCTCTAGCTTTTCTTTTGATAAAACCTAGGTAAAGGGAGATACTCCAAGGCTAGGTTTTACAGAGAATTCACTGAACTCTAAAATACTCTGAGGTTTAACCTCAGACATCTGACGAAAGCTATTCCACTGACCAAAGATACATCATCCATCAATCAGGAATACTTTTCTTCAAGTGTAGCTCCCATCATACCACTTTCTTGCTTAGAACATTCATTTGTGCCCCACTGTCTAATGTACACAATCCAAACTTCTTAGATATCCATTCTCCTTTGTCTTGGTCTTTGCTTTAAACTATTCACTAGCTAAGTGATCTTGGAAAAGGTACTTCTCCAAACTTCAGTCTCCACTTTTATAAGAATAATACCTATGAGTATCAAATATAAGCAATATGAAAGACAGTAGGTATTTAATCAATGATAGCTATTAATTTAATTATTATAATTTATCTTATTTTCTTTCTCACTAAGCTAACTGAATTATGAGCCATTCCTCCAAAATGCACCCTCTTCCCCTAGCACAATTATTAAAATTTAATGCTGACAGAATTTTCTGTGATGTTAGAAATGCTCTATATGTACATTGTTCAATATGATAGCCATGTAGATATGGAGCATTTAGAAAGTGCCTTGTATAACCGAGAAAGTAATTTTTAAATTTAATTTAATATTAATTCATTTAAATTTAAATAACCACATGTGCTTATTGGCCACCATATTGGATAGCACAGATCTATACTTTCCTTGAAAACCTCTGTGATTCCCTCTAGAGAAACGTGATTCCTTCCTGAGATATCCTATTTCTTTAACCCTAGTGAACTACTATTTGATCACTTCCACTAAGAAGCTTTGGTTTTGTTTGTTTGTATGTGGGATTTTTGGTGAGGGATGTTGTTGAACTCTCTTCTTCTCAGATGGATTGAATTATTTTCTCATCCTCAGATATTCTGTACATATCTTTGTCAAAATTTTTGAGCTACGTTGAAATTGTTCATTTACTTAAGTGAAAGGCCTACATACAATAGAAACTCGACAAAGATAGTTTAAAGGAGTGAAAAGGAGGAAAAAAGTACAGGAGGGAGGAAGGAAGGAAGAGAAGGGGAGAGCTTAAGGTAGGCAGGCATAGAAAATGTGTAATGGAAAGTACATTCACTCACAACTACACTGAGTCAACAATGCTACTTAGTTCCCAATTTTGAACAACCACTACCTAATATATTCCCTGAAGTTCTCATCTGAACAATGATAATCAATCAGCAACTGAACATAATGGCACCTTGGTGTGAGTTGTTTGGTGGAATGCTTGATTATAAGGAAACAGAAAATAAGAAACACTTATAATTGCTCTTTCAAAGCTTCTGCTCATAACACAGATAACATTTCATAATTCTTAGGAGGCCCTTAGTCACCTCTGGCTGTCACCAGAAGAATCGCTGAAACAGTAGACCCAGCCTGCGTGGCACTTTACAATTTCACTTTTTTACATATACTTTCTGGAACTAAATTTCTGAGCCATCTCATCCCACCACAGAAGGACCAATCTACAAAGCAGCTCTTCCACCAAAGGAAATGCTAGGGTTAATGGACTTTCTCTTGAAATCTGATCAATAATAGTCATATAACATGTAACTGTCATGTCACTCACTGTTGTTACTCACTGAACCCTAATCCCAAATAATAGCTATAAAGCTTTTCCAGAAATCTCCATAGCAATGAGCTCACTTAATGAAGTTTAGGTATGGGTATGAGAAGAGCACCAGTATGCAAAATGAATGAAGGATTTACTGCTTGGCCAATAACTGATTAGATACTTGTGCAGAAGACTGGCAGAGTGGTACAGTTATTTTTAAAATATCTGTGCTCATCACCTACTATGTTCAGGCTTAGACTGGACATGGGACACAAAAAGGAGGACAAGACATAGTTCTTGACTTTAAAGAGCTCACAGGTTAGTATGGAAAATAAAGTGAACCATTTAAAAACAATACGATAAATACAACCATGTGGAGTGAGAGATGGGGTCAGCCATAGGACATTTTTGAAAGTAGGTAAAAGCTGAAATTTAAAGAATATTTAGGGGGTTACCCAGAGAAGTATGTGTGTTTGTATTGATACTGGAATAGGGTAGGAGGTGGCAATGGTAGAGGGTTTTGAACGGAGTGTTCTATTCAGAGGGAAAAATGTGTGCAAAGTTTTAGAAAATGATACTCAACCAGGCATAAGGGAAAAAAATGAGTAAGAAACAAAGATATTGTCCTGAGGGAGCTCCCAGTCTGTGTCTTCCCTATAAGTGGATACATTAAACTGTGACAAGTTGAGTTCTATAAGAGGGAATGAATCAAGTTCTAGGGGTCTAACATTCCTTGGAAAGTCAAGAAAATTTCTTAAAAGAAGATAATATTTGATCTTGATCTTCAACCTTCAGATATCCTGTTCCCAAGTGAATTATTTTAGAAGCTTGACAAACCCCTTAATGTTTCCAGCACAAGTATCCTAAAAAGGTTTCAGAGTAATATGAAAATGAGCATGTGTTTTAAATGTATGCTGAAAACAGGGGAAAAAAAGGTTACTGTTGAACCAACAGAGTGAGGGTGAAGTATTTCTGTTGATGTCTGGATCAAAAAAGAGAATTTGTGGAATCATGGAAATATTAAATATCATAGGATCAGAAGTCAAATAAGGACTCAGTCCATTTGCTGAGTCATCCAACTGATATTTAATGATATTTATTTCCTCCATCATAGGAATTTTGGACATAGGGATATAGACATAGGTTAAAAAGGCAACACCTTCTCTCAAGGCTAGCAGAGGAAGAGTCATGGAAACATATGAAGTACAACGGATGCATAAGTGCCTTGATAAGGTATGCCAAGAGACGCAAAGGCACTAACCAAGTTTTCTGGAGGGGAGAGGAGCAGAGATGGGTTATTAGGTCAGAGAAGGTTTACTGTAGGGGATATTACTATAAAGGAACCTGCAGTCCTGAAGATAATAGGTTGCCAAATCTGAAGCTGTAAAATAAAAGAAATTCATTCCTCATCACAGTCAACATTCTGAGCTGGTGTGAATATGGAGTTAGGAAGTCAGTGAGTAAGGCCCAGGTATGTATTAATATAATCAAGGTGCTGCCTGAAACACAAGTGTTTTGATGTTCCCTCTCTTGAAGACGATGACGGACAAGTTTATTCTGATAGTCAGTGATAGACGGTGAAAGCAAAGCCTGAGGCAATGGAAATCAGGTCATATTTATGTGCCTGAACAACCCCCACCATGTACTGTTTCTAGGGAACCTTGGAGAAATGACAATTCAAAGACATTTCAATTTCTGGTGTTCAGTGTTTTCAGTAGACAAACTGTGAAAGAAGAGACTGCTTAATTGGAGGCGCCTAAGGTATTCATGTAAGTGTAATTGGAAATACAAAATTTTATCTGTGGTATTCCCCTAGAGACCATGCACAAAATGAGAAGATGACTGTAAGTTGGTATTTGCCCAAGACAAGTGTTTCACTACAGGACTGCCCTGGGCTAATGTAAGAATATGAAAAGACTTTGATTTCTTCTAGAACCACAGGCTGAACCTTACCTTTTAGCCTACAGAAAATTAATCTGTTCAAAAGACATCTCATCTGAACTGAACATAATTAAATAAACTTACATTACAACAAACGAAGTAATATTTTCAATTGTAAACTTATGTTCACATATATCTTCAAAAGCATTCTATGACATAGATATTAGACGCATTTTATAGATGTACAAATGAGAAAAATAAGCCTCTGATAGATTAAATGCGATGTCCAAGAACATGCAAATGTGAAATGACAGAACTGAGATTTAAACTGAGACTTTTCTCTATCCAAAATCCAAATTTCTTCCCTAGTTCAAAAGTCATCCTCCTAGAAAACAAAATCACCACCAATAATGGTTTCTGGAGTAGGGATGGGGAATAGAATCATAATATAAACAGCACCAGCTTATCTTCTTAAGAAGTGGTTGGTAGTGATATTAAGGAAAATTAAAGTAGCAAAAATACATTACAATTAAGAATATAAGGTAATGTTATCAGAGCAAATCCACACCAAAAATATTGCTGTCTGGGTCTTGGAAAAATAGGTTGTTTCAATAAAAATAAAGAGAAAATCAAAGCAAAGTCATGGGTCTCATAAAAAAGATAACCCCAAATGGATATGACAATATTCAATATAAAGGACCTTTGAAAAATGAATTTATCCAATCCTTTTACAGCATTTGATTCTGTTGAATACTTTCTCTCACTTGAGACTCTCTCGTCCCTATTTGTCTGTGATAACACATTCTTATTCTCCTCTTATGTCCTGAACCATTCTTTTCTAATCTCCTTACTTTGATGCCCTCTCCCTCTTTCTGATCCTAAAGTGCCGGTATTCCCCTTAATTCTCCCTTGGCCTATTGCTCATTTTACTACCTAAGATTTTGTTAGCTAACCTTTTCTACTGTCAATGTTTTAACATAAAATGACATGCTACTGTAATCCAAATTCCTATCTCCAACTCAAGGCTAGAATTTCAGTTCCTCTAACTCATCAGTCTGTACTCTTTCCAGTACAACATTATGGTCTTAGGTAAAATACAGCAGGTTGAGAATTCCAAGTGGGGTTCCTAAAACCACAGTGGATTATTGATAGGTGACTGAAAAGTCAAGAAACCAGATAAGACCAAGTATGAGTGCCTGAGATGAGGGCCACCATCATTAATTCAATGAGTCTAGACAGACTTGGTAGAGTTTGAATGTGTTTCTTTCAACTGCCCTCTTAGGCATTTATCCGTCCTCAGGTGTGGCTTGTCTACTTTAAAAGAAGAGCAATGGTTTCTATTCTAAGTGATCCCTTATCTCCCCTTAGATCTGTAAAGACCAAAGCAAAATACAGCTGTTGAACAAATTTCCCTTTCCTTAGCCTATGTCTCTAATTCCCCACTCTCATTTTTCAGCAAACCAATTTTCTCTTTACCATCTGTCTCCTACAAATACATTCGAGAAATCTTTTCTTGCTGATTGAATTAGGCCCTGCAAATTAATACTCTGTTTTTTTACTTTCTTTCACTTCCACTTGTCTCTTAAAAATTTGTTCAGCTCACTTGCCTTTGAATCTTCCCAATTCTTCCCATTACTGAAGAGCTGCGTTTTTCTTTTAAGGCATCCTATTTTCTAAGGTTCCTTTGTGAGGAGTGGTGGAGAGAAAATTGCCTCTTTAACTGTTTTATCAGCAAATATTAATATATTTTTAACTAAAGCTGATTAATTTTGCACTTTAGTTTCAGTGTCTTCAGGCTTACCATAGTTTAATACATATCTTACTAATACTTGGTCATTTACTCATTTAAAAACCATTTATTGAACCTATAATGCTCTAGAGAGTATATTAGATCTTAGAGATGTTAAAATGAACTACACATGAAAGCTTCCTCAAGAGGCTTAGAATCTTGAGAAAAAATATGTACATAGGTACCATATAATAAATATATTTACTAATAATAAAATTTTGTAGGTGATCACATGAGTATAACTATGAGAAATTGTTGGACAGAGATGATATCCTGGAAGTAATGACTGATGGGAGCCTTCTGTGCAAATCAAAGGTAAAAGTGAATTTAAGGTAGAGGAAGCAGCATTCTAAGGCCACATACATTTACAGTGGACCCTTTATTGGTGCCTGGAAAGCTCAAAACAATACACCCTTACTTAGGGTGTATTAGGGAGGCTTAGGCCTCCCTAAGCTATGACACTGACACAGGTGTGGACCTCTAGAGACAAGTTTGAACTTCATGACCCACACCACACTCCCGGCCATAGCTTCTTGGGCCAAAAGTGCACATTTAAACTAAGTTAGGCAATACAATTTCTTTCCCAAGTAATTTGATGTGGGGCCTTAAGAAAGGCATATCACTCTCCTTATGTAACTGTAACTTAAACACATGAAGGCAGTAGCTCTGTAGTAGCAGCTACTGAGCAGTCTGAAGTTGCAAAGGGAGAAAAAAATGAATTAGACCCGGTGGATAAAGTAGAAGAGAGAAGTAGGGGTCCTGACTGCCTTCTAAATATCCATTTCTGTCTTTCAGAGACCTAAGTGTATTCTAGTTCAAAGGTTCCGGGGATGCTCCTACGTCTAGCAAATTTCTTTTTTGGCTTCGGCAGGCCTGAGCTGGTTTCATTACTGGTAAAACACCAGTCTTTACTAATCCAGCTATTCGAAAGTCTGAGCCAACGATTTCAAGCTCCCAGTGGCCAAAGCTGGAACACACTGAGCAACAAAATAAATAATGTAGTATTGGATTATAATCCAAAGTAGAAGCTGAATATTCATAAGCTCATGCTGATATACTTTATTGACTAAGCCAGTAAATAAATAAATAAACAAACCAATAAATAAATAAGGGAAAGGAGATAAATTGCCTTTACAGAGGAATTCCAAATAATCAATGGTATACTTTTCCCTCCAGGGGGTGGAGCTTAATCTTCCCCTCACCCTTGAGTGTAGGCTGACTTAGTGACTCACTTGCAAAGAACAGAGTATAGAAAGAGGACATTAGTAACTTTACAGTGAAGAAACCTGACAAACACTACGTTAAGCAAGAGGTCCAGGTTAACATCACAGTGATAAGTTATGTTGATAGTATGTTCCCCTTGATATGATGGGATGCGCAGGGCTTGTCACCTCTGTGGTATTCTTTACAAAACCCTATAACTCCAGTCTAACCATGAGGAAAAACAAACAAACTCAAAGTGACAGACATTCTACAGAATACCAGTACGCCTCAAAATTCTCAAGGTCATAAAAAATGAGGAAAATCTGAGAAATGGTTACATACCAGAGGAGACTAAGGAGACGCTATGATTAAATGCAATGCGGTATCCTTGATGGGACCCTAGAAGAGAAAAAGGACATTAATGGAGAAGCTGCTTCCAATCTATACATGAAGCATAAAGTTTATCAGTAATGTAGCAATATTTGTTTCTTGGTTTTGACAGATATACCACAGTAGTGTAAGATGCTAAGTATAGGAAAAGTTGGTGGGGGTATATTTAGATTCTACTCCATCTTCACAAAGTTTCTGTAAATGTAATTTTATTCCAAAGTAAAAAGTAAAAACAAAAATATATTCTAAAGTAAAAGAGATTTATGCATGGCTAGAATGCAGGATTCATGTAAGGGAACAGCAACAAACATTGAGATCAAAGAAGTGAGTGAAGACCAAATTGTAAAGAATTGTCTTTGGTATACAAGATGATGAAAGTTCAGCAAAGGAGTGAAACTACCAAACCTGTTATGGAAACAGCATTCTGCATCTGTGAAGAAGCTATACTTTTAGAGAGGCAAGGCTTGGAGAAGAGGCATAGTTGCAGGGCCATTACAAAGTCTAGCAAAAAATTTCAAAGGCATATATTAGGATATCTTTGTTGATATGGTACTACCTACTGAGACCAAGACCGTAATAGAAGCCCATTCACTCAACCAGACGTGTAAAGTCATAAAAAGCAACTTTTCAGAGTACTGAACAGAGTTCCCTGTGCTATACAGTAGGTTCTTTTTTTTTTTTAACATGTTCATTGGAGTATGATTGTGTTAAAATATTGTGTTAGTTTCTGCTGTATAACAAAATGAATCACCTATATGTATAAATATATCCCCATATCCTCTCCCTCTTGCATTTCCCTCCCACCTCCCTATTGCACTCCTCTAGTTGGTCACAAAGCACCGAGCTGATCTCCCTGTGCTATGTAGCTGCTTCTACTAGCTTTCTATTTTACATTTGGTAGTGTGTATATATATCAATGCTGCTCTCTCACTTCGTTCCAGCTTACACTTTCCCCACCCAGTGTCCTCAAGTCCATTCTACACATCTGCATCTTTATTCCTGTCCTGCCACTAGGTTCATCAGAACCTCTTTTTTAGATTCAATATATATGTGTTAGCATACAGTATTTGTTTTTCTCTTTCTGAATTACTTCACTCTGTATGACAGACTATAGGTCTATCCACCTCACTGCAAATAACTCAATTTCATTTCTTTTTATGGCTGAGTAATATTCCACTGTATACATGTGCCACATCTTCTTTATCCATTCATCTGTCAGTGGACACCTAGGTTGCTCCCATGTTCTGGCTATTGTAAACAGAGCTGCAATGAACATAGTGGTACATGACTGTTTTGAATTATGGTTTTCTCAGGGTATATGCCCAATGGTAGGATTGCTGGGTTGTATGGTAGTTCTATTTTTAGTTTTTTAAGGAACCTCCATACTGCTCTCCATAGTGGCTGTATCAATTTACATTCCCACCAACAGTGCAAGAGGGTTCCCTTATAGCCACACCTGCTCCAGCATTAATTGTTTGTAGATTTTTTGATAACGGCCATTCTGACTGGTGTGAGGTGATACTTCATTGCAGTTTTGATTTGCAGTTCTCTAATGATTAGCGGTGTTGAGGATCCTTTCATGTGTTTGCTGGCAATCTGTATATCTTCTTTGGAGAAATGTCTAATTAGATCTTCTGCCCATTTTTGGATTGGGTTGTTTGTTTTTTGATATTGAGCTGCATGAACTGCTTGTATACTTTGGAGATTAATCTTTTGTCAGGTGTTTCATTTTGCAAATATTTTCTCCCATTCTGAGGGCTGTTTTTTAGTCTTGTTTATGGTTTCCATGACTGTGCAAAAGCTTTTAAGTTTCATTAGGTCCCATTTGTTTATTTTTGTTTTTATTTCCATTTCTCTAGCAGGTGGGTCAAAAAGGATCTTGCTGTGATTTACGTCATAGACTGTTCTGCCTGTTTTCCTCTAAGAGTTTTATAGCTTAAGGCCTTACATTTCGGTCTTTAATCCATTTTGAGTTTATTTTTGTGTATGGTGTTAGGAAGTACTCTAATTTCATTATTCTACAGGTAGCTGTCCAGTTTTCCCATCACCACTTATTGAGGAGGCTGTCTTTTCTCCACTGTATATTCTTGCCTCCTTTAACAAAGATAAGGTGACCATATGTGTGTGGGCTTTCTATCCTATACCAATGATCTATATTTTGATTTTTTTTGCCAGTACCATACTGTCTTGATTACTGTAGCTTTGTAGTATAGTCTGAAGTCAGGGAGCCTGAGTCCTCCAACCCCGTTTTTCTTTCTCAAGATTGCTTTGGCTATTCGAGGTCTTTTGTGTTTCCATATGTATTGTGAAATTTTTTGTTCTAGTTCTGTGAAAAATACCAGTGGTAGTTTGATAGGGATTTCACTGAATCTGTATATTGCTTTGGGTAGTATAGTCATTTTTACAATGTTGATTCTTCCAATCCAAGTACATGGTATATCTCTCCATCTGTTTGTATCATCTTTAATTTTTTCATCAATGTCTTAAAGTTTTCTGCATACAGGTCTTTTGTCTCCATAGGTAGGTTTATTCCTAGGTATTTTATTCTTTTTGTTGCAATGGTAAATGGGCGTATTTCCTTAATTTCTCTTTCAGATTTTTCATCATTAGTGTATAGGAATGCAAGAGATTTCTAAGCATTAATTTTGTATCCTGGTGCTTTACCAAATTGATTGATTAGCTCTAGTAGTTTTCTGGTGTATTTTTAGGATTCTCTATGTATAGTATTACATCATCTGCAAACAGTGACAGTTTTACTTATTCTTTTCCAATTTGGATTCCTTTTATTGCTTTTTCTTCTGATTGCTGAGGGTAAAACTTCCAAAACTATGTTCAATAATAGAGGTGAGAGTGGGCATCCTTGTCTTGTTCCTGATTTTAGAGGAAATGGTTTCAGTTTTTCACCATTGAGAATGATGTTGGCTGTGGGTTTGTCATATATGGCCTTTATTATGTTGAGGTAAGTCCCCTCTGTGCCTACTTTCTGAAGAATTTTTATCATAAATGGGTGTTGAATTTTTTGAAGGCTTTTTCTGCATCTATAGAGATTATCATATGGTTTTAATCCTTCTGTTTGTTAATATGGTGTATCACATTGATTGATTTCCGTATATTGAAGAATCCTTGCATTCCTGGGGTAAACCCCATATGATCATGGTGTATGATCCTTTTAATGTGCTGTTGGATTCTGTTTGCTAGTATTTGCTGAGGATATTTGCATCAATGTTCATCACTGATATTGGCCTTTCTCTGTGACATCTCTGTCTGGTTTTGGTATCACGGTGATGGTGGGCTCGTAGAATGAGTTTGGGAGTGTTCCTCCCTCTGCTATATTTTGGAAGAGTTTGAGAAGGATAGGTGTTAGCTCTTCTCTAAATGTTTGATAGAATTCGCCTGTGAAGCCATCTGGTCTTGGGCTTTTATTTGCTGAAAGATTTTTAATCACAGTTTCAATTTCAGTGCTTGTGACTGGTCTGTTTATATTTTCTACTTCTTTCTGGTTCAGTCACAGAAGGTGGTGCTTTTTTAAGAATTTGTCCATTTCTTCCAGGTTGTCCACTTAATTGGCATATAGTTGTAGTAAACCCTCATGGTTCTTTGTATTTCTGCAAGGTCACTTGTTCTTCTTTTTCATTTCTAATTCTATTGATTTGAGTCTTCTCCCTTTTTCCTTGATGAGTCTGGCTAGTGGTTTATCAATTTTGCTTATCTTCTCAAAGAACCAGCTTTTAGTTTCATTGATCTTTGCTACTGTTTCCTTCATTTCCTTTTCATTTATTTCTGATCTGATCTTTATGATTTCTTTCCTTCTGCTAACTTTGGGTTTTTTTTGATCTTCTTTCTCTAATTGCTTTAGGTGTAAGGTTAGGTTGTTTGAGGTGTTTCTTGTTTCTTGAGGTAGGATAGTATTGTTCTAAACTTCCCTCTTAGAAGTGCTTTTGCTGCATCCCATAGGTTTTAGGTCATCGCGTTTTCATTTTCATATGTTTCTAGGTATTTTTTGATTTCCACTTTGATTTCTTCAGCAATCTCTTGGTTATTTAGTAGTGTATTGTTTAGCCTCCATGTGTTTGTATTTTTACAGTTTGTTTTCCTGTAATTGATATCTAGTCTCATAGCATTGTGAGGGGAAAAGATACTTGACATGACTTCAATTTTCTTAAGTTTACCAAGGCTTGATTTGTGACCCAAGATATGATCTATCCTGGAGAATGTTCCATGAGCACTTGAGAAGACAGTGTATTCTGTTGTTTTTGGATGGAATGTCCTATAAAAATCAATTAAGTCCATCTTGCTTAATGTGTCATTTAAAGCTTGTGTTTCCTTATTTATTTTCATTTTGGATGACCTGTCCATTGGTGAAAGTGGGGTGTTAAAATCCCCTACTATGATTGTTTTACTGTTGATTTTCCATTTTATGGCTGTTAGCATTTGCCTTACGTATTAAGGTGCTGCTATGCTGGGTGCATAAATATTTACAGTTGTTATATCTTCTTCTTGGATTGATCCCTTGATCATTATGTAGTGTCCTTCTTTGTCTCTTCTAATAGTCTTTCTTTTAAAGTCTATTTTGTCTGATATGAGAAATGCTACTCCAGCCTTCCTTTTATTTCTATTTGCATGGAATATCTCTTTCCATCCCCTCATTTTCAGTCTGTATGTGTCCCTAGGTCTGAAGTGGGTCTCTTGTAGACAGCATATATACGGGTATCGTTTTTGTAACTATTCAGCCAGTTTGTGACTTTTGGTTGGATTATGTAATCCATTTACATTTAAGGTAATTATCGATATGTATGTTCCTATTACGATTTTCTTCATTGTTTTGGGTTTGGTTTTATAGGGCTTTTCCCTCTCTTGTGTTGCTTGCCTAGAGTAGTTCCTTTAGCATTTGTTGCAAAGCTGGTTTGGTGCTGCTGAATTCTCAGCTTTTGCTTGTCTGTAAATGTTTTCATTTCTCCATCAAATCTGAATGAGATCCTTGCTGGTAGAGTAATCTTGGTGTAGGTCTTTCCCTTTCATTATTTTAAATATGTCCTGCCACTCTCTTCTGGCTTGCAGAGTTTCTGCTGAAAGATCTGCTATTAACCTTATGGGGATTCCTTGTTTTTTATTTTTTGCTTTTCTCTTGCTACTTTTAATATTTTTCTTTAATTTTTGATAGTTTGATTAATATGTGTCTTGGCATTTTCTCCTTGGATTTATCCTATATGGGTTTCCTGCATTTCCTGGACTTGACTATTTCCTTTCCCACATTTGGGAAGTTTTCAACTATAATCTCTTCAAGTATTTTCTCAGTCCCTTTGTTTTTCTCTTCTTCTTCTGGGACCCCTATAATTTTAATGTTGTCCCAGAGGGCTCTGAGACTGTCCTCAATTCTTTTCATTCTTTTTTCTTTATTCTGTTCTGCAGTAGTTATTTCCACTATTTTATCGTTCAGGTCACTTATCTGTTCTGCCACAGTTATTCTGCTATTGATTCCTTCTAAAGAATGTTTAATTTCATTCACTGTGTTGTTCATCATTGTTTCTTTGCTCTTTAGTTCTTGTAGGTCGTTGTTAAACATATCCTGTATTTTCTCCAGTCTATTTAGAAGATTTGGGATCATGTTTACTATCATTACTCTGAATTCTTTTTCAGGTAGACTGCCTATTTCCTCTTCATTTGTTTGGTCTGGTGGGTTTTTACCTTGCTCCTTCATCTGCTGCATATTTTCTGTCTTCCCATTTTGCTTAACTTACTGTGTTTGGGGTCTCCTTTTTGCAGGCTGAACGTTCATAGTTCCCATTGTTTTGATGTCTGCCCCCAGTGGGTAATGTTAGTTCAGTGGGTTGTGTAGGTTTCCTGGTGGAGGGGACTGGTGCCTGTGTTCTGGTGGGTGGGGCTGGACCTTGTCTTTCTGGCGGGCAGGGCTGTGTCCAGTTGTGTTTTTTGGTGTGTCAGTGAACTTATTATGACTTTAGGCAGCCTCTCTGTTAATGGGTGGGGTTGTGTTCCTGTCTTGCTAGTTGTTTGTCATTGGGCATCCAGCACTGAAGCTTGCTGGCTATTGGGTGGTGCTGGGTTTTAGTGTTGAGACAGAGGTCTCTGGGAGAGCTCTCGCTGATTGATATTACTTGGGGCCGGGAGGCCTCTGGTGGTCCAATGTCCTGAACTCGGCTCTCCCACCTCAGAGTCTCAGGCCTGACACCAGGCCAGAGCACCAAGACCCAGTCAGTACACCGGTTGAAGAAAAGGGAGAGAAAATGTAAGAAAAATATTAAAAATAAAATTAAAATAAAAAAGTAAAAAATAATAAAAACAAAAAGGAGAGAAACCAAATCAATAAACAAATCCACCAATGATAACAAGCACTAAAAACTATACTAAGATAAACATAAAAATCAGAAACATATCAGCTGCAGACAGCAAACCCCAAGTCTACAGTTGCTCCCAAAGTCCACCACCTCAATTTTTGGTTGATTCATTGTCTATTCACATATTCCACAGATGCAGGGCACCTCAAGTTGATTGTGGGGATTTAATCCGCTTCTTCTGAGGCGTCTGGGAGAAATTTCCCTTTCTCTTCATTGTTGGCACAACTCCTGGGGTTCAGCCGTGGTTTTGGCCCCACCTCTGCATGTAGGTTGCCCTCAGGCTTCTGTTCCCACCCAGACAGGATGGAGTTAAAGCAGCAGCTGATTAGGGGGTTCTGGCTCACTCATACTGGGGGTAGGGAGGGGCACGGTAGTTATAACTGCAATGTGGGGTGAGCCTGCAGAGGCCAGCATAACGTTGCAACAGCCTGATGTGTGCCGTGTTTTTTTCCCAAGGAAGCTGTCCCTGGAACACGGGACCCTGGCAGTGGCGGGCTACAGGCTCCCAGGAAGGGAGGTGTGGATAGTGACCTGTGCTTGCACACAGGCTTTTTGGTGGCTGCAGCAGCAGCCTTAGCATCTCATGCCCATCTCTGGTCTCTGCACTGATAGCCACGGCTCACACCCATCTCTGGAGCTCGTTTAGGTGGTGCTCTGAATCCCCTCTCCTTGCGCACCCTGAAACAATGGTTTCTTGCCTCTTAGACAGGTCCAGACATTTTTCCAGACTCCTTACCGGCTAGCTGTGGCACACTAGCCCCCTTCAGGCTGTGTTCACGCAGCCAACCCCAGTCCTCTCCCTGGGATCTCACCTCCGAAGCCAGAGCCTCAGCTCCCAGCCACCACCTATCCGGGCAGGTGAGCAGACAAGCTTCTCAGGCTGGTGAGTGCTGGTCGGCACCAATCCTCTGTGTGGGAATCTCTCCGCTTTGCCCTCGGCACCCCTGTTGCTGCGCTCTCCTCCGTGGCTCTGAAGATTCCCCACCCACCCACCCACACCCCTTCTGCACCAGTGAAGGGTCTTCCTAGTGTGTGGAAACTTTTCCTCCTTCACAGCTCCCTCCCAGAGGTGCAGGTCCCATCCCTATTCTTTTGTCTCTGTTTTTTCTCTTTTCTTTTGCCCTACCCAGGTACATGGGGAGTTTCTTGCCTTTTGGGAATTCTGAGGTCTTCTGTCAGCATTCAGTAGGTGTTCTCTAGGAGTTGTTCCACATGTAGATGTAATTTTGATGCATTTGTGGGGAGGTAGGTGATATCCACATCTTACTCCTCCACCATCTTGAAGGTCCCTCTGATGAAAATCTTAAACTTCTCTCTTTCAGTGAATTTGAAAGGAAGCTATATGCCAACTGTTTCTTACAATTGATATAACTCAGGGAACAGCCAGATGGGAGAGATGCAGAAATGAAGACACATGGCGAAAGGGCTGGAAGCTTCCATCTCTCTCTGAGGGCATCACTCTTGCAGCACCTGCCTGTGTTCACTCTCCCGGAAGTTCTCTCTACAGTAGGTTCTTATTAGTTATCTATAGTAATCTGTATATGTCAATGATCTATATGGGGGAAAATATCTTAAAAAAGAATGGATATATGTATAACTGATTCACTTTGCTATACAGCAGAAACTAACACAACACTATAAGCAACTATACTCCAATAAAATTTTTTAAAAAAGAAAACAAACAAACAAAAAATAGCAATTTCTCAAAGGCCAGAGAGACACCTGATATACTTGGGCAGGTCCTGGCTCTGAGACTGTTTTACAGGTCTAAGATCATTAAAGAGTTTTAATTTTCTTTATTGATTTTAAAGAAGCACTTCAATTCACCTTTAAATATTCTTCCCCTCTTCCCCTTTACATTATAAAATTTCCATCAAAAATCCTTAGAGCTTTGCACACATTCCTACAAAATCAACTTCCTTTAATGCTTCTTTCACTTAACATATAAAATCTAATAATACTGCGGTCACTGCCATTCCCCAACGTCTAACCCATTATCATAGTTGGCTTTTTTCCTAGGATGTACTTAGAATAGCAACTGACCAGAGCCCAGGAAGAGCAGCCAGGTCCCCTAGCTTGCATCCAAGAAATCCAGCCCTGTTCTTAAACTCTCCCTTCTGTAGTTGGTTTCTAGGTATTCTGATCAATATCCAAGTAATTAAAATTTCTCATGATCAAAGTTCTGACCTTCACACTGGCCCTGCTTATCAGTAAAAACATGTCTTGATCTCCTTGTTGGTACCGGCCTGGAGGTTCGTACAGAATATCTCTAAGCCCCTGCCTCTCTCCCCTGTCCTTGACTTTGGTTCATGCTGTGTCTGCTGTGTCAGCCGAAATCATACCCTTCACTCCCTCAGCTAATCCTCAACCAGCACCACTTCCCTTCCCTCTTCTGTAATGCTCCTCACATACTCTCTCAACTGCCATTTTAAATCGTCTGATATTTTGCTGATTCAGCTCTGTATCTGGTTAGTTTTCCTTTTATGAAATCTTAAAAACAGGAAATTCAAATCCAATAATCCAATTTTGTATGCTCTGGGTATGTGTAAAGAAAATGTATTCTCTGCTTTGCCAACTGAGACAGTGACAGTCCTCTCTTTTTCAGGAAGCACCATCACTATTCTAAGCCTCCACATTCCCACACATAAATAAATAAAGGCTCCCTTCAAAGCTGAAATCTCTTCGACCCCGGAGTAGGGTTATTAAATATTCTTATTTTACATTTACCCACCAATTGACTACTGAGTGACTGCTATCATCAGGTATTGTGGAAGGTGCCAGGAATAAAGCAAAAAATCAGAGAGATATGGTCTCTGTCATCATGGGTCTTAAATAAGTAAATGGGCAATTGTAAAAAAAGTTGCAGTTAAACAGAGGCTTGTCCACAGCTATGTACGGATATGTAAGAACTCTCTACCCAAGACAGAAATTTAGAGCCTAGAGAAAGGCACAGATTGATCCGAATTCCCATCTATAATGAAGATCAGGAAAGCCACTGCTGTCTTGGGGCCAAACAAACATAGACAGTCACTCAGCAAGTGTCTGAGGGTCCCCCTATCCAGATCTCAGGGACACTGAGATCATCTCTACCTTCTAGTTTACTTTCTACATTGGATTTTTGTGCTCAAAATCCAAAACCACTTCTCTGGCCACTTTCTCAATCCAAGGCATAAAAGAAATATGAAACCCTTCAGCAGATTAAAACTTTCTTAGAGAACTAAAATCACCGTGTGGACTGGATTCCTTCAATATTATTCACTGCCAAGTGTCAAGTGCTATGGTAGTGTAACTATAAGATTTCAACCCAAGTTATCCTGATAGATTGGCGAGAGTTGCTCCAGGCAACACTGGTCTGCCCCAATCATCAACTCACTTGGTCTTCCAAAATACTCTTACTGACCATCTATCAAATAGTAAGAGCAATGAGAATAGTTAAATTTCAGAATCTGTCCATATAAAATGGTCAACTTGCAGATTCAGTGCAATCCAAAAATTTTACTCAAAAAAGAGAACTAATGGATATAGTTTTAAGTAACTGTGGTCCACATCAGAATGTTATAGAAAGAGCAGACCTTATAGTTTACCAATCTTCCATCTAACCTAGAGAAGAGAAAGCTGAGACCAAAGAATTTAACCAACATGCTCAATGCTGCATAATTGATAAGAAAGCCCAGACTGGAATGATTATATCCTTGAATCTGAATTTTTAAAGGACAATAAATAATCTTACAAGACTAGCCCATAGTAAACATTTACAGAACATTTTCTAGGTTCAAGATACTCTCCGAAGGCTGCCCCTCCTTATTTCATTGCACTGTGATAGATATTAAATGTAATAATGGATGTGAAGAGTAGTATAAACTGTTCAGCACTTAACAATTATAATAGTAATTGTAATATTTGCATCATTACACCCTCTCCCATTTCCATCAAGGTGAGATAACACAAAGTTCCCTGAAGATATTTACTAACTGAAGGAACTAGTAAAACAATAAAAATAACACAAAACTTTACCATAGAAATAATTTTCTGAGCTGTTTATTTGTATCTCCTAATTTTGTTTGCCTTTTTACTTCAGTGTAATTGCGTAGGCGTTTTATTCACCTCTACTTTTCATGCAGCACGAAGCAGCATACTGGAGCATAATAAATAATATATAGCGATATAATCATATCAAAGTAGAGTATGCATCAAAGCCTAAAGAAAGAACTGTTCGGAACTGTGCATAATCAGATGCATCAGAGGATGCATCAGAGGAAAAGAATACGGGATAACTATGTTGGGAAAGAAACTATGTCTGTTCATATAATGTTATATTCTATTTGCTAATTATGTATTTCATGTGGAATAAAGTCACAGCATATGAGATTTAGAAATATGATGAGAAATCACATAAACTCATCCCATCACTTTTTAAGATGAGTTTTTGGAGAAGTTAAGTTTATTTCTTATCTTCAAACAGACACCAAGTCAGTTATCCAAGAGTAAACTCAAGTCAGACAGGCTGACTCCAAAAACAGTGCTCAAGGTTACTACCAGTTTATGGTTGTGTTCGTATCTTCACAGTTTTGTACAAGTCAAGAGTGTCCTTGCTATGACATCCAGAAGTGTAAAGGTTAGATTGGGAAATCCATCATAAAAAGGCAGAAATAAATATGCACTTAAAATTGTAACACCTAATAACAATGGCAAACATTTATTGTGCTTCCTCTGTGCAAACACTGCTCCAAGTCTTTTACACTGTAATAACTCAGCTAATTAGCCTCCTAATCGATGTTTCCACATTTACCCTTTCTCCCTCCAAAGCATCGCCTATGTGCCACCAAAATAGCCTCCTACGGTACAAATGCCTTTCTTAAAATCTTTCAATAGCTTCCCACTAATCTCCAGATAGAGCACCCAGTTATGTTAGGTGAGCCAGACACAACAAGAGGGAGCCCAGGCAAGAGAGCTATTTGGTCCAGCCACTGTACACTTTCATGTAAGTTCTCAGATTGTTTTTAATCACCAAATGAGATCGTTCCCAGTTGTATTTTTATAAGATTATTACTTTATCAGTACAAATATTTTAAATAGAATATAAATTTAAATATAAATGGCCTGAAATCAACACAGCTCCAAATCTTGACGTGAGCACCATGGTGCTAAGAGAGCTCCAGAAAAACCACTCTAGCTCTAGGAGGAAGAACTGGAGGGGGGATTTTAACACGGAGAAAGAGTGCAGAAATCCCACATTTTTTTCTTTTCCCTCCATTTCCTTGTACCCCAACCCACAAGAAATCTTGTGAGGGTGGCGACAGAGATAGAGAACAAGCAGTCTACAATGGAAACTCATAGGAGCCAAAATTTTAAAGGAAGATAATTTTCCTTTCCCTTCAGTAGTGCTGTAGTTCCAACAGGATGGGATCCACCTGTAAAGGAGGGCTCCGGGGAACCACAAAGTACTGGGGATGTTACACAAACAGAGGAGCTTGAAGAATTGATCCCATGAAGTTATTTATGAACTCTGGGCTCAAATCCATGCCACAGATGCATGAATCTGATACATATTAACAGCATACCTAAGACTTTGAGAACTGAACTAATGACAGACCACTGTTAAGGTCCCACACTGTCCACTGGGTGGTGCACATTGGAAACAGATGCAAAGCTCTCTACAATGATTTTGAAATCTACACTGACTTTGAAATCTCAGCCCACAGAAGGAGATTTGGAAGTTGCAGCATGACCCTAATCAGGTAAACTGCCTACTAAAACAAAAACATCAAGATTTTCCATTGGGTTTAAATAAGACTCAGAGTCTCAGAACATATATTTAAATGTCCAAAATTCAAGTGAAAATTATTCAGCATTGGAAGACCCTTGAACGGTTGAACTCTGGTGAGAAAAGACAATCTACTCATACCCATGTTAAGATGACACAAACAGGGCTTCCCTGGTGGTGCAGTGGTTGAGAGTCCGCCTGCCGATGCAGAGGACACGGGTTCATGCCCCAGTCCGGGAATATCCCACATGCTGCGGAGCGGCTGGGCCCGTGAGCCATGGCCGCTGAGCCTGCGCGTCCGGAGCCTGTGCTCCGCGATGGAAGAGGCCACAACAGTGAGAGGCCCGCGTACAGAAAAAAAAAAAAAAAAAGATGACACAAACATTGCAGTTATCATTCAAAGATTTTAAATCATCTACTAGAAAAATACTCAAATGATTAACTGCACATATATATATATTTTTTAATACAATTTTTTTTTTTGGCTGTGTTGGCCCTTCGTTACTGTGCAGGGGCTTTCTCTAGTTGCGGCCAGTGGGGGCTACTCTTTGTTGCAGCATGTGGGCTTCTCACTGCGGTGGCTTCTCTTGTTGCGGAGCATGGGCTCAGTAGTTGTGGCTCAGGGGCTTAGTTGCTCCGCAGCATGTGGGATCTTCCTGGACCAGGGCTTGAACCAGTGTCCCCTGCATTGGCAGGCGGATTCCTAACTGCAGTGCCACCAGGGAAGCCCTGCAAACATTCTTGAAACAAATTTTAAAGTAGAAAAATTTATCAAAGAAAAATATACAAAGAAAACCAAAATGGAAATTTGAGAACTGAAAAATGCAATAAATGAAATTAAAGGGAAAAAACCCACTGAATACACTCAACAGCAAAATGACAATAATAGTAAAAATATTAGATGAACTTAAATTAATAGATATGATCTAATCTAAACAAAAGATTAAAAAAAGATTTTTAAAAACATGAACAGAGTATCAGGAACTTGAGAGACAATAACAAAGATCTAATATCTGTGTCACTGAAGTTGTGGAAAAAGAGAAAGAGTATGGTATAGAAAAAGTATATGAAGAAATAATGACTAAAAACCTCTGGAAAAGTTGAATAAGGTAGAAATCCATGTATCTATACTGATGAAAGAAAAAAGGAGACAGAGAGAGAATCAGACAGACACAAGGAGAGAGAATATGAGAAAGGCATTCTTTACTGTAGAAGGCAAAATATTATACATAGAAGGAATGATGGTTTTCAAAAATCAAGTGCTAAAACCAGTAGGAAAAAGCTTAACAAGGAATCATTACTTACAAAACCTCCTTACAAAATACCTTTTAATTACAAAGAAAATAATGCCAACCTTATAGTGGAGAAATTTGATGGAAGACATTTTAAAAAAGTGATTAATGTAACATCACCAAAACTGGCATAATTATGAAAAAGAGAGAGAAAAATGAAGAGAGAAAAACATCATTATCTATGGCACGTGTGTATCAGATAATTGCAACACAATAACCTAAACAGGACAACTAGATTTTCTTCTCTTTCACTGTTCTTCACTTGGCAAAAACAAAAACAAAACACTCTTATACAGATAGAAAATGTGTTCCTTTAGGGAACAGCAGAAGTGCCTCTTGACAACAGCTCTTAGATAAAATGCAAAATGAAGCTGAAGGGAAAGAATTAGAATCAGGGAGACCAGGTTTATGTTTTAACTCAGCTATGTGGTAGCTTTGTGGTTTGGGGAAAGAAAGTTAACTTCTCAGAACTTCACTGTTTACGTTATGAAATGACTTACAGGGTTATTTTTGAGAAACAAATGAAGTAAAATATGTATAAATGCCAAGCACATTACCTGCCATGAAGTTGATAAGTAATACATTTAATTGAATTAGTTGGAGAGGGATACTGTGAACTATTTCCTCTGTAGGGATGAGCAGAAACTGTCATTTTGTAGGACTTGGGAAAGTTTCCATCAGTCACGAAGGAGGTCTTCTCTTGCCTTGGGCAGGGTAATTTATTAACTAATTAAAGAGCAAAAGTATGGGGAAAAAATTAAGATTTCTAGGACTTCAAATGAAGTCATTTCTAAAGACTGCAGGTTTAAAGCCTGCATTAAACTCTGTTCCCTCCTAAAACTCTACCAAAATAAGGGGAAAGAATGTTTTTGAAGCCATCCAACCATGAGAAAAAAGAAGATGTGAGGGGACACAAGAGCAATAAAACTATGGAATCTGAAAAGCAAATGAACCAGGTAATATTGACAGCAAACTTGAGAAAGCTAGATCCTGAGTTGAAAGTAGGCCACACTTAGAAGGAACCTAATTTTCCTTTCAAGACTCCCAGAAGGCTCAAAAATTGGTGGCCCTATTGTCTCTAAAATGGAGACAAAAAAGGGCTGAAATCAGCCAAGCTGTCTGAAAATATATTTAATAAGTTCAATCCCAAACCCCGTCTTTTTTTCTCCACAGCTAGAAAATGATTTATTCCCATCCCCCCCAAAACTCCTGGGGTTTTTCTGAAAATGTAATATAAAAGGTTTACAAACTGGGGAAAACCAAGCACAATTTAGGCTCGATTTCGGTAAACTGGGGTACCAAGTGAAAATTCCCACACTAGATTTTGATACCCATGCCTTCACCCCTCATTGAGCTTCCAGAATTCTAGCAGCCAAGATTATGTTCTATAGGTAAGAACGAGCCTAACTAGTCCATGGAACATCACCAGGAGATATATTAACATCAGGGTTCTCCCAACTAATCAGAATACACAGGTCACTTTAATATGGAGCCCAGAGTAGCCAAGCCTCATTCATTCAAACAGAGCTTTTTAATTGCTTCTTTTGGTGTTCCAATTATTCCAAGGAACAACATGCAGCAGACAAAGAATTAAGTTTAACTATGATTGGTATTTTACCAGGTGGCCTGAAAAGACAAGTTAAGGGAGTCAAGAATATTTGTAAGAGAGCACTTACTGTGTTGGACTGTGAAAACGAAATTGCTCAAAATGGAAGTTAGAAAATGAGAAGGTGGTACATAAGGAGATGGGATAGACTCAATAAGGTCTCTAAGCAGCAAAAGCTTAATAGACTGAATGTATCGGAAGAATGGAGCTTCAAAGACAGGATACAGTAAAGAATAAGATCCTTAAAATGTCGGTTTGAGAAGTATTATTGAAGGTGCTGGCACATATGTTTGTGACTGTGGCGAAGTAGGATTAGATGGGAAGGAGGAAACTATGGTTGCAGTTGATGAGGTCACGTTGCAAGTGATAGGCATATAACTATCGTAAGCACACCCAAACTATTTTAAACAAAATATAGGTGATATTGCCTCATAACTGAAAAGCCCGTGAATGAAACTAATATCTGGGAATTGTACAATAAATATCTTTAAACTCAGACACTCTCTCTTGGCTCCTCTTTCCTCTGTGCTGGATTCATTCTCAGGCAGCTGACTCCAAGTTAATATTCATGGATTCAATGGATAAACTATAAATTATATCAAACCTCTTCTGTTTACTACAAAATGTCTTTTCCTTACTGTCCATTGCTTTCTCTATTTATCAAAGAAAAGGTGGCATCCCTTTTTCTTTCTAAGCTTAAGTTCTACATGTTTTGTTTTCTTTAGAGCTTGAGCTCTACATATATATTCTCATTTCTTCCCAGAATCTCTAAAACTACTTTCTATAAATTACCCTCCTACAGTTTAAGCATCATGCTCTCTACTTGATACTTCCTTGATTGAACTGCACAAAAGTTTATATTTTCTATCCCGAAAACAAAAACAATTTTAAAAGGCTTCTCTCAAGACGGCTACCCCTTCACATTCCCGTTCTCTTTTTCTTTTTCCTTGCCAAATTTCTGTTAAAATGCAGGCTGTATTTTCTGCTTTTCCCTACTTTATAATCAAACTTTCCCAAAAACCTCTTACAATCCAATTCTTCCTCCCAACATAGTCATAAAATTGCTGTTTGAAAAGTGAATTATGATTTTCCATACATATTCCATGGTCCAGGTCTGATTTCAGTTTCCATCTCATGACCCCAACCAGCCTTATTAAGCTCATTTCAAATTTTTATTCTTAACATCCTATCAAATCTACTTCCATTTTAACTCACCTATTTCTGTCAATGGTCTCCCAATTTCCCAAGAACACAGATGGAAAACACAGAGTCAAATGGCAAGAATCCTTTGTCTTCCTCCCTCTTCACTACTAACCAATCACTAAGTAGTCTCACTTTTGCCTATGGCAACTGTCCCTTCTTTTCCTTCCTCACTCCCAAATTCTACTTAAAACTCCCTGTATAGCACCCAGACTATTACACCTACTACAATTTCACAAATCTAGTTGTCTTTTCAGTTCATCCTTCGCAATGCCACTGGTGTATATTCTTAAGGACAATCAATACCATACCTCTGTTCTCTTTAAAAATGTTCCTTAGCTCCTCACTTCCTACAAACAAACATTTCCAAACTCTGGAGAATAGTATTTATTTTGTCATGATTTTCCTCAGCCGCTAGAGTGAAATGAAATGAAATGATTATAGAAAGTGGAGTCCAGAGACTCAGTCTCAAATCCAGCTCTACCACCTTCTTTTAAATAATACTTTTAACATTGTATACATAGAATATAATATCTATAAAATATGCAGAAGGTTTCAAGAAAAACAAGAGATAAAGGTTAACTTGTCCAAGACTGATCACTTAGAGGCCCACTTGCCAGCAAAGGAATTTGTCTCCTTCAAAGTCCCACAGAAACTGACATGACCAAGTGCTTAAAATAACCCTTCTTGGTCAATAACAAGCCTTGTCTGCACCTGCACAACTCATCATGTGAGGCCAGGTGCTAACGCTTTCCCAAACATGAATACTTAGATGACAAGTAAAGGCTGGAGACAAGGTTCCACAGCATCACATTACTATTATATCTCAGCTTCTGTTCACACCAGGGAAAGGATCAAGACTTTCCTAACAATGCAGGTTCAAAGCACCATAGCCAAGGGTCAGGGTCCCTCTCCTGCAATCTGACGTCGGGTCCTGCCAGATGGCTCTGCACTCCCTAAAATGTAATGGAAAACATGGGACCTGCACATTTTCTACTATTCTGTCAGCATGACTGTTCCCCAAAAAAAACTACGTCAGTAAGACTGGTATACACTGCTTATGCATCTTCCCCTGTTGCTTGATAGCCATGCCATAAACACTTATATACTCCCAATTCTGTTCTAATGCTTTACAGCGGGATACTTCTGAAAGTCACATAACATTTTTGAATTTCAACTTCCTTACCACAGTAGAATACAAATACATTTTTTTCGAGATAGCCTCATCCAAGAGAGGGCAGACAGCAGAAGCAAGAATTATAATCCTGCAGCCTGTGGAACAAAAATCACATTCACAGAAAGACAAGATGAAAAGGCAGAGGGCTATGTACCAGATGAAGTAACAAGACAAAACCCCAGAAAAACAACTAAATGAAGTGGAGATAGGCAACCATCCAGAAAAAATAATTCAGAATAATGATAGTGAAGATGATCCAAGACCTCAGAAAAAGAATGGAAGCAAAGACCAAGAAGATGCAAGAAATGTTTAACAAAGACCTAGAAGAAATAGGAACAAACAAACAGAGATGAACAATACAATAACTGAAATGAAAACTACACTAGAAGGAATCAATAGCAGAATAACTGAGGCAGAAGAACGGATAAGTGACCTGGAAGACAGAATGGTGGAATTCACTGCCACAGAACAGAATACAGAAAAAAGAATGAAAAGAAATGAAGACTGCCTACGAGACCTCTAGGACAACATTAAATGCAAAAATATTTGCACTATAGGGCTCCCAGAAGGAGAAGAGAGAGAACGGACCCAAGAAAACATCTGAAGAGATTACAGTCGAAAACCTCCCTAACATGGGAAAGGAAAGAGCCACCCAAATCCAGGAAGTGCAGACAGTCCCATACAGGATAAATCCAAGGAGAAACACATCGAGATACCCAGAAAACAAATTGGCAAAAATTAAAGACAAAGAAAAATTATTGAAAGCAGCAAGGGAAAAACAACAAATAACATACAAGGGAACTCCCATAAGGTTAACAGCTGATTTCTCAGCAGTAGCTCTACAAGCCAGAAGGGACTGGCATGATATACTTAAAGTGATGAAAGGGAAAAACCTACAACCAAGATTACTCTACCCAGCAAGGACCTCATTCAGATTTGTTGGAGAAATCAAAAGCTTTACAGAAAAGCAAAAGCTAAGAGAATTCAGCACCACCAAACCAGCTTTACAACAAATGCTAAAGGAACTTCTCTAAGTGAGAAACACAAGAGAAGAAAAGGACCTACAAAACCAAACCCAAAACAATTAAGAAAATGGACATAGGAACATACATATCGATAATTACCTTAAACGTGAATGGATTAAATGCTCCAACCGAAAGACACAGGCTTGCTGAATGGATACAAAAACAAGACCCATATATATGCTGCCTACAAGAGACCCACTTCAAACCTAGGGACACATAGACTGAAAGTGAGGGGATGGAAAAAGATATTCTATGCAAATGGAAACCAAAAGAAGCTGGAGTAGCAATACTCATATCAGATAAAATAGACTTTAAAATAAAGAAACTGCTAACAGCTATAAAAGAAGAAATTGACAGTAATGGAATAATAGTGGGGGACTTTAACACCTCACTTACACCAATGGACAGATCAACCAAAATGAAAATAAATAAGCAAACAGAAGCTTTAAACGACACAATAGACCAGATAGATTTAATTGATATTTATATGACATCCCATCCAAAAAACAGCAGATTACACTCTCTTCTCAAGTGCACAGGGAACATCCTCCTGGATAGATCACATGTTGGGTCACAAATCAAGCCTCAGTAAATTTAAGAAAATTGAAACTATATCAAGCATCTTTTCTGACAGCAACGCTATGAGATTAGAAATCAATTACAGGGAAAAAAACATAAAAAACACACAAACATGGAGGCTACACAGTACGTCACTAAATAACCAAGAGATCACTGAAGAAATCAAAGAGGAAATCAAAAAATACCTACAGACAAATGACAATGAAAACACGATGATCCAAAATCTATGGGATGCAGCAAAAGCAGTTCTAAGAGGGAAGCTTATAGCTATACAAGCCTACCTCAAGAAACAAGAAAAATCTCAAATAAACAGTCTAACCTTATACCTGAAGGAACTAGAGAAAGAAGAACAAACAAAACCCAAAGTTAGCAGAAGGAAAGAAATCATAAAGATCAGAGCAGAAATAAATGAAATAGAAACAAAGAAAACAATAGCAAAGATCAATAAAACTAAAAGTTGGTTCTTTGAGAAGATAAACAAAATTGATAAACCTTTAGCCATACTCATCAAGAAAAAGAGGGACGGGACTCAAAAATCAATAAAATTATAAATGAAAAGGAGAAGTTACAACAAACAGAGCAGAAATACAAAGCATCGTAAGAGACTACTACAAGCAACTCTATGCCAATAAAATGGACAACCTGGAAGAAATGGACAAATTCATAGAAAGGTACAACCTTCCAAGATGAACCAGGAAGAAAGAGAAAATATGAACAGACCAATCACAAGTAATGAAATTGAAACTATGATTTAAAATCTTCCAACAAACAAAAGTCCAGGACCAGATGGCTTCACAGGTGAATTCTATCAAACATTTAGAGAAGAGCTAACACCCATCCTTCTCTAACTCTTCCAAAAAATTTCAGAGGAAGGAACACTCTCAAGCTCATTCTATGAGGACACCATCACCCTGATACCTAAACCAGACAAAGATACTACAAAAAAAGACAATTACAGACCAGTATCACTGATGAATATAGATGCAAAAATCCTCAACAAAATACTAGCAAACAGAATCCTACAACACATTAAAAGGATCATACAGCATGATCAATTGGGATTTATCCCAGGGATGCAAGGATTCTTCAATATATGCAAATCAATCAATGTGATACACCATATTAACAAATTGAAGAAGAAAAACCATATGATCATCTCAATAGATGCAGAAAAAGCTTTTGACAAACTTCAACACCCATTTATGATAAAAACTCTCCAGAAAGTGGGAATAGAGAGAACGTACCTCAACATAATAAAGGCCATATACAACAAACCCACAGTAAACATCATTCTCAATGGTGAAAAACTGAAAGCACTTCCTCTAAGATCAGGAACAACACAAGGATGTCCACTCTCACCACTATTATTCAACATAGTTTTGAAGTCTGAGCCACAGCAATCAGAGAAGAAAAAGAAATAAAAGAAATACAAACTTGAAAAGAGAAGTAAAACTGTCACTGTTTGCAGAGGACATGATACTCTACATAGAGAATCCTAAAGATGCCACCAGAAAACTACTAGAGCCAATCAATGAATTTGGTAAAGTTTCAGGATACAAAATTAATGCACAGAAATCTCTTGCATTCCTGTACACTAATAATGAAAAATCTGAAAGAGAAATTATGGAAACACTCCCATTTGCCACTGCAACAAAAAGAATAAAATACCTAGGGAGACAAAAGACCTGTATGCAGAAAAGTATAAGACACTGATGAAAGAAGTTAATGATGACACCAACAGATGGAGAGATATACTATGTTCTTGGATTGGAAGAATCAATATTGTGAAAATGACTATACTACCCAAAGCAATCTACGGATTCAATGCAATCCCTATCAAATTACCAATGGCAGTTTTTACAGAACTAGAACAAAAAATTTGTATGGAGACACAATTTAAATTTGTATGGAGACACAAAAGACCCCGAATAGCCAAAGCAGTCTTGAGAGAAAAAAACAGAGCTGGAAGAATCAGACTCCCTGACTTCAGACTATACTACAAAGCTACAGTAATCAAGACAATATGGTACTGGCACAAAAACAGAAACATACATCAATGGAACAAGATAGAAAGCCAAGAGATAAACCCATGCACCTTTGCTCAACTAATCTATGACAAAGGAGGCAAGGATATACAATGGAGAAAAGACAGTCTCTTCAATAAGTGGTGCTGGGTAAACTGGACAGCTACATGTAAAAGAATGAAATTAGAACACTCCCTAACACCATACAGAAAAATTAACTCAAAATGGATTAGAGACCTAAAAGTAAGACTGGACACTATAAAACTCTTGGAGGAAAACACAGGAAGAACACTCTTTGACATAAATCACAGCAAGATATTTTTTGATCCACCTCCTAGAGTAATGGAAATAAAAACAAAAATAAACAAATGGGACCTAATGAAACTTCAAAGCTTTTGCACAGCAGAGGACACCATAAACAAGATGAAAAGACAACCCTCAGAGTGGGAGAAAATATTTGCAAACGAATCAATGGACAAAGGTTTAATCCCCAAAATATGTAAACAAATCATGCAGCTCAATATTAAAAAAACAAACGACCCAATCCAAAAATGGACAGAAGACCGAAGACATTTCTCCAAAGAAGACATACAGATGGCCAAGAAGCACATGAAAATCTCCTCAACATCACTAATTATTAGAAAAGTGCAAATCAAAACTACAATGAGGTATCACCTCACACCAGTTAGAATGGGCATCATCAGAAGATCTACAAACAACAAATGGTGGAGAGGGTGTGGAGAAAAGGGAACCCTCTTGCACTGTTGGTGGGAATGTCAATTGATACAGCCACTATGGAGAACAGTATGGAGGTTCCTAAAAAGCTAAAAATAGAATTAGCATATGATCCAGCAATCCCACTATTGGGCATATACCCAGAGAAAACCATAATTCAAATAGACACATGCACCCCAATGTTCATTGCAGCACTATTTACAATAGCCAGGTCATAGAAACAACCTAAATGCCCACTGACAGACGAATGGATAAAGAAGATGTGGTACATATATACAATGGAATATTACTCAGCCATAAAATGGAACGAAATTGGTCATTTGTAGAGACATGGATGGATCTAGAGACTGTTATACAGAGTGAAGTAAGTCAGAAAGAGAAAAACAAATATCGTATATTAACGCATATATGTGGAACCTAGAAAAATGGTACAGATGAACCAGTTTTCAGGGCAGAAATTGAGACACAGATGTAGAGAAGAAATGGGGGAAAGCAGCGGGGGCATGGGGGTGGTGTTGTGATGAATTGGGCGATTGGGATTGACATGTATACACTGATGTGTATAAAATTGATGATTAATAAGAAACTGCTGTATAAAAAAATAAAAAGTAAAAAAATACATTTTTTTCTTTTTTTATTATAGTTGATTTACAATGTTTGTGTTACTTTCAGGTGTACATTATAGTGATTCAGTTATTTTTTTCTGATTATATCCCATTATAGGTTATTACAAGATACTGAATATAATTCTCCATGTGATACAGTAAATCCATGTTGCTTATCTACTTTACATACAGTAGTTCATATCTGTTAATCCCATACTCCTAATTTATCCCTTCCTGTCTCCCTGTCCTCTTTTGTAACCGTGAGTTTGTTTTCTATGTCTGTGATGTCTGTGAGTAAATTTCTGTTTTGTGAATAAGTTCATTTGCATCCGTTTTTCAGATTCCACATATAAGTGATATTGTATGGTATTTGCCTTCTCTCTGCAACTTTCTTCACTTAATATAGTAATCTCTAAGTCCATCCATGTTGCTGCAAATGACAATATTTATTCTTTTCTATGGCTGAATAATATTCCATTGTGTGTGTGTATATAAATATACACCACACCACATACACCACATCTTCTTAAGCCAATCATCTGTTGATGGGCATTTGGGTTATTTCCATGTCTTGGCTAATGTAAATACTGCTGCTGTGAACATTGGGATGCATGTATCTTTTCTAATTCGAGTTTTCATTTTTTCTGGATATATACCCAGGAGTGGGATTGATGGATCATATGGTATCTCTATTTTTAGTTTTTAAAAGAAGCCCCATACTTTTCCAAAGTGTGTGCACCAATTTACATTCCCACCAACAGTATATGAGAGGTCCCTGTTCTCCACATCTTCTCCAGCCATCTATTTTTTGTAGACTTTTTTTTTTTTTTTTCTGTGGTACGCGGGCCTCTCACTGTTGTGGCCTCTCCAGTTGCGTAGGGCAGGCTCCGGATGCGCAGGCTCAGTGGCCATGGCTCATAGGCCCAGCCGCTCCGTGGCATGTGGGATCTTCCCGGACCGGGACACGAAGCCGCGTCCCCTGCATCGGCAGGCGGACTCTCAACCACTGCGCCACCAGGGAAGCCCTATTTTTTTTTGACTTTTTGATGATAGCTTTCTGTCACAATGAGGTATTACCTTACACCGGTGTGAGGTGATACCTCATTGTGGTTTTGACTTGCATTTCTCTAATAATTAGTGGTTTTGAGCATCTTTTCATGTGCCTGTTGGCCATCTGGATGTCTTGTTTGGAAAAATGTCTCTTTAGATCTTCTGCCCATTTTTTAATTGGGTTGTTGGTTTTCTCAATATTGAGTTGTAAAAATAAAGTATAGCTGTGACTAAAAATTATATTATGAAAATGCCAAATCAGTACTTATTACAAAATTAAATTCAAAATGATTGGTGAATTGAATAAAATCCAATTCTATAAAATATTTCAGGTTATCAATAAGGAAAATAAGAGTTTAATCAAGAAAATTAATGGATTTCTTAAATACAGGAGGTCAGAACACACCAAATTAATCAAAGGCAAAGAACAGTATTTATCAAGGTACTTACTTTCACTGTCATTAATAGAATATTAAAAAAATTACGTGCATTTATGCACAAGAGACATAATGAAAAGCATACTTTAAAACATACTAGGCATCTATGTTATATTTTATTGCTACATGTTCAGAGTTCTTATCTCTTCTAAGCAGTGTTCCACCAGAGTGTCAAAATCACATACTACTTGAATTAAAGAGCTATTTTTTATGACATAATTTTTTCATTAAGAACCTACTGTCTGCATTGCCCGGGCAAAGGGTTATGAGGAATACAGATATATAAGAAATGTAAGATGAATCATGCTTATGAAAAAATAGCATGGCTTTCCGACTTGATCAATAGATTCAACGTAATCCTAATCAAAATGTCAGCAAGTTATTTTGTGAATATTGACGAGCTGCTTCTAAAGCTGATATGGAGAAGCAAAAGACCCAGAATAGCCAACACAATAATGAAGGTGAAGAACAAAGTTGGAGGACAAACGTTACCCTATTTCAAGACCTACTATAAAGCCATAGTAATCAAGACAGTGTGATACTGACCAAAGAATAAACAAATAGATCAATGGAAGAGAATAGGGAGTCCAGAAATAGACCCCATAAATATAGCCAACTGATATTTTACAAGGAAGCAAAGGCAATACAATGGAGCAAAGGTAGTATTTTCAACAAATGGGGCTAGAACAACTGGACATCCACATGACAAAAAAAAAAAAATGAATATAGGCAGAGAATTTAAACCCTCACAAAAATTAAGTGAAAATGGATCACAGACCTAAATGTAAAATGCAAAACTATAAAACTAAAGGATAAGCACAAGAGAAAACCTAGATGACTATGGACATGGCAAGGCCTTTTTAGATACAACACAAAAGGCACGAGCTATGAAAAAGAATTTTTTAAAGCAGAACTTAATTAAAATTTTAAAATTCTGGGAAAGACAAGGTCAAGAGAACAAGAAAAGCCACATACTGGAAGAAAATATTTACAAAAGACATGTCTGATAAATGACTGTTATCCAAAATATATAAAGAACACTTGAAACTCAACACTAAGAAAAAAATTCAACTAAAAAATGAGCCAAAGACCTTAACATACATCTCACCAAAGAAGTTATATAGATGGCAAATAAGCACATGAGAAGATGTTCCACACCCTATGTCATTTGGGAAATACAAATTAAAACAATGATGAGACATCACTATGCACCTATTAGAATAGCCAAGTCCAGAACGCTAACACCACCAAAGCTGACCCAAGATTCAGGGAAAAGGGTGTGGTCTATTCTTTGATTCCTCTTTCATTCTTTCTTACTGCCCATAATGTCATGGGTGAAAGAGAGGGAAAGAGTTTCTGTTTTTGTCGATTGTTTCTTGTTTCTTCTTCCCTGCTTAATTCACCTTACTAGTTCACAGTAACTGGCCATCAGTACCTGGTGTGTGATAGGTATTCAAGTTCACATTCTCTCATAGTCATTATGTGGATTCTTTGCGGGGTCTTTGAGGACCTATGACGTAGGTATCTATTTTTCAACAGACTATTCTGTCTCTCATCTGGATTATTTGGAAGGGCACATTCAGGATGTCTCCAGCCTAACTAGCTTTCATGGTATCCACTTGTCCTATGGAAAATGTCCCTCTGTTTACCATTCTGAACTGAACTGTAGTGGTACAGACAGACTCACTATTGCTTACAATTAAGGGCTACTTCCAGTAGTCTCTACCCAAAGAATTCTCTAAACTGAATTCTCTAGGTATTTATTTGTGTCTCTTAATCCAAAGAGCACATATCAATCTCTTCCTAGACAATTTTCCAAAGATGTCACACAGAGAAGACCTACAGGGCTCTACTCATTATAATCAAGCTGTGTAGTGAGAGACCAATCATCCACTTTGCAGCCATTCCCAATTTTTCTGAGTAGTAATCTCGAAAGACTCCTTACTTAGCTTTGGAAGAATGTAAATAAATATTAATATATCCATTAATTTCTTCAAATTCCTAATCTCCTCATATATAGCCTAATTGGGATACTGGATATAAAAGTTATAAAACTCTTATGCTATATACTAATAAATTATGGAAGATATATCTTAAAAAAATTGTATTATATTTATAATGTGGAGGTACACTAATATTATCTTGTGTTGAATTTGAAGTTTCACCTAAAAATCTGAAATCTCAAGAAAATTTCCATTCTATAGTTTGTATTTTGGTTGAGGGATAAGAATATCAAGGAGTGGAGGCTTCCCTGGTGGCGCAGTGGTTGAGTGTCTGCCTGCCGATGCAGGGGACATGGGTTCGTGCCCCGGTCTGGGAAGATCCCACATGCCGTGGAGCAGCTGGACCCGTGAGCCATGGGCACTGAGCCTGCGCGCCCGGAACCTGTGCTCCACAATGGGAGAGGCCACAACAGTGATAGGCCCGTGTACCGCAAAAAAAAAAAAAAAAAACTTAGCTGAAATTATGTTGTTTTTCTCTAGTGCACCTAATATATTCCAGATTCAAGTTTTCAAAAAAAAGCACAAACCACTGCCAATTTGTCTGGCTTTGTTCTTTACCCTGGTCTGAGAGTGCTATATTCTTTCTTGTGTGATTCTTTCCTTTTTTTCCCAAAATAATTACTACAGATCTTCTCAGCAGTACATCTTTCTGCACTGCCTGGGATTGAGGCATTGTCTTAGTCCATTTATGCTGCTATAAGAAAAATACCATAGACTGGGTGGTTTATAAACAACAGAAATTTAATTCTCAAAATTCTGAAAGCTGAGAAGTCCAAGATCAAGGCACCAGCCGATTCAGTGTCTGGTGAGAGCATGCTTCCTGATTTACAGATGGTTATCTTCTTGTTTTTTCCTCACATGACAGAAAGGATAAGGGAGCTGTCCAGTATCTCTTTTATAAGGGAACTAATCTCATTCATGAGGGCTCTACCCTCATGACCTAATCACCTACCAAAGGGCCCCCACATCCAAATACCATCACATTGAAGGGTTAGGATTTCAACATATGAGTTTTAAGGAGACACAAACATCCAGTCTATGGAAGGTATCTTTCACTCTGGTTTTTTATAGAGAAACAACTTCCATTTAGACCTTACATGAAAAAGCTTTCCCCTCTCTGGCAGAAATTACTTCCTTTCTGACACTCTCTAAGGATTTCTTTTCAATACATCCTCCTCATTTCATTCATTTGAGCTTCCTTAATTAGTAAATCCATGCTTGCTGTTTTTTTAATTACTCAAGAATTTTATAATTCAGTTTATAAGATATGAAAACATGTGGAATCTGTAACAGATCCCATAAACTGTAATAATTTGCCACTCCTTCCTACCTACACAATCTTTCTCAATATGACTTTGAAGTTCGTTTCATCAAAAGATGGTATCCAGGGCTTCCCTGGTGGCGCAGCGGTTGAGGGTCCGCCTGCCGATGCAGGGGACGCGGGTTCGTGTCCCGGTCCGGGAGGATCCCGCGTGCCGCGGAGCGGCTGGGCCCGTGAGCCATGGCCACTGAGCCTGCGCTCCGCAACGGGAGAGGCCGCAGCGGTGAGAGGCCCACATACAGCAAGAAAAAAAAAAAAAAAAAAAAAAGGTTAAAAAAAAAAAAAAAAAAATGGTATCCATTTCTTCAATCCTTGAATCTGGTTAGGTTTGTCACTTGTTCTGGCCATTAGAATTCTGCAGAAATGCTGTGCCAGTTCTGAGTCTAGGAACCGTGAGGCTGTGCATACATCCACACTCTCTCTTAAAAACCTGCTGCCCCGGTTAGCCAGCTTTGTGATAAGATATGGTAGTCCAGTCAACCCCATATCCCCAGATGACAGCAAGCAATCGTCAGAGTGGAAATGAGGTCATCTTAGACCAACAAGCCCAGCAATAGCCTGGCAGTTGACTATTAATGAATGACTGAGCCTTGCTGAGACCAGAAGTGCATAAAGCTCAAACTGCCAAATCATAAATCCAGGTCTCAAAATTCTCTTTGCACTCTAACCCAATGCAAATAATTACAATATTTTTGGACGGGATAAATGTAGACCTGCTTTTCTACCTAGAAATCAAAGTTAATAAGCTCAAACTAAAATATTTTAAAACTCTGACTTATTTATGAATTATCCATGCCCAAGCACCCCATCACAGTCTTTACTCCACATTTCCCCTAGAATAGTTCAAGGAAATATCAACAATTATTGATCAAATATCCAGGAGGTAATTATTAAGTTCCTCCAGGAAGTAGAACGACAAGCAAAAAGAAAATGATCAAATTACTTTAGTTCAATTTGATTACTTACTTTACTAAATGAGTAGGAAATAGAAAAATTTAAATATAGATATTTGTGATAACTGTGCAAAGGTAGAAATAAATGGGCAGGTCAGAAATGTAAATGCATAGTCATAATTGAATGGCCTTGGATGGTAAACTACATTCAATTGTGAAACAAGAGAAAAGAATTTAAAGCATATACCAAATGTTGTAAATTAATTTCTGAAGAATTTTTCTAAAAGGAGCAATGTGGGCAAGAGGAAATATACAGTGTGATTTGCTCCACGTACTCATGATAGAAACATGGCAAACCTGGTCCAGGAGGGCGGGGGTCTTTGGTTGTTTTGTTCACTGTGTATCCCCAGGGTCCATAATAGTTTCTTCAATGTAGTGGGAATTCAAGAAATAATTGTTGAGTAAATGAATTAATTAATATGCTCCTGTCTCTTTTATTTTCCAAATTAATTACTAATTTATCCCTGGCCTAGTGTCAGAAAGTCCGGTAATTCACTCCCGAAGTCATGTTCCTCTAAACTGCCCAGGAACTCAAGAAGGCAGGCCTGATTCCAAAGGTCAAGTGGAGAAAGAACAGGATGGTTGGTCCTCCTAGTCACTGCCTCTTGCGGCATGCAGTGCAGTAGTAAAGGACTCAAGTCAATCCTCTATAACTGGCAAACCTTTGCTCAGCCAACTCCCTGTCCATAAATGGGCTCACAGATCACACTCTCCCTTCATATTATGACTTTTTTAGCTCTTGCTCTGTAAGCACGGCCACTTGCCACTTTCTAATTGCAACAGTGGGCTGTATGGGAGCCACTAAAAATAGCAGCAGCAGGATGTGCAGAAACCAGACCTACCCAATAGACCCTTAGACTCTTGGAGTAAGCCCAGTTCACCTGCTCAGGCTCCCTCTGAATTCATTACAATTTATTACACCAGGTTTATTCACCTTCCTTGCCACTGGGTCTTAAAGGTAACTCTCTTGATTCACTTATTAAGTGACTTTTGTCTCAGAAAATTGGGGTATTAGTAGCTGGGTCTTACTCTCTTCTTGCTCAAGAAAGCATTTTATACAGAAAATCTACTTTTTTACCTAGTGACTGTCTCTGTGCACCAAGGGATGCTTAAGTTTCTGTTCAGCAAATAAAGACTTTGTTCCCCTTATTTCTCCAGGTTAATGGGTGCCTCTTAAACCTACCTAATTAAAAGTGATCATTGAAGAGATTCTTTGCAGGATGAATAATATCAGGTGTAATCTGATGAATCTGAGTGTTCACCCTAATGTCTAAGCATAAATGACAGGGGTTGGGGTGATAGGGTGCTGCTAAAACTTTAACAAGCACCTCTCAAAAAAAAATATATATATATATGTTCCTGATTTGTGGCATTTATTGATTTCCACAATGCAAATACTTCCATCATGGCCTGCCAACATGACATCACAGAAAGAGAGTTGTCAAGAGATGTGGACAATCAGCTTTCTCTCCAGTACAAGCCAACTTCAGCACACCTGTTTGGAGGAATGAGCAATGTAGAGAGAAGGAATGCCAGCAGCTTCTCTAAGAAAAATTACCAATGGTACTTGAAATTATAATTCGAGGGGAGGCATGTTAAAAGCATCCCAATTATTTATATGGACATGAAGTTCATATCTTCCTAGAGTAGAACATCTTTCTTTATAAAAAGAAGAAGGCTGGTGGTTCATGTTACCTTTACAAAATTTTTCCAAAGTTGCAAAATACCTTGGAAAATGATGAATAGCATGGCCTTGCTTCCAACATTAAAATCAGAATTTTTCATTGCCTTTTCAAATAAGCTGAGCAAGACAATTTGAAGAAAGAAAAAATTTTTAATTATTTTTCTTGCTTATGTTTAATATTTTAACATGTGTTGGTTTTTTTTTTTTTTTGTGGTACGTGTGCCTCTCACTGTTGTGACCTCCCCCGTTGCGGAGCACAGGCTCCGGACGCGCAGGCTCAGTGGCCATGGCTCACGGGCCCAGCCGCTCCGCGGCATGTGGGATCCTCCCAGACCGGGGCACGATCACGCGTCCCCTGCATCGGCAGGTGGACCCTCAAACACTGCGCCACCAGGGAAGCCCTAACATGTGTTTTAAATACTTACATATGTATTGTATTATACTTTAGCAATAAAATATAATATTTAAATCATAATTAGGGGAATACCTATCTATATAATATCTTAGAATGGAAGTCCTATTTAAATTTATTGCTCTACTTCCTTTTGCATCTGTACCTTTCACACAAGTTTCCAGGAGTACATTATTTATGATAGCAAGAGACTTCCTAAATTGCATTACAAAGGCAGGGTAGTTAGTGGAGGCAGCCTTCATAATGTGAAGATCTGTAAGAACACAGCAAAGTTGAGATGTAAACTGAAGTTTAGGAGAAGGCTCTAGTTTCTAAGTTGGATGGACAAGAGAAAAGGGAAAGAAAGTGGAAAGAAATCAGTATTTTTTAACTAAAAAATGCTGGGCACTAGTTAAGGTTTTTTAATCTCATTTAATCTTCATTACAGCTCTTTGAGTTAGGTGCAATTGATCTTATTTTACAGATTAGATAACTCAATTTTATAAAAGAGTATCTACGATCACATAGCAGGCAATGATGGAGTAAGGGTGTGAGTGTTTGCAAAGCCAATGTTCTTTCCAATCCACAGTGCTGCTTCAAGAGAGAAGATGAAACCTTATACACAGAGAATGGAGTAACAGAAAGCTATCAAGGTGGTAAACGAGGAAAGACCCTACAATGTGGGAACTTGGTTTGGTTATAAGACAGAAACCCAGAGTTTTAACTGGATCAAAAATGTAGCACTAGTACAGAAACAAGAGTTCTTAATGCTAAGTCACCTGACTTTTAAATGTGATAGAATTCCCTGAAACGTCTCCTTACCTAAAACCAAAACTGTCCCCAGAACCTTGGCAGAACTTTGAAAAGAGATGTAGATAGTGGTTAAAACGTTGTGGGAGTGTAGAGAAGCAAAGTGCTGTATCAGAGCATAGGCAGGTTGGTTGTTGCCCCACATCTTCTTCCAATTCGGTTATTCCAATTTTTTTTATTATTCCTGATTCCATAGGCATTGGGGAAGTGGCCTGTGATATAGCCAGCACTATGTCAAGTGGTGCTGAGAAAATATACATAGAATCAAAACGTAAGACATTCATAGAATAAAATATAGCCTCTGTTCCAAGGAATGCTTAAACCCAATACGAGAAAAAGACTCATGCATACAAAATGATCAGACTTGAAAAATATACTTCCATAATCATTTTTTATAATTAGAAAATAATTTTAAGGTAAACAATAAAATACCATGTATAGCTAACTGAAGTGGAAATAATAAGGTACCAAAGCTTACAGAACAGACTCTAAGTCTCTGGGGAGCCAGATCAACAACGAACCAGATCGTTCTAGGGCTGGATACATTGAAAGGTTTTAAATGAATGACAGAAAATCATATTAATATTCCAAATAATTTAAACCAAATCTAGGGGCTTCCCTGGTGGCACAGTGGTTAAGAATCCACCTGCCAATGCAGGGGACATGGGCTCAAGCCCTGGTCCAGGAAGATCCCACATGCCACAGAGCAACTAAGCCCATGGGCCACAACTACTGAAGCCCAGGTGCCACAGCTACTGAAGCCCGCACATCTAGATCCCATGCTCCGCAACAAAAGAAGCCACCGCAATGAGAAGCCCGCGCACCACAATGAGGAGTAGCCCTCACTCACTGCAGCTAGAGAAAGCCTGTGCATAGCAATGAAGACCCAACACAGCCAAAAGTAAATTAATTAACTTAAAAAAAAAAACAAATCTAATAAAAAGTTATGTAACTTGTTTAAAGCTGAGCTAAAATATTATGATCACATTTTTGGCTTTGGTGTATAATGCCATTTTAAACTAGAAAAAGGTTATAAACCTTTGAAATAAAATTCAAAATTTCTCATTTTTACTACTAAATTTTAGGTGCACCACCGTTCACTTATTTTCTTTGCAATCATTAGCATCTAACATTGCTCAAATAATTTGCTCTTTATTTTTTATAAAAATGATGTTAATGCTTAATTAGTTTTCAAAATCCTTTCACACATTAACCTGATGCTTTTTACTAAAAGCCAGAACTTAGGAAAGGTACCCAACCCCTCAGGCTTATGTCTCCTACCCTACTCTGAACAAAAGGGGTGACAACAAAAGGCAGAGATTACTGTGGAGATTAACTACATCTTATAGATTAAAGTTCTCACCTTTCACACAGTAGGTAATTAATAAACAGTAGTTGACTCTAAATCTGAATTATCAGGACTCCACTGTTGGAGCTGAGGCCTTAATTGGCTCAGTTTCCCAGCTTCTTTTCCAAAGCCCCTTTCTCTACAGCACACTTGTCTGACACTCATGTACCAAGAAAGCACTGCTCCTCACATAGCTGCTCAGTATAAGGTAGGATCCCCAAATGCAAATGTGAAGAGGGGACAGGCAAATAATGCTTAAAAATCTTCTCTAATTTTCAAACTGAAGTGGAATATTAAATTGTTTTAATTTGCATTTTTTTGATTTCTAAGATAGTTGGTCATTTTTCAAGAATTCACTAATCATTTGTACCTCCTACTTGGGGAATTATCAAGGTTAGCTTTTTAATTGTGAAGGAAGTACAATAATTTAATAACAGTACTGAACAGAAGTACTTCAAGGAAAGTCATAAGAATAGATTCTTGAAGGAAGCTTGGGATTTGAATGTGCAGAGAAGATAGTGGAAAATACACTATTTTAATTTTTTTTCCTTTCCTGTTCTTTGTTTTCATGGTATCTGCCTTAGTAAGTTTCCTTATTTCCACTTCTCTTTTCTTCCATAGGTAACTAGACTGTCTTCTATTTGTAGGCTAATATTTTTTGGACTTTATTAAGATGCATTGTAATTGCAATCTCTTTAATTGCTTTCTAATTGGTTCCTTCCTCCCTTTGGTGTATTTTTCATGCATTATTAAATTCCAGCTGGCTTTCTGGAACTCATTTCGCATTCCTTCCAGACAGCTCTTCCCAAGTTAAGCTGTGTGTCTCCTGGTCGCTTGGTCACCCAGGAAAGAGAGAGCAGTGGGGGAACTGAGAGGATCACTGGAACCTATGTGCTTCCTGCTATAACAAAAAATGACAGCAACAATATCAAGCATTCCAATCCTTCACTGTCATTCACAAGTACCTTAAACCAGGAGCAACTCATTCAGTAAGTTTCTTAAAGCAGGCGTTATTATTCCCATTCATCAGGAGAGGCATCTAAGGATGGAGGAGGTTAAATTTCTTTCCCAGAGTTGAAAAGCTGCTTTGGGACTCACACTTAAGTCTCCTGACTCTAAGTCCTGTGCTTATCCCATCATCACTCGCTGCTTGTGTATAAAACCAAATGGCAGTCTTATACCCAATTAACCTCATTAGCTCTTCTACAAATTGCTCAAGAAATTAATTTTCTTTTCCATCCATGAAGTCCTTTAATAGGGAAAATGGATCATGGAAGGATTAAGTCATCTGAAGTCAGAAGGTCTGATTTTGAGTCCAACCCCAGCTGGGGAAATTTCCTAACCCATCTGATCTTCAGTTTCCCCATCTGTAAAGCTAATTCTCAGATTTATCAAGTCTCCAATGTATGTGAGTTATTTTTATAAGGATGGTACTGCTAAGAGGTAAGAGGTCATCGGGCTATATGACTTTTAAGGTCCAATGCCCATCAAAGATTTTATTAATCTCCATATATCTTAAAATGGCATGCCAGCAGATGCTTTAATGACTTAATGCCTGAGATACTTTCTGAAAAAAAACGTAGAGTTAAAAAACTAATAAGAATCTCAAGCCAGCCAACAAAGCAATCAAGATCCATTCTGGAGCTCTGGGGAATTTCAAATTCTTAGTTCACTTATTTATTGTATTCAAACATATATTAGTACATATTACTATTAATCAGTCAAAAATGCCATTAAACCCTTGTAGCCCAGAATTAACAATAGAATTCTAAGACTAATCCAAAACAACTGTGAATCTATTAGTAATTCTTAATTTTGCCAAGTCATGAATTTGAATTACACATATGCTCACCCTATTGTCAGAGCAAGTTACTTAGGTAGTGTGTTTAATCCCATCCTCATCTAAAATCAACTTTGTTGTTGTTTTTTCATATGTAGATAAGTAGCTTCTTTATAAGGCAAACAATATTCTAAACTGGTATTGAAAAATTTACAATACTCTAAGAAGATATCTGGTGCAAATGTGAATAGTTCTTTCTGTTTATTGAGTAAATTTTACTGCCTTTTGCATTATAAGGAATAGAAAAGAAATGGGAAGCCATGCCTAGACTAACAAATATGGAGGATCCATCTAGAAATGCTACAATGTTTCTTATCAGGAAGGAGGTTAGTGATAGTTATCTATCCCCCTAGAGGAAAGATAAATGTACTGGAAGCTCAACTGTAAATCTGCCTCTTAATCTTGAAATTCACTCAATAATTCCACCTTCCATGCTTCCCCGTGTCTCTCGTTGAAAGATTCTCTCTCTGTACAATTTTCACTTGTTTCTCTTAAAACCATTTCTCCACTGTTTAAAAGAAATGCTCTGAGTTCATCTCTCTTTACAGGCATTATACCTATCTCACCCTTAATTAGAAGGCTATGCCTCACCTGAGGACTTAAACTTTGTGTTCCCTCGAGGAAATGACTGAATCACTTCTTATCAAACACACACAGGTTTAGGAGGGGTTTGGTACTCTCCTGATTTCCCATTGACATTTCCAGATCATTGTTATTCCACCTTTCAGTCAAAACTCATCATCCTTTGAAACTAAAGACATCTCACCTCTTCCTTTACTCACTACTATCAACTTCCACCATCTTAAGAATTCTCCTTTACTCAATGAAGTCTCTAGATTCTGTGCTACAGTTTTCCTTTCTATACCAGCTCTTGCTTTCATCCCTGGAGACAAAATGCATGTAACCGGATCATAAAAACTGCAGCTTTAACCTTAAGCCTCCTTCACTCCTATGTCTTCACCTCTTTTGAACTTCAGCCCCTAATGCAGAGGGACATGCAAAAAATAACATCATCTGCAGATCTGTTCCATCTTAGAAGCCAACCTGATTTGATACTCTACGGTGAGCATGACCTCTCCAATGTCCTTACTTCTCCTTTCCCTATACTTGCAACTCAGAGAGACGTCCAGTCTATTGACTCTGCCCTTTTCTACCCATTGGTCTCCTCCCCAGACATCCTTCCTTTCCTGTTGATCCTGGACCCCATAAGATTTTATTTCAACTATCTTCACATGCACCTACATTTTCTTAAACCTCTAACTTTCTGTTATTCAAAAACCTTCACTCTGGATCCCTATTACAACTTATCTTTGTGCTGCCATTTGTTTTTTAAAAGTAAATGGATCATTTGTCCTGTATAATATCCCATATTCTTGATTTAGCTAATTGCTTTCCCATGGTTTTTAACTTTTTCCTTTATCTCTCACATTCCACTAATAGTTAGATCTACAAAGTTGGTTGGATTCAGTTTGTTTGCAAGAATACCTCATACCTTATAAATATATTGTACACTTTCTATTGTATAATGTTAGGAAGAACATCATGTTCTTTTATTTTAGATGTGTTAAAATTGATTATTAGGCTCAGGCATTGTCAGTATGATCTATCCATTATGAAGTTTCCTTCACATACTAGTTTTAATACTCATTGATAATCTTTGCATAGAATTGTTTTTTCCCATTGGGGATTTCAAATGGTAATTTTCTAAATTCAACATTCTTATACATTTATTAGCAACAGTTATTCTAAAAATAATCCATCCTCACCTTTTCACTGCCCTAAAATAACACTCACGCAGGTGAACAAGACAAATATTTCCTTTTTTTATTTTTATTTTTTTACTTATTTTCAGACTAATTTAAGTTGGTGTCAAAATAACCTCTAAATATAAACAATTTTTTTCCTTTGTGAATTTTATTACAGACTCAGAGATTTTTCTAGGATTGATATGTTTTAATACTTTACCATCATTATTCTTTCTGATGTTTAAATTCCCATGTTTAGCCAGTGGGAGCCCCTTTAAATAAATCCTGGATGCCTTTCAAACATCCCTAGGATATTCTGAGAGCTTCTTTATATTCTGGAACAATAAGAGGTTACAGGCTCATTGTGTAGATTTCCTGCCGTAGACCCAAATCCTCATTCCTGGTTTCTTGCATGGAATATAGTGTTTAGAGAGTACAAACAAGCACTATTGGTGATCTTTGCTAGCTGAGATTTCTATTAATTGTAAGCCTTTTTTTTTTTTTTTTGCAGACAAAGCTAAGAAATAAGCATTTAATAGAAAAACAATGAATTTATGCTGATATTTCCAATTCAGGTGTAAAATTATAGAAACTTTTCTGGAATTATTTTTTATGTTTGTATTTTTAAAAAAATCTTACATTGGAGGTGGAGTCAAGATGGCAGTGTGGGAAAATGCTGAGTGAGCATCTCCCCACAATTAGGGTGCCTGCCAGCGGCTGGCAGAGGACACAGATGCCAATGAGATGGAAGGAACCCCCAAGTGAACCACCACCCCACGTGGCTTGTAGGACCTTGGTTCACAAGCTGGAGATCAGGCCGAAGCTCCTGTCGTGAGAGCTCCAAGTCCAAACCACTGGACTAACAGAGAATCTCAGACCCCAGGGAGTATTCATTGGAGTGAGGTCATACAGAGGTCCTCATCTCAGCACCAAGACCCAGCTCTACCCAACAGCCTATAAACTCCCATGTTGGAAGCCTCAAGCCAAACAACCAGTAAGACAGGAACACAATCCCACTCATAAAAAAATTTTTTTTCATTAAAAAATGAGACAGCAAAAAATGTCATAGATGAAGGAGCAAGGCAAAAACCTACAAGACCAAATGAATGAAGAGGAAGTAGGAAATCTTGCTGAAAAAGAATTCAGGCTAATGATAGTAAAGATGATCCAGAATCTCAGAAATAGAATGGAGGCACGGATTGAGAAAATACAGGAAATGTTTAACAAAGATCTAGAAGAACTAAAGAACAAACAGAGATGAACAACACAATAACTGAAATTTAAAATATAAATTTTAATCAGAATCAATAACAGAATAACTGAGACAGAAGAACGAATAAGTGAGCTGGAAGACAAGATGGTGGAAATAACTGCCGAGGAGCAGAATAAAGAAAAAAGAATGAAAAGAATTGAAGATACTCTCAGAGACCTCTGGGACAACACTAAGTGCACCAACATTTGAATTATATGGTCCCAGAAGAAGAAGAGAAAAAGAAAGGGTCTGAGAAAATATTTGAAGAGATTATAGATGAAAACTTCCCTAACATGGGGAAGGAAATAGTCAGCCAAGTCCAGGAAGCACAGAGAGTCCCATACAGGATAAAACCCAGGAAAAACATACCAAGACACATATTAATCAAACTAACAAAAACCAGCGTTACAACAAATGCTAAAGAAACTTCTCTAGGCAAGAAACACAAGACAGGAAAAAGACCCACAAACACAAACCCCAAACAATTAAGAAAATGGTAATAGGAACAAACATATTGATAATAAGCTTGAATGTAAATGGATTAAATGCACCAACCAAAAGACACAGACTGGCTGAACGGATACAAAAACAAGACACATATATATGTTGTCTGCAAGAGACCCAATTCAGACCTAGGAACACATACAGCCTGAAAGTGAAGGGATGGAAAAAGATATTCCATGCAAATGGAAATCAAAAGGAAGCTGGAGTAGCAATACTCGTACCAGATAAAATAGACTTTAAAATAAAGACTGTTAAGGAGGAACATTACATAATGATCAAAGGATCAATCCAAGAAGAAGATATAACAATTATAAATGTTTATGCACCCAACATAGGAGCATCTCAATACATAAGGCAAATTCTAACAACCATGAAAGAAGAAATCAACAGTAACACAATAATAGTAGGGGACTTTAACACCCCACTTACACCAAACAGAAAATAAATCAAAACAGATCATCCAAACAGAAAATAAATAAGGAAACACAAGCTTTAAATGACACAATAGACCACAGAGATTTAATTGACATTTATAGAACATTCCACCCAAAAGTGGCAGAACACACGTTCTTCTCAAGTGCACATGGAATATTCTCCAGGATAGATCACATCTTGGGTCACAGATCAAGCCTCAGAAAATTTAAGAAAATTGAAATTGTATCAAGCATCTTTTCTGACCACAATGTTATGAGACTGGAAATCAATTGCAGGGAAAAAACTGTAGATAAAACAAATACATGGAGGCTAAACAGTACATTACTAAATAACCAACAGATCACTGAAGAAATCAAAGAAGAAATTAAAAAATACATAGAAACAAATGATAACGAAAACACAATGACCCAAAACCTATGGGACACAGCAAAAGCAGTTCTAAGAGGGAAGTTTATGCCAATTCAATCTCACCTCAAGAACAAGAAAAATCTCAAATAAACAGTCTAACCCTACACTTAAAACTACTAAGAAAGAAAAACAAAGAAAATGCAAAGTCAGTACAAGGAAAGAAATCATAAAGGTCAGAGCAGAAATAAATGAAATAATAGGAAGGGTGGGAGGGAGACACAACAGGGAGGGGATACGGGGATGTATGTATACATATAGCTGATTCACTCTGTTATACAGCAGAAACTAACACAACATTGTAAAGCAATTATACTCCAATAAAGATGCGAAAATAAATAAATAAATTAATTAATTTAATGTAACATAAAAGAAAATGTAATAATCATTCTCAGTTCACAGGCAGTACAAAAAGAGGCCAAATGCTGGATCTGGTCCAAGAGTTGTAGCTTACTAACCCCTATGTTACTGTATACCTGTTACAATTCTAAGGATCTATAAATATTAAATCATTCTATCAATCCTAAATAAATAAATAAAATGAAATGGAAACAAAGAAAAATACAGCAAATATCAATAAAACTAAAAGCTGGTTCTTTGAGAAGATAAACAAAATTGATAAACCCTTAGCCAGATTCATCTAGAAAAAAAGGGAGAGGATGCAAACAATAAAATTAGAAATGAGAAAGGAGAAATCACAACTGACATCGCAGAATTACAAAGAATTATAAGAGACTACTACAAAAAACTATATGCCAATAAAATGGACAATCTGGAAGAAATGGACAAATTCTTGGAAAGGTACAACTTTCCAGGACTGAACCAGGAAGAATTAGAAAATATAAACAGACCTATCTCAAGTAATGAAATTGAAACTGTAATTAAAAATCTTCCAACAAACATAAGTCCAGGACCAGATGGCTTCACAGGCAAATTCTATCAAATATTTATAGAAGAGCTAACACCCACCTTCTCAAACTCTTCCAAAAAATTGCAGAGGGAGAAACACTCCCAAATTCATTCTACAAAGCCACCATCACCCTGATACAAAAAAAAAAAAAAAAAAAAGATACCACAAAAAAAGAATATTATAGAACAATATCACCGATTAACATAGATGCAAAAATCTTCAACAAAATACTAGCAAACAGTATCCAACAACAGATTAAAAGGATCATACACCATGACCAAGTGGGATTTATCCCAGGGATGCAAGGATTCTTCAATATACGCAAATCAATCAATGTGACACACCACATTAACAAATTAAGGAATAAAAACCATATGATCATCTCAATAGATGCAGAAAAAGCTTTTGACAAACTTCAACACCCATTTACGATAAAAAACTACCAGAAAACGGGCACAGAGGGAACCTACCTCAACATAATAAAGGCCATATATGACAAACCCACAGCAAGCATCATACTCAATGGTAAAACTGAAAACACTTCCACTAAGAACACGAATAAGACAAGGATGTCCACTATGGCCACTCTTATTCAATATAGTTTTGGAAGTCCTAGCCATGGCAATCAGAGAAGAAAAAGAAATAAAAGGAATACAAATTGAAAAAAAAAATGTAAAACTGTCACTGTTTGCAGATGACATGATACTATACATAGAAATTCCTAAAGATGTCACCAGAAAACTACTAGAACTAATCAGTGAATTTGGTAAGGCTGCAGGATACAAAATTAATGCACAGTAACCTCCGGCATTCCTATACACCAACAATGTAAAATTGGAAACAGAAATTAAGGAAACAATCCCATTTATCACTGCAACAAAAAGAATAAAATACCTAGAAGTAAACCTGCCTAAGGAGGCGAAAGACTTGTACTCAGAAAATTATAAAACACTGAAGAGAGAAATCAGAGATGACATAAAGAGATGGAGAAATATACCATGTTCTTGGATTGGAAGAATCAATATTATGAAAATGACTATACTACCCAAAGCAATCTACAGATTCACTCCAATCCCTGTCAAACTACCAATGGCATTGTTTACAGAAATAGAACAAAAAATGTTACAATTCATATGAAAACATAAAAGACCCCAAATAGCCAAAGCAATCTTGAGAAAGAAAAACGGAGTTAGAGGAATCAGGCTCCCTGACTTCAAACTATACCACAAAGCTACAGTAATCAAGACAGTAAGGTATGGCACAAAAACAGAAATATAGATCAATGGTACAGGATAGAATGTCCAGAGATAAACTCACGCACATCTGGCCCCCAAATTTATGACAAAGGAGGCAAAAACATACAATGAAGAAAAGACAGGTTCTTCAATAAGTGGTGCTCAGAAAACTTGACAGCTATATGTAGAAGAATGAAATTAGAACAGTACCTAACACCATACACAAAAACAAACTCCAAACGGATTAAAGACGTAAATGTAAGGCCAGACACTATAAAACTCTTAGAGAAAAACATTGGAAAAACACTATTTGACATAAATTACAGCAAGATCTTCTTTGACCCACCTCCTAGAGTAATAGAAATAAAAACAAAAATGAACAAATGGGACTTAATTAAACTTAAAAGCTTTTACACAGCAAAGGAAACCATAAACAAGACAAAAAGACAACCTCAGAATGGGAGAAAATATTTGCAAATCAAACAACAGACATAGGATTAATCTCCAAAATATACAAACAGCTCATGGAGCTCAATATCAAAAAAACAAACAATCCAATTAAAAACTGGGCTGAAGACCTAAATAGACATTTCACCAAGGAAGACATACAGATGGCCAAGAGGCACATGAAAAGATTCTCAACATTACTTATTACTAGAGAAATACAAATCAAAAGTACAATAAGGTATCACCTCATGCCAGTCAGAATGGCCATTATCAAAAAATCTAGAAACAATAAATGCTGGAGAGGGTGTGGAGAAAAGGGAACCCTCTTGCACTGTTGGTGAGAATGTAAATTGATACAACCACTATGGAGAACAGTATGGAGGTTCCTTAAAAAACTAAAAATAGAACTACCATATGACCCAGCAATCCCACTACTAGGCATATACCCTGAGAAAACCATAATTCAAAAAGAGTCATGTACCACAATATTCATTGCAGCACTATTTACAATAGCCAGGACATGGAACCAACTTAGATGTCCATTGACAGATGAATGGTTAAAGAAGATGTGGTGCCTATATACAATGGAATATTACTCAGCCATAAATAGAAGTGAAATTGAGTTATTTGTAGTGAGGTGGATGGACCTGGAGTCTGTCATACAGAGTGAAGTAAGTCAGAAAGTGAAAAACAAATACCATAGGCTAACACATATATATGGAATCTGAAAAAAAAAAAATTGTACTGATGAACCTAGTTGCAGGACAGGAATAAAGATGTAGACGTAGAGAATGGACCTGAGGACACGGGTTGGGAGGGGGAGGCTGGGGCGAAGTGAGAGTAGCATCGACATATATACACTACCGAATGTAAAATAATTAGCTAGTGGGAAGCAGCAGCATAGCACAGGGAGACTGGCTCGGTGCTTTGTGATTACCTAGAGGGGTGGGATAAGGAAGGTGGGAGGGAGGCTCAACAGGGAGAGGATATGGGGACATATGTGTGCATATGATTGATTCACTTTGGTGTACAACAGAAACCAACACAGTATTGTGAAGCAATTATACTCCAATAAAGATAAGAAAAAAGATCTTACACTGAAAAACTTTGTTGCTAAGATATTAACAAAATTATTTACCACTTACTGCTTTATTACCAATAATAAAACTGCAAAAAGAGTTTAAAATTTCTTAGCAATTGCTTTCATACTTAGCATATTTCAAAATACATATTTCAGAATTATTTGAAATTACCTTTGTGTAAATAATTATGCAGCCCACTTGATAGATAATTTGGTTTAATTTTTCACCTTTGGAAATGGCTTACATTTTCATCTAATTTACTTTGTTTTAATTATGTAAAATATTTACATGTTTCAATGTGTATATCCACCACCATCCTCATTTCCTTTTTTATTTATTTATTTATTTAAAATAGATCTTTATTGGAGTATAACTGCTTCACAATACTGTGTTAGTTTCTGTTGCACAACGAAGTGAATCAGCCATATGCATACACATGTCCCCATATCCCCTCCCTCTTGAGCCTCCCTTCCATCCTCCCTATCACATCCCTCTAGGTCATCGCAAAGCACCCAGCCAATCTCCCTGTGCTATTCTGCTGCTTCCCACCAGCCAACTATTTTACATTCGCTTGGGTCTGCATGTCGATGCTACTCTCACTTCGCCCCAGCCTCCTCTTCCCACCCCAAGTCCATTCTCTACGTCTACATCTTTATTCCTGCCCTGCAACTAGGTTCATCAGTACAATTTTTTGTTTTAGATTCCATATATATGTGTTAGTATATGGTATCTGTTTTTCTCTTTCTGACTTATTTCACCCTGTATGACAGACTCTAAGTCCATCCACCTCACTACAAATAACTCAATTTCGTTTCTTTTTATGGCTGAGTAGTATTCCATTGTATATATGCACCACATCTTCTTTAACCATTCATCTGTCAATGGACATTTAAGTTAGTTCCACGTCCTGGCTATTGTAAATAGTGCTGCAATGAACATTGTGGTACATGTCCCTTTTTGAGTTATATATACCCTGGTTTTCTCAGGGTATATGCCTGGTACTGGGATTGCTGGATCATATGGTAGCTCTGTTTTTAGTTTTTTAAGGAACCTCCATACTGTTCTCCATAGTGGCTATAACAATTTACATTCCCACCAATAGTGCAAGAGGGTTCCCTTTTCACCACACCCTCTCCAGCATTTATTGGTTCTAGATTTTTTTGATAATGGCCATTCTGACCAGTGTGAGGTGATACCTCATTGTAGTTTTGGTTTGCATTTCTCTAATAATTAGTGATGTTGAGTATATTTTCATGTGCCTCTTGTTCATCTATATGTCTTCCTTGGTGAAATGTCTATTTAGGTCTTCAGCCCATTTTTTAATTGGATTGTTTGTTTTATTTGATATTAAGCTCCATGAGCTGTTTGTATATTTTGGAGATTAATCCTTTGTTGTTTTATTTGCAAATATTTTCTCCCATTCTGAGGTTGTCTTTTTGTCTTGTTTATGGTTTCCTTTGCTGTTCAAAAGCTTTTAAGTTCAATTAAATCCCCTTTGTTTATTTTTGTTTTTATTTCTGTTACTCTAGGAGGTAGGTCAAAAAAGATCTTGCTGTTGTTTATGTCAAAGAGTGTTTTTCCTATGTTTTCCTCCAACAGTTTTATAGTGTCTGGTCTTACATTTAAGTCTTTAATCCATTTGGAGTTTATTTTTGTGTATGGCATTAAGTAGTACACACTGCTATATTTAAAATGGATAACCAGCAAGGACCTACTGTATAGCACAGGAAACTCTGCTCAATATTATGTAACAACCTAAACAAGAATTTGAAAAAGAATAGATACGTGTATATGTATAACTGAATCACTTTGCTGTACCCCTGAAACTTACACAACATTTTTAGTCACCTCTACTCCAATATAAAATAAAAAGTTAAAAAATGAGATATTTCTTCTTTTTAAACAAAACTGCTCCCTTCCTCTAGAACACTGCTTTATTGGATTCTAACGCTGCTTCTTCAGTCTCCAAAGGAATTCTCCCCTTTGAAACTGGATTCTTTCTCTCTGCTTACAAAGGTTTTCAAATCAATTCCAACAGCAACAAAAAAATGATACTCCTTTGACCCTGAAACACTCTGGGCATTTAACAAACTATGCATTACACAATTCATCTGAACTCTGGTCTACAGCACTCACTGCCTGCATCTCCTCACCTTCTGTGTCTTCACCCAAGTGAAATATGACTTGTCATGGGGCATTTCTTTTAAACAGAGCCTGTAGGGCCTACTCTAGTGAGATAAACTCTGTGAAGTTGCCAAAATGTGTTGGATGCACCAAACAAACCTCCACACCCTCCCCTAGATCTCTGAGCACAGATCTGTTCTTGACAAGATATTGACACCTGCTTCATGTCCCTAATGTAACTAAATGCACAGATTCTGACCCCTCACTCAACCTGGTCCATGGATGATATTTTAAGAGGCTCTGAAATGCAGAGGCTGCCACTGCAGACGGCCTTTTTCTTTTCTTTAATAGTCTGATTTTTTAAATGAATATATCATAGTATATATTCACAAAATTTACATAGCTATGCCCTATCATAACAAACTGGTACATCACACACATCTGACTGTCTTTTTCTAGGAGAAAAGGTATAGTCATTTCTCTCTTGGTTACATCAACCAGTATTCTCTAAGTCTTCTCTGGTGGCTGCTTCCTCCCTATCTCAGGTATCCAAGCCTCCTCCCAGTCTTACTCCAGGGATTCAGAGAGAATTATGCCTGGGATTATAGACCAAGGAATGACCCTACCACACTGTGCACTCCAGAGAGTTTAAAAATAAATCAACCAACCAACCACGAGTTCATCTGTTCAAACGAATCAAGGACTGGGTACAGAAGACAACTGAAGTTGCTCTGTATTCCATCAGAAATAGTTCCTACTACTATTGGATAAGGACCTGCTAAATATAGTTAGGACTGATACCTGGGAAGTACTTGGACTACTTACATGATGGTCCTTCTTAATCTCTCAATTCAAAGAGTAGTACTTATGCTGAAAGGTGAAAATTACAATCAAAGGAACTTCACTGCATTATAAAACCATAACTCCCAGTCCCCTCTTTGTGTCTTTACTCATTCTGGGACCCCTTCCGCTGATTTCTGTGTCCAGTTGTTAAGTCTATCAAAATGTGAATATGTTCCCTCAGAGGGGCGGTAAGGTACTCTGTTATTATTATCAGTGATTGATATTTTCCCATTCATTGGCAAGTAAATAGCAAGGCCTAGTTGACTGAAACATACAAGACGGTCAAGTTTTGACCAGGAGGAGAGAGACTGTTCTGAATAATTACGGTTATAGTCAGAGTAATCAACGTAATAATTACCTTAAGATAAGATTTACTGAACTATGCCTTTGTTCTAGATTTTGGTGTAAGCACTTTATATACATCCATTTATTTAATCACAAAGATCCTATGAAGTAAGTTTGATTATAATCCACAATGAGGGACAAAGAAACAAGCTCCCAGAGCAAGTGGTGGAGCTGAAAAGGTGCAGACAATGGGGAGCTCTGAGCATCCAGGCACAGCATAGGGACCTGGAAGCAGGAAAGATGAAAGTAACTTTTCTCTCAGCAAAATTTAACTTTCTACCAACTTAACAAACCTGCCACCAAAGACTAGACTCTCAGCTAAAAGAAGTCTTGTCAGTTTTTCTCCTCAAAAGCCCTCATTTAAACTGAGGCTCAGGGAGGGGAGATCATTTGTCACTGACAACTGGGTCAATGACAGAACCAGGACCAGAACACAGCTGTAGTGACTCCCCAGGCTTTGTACTTTCTACATTCCTGTACCCACTCTCCCAAATTTCAGTGTGCATTTTCCCGTCATCCTTCTGCATTTCTCTTAATTAAGATTTATAATTCCAATGACTGGTGTCGATGGTAGGAAGAATATGCCATTCAGGGCTAAGCAAACTCACAGTTGTATGCCAGACACTCAACCCTTCTGGATGTCCCTTTTCTCATCCAGACATAACTAGTTCCCCAGGATGGTTATGAGATATTATCCAATGTATGCAAGTATCTATATGACTAGCATCTAGTTGGAACTGATTTATGCTTTATTCCTTATCCCTTCAAAACTCAAGTTGTTCAACAAAATGACATTTTTAACAGCGTATCCTCCTGATAATTCCTAGAGAGAAAGCGAGAGACCTGGAACATGATACTTATCCTCTCCCGATCCCTGCTTAATATCTTTTGCATCTGGGAAGACGTATGTTCCTGTCATTACCTGTATCTTATTATCCAAACTCATTCTTTGAAACATCTTGGTGTTTATCTACCAGGAGAATTCCTTAACGTGTGACGCATTAATTGATGCCAGGCCTGTCGTCCTAGTTTTCATTTCTCAATCATTCTGTTGTTTTCTTTGGAAGAGTTCAAGAACAGGAACAAAAATATTCCTCCTCCATCTGATTTTGTCATGAAACAAAGTTCCTTGCAAAATTCTAACTTGCCTAGGAAGATGATTTGACTTAGGAAAAGGAACCAAACTAGCTTTCTTTCTGCCCAGTCCTTAGATCTTAAGCAGCCCCCCAACCCTGTGCCAGGCCTTCAAAACAGGCGCTGCATCACAGGCTCACTTGTGAGCCAGTTCATCAGTTTGTTCTAGTCCCTTCAGCCTGTTCTCTTTCTCCAACTTGGGGTTTCTTTGCCTTCCTTACACTCAGCACTATTTCCCCCACTACATACAGCCTTGCTTTCCTCTTGCCCACATTTCATGTTCTGCCTTGAATGGCAGTAGGGACCAACTATTTTAGTGCGTTTGCATGGGACACTTCAACTGAAGCAGGAAAAATAATGTTGAACTTATGTAAAATGAAACATTATGGAACTGAATCTCTTGGAGATCCTTGCCCATGACACCTAGCTTCAGACCTCAATTATTTCATTTATGCTCCTCTCTCAATTTGGAATGCCCCTGCTTTGTTTTCCTTTACCTAACCAAGCCTATTCATCATTGAAGATTAGAATGAGGTGGAACATCTTCTACAAAACTTTCCCAAAGTTTCCCTACCCCTACGGACTGTAACAGGTATCCCACCTTTATACTTCATTAACATCTGGTGCATATTTATATTATGGAATGCAACATAATTTATTGTAATTATACTTTCATACTGCTAACATAATCATTATCACATTTCTTACACCAGATTGTGAACTCATTCAGGATAGACACTTGTTCTTTTTCATAGCCATATCATTTCTATCACATTACCCAGCACAAAGCAAATACTCAATTTATCAAACTTGACTCAACTCTAATAAAAGGTCAATATGGAGAATTGGGACAGCAGGAAGGAAAAGGTCCACAAACGTACCAAATGGAAACAAAGATTTCCAAATCATGCAAAAACCTCCTTCTTGATTGAAAAGTAGAATTAAGAGAATGCTTAACAAGTCTCATTTTCTTCATCTGTAAAATAGGCATAGTGGTAAATATCCTATACCATGTTAATGAGATTAAATGAAACATAAGAAAGCAGAGTACTTGGCACAGAGTAGGTGCTTTATAGTAGAAAATAATTGTGAACTGTTGTTCTAGCTAGAATTTCTCCTGTAATTTTTATTAACACTGAAAAAAAAGATATGGGGAAAAAGTTGATATTTTTAAACATGTGAAGCTTTATTAGGCCATTTTACTTCCTTTTTCTGGCTTTACTGAGACATAATTGAGGTATAACATTATATAAATTTAAGATGCACACGATGATTTGATACATGTCTATATTGCAAAATGATTACTACACCGAAGTTACTTAACACCTCCATTACTTCACATAGTTACCAATTTTTGTGTGTGTGTGGTGAGAACACTAAAGATCTACTCTCTTCTTATGGCTGAATAATATTCTATTGTATTTGTGTGTGTGTGTGTGTGTGTGTGTGTGTGTGTCACATTTTCTTTATCCATTCATCTCTCAATAGACACAGGTTGTTTCCAACTCTTGACTATTGTGAATAATGCTGCAATGTACATGGGTGTGCAGGTATCTCTTCAAGATCCTGATTTCACATCCTTTGGATATTTACCCTGAAGTGGAATTGCTAGATCATATGGAAGTTCTATTTTTAGCTTCTGAGAAACCCCCATACTGTTTGAAAGTCGATATTTCTTGACCACTAATTTAATTAACATTTTGATCACCTATTTTGTGTCAACCATTTCTATGCATGAAACTATGACCTAAATCCCATGGTCTAATCTATATCACTTCTGTGAATTCCTATCCTGAGCTCCAGAAACATTCATTTATTTCCTTCTGGATATCTAAAGGTAACTTAAGCCCATGACCAAAATATTTTCCTTCTCTAGTAGGTCATCTCAGTGGTAACATCAATAAATCACCTAAACCCAAACTCTTCCTCCTCACGTATATCCTTTGTGTCCAATTATACCTCAGATCTTACCTTTTTAATATTCATTAACTCCAACAGATAATAAATTCTTGTGCAAAGAACGATTCTAGGCATTAAGTCTACAGCAGTGGTCAAAATAAACAAATCTTACTCTAATGGATTTTACCTTCCAGAATCTAGATACTGTCAGGGGATGAATGGCAATGAAGAAAAATAAATTAAGGTTAAAGGATGGAGAAAACTAGAGAAAGTTGCTGTTTTAGCAAAGTGACCAGAAAAGGGCCCTCTGATAAAATAACATTTGAGCAGAGACCTAAATGAATTGAGATTGAAAGTCACCATGGCTAGAGCAAGTGGGTTAAAGGGGAATGACATGCAATGAAATCAGAGAGCTAATGGGGAACTAGAATATGGGAGCCTTATGAAGCAGGGTGAAGACTCAGAAGCTTTTGTGAAGTTGTTGGCAAGGAGCATCCTGAACTGACTGAAATTTTAGAAGAATCACTCCTGTTCTAACCTCTTTGTTGAGGTTAACTTCTATATGAAATATCCAACCTGAGAGTTAGCATCTTCACTTGAATATCTAATGGGAATAACACATTTAACTCTTGATTTCCTATACTCTAAACTGTTTCCTCCCTCATTATTTTATATTTCATTTAAAAGCATTTAGTTGCTCAACACTCAACACAGAAGTCATCCTTAATCCCTATATTTTTCTCCCCGCTGCCCCCAGTATCAGCAAATCCTGTTAATGCCACCTCCAAAATAAATCACAAATCTGAACATCTCTACTGCTTCCCTAGGTTAAAAGCCACCATGACTTCTTGCCAAAACTACTGCCCTTACTAATACAACCTCTTGTCTTATCTCCCTGCTCTCTTGTCCACTTACAATTCATTCTCCACACAAGAAGACTGACCTTTATAAAATGTATATCATATCACGTCATTTCCTTGCTTAGAACAATCTGGTGAGGTTTTTTGTTGAGCTTAAAATAAAACCTGAACTCCTTCTCTTAGACTAACCAGGTCCTATATGACCTAATTTCAAAAACACCTCCGTCTCTGCTCCAACCTCACTGGCTTTTTTCTATTCCTTGAACATAACAAGCTCCCACCTTGGGGCATTGCACTTGCTGTTCTGTTTGTCAGAATACTCCACCTCCAGTTTTTGGCGTGGCTGACTTCCTCATACCAGTCAGGTCAATTTATACACATTCTCCTCAGAGAGGTTTTTTCCAATCACTTAATCTAAAGTAACTGCCTATTACTGCACTCAGTTGCACTGTCCTCACATAACATACCTATGATAGACTGAAAAGTGGTACCATAAAGATGTCCACATCCTAATCCCAAACCCATAAATATGTTTTCTTGTAGGGTAAAAGAGACTTTGAAGATATTATTAAATTAGAGATCTTGAGATGGGAAGATTAGCCTGTTTAATCTGGGTGGGCCCAATATAATCATGCAGGTCCTTAGAAGAGAATAGTAGAAGGATAGGAGTTAAAGGGAGAGACTGTGCTGCTAACTTTGAAGATGGAGGATGGGGCCATGAGCCAAAGAATACAGGTGGTCTCTGGAAGCCAGAAAAGAAAAGAAAAATAATATCCCCTAGAGCCTCCAGAAGAAATGTAGCCCAGCTAACACTGATTAGAGGATTTCCAACAGTCAGAATGGTAAGATAATAAATTCGTGTGCTTGTAAGCCACTAAGTTTGTACAGAAGTAGCAATAAGAAACACAGATTTTGGTAGCTGAAAACAGTGTGCTGCTATAACAAATACCTAACAATTTGGTAGCAGCTTTGGAATTGAGCAATGGGCAGTTGGTGGAAGAATTTTGAGGAGCATGACAGTATAAGCCTAGATTGCCTCGAACAGACTGTTGGTAGAAATACAGATTTTAAAGACTATGCTAGTGAGGACTCAGAAGGAAATGAGGATAGAATATAAAACCTGTACAGTCTTACAGAATAACTAAGTAGTCATAAATAAACTGTTGGTAGAAATATGAACATTAAAGAAGATACTGCTAAGGACCCAGAAGGAAATCAGGAACATGTTATTGGAAACTGGAGGAATGGGATCCTTGTCATAAATTGGCAAAAAAAAAAAAAAAAATTAGCAGAATGATGTCCTACAGTTATGTGGAAAGCAGAACTTATAAGCAACCAAACTGATATTTAGCTGAGGAGATTTCTAAGCAAAGTGATGAAGGTGCAGCAGGAAGTTGCAGCCTGGTTTCGTGCTGCCCAAAGTAAAATGTGAAGTAAAAGATATAAACTGAGAGAAAGAGTGCGGAACACAAAGAACCAGCTCCTGATGATCTGAAAAATTCTCAGCCTATCCAGATTGCAAGAGATGCCAAAACCAGTAGATTCATTGTCAGGGAAACATGCTCTGGGAGAAAAACAAGGATGTGTCTGGACATTTTGGTAGTGCCTTGGAAGGCTCAAAGGTCAGAGTATTCAATCACACAGAGGGCTCCTTAAAGAGATCAGGCATGTGACTCCTGGATCTCCTCAGTAATCTGTTAAGAAGCTATGAAAAAATATAGGACTATTCAGGAAATACTTATGGAGGAGACTCTTGTCTAATAAAGCGAATCCCTGAGGCATACATGAGAGACCTGCAAGGCTTTTGAGAGTATTATACCAGCAGAAATACTACCACCTTAGACTAAACAGAAAGAGAAGGATGAAATAAAAGAAGGTTGTTAGACTCCCAAAATTCTACAGGCATGAAGCAAGCTGATGAAACTATTCAAGTGTAAACATTTGCTACCCTTTGTGAAAAAAGAAGGATTACTTAGAGGGCAGAGCCACCAGCCCAGACGGCAAAACCGCCAAGTCCAGAGAGTAGAGCTATGGGCCAAGAATTTGTGGTAATTTATTACAGCAGCAACAGTAATCTAATACCAAATCAAGAACTGAAATTATTTTATTCTTTCGTTTAGTGTCAGATTCCTTCTTCTAGAAAGTACGTTCCATGAGAATCAAAGACCTTGCTTGTCTTGTTCATCGTTATATCTCCAGCACCTAGAATAATCAATATACTGTATACACTCAATAATATTTGCCAAATAAATGAATTATATATTAATGAGCAAGATGTATATTAATAGTATAACTATATAAAAGGATAACATAGCCTAAAGTTCCATGCAATTCCCAGATCTAATTCGACACATAACTCTTCATCTCTATAAAGTATAGAAAAATGTACCACCAATAGAGAAATACATATGAAACTATTCTAAATAATTTATTTTAGGAGAAGTAAGTCATGCTCAGGTGCTAATATTTAACCATGATAAAGGACAGGTTTATTTGTGCTTTACCTCACAATGACCTGACACAGCAGTGTGTCACAAAACCAAACTTTAATGACCTTACATCTAGGATGCTGTCAAAATCATGGGCTTTCTGTAATCATTAACCATCTTTGAACCACTTCTCCCAACAGAAATAAAATGGTATTTGGCAGAACTCTTTGGGTTTGCTCAAAAATCCTGAGGCCACTTACTACTGAGCGGCTGCCTTCCTTGCAGATTTTATGTGTCCCATTGTAAGGAACTCGGAGATAATGTGGAAGTTGGATCATTTTAAAACTGTGCATAACTTCCACACAATGCAATTAAAATGGGGTTTCCTAAACCCAATTTGATTTTCCAAACCCAGTAGCTTCATCTGTGGACCACTGTTGAAATCTGCTGATACCGTTTGTGCATTTAAATCATACGAGCTGATGCCAAAATCAGGCCCAAGAGCCACGTATATTTTCCATATATTTTGTTCGTATAAATGGGCTCAAAGTACACCTGAGACAAGGCTAGAGTCTCGAATGGCACTTTCACCCCTTCATTTGGTTGTGAAAAGTAATCGAACTGAATAACCTCGAATTAATTTATGGCATGCATGGAAGAATTTACTAAGTATGTTAAGAAAAGCTGAATTTTAATAAGGAACTGATTTTGATTGTATTTTAGATCACTGAGATTGCTTTAACAGAAACAGAAAAAATGAATAGAAATAAGCATGAGTAGGTATTTAGAAAGGTTATTTACTAGCATTCTTAAGTACTTTCATACTAATTCTTGTGGTTCTTGCTTCTACTCTTTAAAAAGTGCTGCGTACCTATCAAGTGTCTTGGATTTAGCAGCTCCTGATTTAAACTCAACAAGGCAAGACATTCTTTATCCTCTGTCTCTCAATGGCATCTCTATATCCAGCAACAAATCCTCACTAAAAACCCAATGGAAAGAAAGAGGAATCCATCTCAGCCATATGTCTAAATTACAGGCAAGACTATGATGGCTCCTGTATTAGTTGTCTATGTCTATGTGACAAATTACCCCAACATTTAAAAGAATAAACATTTATTATCTCATTTCTGCTGTGGTTCAGGGATCCAGATGTGGCTTAAAAGAGTGACTCAGTGTTTCTCAAGATTGCAATCAACCTGTTCGCCACAAGGCCTGTCTGGAGTGAGCACAAGCTCACTCATATTGGTAGGTATAAGGTCCTCGATGGCTGTTGACTGGAGACATCAATTCTGCCCCAAAAACCTCTCCATTAGACAGCTCACAACACAGAAGCTGGCTTCCCTCAGTGTAAACATGCAAGAGAAAAAGAGAAGACACCCAAGATGGAAACCACAATTTTTTGTAACTTAGTATCTGAGGTGGCATCCTATCACTTTCACATTATTCTACTTGTTAGAAGTGAATCACTAGATCCAGCCCACACTCAAAGGGAGAGTGTTACACAGGTCATGAATAATAAGAGGCAGAAATCATTGGAGAGCACTGTAGAGACAGCCTACCACACACTCCTACTCAGAGATTTGAGACTCTCATATTGTGATGGTTAATTTTATGTGTCAACTTGATTAGGGTACAGTGACCAGTTGTCAAACACTAGTTTAGATGCTGCTGTAAAGGTACTTTTAAAATGTGATTAACATTTACAATCTGTTGACTTTAAGTAAAGCAGATTACCCTCCATAAGGTAGGTGGGCCTCATCCAATCTGTTGAAGGCCTTGACAGCAAAGACTGAGGAAAAAAAGGAATTCTTCTAACAAAGTGCAAAGGAATTCAGGAATTCTGCCTGAATTTCCATCTTTCAGACTCGAGACTATAGTATCAACTCTCTCCTGAATCATCAACTTGTTGCTTGCCCTACGGATTTCAGACTTACCAGCATCCACGATCGTGTCACCCAATTTATTAAAAATATATTCCTCTTTCTGTCCCTCTCCCTTTCCCCCCTAAGTAGGTACAAAGGTGATACATACATACATACATACATGCATACATATACACATACATATATATCCTATTGGTTCTGTTTCTCTAGAGGGCAATGACTCATACATATATGTAGTATAAAAAATAATAATACCTGATTTAATTATCACTCAGGATTATTGTGAGGCTAAAGTATAGTAGCATATTAAAAGAACATTGATTTTGGAGCCAGCCACACAGACCTGTGTTCAAAACCCAGCTCTCTCCCAAAAACATAAAAGTTTTTTGGCCTTGAGCAAACTACTTAATCTTCCTGAATTTGTATACATGCCCTAAAATAAAGATAATGAGGTAATGGTTTTACACTGTAGAATCAAAATGAAATCATGCAAGAAAAAGGTGACTTGAATATAACAGTCACTTGATCAAAAGTAGTTATGAATATCTTTGTTACCAAATATAAACTACATAATTATTATTTTTAATATGGCTATTGTTACTGCTATCATCACAGTTTGCCATATTCAAATAGTAAAGACTCCATGTGGATAAAGGAAGTTAACACCAGTTCTCTTTTCACTGTTTATGAGTTTCCTACCAACTGGAAACACAAAACTTAACAGCAAACAGGGCATTTACAGGTGGAAGGAACAAATCACAGTTAAAAACAGTCAATTAATCAGCTCATTTTCCTTGAAATCAATATGTTCTCACATTTGCTAGTATGTTAATTATTGTGGCAGGGTTTTTCAAAATTGCTTAGTAAATTTAGCCACATTTCAGTGCAGACGTGTGTTTGCCATAATATGTTTTATATGTAAATATTGACAATATTTCTTTGGGGGCCTTTTGGCTATGTTATGTTTCTGTTCAGTTTAATGGAGTATTTGTTCACTTTTCCCCAGTTTACACAGTGGATGTAAGCATTAACTTGTAAATCATGACATGGTGTGATAAAAAACATAGACTGGGCAGAGAAGTGAGACTGTGAAAAGTTCTTCACTCAGTCTATTTAATAGGGGTGAACATCCTACTTGGAGAAGATATTTATGATCCTGCCTTAATGAGCATAGGCTCCAAGTCTTCTTTTTGGTGTCTGTTGTTCATTAATATACATGACCCATTAAAAACTGTCCTCAGCATTTCTGGTAGTGTACATGCATGGAAGATCAATGCAGTATTGCATGGTGCAAATTGCAGTGTGCTGAGACTCAAACAAGGATTGTAATGGTGTTCTGCTTGTAATCATTTGATTTTGAAGAAGTCATTTAACCTCTCTGAGTCTTAGTCTTCTTATCTACAGAGTGAATCAGTCGGAATACCATCCTTCTATGAGCCTATCTAAGGGTAATATAAAATGTCAAACTCTTCCCTTGGGGAAAAAATAGGTCATATTATGTTCCAAAACAAATTATACCACTCCTTCATTTATCTGTAAGTCATTGATGTCTCTAAGTTGAACAATGAATGGCTAATTTTTTTAGCCATTGTTGTACTCTTGCAAACCTCCAAGGAAATAAAAAACTAGCCAGTTAAATGTAAATCTAAAGGATGAATCAGGAAAAGGCCAGGGCCAAATAAATTGCCAAATAATACAATTTAATCATAAAGTATATATTTCTCAAAAATTATTTTATTATGATTGCTAATAGTTGGTTCATCTCAAGACTAAAGTAATTTCCATCAGGTCTCTTCATTTGCCCTCCCATCTGCCCTTATGGTAGTGAGGTTTTTGTTTGTTTTCTTCCACTGAGGTATAGTTGATGTACAGTATTATATATGTTTCAGGTGTACGACATAGTGATTCACAATTTTTAAAGGCTATACTCCATTTACTGTTATTATAAATATTGGCTATATTCCCTGTGCTGCAGAATATATTCCTTGTAGTTTATTTATTTTATACACAGTAGTCTGTATCTCTTAATCCCAGACCCCTATATTGCACCTACGCCCTTTCCTCTCCCCACTGGATATACGAAATGACTGGATGAAAACAAATAAGAGAGTATTCAGTCCCAAACTCAAGAGCTAGAACTAATTGGAACCCTGTTTTGGGATTGCCTTTCTTCTCCATCAGCTGTCATAGAGATGAGGGCACAGCTAGAATACAGCTGTTGCAGCAACATCAGATGTGCAGGAGACTAAGGGACCTAGCACAAGCATACAGTCTTGAAATGCAAATCTGACAATGTGAAGCACTGGATAAAAATCCATATGAATCTATTAACAAAAATGCTATTTTGGAATGATTTCCAAAACATGTTTCTCAACAAATAACTCTAGTTTTAAGATCTAAAAAAGGATAAAATGTATTAGAATGTCTCAGTCCTATTGAGCCTCTCAGGGAATCTTCTCATTTTAGCAATTAGACATAGTCCACAGCAGCTTAAGATAAAAGACCCTGCATCATTTCCCACTTTCTTACACACTGCCCCCTGATATACCATATTTGTCCTCTTTCCCTAGAGAAAGAAACCATCCTCAGTATTCTGATGCACAGTAGTCATCATGAAAAAAGAATAAAGCATCGCTTGCTGGGCCACTGCAGGGTTAACGTGCCCCTTGAAGATTGCCAAAGGGAAGGGAAGGGGAGGAGAGTGGAGGGGAGGAGAGGAGAGAGGAGGGGAAGGGAGAGGAGGGAAGGGAAGGGGAAAGGAAGGGAAGGGAGGGAGGAAAGAAGGAAAAAGAGAGAGGAAGGAAGGAAGGGAGTGGGGAGGAATGGAGGGAGGAAGAAAGGGAGGAAGAAAGGGAAAGACAGAAGGGGGAAAAAGGAAGAAAATGCAAGTTGTATTTTCTGTGTTTCTTGACTCCCATACAGTAAGCACATCTGGGCAGTAAGCCCATAGGACCTTGAATATTCATTCTCTCTGTTTTAGTCATTCTCTCTGTTTTAGACACCAGACTGTGTCCCTAAGTCAGGTCAGTTCTACTGTTGGCATTCAAACACATAAATGATGGATGACAAAACAAGAGGAGAGAGCCTTAGACGTCTCCCAGCTTAGAGGTATTCTCTAATAGAATTCACCAGAATCCTGATTTGGGATTGCACTTGTACAGTCATTGATAAAGTGAAACTGTTCTCTATTTGGCTCTAGGTTTTCTGGTATATACTCATTTGGCAGGAAACCAAAATGGGAGGATGTAAGAAGCATAGAATTCAGGCACCAAATCTTTATCCTGTGTCTTTAAAATATCCCTTTCTCAAACTTCCATAGTACTGTCAAGGAACATTTCTTATACCTTTTTTATCTTGTATTACAAATATTTATAAAAGATACTTTATGTAAATAGTAACATTGTTTCTTGTTACTACTGGGTTTCAATGAGCCCTACAACTGGATATTGGTATTTAAAAATGAGTTGATTACAATTAAATATATTTATTTTTCCTGAATATGCCCAATTCTCTGTGCAACTCATTTACATTATTTATAGTCAACAGTGTCTCTAGGATAAATTATTCAACCTTGTAGGCAGAATGGTTGATGCTTCTGACTCAATCCTTTTGCTTACATTCTTCAAGATAACAGGTAAATTATTTGTCTCTTAATTTTAAATGTAAAATATAAACAATAATAATTGTACCATAAATTTGTTTAGTGTTTTAGAGAAGTCATTCTCAATCATCAGGCAAAAGACTAATGACTGTCTTTATCAAATTTTCAAATACTGAAAACTGAATTTTCAAATATTCAATTTATTAAATTAAAGGAGAAAAAATAAAAACAGAACAAGGAGTTTTCCATTTTGGGTTAGGATATAGAAGATTAAGAGACCTTTTCTCACATCATAATAAAATATAAGAAAACACTGAACAAGTTAGAAAAAAAACAGTGTTTGTTTCTAATACCATCCGAGAGATGATGATGTTAAAAAGTATAAATGAACTAAATTCCAGAAAAGTACAATCCTTGCTGATATAAGGAGAAACAAACAAAACTTTTAATGGCAATGCATGGGTCAGCATGTTATATATGTATTCTAAGGATTTCCAGATTCAGAAAATCTATACATGCCTACCAATTATTTCCCAACGGGCCATGACAAACTGTATGGTGGCATATCAAAGACTAAGAAAGATAAGAAGGGAGGGAGAGAGACATCTCCCAAGGCTTAGAAAGCCATGAGCAAAATTAAAGAGCAGAGAGACCTCTTCAGCAGCCCACAGAGCTGGCAGGTGAAAACAGACATAACCATAATGTTACTGAGGTTTATATCACAAGCCTTGCTAAAATGGGAATCCTGAAAATGCCTCCAAAACATTTATAATCAGTAATGAACTGAAGCTTATTAAAACTGGAACCCAGCCCAGACTCAGCTCAATATTAGATTAGATCAGAGAAATTAACCCCTTAACCTAGCAACCTCAGAGAGAAAGGAGAATTCCCTTTTGTGGAGGTAAATATTAGTTACTTCCATCTCTATCACTTATTTTTTAAAAATGTCTGGCATACAATTAAAAATAATGAGACATGAAAAGAAGTAGGAAAATGTGACCCAAAATCAATATGAAATACTATCAGTAGAAGCAGAACCACAGACGAACCATATATTGAAATTAGCAGGAAAGGACTTTAAAATCAGTATTAAATATATTAACCGACTTACTGGAAGAGGTGGACCAAAATACATGGACACATTAGGAATTTCATCAGAGAAATACCAGCTTTAAAATAAAACAAATAAAAATTTTGATAAATGCAAGAAAACTAGAATCTGAAGCACCTGGGACCTACAGCTACAGCAAACATTAAAAACAGCCCAAGTCCTAGCCAGATTAACATGAAATCCCACACTAAGGGCCTATTTACCTCAGTTCATATTACACAATACATCATGTCTATCTACCAACAAAATATTACAAAGCATGTGTAAAGACAAGAAAAACACAGTCTGAAGACACAAAGGAAGCGTCAGAGCTAGATTCAAATAGGACACACATGTTGGGATAATCAGTCAAGGAATTTTAAATAACTATGATAAATATATTTGGAGGTCAAATGTAAAAAAGCAGAAAACATACAAGTCTAGATGGGTGATGTAATTAGAGAAATGAGAATCATAACAAAGAATCATGAGGAAATTCAACAAATCAAAACCACTGTAACAGAAGTGAAGAATCCCTTTCGTGGGCTCATCAGTATACTGGATATGGCAGAAGAAAGAGTTAGTGAGCCTGAAGATAGGTCAATGGAAACTTCTCAAATTGACAGGCAAAGAGAATGGATAAAAAAATAAAAGACATTCAAAACCCATGAGACAATTTCAAGTAGTTTAACTTATATATAATTGGAATACCATAAGGGCAAGAAAGAGATAAAGGAGAAGTACTTTTTGTAGTAAAAATGACTGATAATTTGTAATGACAAGCATTGAGACCTTCAGTGACAGATTCAGGAAGCTCAGGAAACACTAAGCATAAAAAATACCAACAAAAACTACACCTAGACATATCATATTCCAACTGCAGAAAACCAAAAGCAATGAGAAAATGTTGAAAGAAAGTAGAGAGAGGACAAAAAAAAGTTACTTTAGAGGAATAAGAATTACAGCAGACTTCTCACCAGGAACCATGCAAGCAAGAAGAGAGGAGTGAAACATTGAAAGTACCATAAGAAAAAAAAAATCAACTTAGAATTCAATATCTAACAGAATTAATCTTCAAAAGTGAAAGAGAATTAATAACTTTCTCAAAGAAAAACGGTAAATTCATCACCAGCATGCCTGTCATAGAAGAAATGTTAAACAGAATACTTCAGAGAAAAGGAAAATAAAATAGATCATAATTTTAGATCTACATAAAGAAAGGAAAAGAATCAGGGAATAAATAAATGTAAAATAATATATTTTACTTTCCCTTTCTTAACTAGTTTTAAAGATAACAAAGCTAATAATAGTAACAATGAACTGGGTAATTACAACACATAAATAAGTGAATTGAATGACAGCAATGTCATAAAGAATGGGAAGGAGGAATTTAGAATTCATTGCTACAAAGTACCTTCACTATTATCCACATGATGTGGTATGATGTTATTTAAAGGTAAACTTACATTAGTTAAAAACGTATATTGCAAACTCTATGGAAAACACTAAGAAAATGTTTTTTAAAAGGATAATTTATATATTAAGAGAGGAGAGAAAATGAAATTATATAAAATGCCCAATTAAAACCAGAGAAGGAAGGAAAAGAAATGGAAAAGGTTTTTTAAAAAGAGTAAGTATAATGAATATAAAACAGCCATACACGTGGTAGATAGTAATTCAACTATATCAGTAATCAAATTAAATTTGAATGGTTTAAATACACCAATTAAAAGACAGAGACTGTCAGAATGGAAAAAAATAGAACAAGATCTACCTGGATTCTGTCTACAAAAACCCTGCTTTAGATAATAAGATTCAGATAGATTCAGGAGATACACTATGCTAAAACTGATTAAAAGAAAGCTGGAATAGCTATATTAATTTTGGATAAAGTAGGATTGAAAGCAAAGAAAATTATTAGGAATAAAGGGACACATTATGTAATGATAAAAAGATTAATTCACCCAAAAGACATTGAGTGCTAACCTAACAAGAGAGCATCAAAAATGTGAGGCATACCGTGAGCCATGGCCGCTGAGCCTGTGTGTCCGGAGCCTGTGCTCTGCAACGGGAGAGGCCACAACAGTGAGAGGCCCGCGTACTGCAAGAAAAAAAAAAAAATGTGAGGCATAGAACTGAAAGGAAAAATAGATAAATCCACTATTAGAGTTGGATACTTCAATATCCTTATCTCTGTAACTGATATATCAAACAGGCAGAAAAGCAGTAAGAATATAGTTGACTTGAACAACAACATCAATTTGATCTAATTTACATTCATGGAATACTCCATACAACTACAGCAGAATACACATTCTTCTCAAGCTCACATCAAACATTCACACCAAGACAGCCCACATCCTGGACCATGAAATACACCTTAGATTTAAGGAAATACAAATCATGCAAATTATTTTTTTGGATCACAATGGAATTAAAACAGAAATCAACTTAAAAATAGCTGGCAGGGCTTCCCTGGTGGCGCAGTGGTTGAGAATCTCTGCCTGCCAATGCAGGGGACACAGGTTCGAACCCTAGTCTGGGAAGATCCCACATGCCATGGAGTAACTGGGCCCGTGAGCCACAACTACTGAGCCTGCGCATCTGGAGCCTGTGCTCCACAACAAGAGAGGCTGCGATAGTGAGAGGCCCGCACACCGTGATGAAGAGTGGCCCCCACTCACCGCAACTAGAGAAAGCCCTCGCACAGAAACGAAGACCCAACACAGCCAAAAATAAAATTAATTAATTTTAAAAATAGCTGGCAAATCTGAAATACATAGAAATAAAACACATTTTTGATAACCCGGTCAAAAAGAAGTCTGAAGAGAAATTATTAATATTTTTAAGTAAATTAAAATTAAAAGATAACATCAAAATTTGTGTTTAAAGAGCAATTCATAGCTTTATATAGACATATTAGAAAATAAGAAAAATCTAAAATCAGTTATCTAAGCTTCAACCTGAGAAAAATAGAGAACAAAAAAAATAAGCCTAAAAAGTAAATAAATAAAATTGAAAATAGGAAAAAAACCAACCAAACAAAGAGAAACCAAAGCTAGTTCTTTGAAAGATCATGAAAACTGATAAACCTCTAGCTATGCTAACCAGACAGAGAAAGAGAGGGGACACAAATCACCAATATCAGAAATAAAAGAGAGGTATCACTACTAATTCTATAGACATTAAAAGGATTATAAAGTAAGGAATACTAGGTACAAATCTATGACCACAGATTTGATAACTTGGATGAAATGGACAAATTACTTGAAAGACACAAACTACTGAAAATCATTCATGCAGAAATAATCTGAATAGTCTATATTTCTTAAATAAATTGTTGTATATAACCCTCCAGAAAAGAAAATGCCAACCCCCCCACCCCAGAGGGTTCACTGATGAATTCTGCCAGACATTTAAGGAAAAAGATGACATCAATTCTCTACAATATATTCCGGAAAATAGAAGCAGAGAGAGTATTTTCTAACATTCTTTGAAGTCAGCATTACTCTAATGCTAAATCAAGGAAAGACAGTGAAAAAAAGAAAACTATAGACTAATATCTCTCACGGACATAGATGTGAAAACCCTCAACAAAATACTAGCAAATCAATTACAACAAAATATAAAAGGAATTATACACTATTAACAAGTGGGATTTTTTTCCAGGTATGCAAGGCTGATTCAAAATTCAAAAATTGATCAATTGTAACCATTCCTTCAACAGACTAAAGACAATATGTATATATATATATATGTATTCATATCAATTAATGCAAAAATTCAATATGTATTGTTGATAAAATCTCTCAAACTAAAAAAAGAAGGAAACTTCTTTACTCAATAAAGAATATCTACAAAAATCCTACAGCTAACCTTTAGTGGTGAGCAACAGGATCTTTTCCCACTAAAAATGGAAAAAAGACAAGGTTGTACTCTCTCACCATTCTTATTTGACACTGTACTGGAAGTCCTAACTAGTGCAATAAAATAAGAAGACAAAAAGGGAATTAAATATATACAAAATTGAGAAGGAAGAAATGAAACTATCTTTGTTCACAGGTGACACCATTACCTGTATAGAAAATCCCAAAGAACTGACAAAAAAATTCTTGGAACTAAGCAAGTATAGCAAGTTTGCAGGATACAAGATAAATATACGTAAGTCATTCGCCTGTCTATACAACAGTAATGAACAAATGGAATTTTAAATTAAAAAAAGGATACTATTTAAAATATCACCAAAAAAAAGAAATACTTCGATGTAAATCTAATAAAATGTGTACATATAGATATCTATGTGTGAAAAACTAAAAAACACTGATGAAAGAAATCAAAGAAGATCTACATAAATGGAGAAATACTCCATGTTCATGGATTGGAACTCAGTATTGTTAAATGTCAGATCTTCCCAAAATGATCTGTAGAAGCAATGCAATCCCAATTAAACTTCCAGAAATCTATTTCTGTACGTATCTACAAACTAATTCTAAAGTGAATATATAAAAGCAAGAGACCTAGAATAGCCAAAACAATGCTAAAGAACACAAAATTTGGAGGACTCACACTTCCTATTTTTAAGACGATTATAAAGCTACTGTAATCAAGACAGTGTGATATTGGCCAAAGAACAGACACATGGATCAGTGGTACAGAATAGAGAGAACAGAAGTAGATCTACACAACTGTTATTATCTGATCTTTGACAGAGGAGCAAAGGTAATTCAATGTAGGTAATCTTCAACAAATTGTTCTGAAACAATTGGAGGTCCAACAAACAAACAAAATCCTACAAGAACAACAACAAAACTATACACACCTAGACACAAAACTTTCACCTTCCACCTAACTCAAAATGTTCCACCTAACTCAAAGCCTATATGTAAAACTCAAAACTATAAAACTTATAGATGAAAACACAGGAGAAAATCTAGACCATCTTAGGTTTGGTGATGAGTCTTCAGGTATAACACTAAATGCACAACCCATGAAAAAAATTACTAAGCTGCAATTTACTAAAATTTAAGAATTCTCTGCAAAATAAACTTAAAATCAAAAGACAAGCCACAGATAAGAAGAAAATATTTGCAAAATGCATATCTCATAAAGAACTGGCATCCAAAATATACAAAGAACTTTTAAAACTCAGCAATAAGTGAGCAAGCAACCCATTTAAAATTGACGAATGACCTGAAAAGTTACCTCAACAAAGAAGATATATAGATGGAAAATAAACACATAAAAAAGTGTTCAGCATCAGCTGTGATTAGGGAATTGCAAATTAAAGCAACAATTTGATATCACTACACACCTCTTAAAAGGGGTAAAATTTTTTTTACAAACTGATAGTAACAATGTCTGGTAAGTATGCAGAGGAGTCAGAGCTCTCAGTCATCTTAGTGGGAATTTGA